>NW_026947617.1:0-725783 GCF_034190915.1 Cavia porcellus | reverse complement strand
AGTGAGAAAAACATCACGGGGTGGTGCGCATTGTATGTGTGTGTGTTACATTACATTCACTCGTAGGAGTGAGAAAAACATCACGGGGTGGTGCGCATTGTATGGGTTTGTGTTACATTACATGCACTAGTAGGAGTGAGAAATACATCATGGGGTGGTGCGCATTGTATGGGTGTGTGTTATATTACATTCACTAGTAGGAGTGAGAAAAACATCACAGGGTGGTGCGCATTGTATGGGAGTGTGTTACATTACATTCACTAATAGGAGTGAGAAAAACATCACGGGGTGGTGCGCATTGTATGGGTGTGTGTTACATTAGATTCACTAGTAGGAGTGAGAAAAACATCACGGGGTGGTGCGCCTTGTATGGGTGTGTGTTACATTAGATTCACTAGTAGGAGTGAGAAAAACATCACGGGGTGGTGCGCATTGTATGGGTGTGTGTTACATTAGATTCACTAGTAGGAGTGAGAAAAACATCACGGGGTGGTGCGCCTTGTATGGGTGTGTGTTACATTAGATTCACTAGTAGGAGTGAGAAAAACATCACGGGGTGGTGCGCATTGTGTGGGTGTGTGTTACATTAGATTCACTAGTAGGAGTGAGAAAAACATCACGGGGTGGTGCGCCTTGTATGGGTGTGTGTTACATTACATTCACTAGTAGGAGTGAGAAAAACCTCACGGGGTGGTGCGCCTTGTATGGGTGTGTGTTACATTACATTCACTAGTAGGAGTGAGCAAAACCTCACGGGGTGGTACGCATTGTATGGGTGTTTGTTACATTACATTCACTAGTAGGAGTGAGAAAAACCTCACGGGGTGGTGCGCATTGTATGGGTGTGTGTTACATTAGATTCACTAGCAGCAGTGAGAAAAACATCACGGGGTGGTGCGCATTGTATGGGTGTGTGTTACATTAGATTCACTAGTAGCAGTGAGAAAAACATCACGGGGTGGTGCGCATTGTATGGGTGTGTGTTACATTAGATTCACTAGTAGCAGTGAGAAAAACATCACGGGGTGGTGCGCATTGTATGGGTGTGTGTTACATTACATACACTAGTAGCAGTGAGAAAAACATCACGGGGTGGTGCGCATTGTAAGGGTGTGTGTTACATTAGATTCACTAGTAGGAGTGAGCAAAACATCACGGGGTGTTGCGCCTTGTATGGGTGTGTGTTACATTAGATTCACTAGTAGGAGTGAGAAAAACATCACGGGGTGGTGCGCATTGTATGGGTGTGTGTTACATTAGATTCACTAGTAGGAGTGAGAAAAACATCACGGGGTGGTGCGCCTTGTATGGGTGTGTGTTACATTAGATTCACTAGTAGGAGTGAGAAAAACATCACGGGGTGGTGCGCATTGTGTGGGTGTGTGTTACATTAGATTCACTAGTAGGAGTGAGAAAAACATCACGGGGTGGTGCGCCTTGTATGGGTGTGTGTTACATTACATTCACTAGTAGGAGTGAGAAAAACCTCACGGGGTGGTGCGCCTTGTATGGGTGTGTGTTACATTACATTCACTAGTAGGAGTGAGCAAAACCTCACGGGGTGGTACGCATTGTATGGGTGTTTGTTACATTACATTCACTAGTAGGAGTGAGAAAAACCTCACGGGGTGGTGCGCATTGTATGGGTGTGTGTTACATTAGATTCACTAGCAGCAGTGAGAAAAACATCACGGGGTGGTGCGCATTGTATGGGTGTGTGTTACATTAGATTCACTAGTAGCAGTGAGAAAAACATCACGGGGTGGTGCGCATTGTATGGGTGTGTGTTACATTAGATTCACTAGTAGCAGTGAGAAAAACATCACGGGGTGGTGCGCATTGTATGGGTGTGTGTTACATTACATACACTAGTAGCAGTGAGAAAAACATCACGGGGTGGTGCGCATTGTAAGGGTGTGTGTTACATTACATTCACTAGTAGGAGTGAGAAAAACATCACGGGGTTGTGCGCATTCTATGGGTGTGTGTTACATTACATTCACTAGAAGGAGTGAGAAAAACATCACGGGGTGGTGCGCATTGTATGTGTGTGTGTTACATTACATTCACTCGTAGGAGTGAGAAAAACATCACGGGGTGGTGCGCATTGTATGGGTTTGTGTTACATTACATGCACTAGTAGGAGTGAGAAATACATCATGGGGTGGTGCGCATTGTATGGGTGTGTGTTACATTACATTCACTAGTAGGAGTGAGAAAAACATCACGGGGTGGTGCGCATTGTATGGGAGTGTGTTACATTACATTCACTAGTAGGAGTGAGAAAAACATCACGGGGTGGTGCGCATTGTATGGGTGTGTGTTACATTAGATTCACTAGTAGGAGTGAGAAAAACATCACGGGGTGGTGCGCCTTGTATGGGTGTGTGTTACATTAGATTCACTAGTAGGAGTGAGAAAAACATCACGGGGTGGTGCGCATTGTATGGGTGTGTGTTACATTAGATTCAATAGTAGGAGTGAGAAAAACATCACGGGGTGGTGCGCCTTGTATGGGTGTGTGTTACATTAGATTCACTAGTAGGAGTGAGAAAAACATCACGGGGTGGTGCACATTGTGTGGGTGTGTGTTACATTAGATTCACTAGTAGGAGTGAGAAAAACATCACGGGGTGGTGCGCCTTGTATGGGTGTGTGTTACATTACATTCACTAGTAGGAGTGAGAAAAACCTCACGGGGGGTGCGCCTTGTATGGGTGTGTGTTACATTACATTCACTAGTAGGAGTGAGCAAAACCTCACGGGGTGGTGCGCATTGTATGGTTGTGTGTTACATTACATACACTAGTAGCAGTGAGAAAAACATCACGGGGTGGTGCGCATTGTAAGGGTGTGTGTTACATTACATTCACTAGTAGGAGTGAGAAAAACATCACGGGGTTGTGCGCATTCTATGGGTGTGTGTTACATTACATTCACTAGAAGGAGTGAGAAAAACATCACGGGGTGGTGCGCATTGTATGTGTGTGTGTTACATTACATTCACTCGTAGGAGTGAGAAAAACATCACGGGGTGGTGCGTATTGTATGGGTTTGTGTTACATTACATGCACTAGTAGGAGTGAGAAATACATCATGGGGTGGTGCGCATTGTATGGGTGTGTGTTACATTACATTCACTAGTAGGAGTGAGAAAAACATCACGGGGTGGTGCGCATTGTATGGGAGTGTGTTACATTACATTCACTAGTAGGAGTGAGAAAAACATCACGGGGTGGTGCGCATTGTATGGGTGTGTGTTACATTAGATTCACTAGTAGGAGTGAGAAAAACATCACGGGGTGGTGCGCATTGTATGGGTGTGTGTTACATTAGATTCACAAGTAGGAGTGAGAAAAACATCACGGGGTGGTGCGCATTGTACGGGTGTGTGTTACATTACATTCACTAGTAGCAGTGAGAAAAACATCACGGGGTGGTGCGCATTGTATGGGTGTGTGTTACATTAGATTCACTAGTAGGAGTGAGAAAAACATCACGGGGTGGTGCGCATTGTATGGGTGTGTGTTACATTACATTCACTAGTAGCAGTGAGAAAAACCTCACGGGGTGGTGCGCATTGTATGGGTGTGTGTTACATTAGATTCACTAGTAGGAGTGAGAAAAACATCACGGGGTGGTGCGCATTGTATGGGTGTGTGTTACATTACATTCACTAGTAGGAGTGAGAAAAACATCACGGGGTGGTGCGCATTGTATGGGTGTGTGTTACATTACATTCACTAGTAGGAGTGAGAAAAATATCACGGGGTGGTGCGCATTGTATGGGTGTGTGTTACATTACATTCACTAGTAGGAGTGAGAAAAACATCACGGGGTGGTGAGCATTGTATGGGTGTGTGTTACATTACATTCACTAGTAGGAGTGAGGAAAACATCACGGGGTGGTTCGCATTGTATGGGTGTGTGTTACATTACATTCACTAGTAGGAGTGAGAAAAACATCACGGGGTGGTGCGCATTGTATGGGTGTGTGTTACATTAGATTCACTAGTAGGAGTGAGAAAAACATCACGGGGTGGTGCGCATTGTATGGGTGTGTGTTACATTAGATTCACTAGTAGGAGTGAGAAAAACATCACGGGGTGGTGCGCATTGTATGGGTGTGTGTTACATTAGATTCACTAGTAGCAGTGAGAAACACATCACGGGGTGGTGCGCATTGTATGGGTGTGTGTTACATTAGATTCACTAGTAGCAGTGAGAAAAACATCACGGGGTGGTGCGCATTGTATGGGTGTGTGTTACATTACATTCACTAGTAGGAGTGAGAAAAACATCACGGGGTGGTGCGCATTGTATGGGTGTGTGTTACATTAGATTCACTAGTAGGAGTGAGAAAAACATCACGGGGTGGTGCGCATTGTATGTGTGTGTTACATTAGATTCACTAGTAGGAGTGAGAAAAACATCACGGGGTGGTGCGCATTGTATGGGTGTGTGTTACATTAGATTCACTAGTAGGAGTGAGAAAAACATAACGGTGTGGTGCGCATTGTATGGGTGTGTGTTACATTAGATTCACTAGTAGGAGTGAGAAAAACCTCACGGGGTGGTGCGCATTGTATGGGTGTGTGTTACATTAGATTCACTAGTAGGAGTGAGAAAAACCTCACGGGGTGGTGCGCATTGTATGGGTGTGTGTTACATTAGATTCACTAGTAGCAGTGAGAAAAACATCACGGGGTGGTGCGCATTGTATGGGTGTGTGTTACATTAGATTCACTAGTAAGAGTGAGAAAAACATCACGGGGTGGTGCGCATTGTATGGGTGTGTGTTACATTAGATTGACTAGTAGGAGTGAGAAAAACATCACAGGGTGGTGCGCATTGTATGGGTGTGTGTTACATTAGATTGACTAGTAGGAGTGAGAAAAACATCACGGGGTGGTGCGCATTGTATGGGTGTGTGTTACATTAGATTGACTAGTAGGAGTGAGAAAAACATCACAGGGTGGTGCGCATTGTATGGGTGTGTGTTACATTAGATTCACTAGTAGGAGTGAGAAAAACATCACGGGGTGGTGCGCATTGTATGGGTGTGTGTTACATTAGATTCACTAGTAGCAGTGAGTAAAACATCACGGGGTGGTGCGCCTTGTATGGGTGTGTGTTACATTACATTCACTAGTAGCAGTGAGAAAAACATCACGGGGTGGTGCGCATTGTATGGGTGTGTGTTACATTAGATTCACTATTAAGAGTGAGAAAAACATCACGGGGTGGTGCGCCTTGTATGGGTGTGTGTTACATTAGATTCACTAGTAGGAGTGAGAAAAACATCACGGTGTGGTGCGCCATGTATGGGTGTGTGTTACATTAGATTCACTAGTAGGAGTGAGAAAACATCACGGTGTGGTGCGCCATGTATGGGTGTGTGTTACATTAGATTCACTAGTAGGAGTGAGAAAAACATCACGGTGTGGTGCGCCATGTATGGGTGTGTGTTACATTAGATTCACTAGTAGGAGTGAGAAAACATCACGGGGTGGTGCGCATTGTATGGGTGTGTGTTACATTACATTCACTAGTAGGAGTGAGAAAAACATCACGGGGTGGTGCGCATTGTATGGGTGTGTGTTACATTACATTCACTAGTAGCAGTGAGAAAAACATCACGGGGTGGTGCGCATTGTATGGGTGTGTGTTACATTAGATTCACTAGTAGGAGTGAGAAAAACATCACGGGGTGGTGCGCATTGTATGGGTGTGTGTTACATTAGATTCACTAGTAGGAGTGAGAAATACATCACGGGGTGGTGCGCATTGTATGGGTGTGTGTTACATTAGATTCACTAGTAGGAGTGAGAAAACATCACGGGGTGGTGCGCATTGTATGGGTGTGTGTTACATTACATTCACTAGTAGGAGTGAGAAAAACATCACGGGGTGGTGCGCATTGTATGGGTGTGTGTTACATTACATTCACTAGTAGGAGTGAGAAAAACATCACGGGGTGGTGCGCATTGTATGGGTGTGTGTTACATTACATTCACTAGAAGGAGTGAGAAAAACATCACGGGGTGGTGCGCATTGTATGTGTGTGTGTTACATTACATTCACTAGTAGGAGTGAGAAAAACATCACGGGGTGGTGCGCATTGTATGGGTGTGTGTTACATTACATTCACTAGTAGCAGTGAGAAAAACATCACGGGGTGGTGCACCTTGTATGGGTGTGTGTGACATTAGATTCACTAGTGGGAGTGAGAAAAACATCACGGGGTGGTGCGCATTGTATGGGTGTGTGTGACATTAGATTCACTAGTGGGAGTGAGAAAAACATCACGGGGTGGTGCGCATTGTATGGGTGTGTGTTACATTAGATTCACTAGTGGGAGTGAGAAAAACATCACGGGGTGGTGCGCATTGCATGGGTGTGTGTTACATTAGATTCACTAGTGGGAGTGAGAAAAACATCACGGCGTGGTGCGCATTGCATGGGTGTGTGTTACATTAGATTCACTAGTAGGAGTGAGAAAAACATCACGGAGTGGTGCGCATTGTATGGGTGTGTGTTACATTAGATTCACTAGTAGGAGTGACAAAAACATCACGGGGTGGTGCGCATTGTATGGGTGTGTGTTACATTAGATTCACTAGTAGGAGTGCGAAAAACATCACGGGGTGGTGCGCATTGTATGGGTGTGTGTTACCTTACATTCACTATTTGGAGTGAGAAAAACATCACGGGGTGGTGCGCATTGTATGGGTGTGTGTTACATTACATTCACTAGTAGGAGTGAGAAAAACATCACGGGGTGGTGCGCATTGTATGGGTGTGTGTTACATTACATTCACTATTAGGAGTGAGAAAAACATCACGGGGTGGTGCGCATTGTATGGGTGTGTGTTACATTACATTCACTAGTAGGAGTGAGAAAAACATCACGGGGTGGTGCGCATTGTATGGGTGTGTGTTACATTAGATTCACTAGTAGGAGTGAGAAAAACATCACGGGGTGGTGCGATTGTATGGGTGTGTGTTACATTAGATTCACTAGTAGGAGTGAGAGAAACATCACGGGGTGGTGCGCATTGTATGGGTGTGTGTTACATTACATTCACTAGTAGGAGTGAGAAAAACATCACGGGGTGGTGCGCATTGTATGGGTGTGTGTTTTATTAGATTCACTAGTAGGAGTGAGAAAAACATCACGGGGTGGTGCGCATTGTATGGGTGTGTGTTACATTAGATTCACTAGTAGGAGTGAGAAAAACATCACGGGGTGGTGCGCATTGTATGGGTGTGTGTTACATTACATTCACTAGTAGCAGTGAGAAAAACATCACGGGGTGGTGCGCATTGTATGGGTGTGTGTTACATTACATTCACTAGTATCAGTGAGAAAAACATCACGGGGTGGTGCGCATTGTATGAGTGTGTGTTACATTACATTCACTAGTAGGAGTGAGAAAAACATCACGGGGTGGTGCGCATTGTATGGGTGTTTTACATTACATTCACTAGTAGGAGTGAGAAAAACATCACGGGGTGGTGCGCATTGTATGGGTGTGTGTTACATTACATTCACTAGTAGCAGTGAGAAAAACATCACGGGGTGGTGCGCATTGTATGGGTGTGTGTTACATTACATTCACTAGTAGCAGTGAGAAAAACATCACGGGGTGGTGCGCATTGTATGGGTGTGTGTTACATTACATTCACTAGTAGCAGTGAGAAAAACATCACGGGGTGGTGCGCATTGTATGGGTGTGTGTTACATTACATTCACTAGTAGGAGTGAGAAAAACCTCACGGGGTGGTGCGCATTGTATGGGTGTGTGTTACATTACATTCACTAGTAGGAGTGAGTAAAACATCACTGGGTGGTGCGCATTGTATGGGTGTGTGTTACATTACATTCACTAGTAGGAGTGAGAAAAACATCACTGGGTGGTGGGCATTGTATGGGTGTGTGTTACATTACATTCACTAGTAGGAGTGAGATAAACATCACGGGGTGGTGCGCATTGTATGGGTGTGTGTTACATTACATTCACTAGTAGGAGTGAGAAAAACATCACGGGGTGGTGCGCATTGTATGGGTGTGTGTTACATTACATTCACTAGTAGGAGTGAGAAAAACATCACGGGGTGGTGCGCATTGTATGCGTGTGTGTTACATTACATTCTCTCGTAGGAGTGAGAAAAACATCACGGGGTGGTGCGCATTGTATGGGTGTGTGTTACATTAGATTCACTAGTAGGAGTGAGAAAAACATCACGGGGTGGTGCGCATTGTATGGGTGTGTGTTACATTAGATTCACTAGTAGGAGTGAGAAAAACATCACGGGGTGGTGCGCATTGTATGGGTGTGTGTTACATTAGATTCACTAGTAGGAGTGAGAAAAACATCACGGGGTGGTGCGCATTGTATGGGTGTGTGTTACATTAGATTCACTAGTAGCAGTGAGAAAAACATCACGGGGTGGTGCGCATTGTATGGGTGTGTGTTACATTACATTCACTAGTAGCAGTGAGAAAAACATCACGGGGTGGTGCGCATTGTATGGGTGTGTGTTATATTAGATTCACTAGTAGGAGTGAGAAAAACATCACGGGGTGGTGCGCATTGTATGGGTGTGTGTTACATTACATTCACTAGTAGCAGTGAGAAAAACATCACGGGGTGGTGCGCATTGTATGGGTGTGTGTTACATTACATTCACTAGTAGCAGTGAGAAAAACTTCACGGGGTGGTGCGCATTGTATGGGTGTGTGTTACATTAGATTCACTAGTAGGAGTGAGAAAAACATCACGGGGTGGTGCGCATTGTATGGGTGTGTGTTACATTAGATTCACTAGTAGCAGTGAGAAAAACATCACGGGGTGGTGCGCATTGTATGGGTGTGTGTTACATTAGATTCACTAGTAGCAGTGAGAAAAACATCACGGGGTGGTGCGCATTGTATGGGTGTGTGTTACATTAGATTCACTAGTAGCAGTGAGAAAAACATCACGGGGTGGTGCGCATTGTATCGGTGTGTGTTACATTAGATTCACTAGTAGCAGTGAGAAATACATCACGGGGTGGTGCGCATTGTATGGGTGTGTGTTACATTAGATTCACTAGTAGCAGTGAGAAAAACATCACGGGGTGGTGCGCATTGTATGGGTGTGTGTTACATTAGATTCACTAGTAGCAGTGTGAAAAACATCACGGGGTGGTGCGCATTGTATGGGTGTGTGTTACATTACATACACTAGTAGCAGTGAGAAAAACATCACGGGTTGGTGCGCATTGTAAGGGTGTGTGTTACATTACATTCACTAGTAGGAGTGAGAAAAACATCACGGGGTGGTGCGCATTGTATGGGTGTGTGTTACATTACATTCACTAGAAGGAGTGAGAAAAACATCACGGGGTGGTGCGCATTGTATGGGTGTGTGTTACATTACATTCACTAGTAGGAGTGAGAAATACATCACGGGGTGGTGCGCATTGTATGGGTGTGTGTTACATTACATTCACTAGTAGCAGTGAGAAAAACATCACGGGGTGGTGCGCATTGTATGGGTGTGTGTTACATTACATTCACTAGTAGCAGTGAGAAAAACATCACGGGGTGGTGCGCATTGTATGGGTGTGTGTTACATTACATTCACTAGTAGCAGTGAGAAAAACATCACGGGGTGGTGCGCAATGTATGGGTGTGTGTTACATTAGATTCACTAGTAGGACTGAGAAAAACATCACGGGGTGGTGCGCATTGTATGGGTGTGTGTTACATTAGATTCACTAGTAGCAGTGAGAAAACCATCACGGGTGGTGCGCATTGTATGGGTGTGTGTTACATTAGATTCACTAGTAGCAGTGAGAAAAACATCACGGGGTGGTGCGCATTGTATGGGTGTGTGTTACATTAGATTCACTAGTAGCAGTGAGAAAAACATCACGGGGTGGTGCGCATTGTATGGGTGTGTGTTACATTAGATTCACTAGTAGCAGTGAGAAATACATCACGTTGTGGTGCGCATTGTATGGGTGTGTGTTACATTAGATTCACTAGTAGCAGTGAGAAAAACATCACGGGGTGGTGAGCATTGTATGGGTGTGTGTTACATTAGATTCACTAGTAGCAGTGTGAAAAACATCACGGGGTGGTGTGCATTGTATGGGTGTGTGTTACATTACGTACACTAGTAGCAGTGAGAAAAACATCACGGGGTGTTGCGCATTGTAAGGGTTTGTGTTACATTAGATTCACTAGTAGGAGTGAGAAAAACATCACAGGGTGGTGTGCATTGTATGGGTGTGTGTTACATTACATTCACTAGAAGGAGTGAGAAATACATCACGGGGTGGTGCGCATTGTAAGGGTTTGTGTTACATTACATTCACTAGTAGGAGTGAGAAAAACATCACGGGGTGGTGCGCATTGTATGGGTGTGTGTTACATTACATTCACTAGTAGGAGTGAGAAAAACATCACGGGGTGGTGCGCATTGTATGGGTGTGTTTTACATTACATTCACTAGTAGGAGTGAGAAATACATCACGGGGTGGTGCGCATTGTATGGGTGTGTGTTACATTACATACACTAGTAGGAGTGAGAAAAACATCACGGGGTGGTGCGCATTGTATGTGTGTGTGTTACATTAGATTCACTAGTAGGAGTGATAAAAACATCACGGGGTGGTGCGCATTGTATGGGTGTGTGTTACATTAGATTCACTAGTAGGAGTGAGAAAAACATCACGGGGTGGTGCGCATTGTATGGGTGTGTGTTACATTACATTCACTAGTAGGAGTGAGAAAAACATCACGGGGTGGTGCGCATTGTATGGGTGTGTGTTACATTACATTCACTAGTAGGAGTGAGAAAAATATCACGGGGTGGTGCGCATTGTATGGGTGTGTGTTACATTACATTCACTAGTAGGAGTGAGAAAAACATCACGGGGTGGTGAGCATTGTATGGGTGTGTGTTACATTACATTCACTAGTAGGAGTGAGAAAAACATCACGGGGTGGTTCGCATTTTATGGGTGTGTGTTACATTACATTCACTAGTAGGAGTGAGAAAAACATCACGGGGTGGTGCGCATTGTATGGGTGTGTGTTACATTAGATTCACTAGTAGGAGTGAGAAAAACATCACGGGGTGGTGCGCATTGTATGGGTGTGTGTTACATTAGATTCACTAGTAGGAGTGAGAAAAACATCACGGGGTGGTGCGCATTGTATGGGTGTGTGTTACATTAGATTCACTAGTAGCAGTGAGAAACACATCACGGGGTGGTGCGCATTGTATGGGTGTGTGTTACATTAGATTCACTAGTAGCAGTGAGAAAAACATCACGGGGTGGTGCGCATTGTATGGGTGTGTGTTACATTAGATTCACTAGTAGGAGTGAGAAAAACCTCACGGGGTGGTGCGCATTGTATGGGTGTGTGTTACATTAGATTCACTAGTAGGAGTGAGAAAAACCTCACGGGGTGGTGCGCATTGTATGGGTGTGTGTTACATTAGATTCACTAGTAGCAGTGAGAAAAACATCACGGGGTGGTGCGCATTGTATGGGTGTGTGTTACATTAGATTCACTAGTAAGAGTGAGAAAAACATCACGGGGTGGTGCGCATTGTATGGGTGTGTGTTACATTAGATTGACTAGTAGGAGTGAGAAAAACATCACAGGGTGGTGCGCATTGTATGGGTGTGTGTTACATTAGATTGACTAGTAGGAGTGAGAAAAACATCACGGGGTGGTGCGCATTGTATGGGTGTGTGTTACATTAGATTCACTAGTAGGAGTGAGAAAAACATCACGGGGTGGTGCGCATTGTATGGGTGTGTGTTACATTAGATTCACTAGTAGCAGTGAGTAAAACATCACGGGGTGGTGCGCCTTGTATGGGTGTGTGTTACATTACATTCACTAGTAGCAGTGAGAAAAACATCACGGGGTGGTGCGCATTGTATGGGTGTGTGTTACATTAGATTCACTATTAAGAGTGAGAAAAACATCACGGGGTGGTGCGCCTTGTATGGGTGTGTGTTACATTAGATTCACTAGTAGGAGTGAGAAAAACATCACGGTGTGGTGCGCCATGTATGGGTGTGTGTTACATTAGATTCACTAGTAGGAGTGAGAAAACATCACGGGGTGGTGCGCATTGTATGGGTGTGTGTTACATTACATTCACTAGTAGCAGTGAGAAAAACATCACGGGGTGGTGCACCTTGTATGGGTGTGTGTGACATTAGATTCACTAGTGGGAGTGAGAAAAACATCACGGGGTGGTGCGCATTGTATGGGTGTGTGTGACATTAGATTCACTAGTGGGAGTGAGAAAAACATCACGGGGTGGTGCGCATTGTATGGGTGTGTGTTACATTAGATTCACTAGTGGGAGTGAGAAAAACATCACGGGGTGGTGCGCATTGCATGGGTGTGTGTTACATTAGATTCACTAGTGGGAGTGAGAAAAACATCACGGGGTGGTGCGCATTGCATGGGTGTGTGTTACATTAGATTCACTAGTAGGAGTGAGAAAAACATCACGGGGTGGTGCGCATTGTATGGGTGTGTGTTACATTAGATTCACTAGTAGGAGTGACAAAAACATCACGGGGTGGTGCGCATTGTATGGGTGTGTGTTACATTAGATTCACTAGTAGGAGTGCGAAAAACATCACGGGGTGGTGCGCATTGTATGGGTGTGTGTTACCTTACATTCACTAGTGGGAGTGAGAAAAACATCACGGGGTGGTGCGCATTGTATGGGTGTGTGTTACATTACATTCACTAGTAGGAGTGAGAAAAACATCACGGGGTGGTGCGCATTGTATGGGTGTGTGTTACATTACATTCACTATTAGGAGTGAGAAAAACATCACGGGGTGGTGCGCATTGTATGGGTGTGTGTTACATTACATTCACTAGTAGGAGTGAGAAAAACATCACGGGGTGGTGCGCATTGTATGGGTGTGTGTTACATTAGATTCACTAGTAGGAGTGAGAAAAACATCACGGGGTGGTGCGATTGTATGGGTGTGTGTTACATTAGATTCACTAGTAGGAGTGAGAGAAACATCACGGGGTGGTGCGCATTGTATGGGTGTGTGTTACATTACATTCACTAGTAGGAGTGAGAAAAACATCACGGGGTGGTGCGCATTGTATTGGTGTGTGTTTCATTAGATTCACTAGTAGGAGTGAGAAAAACATCACGGGGTGGTGCGCATTGTATGGGTGTGTGTTACATTAGATTCACTAGTAGGAGTGAGAAAAACATCACGGGGTGGTGCGCATTGTATGGGTGTGTGTTACATTACATTCACTAGTAGCAGTGAGAAAAACATCACGGGGTGGTGCGCATTGTATGGGTGTGTGTTACATTACATTCACTCGTAGCAGTGAGAAAAACATCACGGGGTGGTGCGCATTGTATGAGTGTGTGTTACATTACATTCACTAGTAGGAGTGAGAAAAACATCACGGGGTGGTGCGCATTGTATGGGTGTGTTTTACATTACATTCACTAGTAGGAGTGAGAAAAACATCACGGGGTGGTGCGCATTGTATGGGTGTGTGTTACATTACATTCACTAGTAGCAGTGAGAAAAACATCACGGGGTGGTGCGCATTGTATGGGTGTGTGTTACATTACATTCACTAGTAGCAGTGAGAAAAACATCACGGGGTGGTGCGCATTGTATGGTGTGTGTTACATTACATTCACTAGTAGCAGTGAGAAAAACATCACGCGGTGGTGCGCATTGTATGGGTGTGTGTTACATTACATTCACTAGTAGGAGTGAGAAAAACCTCACGGGGTGGTGCGCATTGTATGGGTGTGTGTTACATTACATTCACTAGTAGGAGTGAGTAAAACATCACTGGGTGGTGCGCATTGTATGGGTGTGTGTTACATTACATTCACTAGTAGGAGTGAGAAAAACATCACTGGGTGGTGCGCATTGTATGGGTGTGTGTTACATTACATTCACTAGTAGAAGTGAGATAAACATCACGGGGTGGTGCGCATTTTATGGGTGTGTGTTACATTACATTCACTAGTAGGAGTGAGAAAAACATCACGGGGTGGTGCGCATTGTATGGGTGTGTGTTACATTACATTCACTAGTAGGAGTGAGAAAAAACATCACGGGGTGGTGCGCATTGTATGCGTGTGTGTTACATTACATTCTCTAGTAGGAGTGAGAAAAACATCACGGGGTGGTGCGCATTGTATGGGTGTGTGTTACATTAGATTCACTAGTAGGAGTGAGAAAAACATCACGGGGTGGTGCGCATTGTATGGGTGTGTGTTACATTAGATTCACTAGTAGGAGTGAGAAAAACATCACGGGGTGGTGCGCATTGTATGGGTGTGTGTTACATTAGATTCACTAGTAGGAGTGAGAAAAACATCACGGGGTGGTGCGCATTGTATGGGTGTGTGTTACATTAGATTCACTAGTAGCAGTGAGAAAAACATCACGGGGTGGTGCGCATTGTATGGGTGTGTGTTACATTAGATTCACTAGTAGCAGTGAGAAAAACATCACGGGGTGGTGCGCATTGTATGGGTGTGTGTTACATTAGATTCACTAGTAGGAGTGAGAAAAACATCACGGGGTGGTGCGCATTGTATGGGTGTGTGTTACATTACATTCACTAGTAGCAGTGAGAAAAACATCACGGGGTGGTGCGCATTGTATGGGTGTTTGTTACATTACATTCACTAGTAGCAGTGAGAAAAACATCACGGGGTGGTGCGCATTGTATGGGTGTGTGTTACATTAGATTCACTAGTAGGAGTGAGAAAAACATCACGGGGTGGTGCGCATTGTATGGGTGTGTGTTACATTAGATTCACTAGTAGCAGTGAGAAAAACATCACGGGGTGGTGCGCATTGTATGGGTGTGTGTTACATTAGATTCACTAGTAGCAGTGAGAAAAACATCACGGGGTGGTGCGCATTGTATGGGTGTGTGTTACATTAGATTCACTAGTAGCAGTGAGAAAAACATCACGGGGTGGTGCGCATTGTATCGGTGTGTGTTACATTAGATTCACTAGTAGCAGTGAGAAATACATCACGGGGTGGTGCGCATTGTATGGGTGTGTGTTACATTAGATTCACTAGTAGCAGTGAGAAAAACATCACGGGGTGGTGCGCATTGTATGGGTGTGTGTTATATTAGATTCACTAGTAGGAGTGAGAAAAACATCACGGGGTGGTGCGCATTGTATGGGTGTGTGTTACATTACATTCACTAGTAGCAGTGAGAAAAACATCACGGGGTGGTGCGCATTGTATGGGTGTTTGTTACATTACATTCACTAGTAGCAGTGAGAAAAACATCACGGGGTGGTGCGCATTGTATGGGTGTGTGTTACATTAGATTCACTAGTAGGAGTGAGAAAAACATCACGGGGTGGTGCGCATTGTATGGGTGTGTGTTACATTAGATTCACTAGTAGCAGTGAGAAAAACATCACGGGGTGGTGCGCATTGTATGGGTGTGTGTTACATTAGATTCACTAGTAGCAGTGAGAAAAACATCACGGGGTGGTGCGCATTGTATGGGTGTGTGTTACATTAGATTCACTAGTAGCAGTGAGAAAAACATCACGGGGTGGTGCGCATTGTATCGGTGTGTGTTACATTAGATTCACTAGTAGCAGTGAGAAATACATCACGGGGTGGTGCGCATTGTATGGGTGTGTGTTACATTAGATTCACTAGTAGCAGTGAGAAAAACATCACGGGGTGGTGTGCATTGTATGGGTGTGTGTTACATTAGATTCACTAGTAGCAGTGTGAAAAACATCACGGGGTGGTGCGCATTGTATGGGTGTGTGTTACATTACATACACTAGTAGCAGTGAGAAAAACATCACGGGTTGGTGCGCATTGTAAGGGTGTGTGTTACATTACATTCACTAGTAGGAGTGAGAAAAACATCACAGGGTGGTGCGCATTGTATGGGTGTGTGTTACATTAGATTCACTAGTAGGAGTGAGAAAAACATCACGGGGTGGTGCGCATTATATGGGTGTGTGTTACATTAGATTCACTAGTAGCAGTGAGTAAAACATCACGGGGTGGTGCGCCTTGTATGGGTGTGTGTTACATTACATTCACTAGTAGCAGTGAGAAAAACATCACGGGGTGGTGCGCATTGTATGGGTGTGTGTTACATTAGATTCACTATTAAGAGTGAGAAAAACATCACGGGGTGGTGCGCCTTGTATGGGTGTGTGTTACATTAGATTCACTAGTAGGAGTGAGAAAAACATCACGGTGTGGTGCGCCATGTATGGGTGTGTGTTACATTAGATTCACTAGTAGGAGTGAGAAAACATCACGGTGTGGTGCGCCATGTATGGGTGTGTGTTACATTAGATTCACTAGTAGGAGTGAGAAAAACATCACGGTGTGGTGCGCCATGTATGGGTGTGTGTTACATTAGATTCACTAGTAGGAGTGAGAAAACATCACGGGGTGGTGCGCATTGTATGGGTGTGTGTTACATTAGATTCACTAGTAGGAGTGAGAAAAACATCACGGGGTGGTGCGCATTGTATGGGTGTGTGTTACATTAGATTCACTAGTAGGAGTGAGAAATACATCACGGGGTGGTGCGCATTGTATGGGTGTGTATTACATTAGATTCACTAGTAGGAGAGAGAAAACATCACGGGGTGGTGCGCATTGTATGGGTGTGTGTTACATTACATTCACTAGTAGGAGTGAGAAAAACATCACGGGGTGGTGCGCATTGTATGGGTGTGTGTTACATTACATTCACTAGTAGGAGTGAGAAAAACATCACGGGGTGGTGCGCATTGTATGGGTGTGTGTTACATTACATTCACTAGAAGGAGTGAGAAAAACATCACGGGGTGGTGCGCATTGTATGTGTGTGTGTTACATTACATTCACTAGTAGGAGTGAGAAAAACATCACGGGGTGGTGCGCATTGTATGGGTGTGTGTTACATTACATTCACTAGTAGCAGTGAGAAAAACATCACGGGGTGGTGCACCTTGTATGGGTGTGTGTGACATTAGATTCACTAGTGGGAGTGAGAAAAACATCACGGGGTGGTGCGCATTGTATGGGTGTGTGTGACATTAGATTCACTAGTGGGAGTGAGAAAAACATCACGGGGTGGTGCGCATTGTATGGGTGTGTGTTACATTAGATTCACTAGTGGGAGTGAGAAAAACATCACGGGGTGGTGCGCATTGCATGGGTGTGTGTTACATTAGATTCACTAGTGGGAGTGAGAAAAACATCACGGGGTGGTGCGCATTGCATGGGTGTGTGTTACATTAGATTCACTAGTAGGAGTGAGAAAAACATCACGGGGTGGTGCGCATTGTATGGGTGTGTGTTACATTAGATTCACTAGTAGGAGTGACAAAAACATCACGGGGTGGTGCGCATTGTATGGGTGTGTGTTACATTAGATTCACTAGTAGGAGTGCGAAAAACATCACGGGGTGGTGCGCATTGTATGGGTGTGTGTTACCTTACATTCACTATTTGGAGTGAGAAAAACATCACGGGGTGGTGCGCATTGTATGGGTGTGTGTTACATTACATTCACTAGTAGGAGTGAGAAAAACATCACGGGGTGGTGCGCATTGTATGGGTGTGTGTTACATTACATTCACTATTAGGAGTGAGAAAAACATCACGGGGTGGTGCGCATTGTATGGGTGTGTGTTACATTACATTCACTAGTAGGAGTGAGAAAAACATCACGGGGTGGTGCACATTGTATGGGTGTGTGTTACATTAGATTCACTAGTAGGAGTGAGAAAAACATCACGGGGTGGTGCGATTGTATGGGTGTGTGTTACATTAGATTCACTAGTAGGAGTGAGAGAAACATCACGGGGTGGTGCGCATTGTATGGGTGTGTGTTACATTACATTCACTAGTAGGAGTGAGAAAAACATCACGGGGTGGTGCGCATTGTATGGGTGTGTGTTTCATTAGATTCACTAGTAGGAGTGAGAAAAACATCACGGGGTGGTGCGCATTGTATGGGTGTGTGTTACATTAGATTCACTAGTAGCAGTGAGAAAAACATCACGGGGTGGTGCGCATTGTATGGGTGTGTGTTACATTACATTCACTAGTAGCAGTGAGAAAAACATCACGGGGTGGTGCGCATTGTATGGGTGTGTGTTACATTACATTCACTAGTAGCAGTGAGAAAAACATCACGGGGTGGTGCGCATTGTATGAGTGTGTGTTACATTACATTCACTAGTAGGAGTGAGAAAAACATCACGGGGTGGTGCGCATTGTATGGGTGTTTTACATTACATTCACTAGTAGGAGTGAGAAAAACATCACGGGGTGGTGCGCATTGTATGGGTGTGTGTTACATTACATTCACTAGTAGCAGTGAGAAAAACATCACGGGGTGGTGCGCATTGTATGGGTGTGTGTTACATTACATTCACTAGTAGCAGTGAGAAAAACATCACGGGGTGGTGCGCATTGTATGGGTGTGTGTTACATTACATTCACTAGTAGCAGTGAGAAAAACATCACGGGGTGGTGCGCATTGTATGGGTGTGTGTTACATTACATTCACTAGTAGGAGTGAGAAAAACCTCACGGGGTGGTGCGCATTGTATGGGTGTGTGTTACATTACATTCACTAGTAGGAGTGAGTAAAACATCACTGGGTGGTGCGCATTGTATGGGTGTGTGTTACATTACATTCACTAGTAGGAGTGAGAAAAACATCACTGGGTGGTGCGCATTGTATGGGTGTGTGTTACATTACATTCACTAGTAGGAGTGAGATAAACATCACGGGGTGGTGCGCATTGTATGGGTGTGTGTTACATTACATTCACTAGTAGGAGTGAGAAAAACATCACGGGGTGGTGCGCATTGTATGCGTGTGTGTTACATTACATTCACTAGTAGGAGTGAGAAAAACATCACGGGGTGGTGCGCATTGTATGCGTGTGTGTTACATTACATTCTCTAGTAGGAGTGAGAAAAACATCACGGGGTGGTGCGCATTGTATGGGTGTGTGTTACATTAGATTCACTAGTAGGAGTGAGAAAAACATCACGGGGTGGTGCGCATTGTATGGGTGTGTGTTACATTAGATTCACTAGTAGGAGTGAGAAAAACATCACGGGGTGGTGCGCATTGTATGGGTGTGTGTTACATTAGATTCACTAGTAGGAGTGAGAAAAACATCACGGGGTGGTGCGCATTGTATGGGTGTGTGTTACATTAGATTCACTAGTAGCAGTGAGAAAAACATCACGGGGTGGTGCGCATTGTATGGGTGTGTGTTACATTACATTCACTAGTAGCAGTGAGAAAAACATCACGGGGTGGTGCGCATTGTATGGGTGTGTGTTATATTAGATTCACTAGTAGGAGTGAGAAAAACATCACGGGGTGGTGCGCATTGTATGGGTGTGTGTTACATTACATTCACTAGTAGCAGTGAGAAAAACATCACGGGGTGGTGCGCATTGTATGGGTGTGTGTTACATTACATTCACTAGTAGCAGTGAGAAAAACATCACGGGGTGGTGCGCATTGTATGGGTGTGTGTTACATTAGATTCACTAGTAGGAGTGAGAAAAACATCACGGGGTGGTGCGCATTGTATGGGTGTGTGTTACATTAGATTCACTAGTAGCAGTGAGAAAAACATCACGGGGTGGTGCGCATTGTATGGGTGTGTGTTACATTAGATTCACTAGTAGCAGTGAGAAAAACATCACGGGGTGGTGCGCATTGTATGGGTGTGTGTTACATTACATACACTAGTAGCAGTGAGAAAAACATCACGGGTTGGTGCGCATTGTAAGGGTGTGTGTTACATTACATTCACTAGTAGGAGTGAGAAAAACATCACGGGGTGGTGCGCATTGTATGGGTGTGTGTTACATTACATTCACTAGAAGGAGTGAGAAAAACATCACGGGGTGGTGCGCATTGTATGGGTGTGTGTTACATTACATTCACTAGTAGGAGTGAGAAATACATCACGGGGTGGTGCGCATTGTATGGGTGTGTGTTACATTACATTCACTAGTAGCAGTGAGAAAAACATCACGGGGTGGTGCGCATTGTATGGGTGTGTGTTACATTACATTCACTAGTAGCAGTGAGAAAAACATCACGGGGTGGTGCGCATTGTATGGGTGTGTGTTACATTACATTCACTAGTAGCAGTGAGAAAAACATCACGGGGTGGTGCGCAATGTATGGGTGTGTGTTACATTAGATTCACTAGTAGGACTGAGAAAAACATCACGGGGTGGTGCGCATTGTATGGGTGTGTGTTACATTAGATTCACTAGTAGCAGTGAGAAAACCATCACGGGTGGTGCGCATTGTATGGGTGTGTGTTACATTAGATTCACTAGTAGCAGTGAGAAAAACATCACGGGGTGGTGCGCATTGTATGGGTGTGTGTTACACTAGATTCACTAGTAGCAGTGAGAAAAACATCACGGGGTGGTGCGCATTGTATGGGTGTGTGTTACATTAGATTCACTAGTAGCAGTGAGAAATACATCACGTTGTGGTGCGCATTGTATGGGTGTGTGTTACATTAGATTCACTAGTAGCAGTGAGAAAAACATCACGGGGTGGTGAGCATTGTATGGGTGTGTGTTACATTAGATTCACTAGTAGCAGTGTGAAAAACATCACGGGGTGGTGTGCATTGTATGGGTGTGTGTTACATTACGTACACTAGTAGCAGTGAGAAAAACATCACGGGGTGTTGCGCATTGTAAGGGTTTGTGTTACATTAGATTCACTAGTAGGAGTGAGAAAAACATCACAGGGTGGTGTGCATTGTATGGGTGTGTGTTACATTACATTCACTAGAAGGAGTGAGAAATACATCACGGGGTGGTGCGCATTGTAAGGGTTTGTGTTACATTACATTCACTAGTAGGAGTGAGAAAAACATCACGGGGTGGTGCGCATTGTATGGGTGTGTGTTACATTACATTCACTAGTAGGAGTGAGAAAAACATCACGGGGTGGTGCGCATTGTATGGGTGTGTTTTACATTACATTCACTAGTAGGAGTGAGAAATACATCACGGGGTGGTGCGCATTGTATGGGTGTGTGTTACATTACATACACTAGTAGGAGTGAGAAAAACATCACGGGGTGGTGCGCATTGTATGTGTGTGTGTTACATTAGATTCACTAGTAGGAGTGAGAAAAACATCACGGGGTGGTGCGCATTGTATGGGTGTGTGTTACATTAGATTCACTAGTAGGAGTGAGAAAAACATCACGGGGTGGTGCGCATTGTATGGGTGTGTGTTACATTACATTCACTAGTAGGAGTGAGAAAAACATCACGGGGTGGTGCGCATTGTATGGGTGTGTGTTACATTACATTCACTAGTAGGAGTGAGAAAAATATCACGGGGTGGTGCGCATTGTATGGGTGTGTGTTACATTACATTCACTAGTAGGAGTGAGAAAAACATCACGGGGTGGTGAGCATTGTATGGGTGTGTGTTACATTACATTCACTAGTAGGAGTGAGAAAAACATCACGGGGTGGTTCGCATTTTATGGGTGTGTGTTACATTACATTCACTAGTAGGAGTGAGAAAAACATCACGGGGTGGTGCGCATTGTATGGGTGTGTGTTACATTAGATTCACTAGTAGGAGTGAGAAAAACATCACGGGGTGGTGCGCATTGTATGGGTGTGTGTTACATTAGATTCACTAGTAGGAGTGAGAAAAACATCACGGGGTGGTGCGCATTGTATGGGTGTGTGTTACATTAGATTCACTAGTAGCAGTGAGAAACACATCACGGGGTGGTGCGCATTGTATGGGTGTGTGTTACATTAGATTCACTAGTAGCAGTGAGAAAAACATCACGGGGTGGTGCGCATTGTATGGGTGTGTGTTACATTAGATTCACTAGTAGGAGTGAGAAAAACCTCACGGGGTGGTGCGCATTGTATGGGTGTGTGTTACATTAGATTCACTAGTAGGAGTGAGAAAAACCTCACGGGGTGGTGCGCATTGTATGGGTGTGTGTTACATTAGATTCACTAGTAGCAGTGAGAAAAACATCACGGGGTGGTGCGCATTGTATGGGTGTGTGTTACATTAGATTCACTAGTAAGAGTGAGAAAAACATCACGGGGTGGTGCGCATTGTATGGGTGTGTGTTACATTAGATTGACTAGTAGGAGTGAGAAAAACATCACAGGGTGGTGCGCATTGTATGGGTGTGTGTTACATTAGATTGACTAGTAGGAGTGAGAAAAACATCACGGGGTGGTGCGCATTGTATGGGTGTGTGTTACATTAGATTCACTCGTAGGAGTGAGAAAAACATCACGGGGTGGTGCGCATTGTATGGGTGTGTGTTACATTAGATTCACTAGTAGGAGTGAGAAAAACATCACGGGGTGGTGCGCATTGTATGGGTGTGTGTTACATTAGATTCACTAGTAGCAGTGAGTAAAACATCACGGGGTGGTGCGCCTTGTATGGGTGTGTGTTACATTACATTCACTAGTAGCAGTGAGAAAAACATCACGGGGTGGTGCGCATTGTATGGGTGTGTGTTACATTAGATTCACTATTAAGAGTGAGAAAAACATCACGGGGTGGTGCGCCTTGTATGGGTGTGTGTTACATTAGATTCACTAGTAGGAGTGAGAAAAACATCACGGTGTGGTGCGCCATGTATGGGTGTGTGTTACATTAGATTCACTAGTAGGAGTGAGAAAACATCACGGGGTGGTGCGCATTGTATGGGTGTGTGTTACATTACATTCACTAGTAGCAGTGAGAAAAACATCACGGGGTGGTGCACCTTGTATGGGTGTGTGTGACATTAGATTCACTAGTGGGAGTGAGAAAAACATCACGGGGTGGTGCGCATTGTATGGGTGTGTGTGACATTAGATTCACTAGTGGGAGTGAGAAAAACATCACGGGGTGGTGCGCATTGTATGGGTGTGTGTTACATTAGATTCACTAGTGGGAGTGAGAAAAACATCACGGGGTGGTGCGCATTGCATGGGTGTGTGTTACATTAGATTCACTAGTAGGAGTGAGAAAAACATCACGGGGTGGTGCGCATTGTATGGGTGTGTGTTACATTAGATTCACTAGTAGGAGTGACAAAAACATCACGGGGTGGTGCGCATTGTATGGGTGTGTGTTACATTAGATTCACTAGTAGGAGTGCGAAAAACATCACGGGGTGGTGCGCATTGTATGGGTGTGTGTTACCTTACATTCACTAGTGGGAGTGAGAAAAACATCACGGGGTGGTGCGCATTGTATGGGTGTGTGTTACATTACATTCACTAGTAGGAGTGAGAAAAACATCACGGGGTGGTGCGCATTGTATGGGTGTGTGTTACATTACATTCACTATTAGGAGTGAGAAAAACATCACGGGGTGGTGCGCATTGTATGGGTGTGTGTTACATTACATTCACTAGTAGGAGTGAGAAAAACATCACGGGGTGGTGCGCATTGTATGGGTGTGTGTTACATTAGATTCACTAGTAGGAGTGAGAAAAACATCACGGGGTGGTGCGATTGTATGGGTGTGTGTTACATTAGATTCACTAGTAGGAGTGAGAGAAACATCACGGGGTGGTGCGCATTGTATGGGTGTGTGTTACATTACATTCACTAGTAGGAGTGAGAAAAACATCACGGGGTGGTGCGCATTGTATTGGTGTGTGTTTCATTAGATTCACTAGTAGGAGTGAGAAAAACATCACGGGGTGGTGCGCATTGTATGGGTGTGTGTTACATTAGATTCACTAGTAGGAGTGAGAAAAACATCACGGGGTGGTGCGCATTGTATGGGTGTGTGTTACATTACATTCACTAGTAGCAGTGAGAAAAACATCACGGGGTGGTGCGCATTGTATGGGTGTGTGTTACATTACATTCACTAGTAGCAGTGAGAAAAACATCACGGGGTGGTGCGCATTGTATGAGTGTGTGTTACATTACATTCACTAGTAGGAGTGAGAAAAACATCACGGGGTGGTGCGCATTGTATGGGTGTGTTTTACATTACATTCAGTAGTAGGAGTGAGAAAAACATCACGGGGTGGTGCGCATTGTATGGGTGTGTGTTACATTACATTCACTAGTAGCAGTGAGAAAAACATCACGGGGTGGTGCGCATTGTATGGGTGTGTGTTACATTACATTCACTAGTAGCAGTGAGAAAAACATCACGGGGTGGTGCGCATTGTATGGGTGTGTGTTACATTACATTCACTAGTAGCAGTGAGAAAAACATCACGCGGTGGTGCGCATTGTATGGGTGTGTGTTACATTACATTCACTAGTAGGAGTGAGAAAAACCTCACGGGGTGGTGCGCATTGTATGGGTGTGTGTTACATTACATTCACTAGTAGGAGTGAGTAAAACATCACTGGGTGGTGCGCATTGTATGGGTGTGTGTTACATTACATTCACTAGTAGGAGTGAGAAAAACATCACTGGGTGGTGCGCATTGTATGGGTGTGTGTTACATTACATTCACTAGTAGAAGTGAGATAAACATCACGGGGTGGTGCGCATTTTATGGGTGTGTGTTACATTACATTCACTAGTAGGAGTGAGAAAAACATCACGGGGTGGTGCGCATTGTATGGGTGTGTGTTACATTACATTCACTAGTAGGAGTGAGAAAAACATCACGGGGTGGTGCGCATTGTATGCGTGTGTGTTACATTACATTCTCTAGTAGGAGTGAGAAAAACATCACGGGGTGGTGCGCATTGTATGGGTGTGTGTTACATTAGATTCACTAGTAGGAGTGAGAAAAACATCACGGGGTGGTGCGCATTGTATGGGTGTGTGTTACATTAGATTCACTAGTAGGAGTGAGAAAAACATCACGGGGTGGTGCGCATTGTATGGGTGTGTGTTACATTAGATTCACTAGTAGGAGTGAGAAAAACATCACGGGGTGGTGCGCATTGTATGGGTGTGTGTTACATTACATTCACTAGTAGCAGTGAGAAAAACATCACGGGGTGGTGCGCATTGTATGGGTGTGTGTTACATTACATTCACTAGTAGCAGTGAGAAAAACATCACGGGGTGGGGCGCATTGTATGGGTGTGTGTTATATTAGATTCACTAGTAGGAGTGAGAAAAACATCACGGGGTGGTGCGCATTGTATGGGTGTGTGTTACATTACATTCACTAGTAGCAGTGAGAAAAACATCACGGGGTGGTGCGCATTGTATGGGTGTTTGTTACATTACATTCACTAGTAGCAGTGAGAAAAACATCACGGGGTGGTGCGCATTGTATGGGTGTGTGTTACATTAGATTCACTAGTAGGAGTGAGAAAAACATCACGGGGTGGTGCGCATTGTATGGGTGTGTGTTACATTAGATTCACTAGTAGGAGTGAGAAAAACATCACGGGGTGGTGCGCATTGTATGGGTGTGTGTTACATTAGATTCACTAGTAGCAGTGAGAAAAACATCACGGGGTGGTGCGCATTGTATGGGTGTGTGTTACATTAGATTCACTAGTAGGAGTGAGAAAAACATCACGGGGTGGTGCGCATTGTATGGGTGTGTGTTACATTAGATTCACTAGTAGGAGTGAGAAAAACATCACGGGGTGGTGCGCATTGTATGGGTGTGTGTTACATTAGATTCACTAGTAGGAGTGAGAAAAACATCACGGGGTGGTGCGCATTGTATGGGTGTGTGTTACATTAGATTCACTAGTAGGAGTGAGAAAAACATCACGGGGTGGTGCGCATTGTATGGGTGTGTGTTACATTACATTCACTAGTAGCAGTGAGAAAAACATCACGGGGTGGTGCGCATTGTATGGGTGTGTGTTACATTACATTCACTAGTAGCAGTGAGAAAAACATCACGGGGTGGTGCGCATTGTATGGGTGTTTGTTACATTACATTCACTAGTAGCAGTGAGAAAAACATCACGGGGTGGTGCGCATTGTATGGGTGTGTGTTACATTAGATTCACAAGTAGGAGTGAGAAAAACATCACGGGGTGGTGCGCATTGTATGGGTGTGTGTTATATTAGATTCACTAGTAGCAGTGAGAAAAACATCATGGGGTGGTGCGCATTGTATGGGTGTGTGTTACATTAGATTCACTAGTAGCAGTGAGAAAAACATCACGGGGTGGTGCGCATTGTATGGGTGTGTGTTACATTAGATTCACTAGTAGCAGTGAGAAAAACATCACGGGGTGGTGCGCATTGTATGGGTGTGTGTTACATTAGATTCACTAGTAGCAGTGAGAAAAACATCACGGGGTGGTGCGCATTGTATGGGTGTGTGTTACATTAGATTCACTAGTAGCAGTGAGAAAAACATCACGGGGTGGTGCGCATTGTATGGGTGTGTGTTACATTAGATTCACTAGTAGCAGTGAGAAAAACATCACGGGGTGGTGCGCATTGTATGGGTGTGTGTTACATTAGATTCACTAGTAGGAGTGAGAAAAACATCACGGGGTGGTGCGCATTGTATGGGTGTGTGTTACATTAGATTCACTAGTAGCAGTGAGAAAAACATCACGGGGTGGTGCGCATTGTATGGGTGTGTGTTACATTAGATTCACTAGTAGCAGTGAGAAATACATCACGGGGTGGTGCGCATTGTATGGGTGTGTGTTACATTAGATTCACTAGTAGCAGTGAGAAAAACATCACGGGGTGGTGCGCATTGTATGGGTGTGTGTTACATTAGATTCACTAGTAGCAGTGTGAAAAACATCACGGGGTGGTGCGCATTGTATGGGTGTGTGTTACATTACATACACTAGTAGCAGTGAGAAAAACATCACGGGTTGGTGCGCATTGTAAGGGTGTGTGTTACATTACATTCACTAGTAGCAGTGAGAAAAACATCACGGGGTGGTGCGCATTGTATGGGTGTGTGTTACATTACATTCACTAGTAGCAGTGAGAAAAACATCACGCGGTGGTGCGCATTGTATGGGTGTGTGTTACATTACATTCACTAGTAGGAGTGAGAAAAACCTCACGGGGTGGTGCGCATTGTATGGGTGTGTGTTACATTACATTCACTAGTAGGAGTGAGTAAAACATCACTGGGTGGTGCGCATTGTATGGGTGTGTGTTACATTACATTCACTAGTAGGAGTGAGAAAAACATCACTGGGTGGTGCGCATTGTATGGGTGTGTGTTACATTACATTCACTAGTAGAAGTGAGATAAACATCACGGGGTGGTGCGCATTTTATGGGTGTGTGTTACATTACATTCACTAGTAGGAGTGAGAAAAACATCACGGGGTGGTGCGCATTGTATGGGTGTGTGTTACATTACATTCACTAGTAGGAGTGAGAAAAACATCACGGGGTGGTGCGCATTGTATGCGTGTGTGTTACATTACATTCTCTAGTAGGAGTGAGAAAAACATCACGGGGTGGTGCGCATTGTATGGGTGTGTGTTACATTAGATTCACTAGTAGGAGTGAGAAAAACATCACGGGGTGGTGCGCATTGTATGGGTGTGTGTTACATTAGATTCACTAGTAGGAGTGAGAAAAACATCACGGGGTGGTGCGCATTGTATGGGTGTGTGTTACATTAGATTCACTAGTAGGAGTGAGAAAAACATCACGGGGTGGTGCGCATTGTATGGGTGTGTGTTACATTACATTCACTAGTAGCAGTGAGAAAAACATCACGGGGTGGTGCGCATTGTATGGGTGTGTGTTACATTACATTCACTAGTAGCAGTGAGAAAAACATCACGGGGTGGTGCGCATTGTATGGGTGTGTGTTACATTAGATTCACTAGTAGGAGTGAGAAAAACATCACGGGGTGGTGCGCATTGTATGGGTGTGTGTTACATTAGATTCACTAGTAGCAGTGAGAAAAACATCACGGGGTGGTGCGCATTGTATGGGTGTGTGTTACATTAGATTCACTAGTAGCAGTGAGAAAAACATCACGGGGTGGTGCGCATTGTATGGGTGTGTGTTACATTAGATTCACTAGTAAGAGTGAGAAAAACATCACGGGGTGGTGCGCATTGTATGGGTGTGTGTTACATTAGATTCACTAGTAGGAGTGAGAAAAACATCACGGGGTGGTGCGCATTGTATGGGTGTGTGTTACATTAGATTCACTAGTAGGAGTGAGAAAAACATCACGGGGTGGTGCGCATTGTATGGGTGTGTGTTACATTAGATTCACTAGTAGGAGTGAGAAAAACATCACGGGGTGGTGCGCATTGTATGGGTGTGTGTTACATTACATTCACTAGTAGCAGTGAGAAAAACATCACGGGGTGGTGCGCATTGTATGGGTGTGTGTTACATTACATTCACTAGTAGCAGTGAGAAAAACATCACGGGGTGGTGCGCATTGTATGGGTGTTTGTTACATTACATTCACTAGTAGCAGTGAGAAAAACATCACGGGGTGGTGCGCATTGTATGGGTGTGTGTTACATTAGATTCACTAGTAGGAGTGAGAAAAACATCACGGGGTGGTGCGCATTGTATGGGTGTGTGTTACATTAGATTCACTAGTAGCAGTGAGAAAAACATCACGGGGTGGTGCGCATTGTATGGGTGTGTGTTACATTAGATTCACTAGTAGCAGTGAGAAAAACATCACGGGGTGGTGCGCATTGTATGGGTGTGTGTTACATTAGATTCACTAGTAGCAGTGAGAAAAACATCACGGGGTGGTGCGCATTGTATGGGTGTGTGTTACATTAGATTCACTAGTAGCAGTGAGAAAAACATCACGGGGTGGTGCGCATTGTATGGGTGTGTGTTACATTAGATTCACTAGTAGCAGTGAGAAAAACATCACGGGGTGGTGCGCATTGTATGGGTGTGTGTTACATTAGATTCACTAGTAGCAGTGAGAAAAACATCACGGGGTGGTGCGCATTGTATGGGTGTGTGTTACATTAGATTCACTAGTAGGAGTGAGAAAAACATCACGGGGTGGTGCGCATTGTATGGGTGTGTGTTACATTAGATTCACTAGTAGCAGTGAGAAAAACATCACGGGGTGGTGCGCATTGTATGGGTGTGTGTTACATTAGATTCACTAGTAGCAGTGAGAAATACATCACGGGGTGGTGCGCATTGTATGGGTGTGTGTTACATTAGATTCACTAGTAGCAGTGAGAAAAACATCACGGGGTGGTGCGCATTGTATGGGTGTGTGTTACATTAGATTCACTAGTAGCAGTGTGAAAAACATCACGGGGTGGTGCGCATTGTATGGGTGTGTGTTACATTACATACACTAGTAGCAGTGAGAAAAACATCACGGGTTGGTGCGCATTGTAAGGGTGTGTGTTACATTACATTCACTAGTAGGAGTGAGAAAAACATCACGGGGTGGTGCGCATTGTATGGGTGTGTGTTACATTACATTCACTAGAAGGAGTGAGAAAAACATCACGGGGTGGTGCGCATTGTATGGGTGTGTGTTACATTACATTCACTAGTAGCAGTGAGAAAAACATCACGGGGTGGTGCGCATTGTATGGGTGTGTGTTACATTACATTCACTAGTAGCAGTGAGAAAAACATCACGGGGTGGTGCGCATTGTATGGGTGTGTGTTACATTAGATTCACTAGTAGGACTGAGAAAAACATCACGGGGTGGTGCGCATTGTATGGGTGTGTGTTACATTAGATTCACTAGTAGCAGTGAGAAAACCATCACGGGTGGTGCGCATTGTATGGGTGTGTGTTACATTAGATTCACTAGTAGCAGTGAGAAAAACATCACGGGGTGGTGCGCATTGTATGGGTGTGTGTTACATTAGATTCACTAGTAGCAGTGAGAAAAACATCACGGGGTGGTGCGCATTGTATGGGTGTGTGTTACATTAGATTCACTAGTAGCAGTGAGAAATACATCACGTTGTGGTGCGCATTGTATGGGTGTGTGTTACATTAGATTCACTAGTAGCAGTGAGAAAAACATCACGGGGTGGTGCGCATTGTATGGGTGTGTGTTACATTAGATTCACTAGTAGCAGTGTGAAAAACATCACGGGGTGGTGCGCATTGTATGGGTGTGTGTTACATTACATACACTAGTAGCAGTGAGAAAAACATCACGGGGTGTTGCGCATTGTAAGGGTTTGTGTTACATTAGATTCACTAGTAGGAGTGAGAAAAACATCACAGGGTGGTGTGCATTGTATGGGTGTGTGTTACATTACATTCACTAGAAGGAGTGAGAAATACATCACGGGGTGGTGCGCATTGTAAGGGTTTGTGTTACATTACATTCACTAGTAGGAGTGAGAAAAACATCACGGGGTGGTGCGCATTGTATGGGTGTGTGTTACATTACATTCACTAGTAGGAGTGAGAAAAACATCACGGGGTGGTGCGCATTGTATGGGTGTGTTTTACATTACATTCACTAGTAGGAGTGAGAAATACATCACGGGGTGGTGCGCATTGTATGGGTGTGTGTTACATTACATACACTAGTAGGAGTGAGAAAAACATCACGGGGTGGTGCGCATTGTATGTGTGTGTGTTACATTAGATTCACTAGTAGGAGTGAGAAAAACATCACGGGGTGGTGCGCATTGTATGGGTGTGTGTTACATTAGATTCACTAGTAGGAGTGAGAAAAACATCACGGGGTGGTGCGCATTGTATGGGTGTGTGTTACATTAGATTCACTAGTAGGAATGAGAAAAACATCATGGGGTGGTGGGCATTGTATGGGTGTGTGTTACATTAGATTCACTAGTAGGAATGAGAAAAACATCACGGGGTGGTGCGCATTGTATGGGTGTGTGTTACATTAGATTCACTATTAGCAGTGAGAAAAACATCACGGGGTGGTGCGCCTTATACGGGTGTGTGTTACATTAGATTCAATAGTAGGAGTGAGAAAAACATCACGGGGTGGTGCGCATTGTATTGGTGTGTGTTACATTAGATTCACTAGTAGCAGTGAGAAAAACATCACGGGGTGGTGCGCATTGCATGGGTGTGTGTTACATTAGATTCACTAGTAGCAGTGAGAAAAACATCACGGGGTGGTGCGCCTTGTATGGGTGTGTGTTACATTAGATTCACTAGTAGCACTGAGAAAAACATCACGGGGTGGTGCGCATTGTATGGGTGTGTTACATTACATTCACTAGTAGCAGTGAGAAAAACATCACGGGGTGGTGCGCATTGTATGGGTGTGTTACATTACATTCACTAGTAGCAGTGAGAAAAACATCACGGGGTGGTGCGCATTGTATGGGTGTGTGTTACATTAGATTCACTAGTAGGAGTGAGAAAAACATCACTGGGTGGTGCGCACTGTATGGGTGTGTGTTACATTAGATTCACTAGTAGCAGTGAGAAAAACATCACGTGGTGGTGCGCACTGTATGGGTGTGTGTTACATTAGATTCACTAGTAGCAGTGAGAAAAACATCACGGGGTGGTGCGCATTGTATGGGTGTGTGTTACATTAGATTCACTAGTAGCAGTGAGAAAAACATCACGGGGTGGTGCGCATTGTATGGGTGTGTGTTACATTACATTCACTAGTAGCAGTGAGAAAAACATCACGGGGTGGTGCGCATTGTATGGGTGTGTGTTACATTACATTCACTAGTAGGAGTGAGAAAAACATCACGGGGTGGTGCGCATTGTATGGGTGTGTGTTACATTAGATTCACTAGTAGGAGTGAGAAAAACATCACGGGGTGGTGCGCATTGTATGGCTGTGTGTTACATTACATTCTCTAGTAGGAGTGAGAAAAACATCACGGGGTGGTGCGCATTGTATGGGTGTGTGTTACATTACATTCACTAGTAGGAGTGAGAAAAACATCACGGGGTGGTGCGCATTGTATGGGTGTGTGTTACATTACATTCACTAGGAGTGAGAAAAACATCACGGGGTGGTGCGCATTGTATGGGTGTGTGTTACATTAGATTCAGTAGTAGGAGTGAGAAAAACATCACGGGGTGGTGCGCATTGTATGGGTGTGTGTTACATTAGATTCACTAGTAGGAGTGAGAAAAACATCACGGGGTGGTGCGCATTGTATGGGTGTGTGTTACATTAGATTCACTAGTAGGAGTGAGAAAAACATCACGGGGTGGTGCGCCTTGTATGGGTGTGTGTTACATTACATTCACTAGTAGGAGTGAGAAAAACATCACGGGGTGGTGCGCATTGTATGGGTGTGTGTTACATTACATTCACTAGTAGCAGTGAGAAAAACATCACGGGGTGGTGCGCATTGTATGGGTGTGTGTTACATTAGATTCACTAGTAGGAGTGAGAAAAACATCACGGGGTGGTGCGCATTGTATGGGTGTGTGTTACATTAGATTCACTAGTAGGAGTGAGAAATACATCACGGGGTGGTGCGCATTGTATGGGTGTGTGTTACATTAGATTCACTAGTAGGAGTGAGAAAACATCACGGGGTGGTGCGCATTGTATGGGTGTGTGTTACATTAGATTCACTAGTAGGAGTGAGAAAAACATCACGGGGTGGTGCGCATTGTATGGGTGTGTGTTACATTACATTCACTAGTAGGAGTGAGAAAAACATCACGGGGTGGTGAGCATTGTATGGGTGTGTGTTACATTACTTTCACTAGTAGGAGTGAGAAAATCATCACGGGGTGGTGCGCATTGTATGGGTGTGTGTTACATTACATTCACTAGTAGGAGTGAGAAAAACATCACGGGGTGGTGCGCATTGTATAGGTGTGTGTTACGTTACATTCACTAGTAGGAGTGAGAAAAACATCACGGGGTGGTGCGCATTGTATGGGTGTGTGTTACGTTACATTCACTAGTAGGAGTGAGAAAAACATCACGGGGTGCTGCGCATTGTATGGGTGTGTGTTACATTACATTCACTAGTAGCAGTGAGAAAAACATCACGGGGTGGTGCGCATTGTATGGGTGTGTGTTACATTACATTCACTAGTAGGAGTGAGAAAAACATCACGGGGTGGTGCGCATTGTATGGGTGTGTGTTACATTACATTCACTAGAAGGAGTGAGAAAAACATCACGGGGTGGTGCGCATTGTATGTGTGTGTGTTACATTACATTCACTAGTAGGAGTGAGAAAAATATCACGGGGTGGTGCGCATTGTATGGGAGTGTGTTACATTACATTCACTAGTAGGAGTGAGAAAAACATCACGGGGTGGTGCGCATTGTATGGGTGTGTGTTACATTAGATTCACTAGTAGGAGTGACAAAAACATCACGGGGTGGTGCGCATTGTATGGGTGTGTGTTACATTAGATTCACAAGTAGGAGTGAGAAAAACATCACGGGGTGGTGCGCATTGTATGGGTGTGTGTTACATTACATTCACTAGTAGCAGTGAGAAAAACATCACGGGGTGGTGCGCATTGTATGGGTGTGTGTTACATTAGATTCACTAGTAGGAGTGAGAAAATCATCACGGGGTGGTGCGCATTGTATGGGTGTGTGTTACATTACATTCACTAGTAGCAGTGAGAAAAACATCACGGGGTGGTGCGCATTGTATGGGTGTGTGTTACATTAGATTCACTAGTAGGAGTGAGAAAAACATCACGGTGTGGTGCGCCATGTATGGGTGTGTGTTACATTAGATTCACTAGTAGGAGTGAGCAAAACATCACGGGGTGTTGCGCCTTGTATGGGTGTGTGTTACATTAGATTCACTAGTAGGAGTGAGCAAAACATCACGGGGTGGTGCGCCTTGTATGGGTGTGTGTTACATTAGATTCACTAGTAGGAGTGAGCAAAACATCACGGGGTGGTGCGCCTTGTATGGGTGTGTGTTACATTAGATTCACTAGTAGGAGTGAGAAAAACATCACGGGGTGGTGCGCCTTGTATGGGTGTGTGTTACATTAGATTCACTAGTAGGAGTGAGAAAAACATCACGGGGTGGTGCGCCTTGTATGGGTGTGTGTTACATTAGATTCACTAGTAGGAGTGAGAAAAACATCACGGGGTGGTGCGCCTTGTATGGGTGTGTGTTACATTAGATTCACTAGTAGGAGTGAGAAAAACATCACGGGGTGGTGCGCCTTGTATGGGTGTGTGTTACATTAGATTCACTAGTAGGAGTGAGAAAAACATCACGGGGTGGTGCGCCTTGTATGGGTGTGTGTTACATTAGATTCACTAGTAGGAGTGAGAAAAACATCACGGGGTGGTGCGCATTGTATAGGTGTGTGTTACGTTACATTCACTAGTAGGAGTGAGAAAAACATCACGGGGTGGTGCGCATTGTATGGGTGTGTGTTACGTTACATTCACTAGTAGGAGTGAGAAAAACATCACGGGGTGCTGCGCATTGTATGGGTGTGTGTTACATTACATTCACTAGTAGGAGTGAGAAAAACATCACGGGGTGGTGCGCATTGTATGGGTGTGTGTTACATTACATTCACTAGTAGGAGTGAGAAAAACATCACGGGGTGGTGCGCATTGTATGGGTGTTTGTTACATTACATTCACTAGAAGGAGTAAGAAAAACATCACGGGGTGGTGCGCATTGTATGTGTGTGTGTTACATTACATTCACTAGTAGGAGTGAGAAAAATATCACGGGGTGGTGCGCATTGTATGGGAGTGTGTTACATTACATTCACTAGTAGGAGTGAGAAAAACATCACGGGGTGGTGCGCATTGTATGGGTGTGTGTTACATTAGATTCACTAGTAGGAGTGACAAAAACATCACGGGGTGGTGCGCATTGTATGGGTGTGTGTTACATTAGATTCACAAGTAGGAGTGAGAAAAACATCACGGGGTGGTGCGCATTGTATGGGTGTGTGTTACATTACATTCACTAGTAGCAGTGAGAAAAACATCACGGGGTGGTGCGCATTGTATGGGTGTGTGTTACATTAGATTCACTAGTAGGAGTGAGAAAATCATCACGGGGTGGTGCGCATTGTATGGGTGTGTGTTACATTACATTCACTAGTAGCAGTGAGAAAAACATCACGGGGTGGTGCGCATTGTATGGGTGTGTGTTACATTAGATTCACTAGTAGGAGTGAGAAAAACATCACGGTGTGGTGCGCCATGTATGGGTGTGTGTTACATTAGATTCACTAGTAGGAGTGAGCAAAACATCACGGGGTGTTGCGCCTTGTATGGGTGTGTGTTACATTAGATTCACTAGTAGGAGTGAGCAAAACATCACGGGGTGGTGCGCCTTGTATGGGTGTGTGTTACATTAGATTCACTAGTAGGAGTGAGCAAAACATCACGGGGTGGTGCGCCTTGTATGGGTGTGTGTTACATTAGATTCACTAGTAGGAGTGAGCAAAACATCACGGGGTGGTGCGCCTTGTATGGGTGTGTGTTACATTAGATTCACTAGTAGGAGTGAGAAAAACATCACGGGGTGGTGCGCCTTGTATGGGTGTGTGTTACATTAGATTCACTAGTAGCAGTGAGAAAAACATCACGGGGTGGTGCGCATTGTATGGGTGTGTTACATTACATTCACTAGTAGCAGTGAGAAAAACATCACGGGGTGGTGCGCATTGTATGGGTGTGTGTTACATTAGATTCACTAGTAGGAGTGAGAAAAACATCACGGGGTGGTGCGCACTGTATGGGTGTGTGTTACATTAGATTCACTAGTAGCAGTGAGAAAAACATCACGGGGTGGTGCGCACTGTATGGGTGTGTGTTACATTAGATTCACTAGTAGCAGTGAGAAAAACATCACGGGGTGGTGCGCATTGTATGGGTGTGTGTTACATTAGATTCACTAGTAGCAGTGAGAAAAACATCACGGGGTGGTGCGCATTGTATGGGTGTGTGTTACATTACATTCACTAGTAGCAGTGAGAAAAACATCACGGGGTGGTGCGCATTGTATGGGTGTGTGTTACATTACATTCACTAGTAGGAGTGAGAAAAACATCACGGGGTGGTGCGCATTGTATGGGTGTGTGTTACATTAGATTCACTAGTAGGAGTGAGAAAAACATCACGGGGTGGTGCGCATTGTATGGCTGTGTGTTACATTACATTCTCTAGTAGGAGTGAGAAAAACATCACGGGGTGGTGCGCATTGTATGGGTGTGTGTTACATTACATTCACTAGTAGGAGTGAGAAAAACATCACGGGGTGGTGCGCATTGTATGGGTGTGTGTTACATTACATTCACTAGGAGTGAGAAAAACATCACGGGGTGGTGCGCATTGTATGGGTGTGTGTTACATTAGATTCAGTAGTAGGAGTGAGAAAAACATCACGGGGTGGTGCGCATTGTATGGGTGTGTGTTACATTAGATTCACTAGTAGGAGTGAGAAAAACATCACGGGGTGGTGCGCATTGTATGGGTGTGTGTTACATTAGATTCACTAGTAGGAGTGAGAAAAACATCACGGGGTGGTGCGCCTTGTATGGGTGTGTGTTACATTACATTCACTAGTAGGAGTGAGAAAAACATCACGGGGTGGTGCGCATTGTATGGGTGTGTGTTACATTACATTCACTAGTAGCAGTGAGAAAAACATCACGGGGTGGTGCGCATTGTATGGGTGTGTGTTACATTAGATTCACTAGTAGGAGTGAGAAAAACATCACGGGGTGGTGCGCATTGTATGGGTGTGTGTTACATTAGATTCACTAGTAGGAGTGAGAAATACATCACGGGGTGGTGCGCATTGTATGGGTGTGTGTTACATTAGATTCACTAGTAGGAGTGAGAAAACATCACGGGGTGGTGCGCATTGTATGGGTGTGTGTTACATTAGATTCACTAGTAGGAGTGAGAAAAACATCACGGGGTGGTGCGCATTGTATGGGTGTGTGTTACATTACATTCACTAGTAGGAGTGAGAAAAACATCACGGGGTGGTGAGCATTGTATGGGTGTGTGTTACATTACTTTCACTAGTAGGAGTGAGAAAATCATCACGGGGTGGTGCGCATTGTATGGGTGTGTGTTACATTACATTCACTAGTAGGAGTGAGAAAAACATCACGGGGTGGTGCGCATTGTATAGGTGTGTGTTACGTTACATTCACTAGTAGGAGTGAGAAAAACATCACGGGGTGGTGCGCATTGTATGGGTGTGTGTTACGTTACATTCACTAGTAGGAGTGAGAAAAACATCACGGGGTGCTGCGCATTGTATGGGTGTGTGTTACATTACATTCACTAGTAGCAGTGAGAAAAACATCACGGGGTGGTGCGCATTGTATGGGTGTGTGTTACATTACATTCACTAGTAGGAGTGAGAAAAACATCACGGGGTGGTGCGCATTGTATGGGTGTGTGTTACATTACATTCACTAGAAGGAGTGAGAAAAACATCACGGGGTGGTGCGCATTGTATGTGTGTGTGTTACATTACATTCACTAGTAGGAGTGAGAAAAATATCACGGGGTGGTGCGCATTGTATGGGAGTGTGTTACATTACATTCACTAGTAGGAGTGAGAAAAACATCACGGGGTGGTGCGCATTGTATGGGTGTGTGTTACATTAGATTCACTAGTAGGAGTGACAAAAACATCACGGGGTGGTGCGCATTGTATGGGTGTGTGTTACATTAGATTCACAAGTAGGAGTGAGAAAAACATCACGGGGTGGTGCGCATTGTATGGGTGTGTGTTACATTACATTCACTAGTAGCAGTGAGAAAAACATCACGGGGTGGTGCGCATTGTATGGGTGTGTGTTACATTAGATTCACTAGTAGGAGTGAGAAAATCATCACGGGGTGGTGCGCATTGTATGGGTGTGTGTTACATTACATTCACTAGTAGCAGTGAGAAAAACATCACGGGGTGGTGCGCATTGTATGGGTGTGTGTTACATTAGATTCACTAGTAGGAGTGAGAAAAACATCACGGTGTGGTGCGCCATGTATGGGTGTGTGTTACATTAGATTCACTAGTAGGAGTGAGCAAAACATCACGGGGTGTTGCGCCTTGTATGGGTGTGTGTTACATTAGATTCACTAGTAGGAGTGAGCAAAACATCACGGGGTGGTGCGCCTTGTATGGGTGTGTGTTACATTAGATTCACTAGTAGGAGTGAGCAAAACATCACGGGGTGGTGCGCCTTGTATGGGTGTGTGTTACATTAGATTCACTAGTAGGAGTGAGAAAAACATCACGGGGTGGTGCGCCTTGTATGGGTGTGTGTTACATTAGATTCACTAGTAGGAGTGAGAAAAACATCACGGGGTGGTGCGCCTTGTATGGGTGTGTGTTACATTAGATTCACTAGTAGGAGTGAGAAAAACATCACGGGGTGGTGCGCCTTGTATGGGTGTGTGTTACATTAGATTCACTAGTAGGAGTGAGAAAAACATCACGGGGTGGTGCGCCTTGTATGGGTGTGTGTTACATTAGATTCACTAGTAGGAGTGAGAAAAACATCACGGGGTGGTGCGCCTTGTATGGGTGTGTGTTACATTAGATTCACTAGTAGGAGTGAGAAAAACATCACGGGGTGGTGCGCATTGTATAGGTGTGTGTTACGTTACATTCACTAGTAGGAGTGAGAAAAACATCACGGGGTGGTGCGCATTGTATGGGTGTGTGTTACGTTACATTCACTAGTAGGAGTGAGAAAAACATCACGGGGTGCTGCGCATTGTATGGGTGTGTGTTACATTACATTCACTAGTAGGAGTGAGAAAAACATCACGGGGTGGTGCGCATTGTATGGGTGTGTGTTACATTACATTCACTAGTAGGAGTGAGAAAAACATCACGGGGTGGTGCGCATTGTATGGGTGTGTGTTACATTACATTCACTAGAAGGAGTGAGAAAAACATCACGGGGTGGTGCGCATTGTATGTGTGTGTGTTACATTACATTCACTAGTAGGAGTGAGAAAAATATCACGGGGTGGTGCGCATTGTATGGGAGTGTGTTACATTACATTCACTAGTAGGAGTGAGAAAAACATCACGGGGTGGTGCGCATTGTATGGGTGTGTGTTACATTAGATTCACTAGTAGGAGTGACAAAAACATCACGGGGTGGTGCGCATTGTATGGGTGTGTGTTACATTAGATTCACAAGTAGGAGTGAGAAAAACATCACGGGGTGGTGCGCATTGTATGGGTGTGTGTTACATTACATTCACTAGTAGCAGTGAGAAAAACATCACGGGGTGGTGCGCATTGTATGGGTGTGTGTTACATTAGATTCACTAGTAGGAGTGAGAAAATCATCACGGGGTGGTGCGCATTGTATGGGTGTGTGTTACATTACATTCACTAGTAGCAGTGAGAAAAACATCACGGGGTGGTGCGCATTGTATGGGTGTGTGTTACATTAGATTCACTAGTAGGAGTGAGAAAAACATCACGGTGTGGTGCGCCATGTATGGGTGTGTGTTACATTAGATTCACTAGTAGGAGTGAGCAAAACATCACGGGGTGTTGCGCCTTGTATGGGTGTGTGTTACATTAGATTCACTAGTAGGAGTGAGCAAAACATCACGGGGTGGTGCGCCTTGTATGGGTGTGTGTTACATTAGATTCACTAGTAGGAGTGAGCAAAACATCACGGGGTGGTGCGCCTTGTATGGGTGTGTGTTACATTAGATTCACTAGTAGGAGTGAGCAAAACATCACGGGGTGGTGCGCCTTGTATGGGTGTGTGTTACATTAGATTCACTAGTAGGAGTGAGAAAAACATCACGGGGTGGTGCGCCTTGTATGGGTGTGTGTTACATTAGATTCACTAGTAGGAGTGAGAAAAACATCATGGGGTGGTGCGCCTTGTATGGGTGTGTGTTACATTAGATTCACTAGTAGGAGTGAGAAAAACATCACGGGGTGGTGCGCCTTGTATGGGTGTGTGTTACATTAGATTCACTAGTAGGAGTGAGAAAAACATCACGGGGTGGTGCGCATTGTATGGGTGTGTGTTACATTAGATTCACTAGGAGGAGTGAGAAAAACATCACGGGGTGGTGCGCCTTGTATGGGTGTGTGTTACATTAGATTCACTAGTAGGAGTGAGAAAAACATCACGGGGTGGTGCGCATTGTGTGGGTGTGTGTTACATTAGATTCACTAGTAGGAGTGAGAAAAACATCACGGGGTGGTGTGCCTTGTATGGGTGTGTGTTACATTACATTCACTAGTAGGAGTGAGAAAAACCTCACGGGGTGGTGCGCCTTGTATGGGTGTGTGTTACATTACATTCACTAGTAGGAGTGAGCAAAACCTCACGGGGTGGTACGCATTGTATGGGTGTTTGTTACATTACATTCACTAGTAGGAGTGAGAAAAACCTCACGGGGTGGTGCGCATTGTATGGGTGTGTGTTACATCAGATTCACTAGCAGCAGTGAGAAAAACATCACGGGGTGGTGCGCATTGTATGGGTGTGTGTTACATTAGATTCACTAGTAGCAGTGAGAAAAACATCACGGGGTGGTGCGCATTGTATGGGTGTGTGTTACATTAGATTCACTACTAGCAGTGAGAAAAACATCACGGGGTGGTGCGCATTGTATGGGTGTGTGTTACATTACATACACTAGTAGCAGTGAGAAAAACATCACGGGGTGGTGCGCATTGTAAGGGTGTGTGTTACATTAGATTCACTAGTAGGAGTGAGAAAAACATCACGGGGTTGTGCGCATTCTATGGGTGTGTGTTACATTACATTCACTAGAAGGAGTGAGAAAAACATCACGGGGTGGTGCGCATTGTATGTGTGTGTGTTACATTACATTCACTCGTAGGAGTGAGAAAAACATCACGGGGTGGTGCGCATTGTATGGGTTTGTGTTACATTACATGCACTAGTAGGAGTGAGAAATACATCATTGGGTGGTGCGCATTGTATGGGTGTGTGTTACATTACATTCACTAGTAGGAGTGAGAAAAACATCACGGGGTGGTGCGCATTGTATGGGAGTGTGTTACATTACATTCACTAGTAGGAGTGAGAAAAACATCACGGGGTGGTGCGCATTGTATGGGTGTGTGTTACATTAGATTCACTAGTAGGAGTGAGAAAAACATCACGGGGTGGTGCGCCTTGTATGGGTGTGTGTTACATTAGATTCACTAGTAGGAGTGAGAAAAACATCACGGGGTGGTGCGCATTGTATGGGTGTGTGTTACATTAGATTCACTAGTAGGAGTGAGAAAAACATCACGGGGTGGTGCGCCTTGTATGGGTGTGTGTTACATTAGATTCACTAGTAGGAGTGAGAAAAACATCACGGGGTGGTGCGCATTGTGTGGGTGTGTGTTACATTAGATTCACTAGTAGGAGTGAGAAAAACATCACGGGGTGGTGCGCCTTGTATGGGTGTGTGTTACATTACATTCACTAGTAGGAGTGAGAAAAACCTCACGGGGTGGTGCGCCTAGTATGGGTGTGTGTTACATTACATTCACTAGTAGGAGTGAGCAAAACCTCACGGGGTGGTACGCATTGTATGGGTGTTTGTTACATTACATTCACTAGTAGGAGTGAGAAAAACCTCACGGGGTGGTGCGCATTGTATGGGTGTGTGTTACATTAGGTTCACTAGCAGCAGTGAGAAAAACATCACGGGGTGGTGCGCATTGTATGGGTGTGTGTTACATTAGATTCACTAGTAGCAGTGAGAAAAACATCACGGGGTGGTGCGCATTGTATGGGTGTGTGTTACATTAGATTCACTAGTAGCAGTGAGAAAAACATCACGGGGTGGTGCGCATTGTATGGGTGTGTGTTACATTACATACACTAGTAGCAGTGAGAAAAACATCACGGGGTGGTGCGCATTGTAAGGGTGTGTGTTACATTAGATTCACTAGTAGGAGTGAGAAAAACATCACGGGGTGGTGCGCCTTGTATGGGTGTGTGTTACATTAGATTCACTAGTAGGAGTGAGAAAAACATCACGGGGTGGTGCGCATTGTATGGGTGTGTGTTACATTAGATTCACTAGTAGGAGTGAGAAAAACATCACGGGGTGGTGCGCCTTGTATGGGTGTGTGTTACATTAGATTCACTAGTAGGAGTGAGAAAAACATCACGGGGTGGTGCGCATTGTGTGGGTGTGTGTTACATTAGATTCACTAGTAGGAGTGAGAAAAACATCACGGGGTGGTGCGCCTTGTATGGGTGTGTGTTACATTACATTCACTAGTAGGAGTGAGAAAAACCTCACGGGGTGGTGCGCCTTGTATGGGTGTGTGTTACATTACATTCACTAGTAGGAGTGAGCAAAACCTCACGGGGTGGTACGCATTGTATGGGTGTTTGTTACATTACATTCACTAGTAAGAGTGAGAAAAACCTCACGGGGTGGTGCGCATTGTATGGGTGTGTGTTACATTAGATTCACTAGCAGCAGTGAGAAAAACATCACGGGGTGGTGCGCATTGTATGGGTGTGTGTTACATTAGATTCACTAGTAGCAGTGAGAAAAACATCACGGGGTGGTGCGCATTGTATGGGTGTGTGTTACATTAGATTCACTAGTAGCAGTGAGAAAAACATCACGGGGTGGTGCGCATTGTATGGGTGTGTGTTACATTACATACACTAGTAGCAGTGAGAAAAACATCACGGGGTGGTGCGCATTGTAAGGGTGTGTGTTACATTACATTCACTAGTAGGAGTGAGAAAAACATCACGGGGTTGTGCGCATTCTATGGGTGTGTGTTACATTACATTCACTAGAAGGAGTGAGAAAAACATCACGGGGTGGTGCGCATTGTATGTGTGTGTGTTACATTACATTCACTCGTAGGAGTGAGAAAAACATCACGGGGTGGTGCGCATTGTATGGGTTTGTGTTACATTACATGCACTAGTAGGAGTGAGAAATACATCATGGGGTGGTGCGCATTGTATGGGTGTGTGTTACATTACATTCACTAGTAGGAGTGAGAAAAACATCACGGGGTGGTGCGCATTGTATGGGAGTGTGTTACATTACATTCACTAGTAGGAGTGAGAAAAACATCACGGGGTGGTGCGCATTGTATGGGTGTGTGTTACATTAGATTCACTAGTAGGAGTGAGAAAAACATCACGGGGTGGTGCGCCTTGTATGGGTGTGTGTTACATTAGATTCACTAGTAGGAGTGAGAAAAACATCACGGGGTGGTGCGCATTGTATGGGTGTGTGTTACATTAGATTCACTAGTAGGAGTGAGAAAAACATCACGGGGTGGTGCGCCTTGTATGGGTGTGTGTTACATTAGATTCACTAGTAGGAGTGAGAAAAACATCACGGGGTGGTGCGCATTGTGTGGGTGTGTGTTACATTACATTCACTAGTAGGAGTGAGAAAAACCTCACGGGGTGGTGCGCCTTGTATGGGTGTGTGTTACATTACATTCACTAGTAGGAGTGAGCAAAACCTCACGGGGTGGTACGCATTGTATGGGTGTTTGTTACATTACATTCACTAGTAGGAGTGAGAAAAACCTCACGGGGTGGTGCGCATTGTATGGGTGTGTGTTACATTAGATTCACTAGCAGCAGTGAGAAAAACATCACGGGGTGGTGCGCATTGTATGGGTGTGTGTTATATTAGATTCACTAGTAGCAGTGAGAAAAACATCACGGGGTGGTGCGCATTGTATGGGTGTGTGTTACATTAGATTCACTAGTAGCAGTGAGAAAAACATCACGGGGTGGTGCGCATTGTATGGGTGTGTGTTACATTACATACACTAGTAGCAGTGAGAAAAACATCACGGGGTGGTGCGCATTGTAAGGGTGTGTGTTACATTACATTCACTAGTAGGAGTGAGAAAAACATCACGGGGTTGTGCGCATTCTATGGGTGTGTGTTACATTACATTCACTAGAAGGAGTGAGAAAAACATCACGGGGTGGTGCGCATTGTATGTGTGTGTGTTACATTACATTCACTCGTAGGAGTGAGAAAAACATCACGGGGTGGTGCGCATTGTATGGGTTTGTGTTACATTACATGCACTAGTAGGAGTGAGAAATACATCATGGGGTGGTGCGCATTGTATGGGAGTGTGTTACATTACATTCACTAGTAGGAGTGAGAAAAACATCACGGGGTGGTGCGCATTGTATGGGTGTGTGTTACATTAGATTCACTAGTAGGAGTGAGAAAAACATCACGGGGTGGTGCGCCTTGTATGGGTGTGTGTTACATTAGATTCACTAGTAGGAGTGAGAAAAACATCACGGGGTGGTGCGCATTGTATGGGTGTGTGTTACATTAGATTCACTAGTAGGAGTGAGAAAAACATCACGGGGTGGTGCGCCTTGTATGGGTGTGTGTTACATTAGATTCACTAGTAGGAGTGAGAAAAACATCACGGGGTGGTGCGCATTGTGTGGGTGTGTGTTACATTACATTCACTAGTAGGAGTGAGAAAAACATCACGGGGTGGTGCGCCTTGTATGGGTGTGTGTTACATTACATTCACTAGTAGGAGTGAGAAAAACCTCACGGGGTGGTGCGCCTTGTATGGGTGTGTGTTACATTACATTCACTAGTAGGAGTGAGAAAAACATCACGGGGTGGTACGCATTGTATGGGTGTTTGTTACATTACATTCACTAGTAGGAGTGAGAAAAACCTCACGGGGTGGTGCGCATTGTATGGGTGTGTGTTACATTAGATTCACTAGCATCAGTGAGAAAAACATCACGGGGTGGTGCGCATTGTATGGGTGTGTGTTACATTAGATTCACTAGTAGCAGTGAGAAAAACATCACGAGGTGGTGCGCATTGTATGGGTGTGTTACATTAGATTCACTAGTAGCAGTGAGAAAAACATCACGGGGTGGTGCGCATTGTATGGGTGTGTGTTACATTACATACACTAGTAGCAGTGAGAAAAACATCACGGGGTGGTGCGCATTGTAAGGGTGTGTGTTACATTACATTCACTAGTAGGAGTGAGAAAAACATCACGGGGTTGTGCGCATTCTATGGGTGTGTGTTACATTAGATTCACTAGTAGGAGTGAGAATAACATCACGGGGTGGTGCGCATTGTATGGGTGTGTGTTACATTAGATTCACTAGTAGGAGTGAGAAAAACATCACGGGGTGGTGCGCCTTGTATGGGTGTGTGTTACATTAGATTCACTAGTAGGAGTGAGAAAAACATCACGGGGTGGTGCGCATTGTGTGGGTGTGTGTTACATTAGATTCACTAGTAGGAGTGAGAAAAACATCACGGGGTGGTGCGCCTTGTATGGGTGTGTGTTACATTACATTCACTAGTAGGAGTGAGAAAAACCTCACGGGGTGGTGCGCCTTGTATGGGTGTGTGTTACATTACATTCACTAGTAGGAGTGAGCAAAACCTCACGGGGTGGTACGCATTGTATGGGTGTTTGTTACATTACATTCACTAGTAGGAGTGAGAAAAACCTCACGGGGTGGTGCGCATTGTATGGGTGTGTGTTACATTAGGTTCACTAGCAGCAGTGAGAAAAACATCACGGGGTGGTGCGCATTGTATGGGTGTGTGTTACATTAGATTCACTAGTAGCAGTGAGAAAAACATCACGGGGTGGTGCGCATTGTATGGGTGTGTGTTACATTAGATTCACTAGTAGCAGTGAGAAAAACATCACGGGGTGGTGCGCATTGTATGGGTGTGTGTTACATTACATACACTAGTAGCAGTGAGAAAAACATCACGGGGTGGTGCGCATTGTAAGGGTGTGTGTTACATTAGATTCACTAGTAGGAGTGAGAAAAACATCACGGGGTGGTGCGCCTTGTATGGGTGTGTGTTACATTAGATTCACTAGTAGGAGTGAGAAAAACATCACGGGGTGGTGCGCATTGTATGGGTGTGTGTTACATTAGATTCACTAGTAGGAGTGAGAAAAACATCACGGGGTGGTGCGCCTTGTATGGGTGTGTGTTACATTAGATTCACTAGTAGGAGTGAGAAAAACATCACGGGGTGGTGCGCATTGTGTGGGTGTGTGTTACATTAGATTCACTAGTAGGAGTGAGAAAAACATCACGGGGTGGTGCGCCTTGTATGGGTGTGTGTTACATTACATTCACTAGTAGGAGTGAGAAAAACCTCACGGGGTGGTGCGCCTTGTATGGGTGTGTGTTACATTACATTCACTAGTAGGAGTGAGCAAAACCTCACGGGGTGGTACGCATTGTATGGGTGTTTGTTACATTACATTCACTAGTAGGAGTGAGAAAAACCTCACGGGGCGGTGCGCATTGTATGGGTGTGTGTTACATTAGATTCACTAGCAGCAGTGAGAAAAACATCACGGGGTGGTGCGCATTGTATGGGTGTGTGTTACATTAGATTCACTAGTAGCAGTGAGAAAAACATCACGGGGTGGTGCGCATTGTATGGGTGTGTGTTACATTAGATTCACTAGTAGCAGTGAGAAAAACATCACGGGGTGGTGCGCATTGTATGGGTGTGTGTTACATTACATACACTAGTAGCAGTGAGAAAAACATCACGGGGTGGTGCGCATTGTAAGGGTGTGTGTTACATTACATTCACTAGTAGGAGTGAGAAAAACATCACGGGGTTGTGCGCATTCTATGGGTGTGTGTTACATTACATTTACTAGAAGGAGTGAGAAAAACATCACGGGGTGGTGCGCATTGTATGTGTGTGTGTTACATTACATTCACTCGTAGGAGTGAGAAAAACATCACGGGGTGGTGCGCATTGTGTGGGTGTGTGTTACATTACATTCACTAGTAGGAGTGAGAAAAACATCACGGGGTGGTGCGCCTTGTATGGGTGTGTGTTACATTACATTCACTAGTAGGAGTGAGAAAAACCTCACGGGGTGGTGCGCCTTGTATGGGTGTGTGTTACATTACATTCACTAGTAGGAGTGAGCAAAACCTCACGGGGTGGTACGCATTGTATGGGTGTTTGTTACATTACATTCACTAGTAGGAGTGAGAAAAACCTCACGGGGTGGTGCGCATTGTATGGGTGTGTGTTACATTAGATTCACTAGCAGCAGTGAGAAAAACATCACGGGGTGGTGCGCATTGTATGGGTGTGTGTTACATTAGATTCACTAGTAGCAGTGAGAAAAACATCACGGGGTGGTGCGCCTTGTATGGGTGTGTGTTACATTAGATTCACTAGTAGCAGTGAGAAAAACATCACGGGGTGGTGCGCATTGTATGGGTGTGTGTTACATTACATACACTAGTAGCAGTGAGAAAAACATCACGGGGTGGTGCGCATTGTAAGGGTGTGTGTTACATTACATTCACTAGTAGGAGTGAGAAAAACATCACGGGGTTGTGCGCATTCTATGGGTGTGTGTTACATTACATTCACTAGAAGGAGTGAGAAAAACATCACGGGGTGGTGCGCATTGTATGTGTGTGTGTTACATTACATTCACTCGTAGGAGTGAGAAAAACATCACGGGGTGGTGCGCATTGTATGGGTTTGTGTTACATTACATGCACTAGTAGGAGTGAGAAATACATCATGGGGTGGTGCGCATTGTATGGGTGTGTGTTACATTACATTCACTAGTAGGAGTGAGAAAAACATCACGGGGTGGTGCGCATTGTATGGGAGTGTGTTACATTACATTCACTAGTAGGAGTGAGAAAAACATCACGGGGTGGTGCGCATTGTATGGGTGTGTGTTACATTAGATTCACTAGTAGGAGTGAGAAAAACATCACGGGGTGGTGCGCCTTGTATGGGTGTGTGTTACATTAGATTCACTAGTAGGAGTGAGAAAAACATCACGGGGTGGTGCGCATTGTATGGGTGTGTGTTACATTAGATTCACTAGTAGGAGTGAGAAAAACATCACGGGGTGGTGCGCCTTGTATGGGTGTGTGTTACATTAGATTCACTAGTAGGAGTGAGAAAAACATCACGGGGTGGTGCGCATTGTGTGGGTGTGTGTTACATTACATTCACTAGTAGGAGTGAGAAAAACATCACGGGGTGGTGCGCATTGTATGGGTGTGTGTTACATTAGATTCACTAGTAGGAGTGAGAAAAACATCACGGGGTGGTGCGCCTTGTATGGGTGTGTGTTACATTAGATTCACTAGTAGGAGTGAGAAAAACATCACGGGGTGGTGCGCATTGTATGGGTGTGTGTTACATTAGATTCACTAGTAGGAGTGAGAAAAACATCACGGGGTGGTGCGCCTTGTATGGGTGTGTGTTACATTAGATTCACTAGTAGGAGTGAGAAAAACATCACGGGGTGGTGCGCATTGTGTGGGTGTGTGTTACATTACATTCACTAGTAGGAGTGAGAAAAACATCACGGGGTGGTGCGCCTTGTATGGGTGTGTGTTACATTACATTCACTAGTAGGAGTGAGAAAAACCTCACGGGGTGGTGCGCCTTGTATGGGTGTGTGTTACATTACATTCACTAGTAGGAGTGAGCAAAACCTCACGGGGTGGTACGCATTGTATGGGTGTTTGTTACATTACATTCACTAGTAGGAGTGAGAAAAACCTCACGGGGTGGTGCGCATTGTATGGGTGTGTGTTACATTAGATTCACTAGCATCAGTGAGAAAAACATCACGGGGTGGTGCGCATTGTATGGGTGTGTGTTACATTAGATTCACTAGTAGCAGTGAGAAAAACATGACGAGGTGGTGCGCATTGTATGGGTGTGTTACATTAGATTCACTAGTAGCAGTGAGAAAAACATCACGGGGTGGTGCGCATTGTATGGGTGTGTGTTACATTACATACACTAGTAGCAGTGAGAAAAACATCACGGGGTGGTGCGCATTGTAAGGGTGTGTGTTACATTACATTCACTAGTAGGAGTGAGAAAAACATCACGGGGTTGTGCGCATTCTATGGGTGTGTGTTACATTACATTCACTAGAAGGAGTGAGAAAAACATCACGGGGTGGTGCGCATTGTATGTGTGTGTGTTACATTACATTCACTCGTAGGAGTGAGAAAAACATCACGGGGTGGTGCGCATTGTATGGGTTTGTGTTACATTACATGCACTAGTAGGAGTGAGAAATACATCATGGGGTGGTGCGCATTGTATGGGTGTGTGTTACATTACATTCACTAGTAGGAGTGAGAAAAACATCACGGGGTGGTGCGCATTGTATGGGAGTGTGTTACATTACATTCACTAGTAGGAGTGAGAAAAACATCACGGGGTGGTGGGCATTGTATGGGTGTGTGTTACATTAGATTCACTAGTAGGAGTGAGAAAAACATCACGGGGTGGTGCGCATTGTATGGGTGTGTGTTACATTAGATTCACAAGTAGGAGTGAGAAAAACATCACGGGGTGGTGCGCATTGTACGGGTGTGTGTTACATTACATTCACTAGTAGCAGTGAGTAAAACATCACGGGGTGGTGCGCATTGTATGGGTGTGTGTTACATTAGATTCACTAGTAGGAGTGAGAAAAACATCACGGGGTGGTGCGCATTGTATGGGTGTGTGTTACATTACATTCACTAGTAGCAGTGAGAAAAACCTCACGGGGTGGTGCGCATTGTATGGGTGTGTGTTACATTAGATTCACTAGTAGGAGTGAGAAAAACATCACGGGGTGGTGCGCATTGTATGGGTGTGTGTTACATTACATTCACTAGTAGGAGTGAGAAAAACATCACGGGGTGGTGCGCATTGTATGGGTGTGTGTTACATTAGATTCACTAGTAGCAGTGAGAAAAACATCACGGGGTGGTGCGCATTGTATGGGTGTGTGTTACATTAGATTCACTAGTAGCAGTGAGAAAAACATCACGGGGTGGTGCGCATTGTATGGGTGTGTGTTACATTACATACACTAGTAGCAGTGAGAAAAACATCACGGGGTGGTGCGCATTGTAAGGGTGTGTGTTACATTAGATTCACTAGTAGGAGTGAGAAAAACATCACGGGGTGGTGCGCCTTGTATGGGTGTGTGTTACATTAGATTCACTAGTAGGAGTGAGAAAAACATCACGGGGTGGTGCGCATTGTATGGGTGTGTGTTACATTAGATTCACTAGTAGGAGTGAGAAAAACATCACGGGGTGGTGCGCCTTGTATGGGTGTGTGTTACATTAGATTCACTAGTAGGAGTGAGAAAAACATCACGGGGTGGTGCGCATTGTGTGGGTGTGTGTTACATTAGATTCACTAGTAGGAGTGAGAAAAACATCACGGGGTGGTGCGCCTTGTATGGGTGTGTGTTACATTACATTCACTAGTAGGAGTGAGAAAAACCTCACGGGGTGGTGCGCCTTGTATGGGTGTGTGTTACATTACATTCACTGGTAGGAGTGAGCAAAACCTCACGGGGTGGTACGCATTGTATGGGTGTTTGTTACATTACATTCACTAGTAGGAGTGAGAAAAACCTCACGGGGCGGTGCGCATTGTATGGGTGTGTGTTACATTAGATTCACTAGCAGCAGTGAGAAAAACATCACGGGGTGGTGCGCATTGTATGGGTGTGTGTTACATTAGATTCACTAGTAGCAGTGAGAAAAACATCACGGGGTGGTGCGCATTGTATGGGTGTGTGTTACATTAGATTCACTAGTAGCAGTGAGAAAAACATCACGGGGTGGTTCGCATTGTATGGGTGTGTGTTACATTACATACACTAGTAGCAGTGAGAAAAACATCACGGGGTGGTGCGCATTGTAAGGGTGTGTGTTACATTACATTCACTAGTAGGAGTGAGAAAAACATCACGGGGTTGTGCGCATTCTATGGGTGTGTGTTACATTACATTCACTAGAAGGAGTGAGAAAAACATCACGGGGTGGTGCGCATTGTATGTGTGTGTGTTACATTACATTCACTCGTAGGAGTGAGAAAAACATCACGGGGTGGTGCGCATTGTATGGGTTTGTGTTACATTACATGCACTAGTAGGAGTGAGAAATACATCATGGGGTGGTGCGCATTGTATGGGTGTGTGTTACATTACATTCACTAGTAGGAGTGAGAAAAACATCACGGGGTGGTGCGCATTGTATGGGAGTGTGTTACATTACATTCACTAGTAGGAGTGAGAAAAACATCACGGGGTGGTGCGCATTGTATGGGTGTGTGTTACATTAGATTCACTAGTAGGAGTGAGAAAAACATCACGGGGTGGTGCGCCTTGTATGGGTGTGTGTTACATTAGATTCACTAGTAGGAGTGAGAAAAACATCACGGGGTGGTGCGCATTGTATGGGTGTGTGTTACATTAGATTCACTAGTAGGAGTGAGAAAAACATCACGGGGTGGTGCGCCTTGTATGGGTGTGTGTTACATTAGATTCACTAGTAGGAGTGAGAAAAACATCACGGGGTGGTGCGCATTGTGTGGGTGTGTGTTACATTACATTCACTAGTAGGAGTGAGAAAAACATCACGGGGTGGTGCGCCTTGTATGGGTGTGTGTTACATTACATTCACTAGTAGGAGTGAGAAAAACCTCACGGGGTGGTGCGCCTTGTATGGGTGTGTGTTACATTACATTCACTAGTAGGAGTGAGCAAAACCTCACGGGGTGGTACGCATTGTATGGGTGTTTGTTACATTACATTCACTAGTAGGAGTGAGAAAAACCTCACGTGGTGGTGCGCATTGTATGGGTGTGTGTTACATTAGATTCACTAGTAGCAGTGAGAAAAACATCACGGGGTGGTGCGCATTGTATGGGTGTGTGTTACATTACATACACTAGTAGCAGTGAGAAAAACATCACGGGGTGGTGCGCATTGTAAGGGTGTGTGTTACATTAGATTCACTAGTAGGAGTGAGAAAAACATCACGGGGTGGTGCGCCTTGTATGGGTGTGTGTTACATTAGATTCACTAGTAGGAGTGAGAAAAACATCACGGGGTGGTGCGCATTGTATGGGTGTGTGTTACATTAGATTCACTAGTAGGAGTGAGAAAAACATCACGGGGTGGTGCGCCTTGTATGGGTGTGTGTTACATTAGATTCACTAGTAGGAGTGAGAAAAACATCACGGGGTGGTGCGCATTGTGTGGGTGTGTGTTACATTAGATTCACTAGTAGGAGTGAGAAAAACATCACGGGGTGGTGCGCCTTGTATGGGTGTGTGTTACATTACATTCACTAGTAGGAGTGAGAAAAACCTCACGGGGTGGTGCGCCTTGTATGGGTGTGTGTTACATTACATTCACTAGTAGGAGTGAGCAAAACCTCACGGGGTGGTACGCATTGTATGGGTGTTTGTTACATTACATTCACTAGTAGGAGTGAGAAAAACCTCACGGGGCGGTGCGCATTGTATGGGTGTGTGTTACATTAGATTCACTAGCAGCAGTGAGAAAAACATCACGGGGTGGTGCGCATTGTATGGGTGTGTGTTACATTAGATTCACTAGTAGCAGTGAGAAAAACATCACGGGGTGGTGCGCATTGTATGGGTGTGTGTTACATTAGATTCACTAGTAGCAGTGAGAAAAACATCACGGGGTGGTTCGCATTGTATGGGTGTGTGTTACATTACATACACTAGTAGCAGTGAGAAAAACATCACGGGGTGGTGCGCATTGTAAGGGTGTGTGTTACATTACATTCACTAGTAGGAGTGAGAAAAACATCACGGGGTTGTGCGCATTCTATGGGTGTGTGTTACATTACATTCACTAGAAGGAGTGAGAAAAACATCACGGGGTGGTGCGCATTGTATGTGTGTGTGTTACATTACATTCACTCGTAGGAGTGAGAAAAACATCACGGGGTGGTGCGCATTGTATGGGTTTGTGTTACATTACATGCACTAGTAGGAGTGAGAAATACATCATGGGGTGGTGCGCATTGTATGGGTGTGTGTTACATTACATTCACTAGTAGGAGTGAGAAAAACATCACGGGGTGGTGCGCATTGTATGGGAGTGTGTTACATTACATTCACTAGTAGGAGTGAGAAAAACATCACGGGGTGGTGCGCATTGTATGGGTGTGTGTTACATTAGATTCACTAGTAGGAGTGAGAAAAACATCACGGGGTGGTGCGCCTTGTATGGGTGTGTGTTACATTAGATTCACTAGTAGGAGTGAGAAAAACATCACGGGGTGGTGCGCATTGTATGGGTGTGTGTTACATTAGATTCACTAGTAGGAGTGAGAAAAACATCACGGGGTGGTGCGCCTTGTATGGGTGTGTGTTACATTAGATTCACTAGTAGGAGTGAGAAAAACATCACGGGGTGGTGCGCATTGTGTGGGTGTGTGTTACATTACATTCACTAGTAGGAGTGAGAAAAACATCACGGGGTGGTGCGCCTTGTATGGGTGTGTGTTACATTACATTCACTAGTAGGAGTGAGAAAAACCTCACGGGGTGGTGCGCCTTGTATGGGTGTGTGTTACATTACATTCACTAGTAGGAGTGAGCAAAACCTCACGGGGTGGTACGCATTGTATGGGTGTTTGTTACATTACATTCACTAGTAGGAGTGAGAAAAACCTCACGTGGTGGTGCGCATTGTATGGGTGTGTGTTACATTAGATTCACTAGCAGCAGTGAGAAAAACATCACGGGGTGGTGCGCATTGTATGGGTGTGTGTTACATTAGATTCACTAGTAGCAGTGAGAAAAACATCACGGGGTGGTGCGCATTGTATGGGTGTGTGTTACATTAGATTCACTAGTAGCAGTGAGAAAAACATCACGGGGTGGTGCGCATTGTATGGGTGTGTGTTACATTACATACACTAGTAGCAGTGAGAAAAACATCACGGGGTGGTGCGCATTGTAAGGGTGTGTGTTACATTACATTCACTAGTAGGAGTGAGAAAAACATCACGGGGTTGTGCGCATTCTATGGGTGTGTGTTACATTACATTCACTAGAAGGAGTGAGAAAAACATCACGGGGTGGTGCGCATTGTAAGGGTGTGTGTTACATTACATTCACTCGTAGGAGTGAGAAAAACATCACGGGGTGGTGCGCATTGTATGGGTTTGTGTTACATTACATGCACTAGTAGGAGTGAGAAATACATCATGGGGTGGTGCGCATTGTATGGGTGTGTGTTACATTACATTCACTAGTAGGAGTGAGAAAAACATCACGGGGTGGTGCGCATTGTATGGGAGTGTGTTACATTACATTCACTAGTAGGAGTGAGAAAAACATCACGGGGTGGTGCGCATTGTATGGGTGTGTGTTACATTAGATTCACTAGTAGGAGTGAGAAAAACATCACGGGGTGGTGCGCCTTGTATGGGTGTGTGTTACATTAGATTCACTAGTAGGAGTGAGAAAAACATCACGGGGTGGTGCGCATTCTATGGGTGTGTGTTACATTAGATTCACTAGTAGGAGTGAGAAAAACATCACGGGGTGGTGCGCCTTGTATGGGTGTGTGTTACATTAGATTCACTAGTAGGAGTGAGAAAAACATCACGGGGTGGTGCGCATTGTGTGGGTGTGTGTTACATTACATTCACTAGTAGGAGTGAGAAAAACATCACGGGGTGGTGCGCCTTGTATGGGTGTGTGTTACATTACATTCACTAGTAGGAGTGAGAAAAACCTCACGGGGTGGTGCGCCTTGTATGGGTGTGTGTTACATTACATTCACTAGTAGGAGTGAGCAAAACCTCACGGGGTGGTACGCATTGTATGGGTGTTTGTTACATTACATTCACTAGTAGGAGTGAGAAAAACCTCACGGGGTGGTGCGCATTGTATGGGTGTGTGTTACATTAGATTCACTAGCATCAGTGAGAAAAACATCACGGGGTGGTGCGCATTGTATGGGTGTGTGTTACATTAGATTCACTAGTAGCAGTGAGAAAAACATGACGAGGTGGTGCGCATTGTATGGGTGTGTTACATTAGATTCACTAGTAGCAGTGAGAAAAACATCACGGGGTGGTGCGCATTGTATGGGTGTGTGTTACATTACATACACTAGTAGCAGTGAGAAAAACATCACGGGGTGGTGCGCATTGTAAGGGTGTGTGTTACATTACATTCACTAGTAGGAGTGAGAAAAACATCACGGGGTTGTGCGCATTCTATGGGTGTGTGTTACATTACATTCACTAGAAGGAGTGAGAAAAACATCACGGGGTGGTGCGCATTGTATGTGTGTGTGTTACATTACATTCACTCGTAGGAGTGAGAAAAACATCACGGGGTGGTGCGCATTGTATGGGTTTGTGTTACATTACATGCACTAGTAGGAGTGAGAAATACATCATGGGGTGGTGCGCATTGTATGGGTGTGTGTTACATTACATTCACTAGTAGGAGTGAGAAAAACATCACGGGGTGGTGCGCATTGTATGGGAGTGTGTTACATTACATTCACTAGTAGGAGTGAGAAAAACATCACGGGGTGGTGGGCATTGTATGGGTGTGTGTTACATTAGATTCACTAGTAGGAGTGAGAAAAACATCACGGGGTGGTGCGCATTGTATGGGTGTGTGTTACATTAGATTCACAAGTAGGAGTGAGAAAAACATCACGGGGTGGTGCGCATTGTACGGGTGTGTGTTACATTACATTCACTAGTAGCAGTGAGAAAAACATCACGGGGTGGTGCGCATTGTATGGGTGTGTGTTACATTAGATTCACTAGTAGGAGTGAGAAAAACATCACGGGGTGGTGCGCATTGTATGGGTGTGTGTTACATTACATTCACTAGTAGCAGTGAGAAAAACCTCACGGGGTGGTGCGCATTGTATGGGTGTGTGTTACATTAGATTCACTAGTAGGAGTGAGAAAAACATCACGGGGTGGTGCGCATTGTATGGGTGTGTGTTACATTACATTCACTAGTAGGAGTGAGAAAAACATCACGGGGTGGTGCGCATTTTATGGGTGTGTGTTACATTACATTCACTAGTAGGAGTGAGAAAAATATCACGGGGTGGTGCGCATTGTATGGGTGTGTGTTACATTAGATTCACTAATAGGAGTGAGAAAAACATCACGGGGTGGTGCGCATTGTATGGGTGTGTGTTACATTAGATTCACTAGTAGGAGTGAGAAAAACATCACGGGGTGGTGCGCATTGTATGGGTGTGTGTTACATTAGATTCACTAGTAGCAGTGAGAAACACATCACGGGGTGGTGCGCATTGTATGGGTGTGTGTTACATTAGATTCACTAGTAGCAGTGAGAAAAACATCACGGGGTGGTGCGCATTGTATGGGTGTGTGTTACATTACATTCACTAGTAGGAGTGAGTAAAACATCACGGGGTGGTGCGCATTGTATGGGTGTGTGTTACATTAGATTCACTAGTAGGAGTGAGAAAAACATCATGGGGTGGTGCGCATTGTATGTGTGTGTTAGATTAGATTCACTAGTAGGAGTGAGAAAAACATCACGGGGTGGTGCGCATTGTATGGGTGTGTGTTACATTAGATTCACTAGTAGGAGTGAGAAAAACATCACGGTGTGGTGCGCATTGTATGGGTGTGTGTTACATTAGATTCACTAGTAGGAGTGAGAAAAACCTCACGGGGTGGTGCGCATTGTATGGGTGTGTGTTACATTAGATTCACTAGTAGCAGTGAGAAAAACATCACGGGGTGGTGCGCATTGTATGGGTGTGTGTTACATTAGATTCACTAGTAAGAGTGAGAAAAACATCACGGGGTGGTGCGCATTGTATGGGTGTGTGTTACATTAGATTGACTAGTAGGAGTGAGAAAAACATCACAGGGTGGTGCGCATTGTATGGGTGTGTGTTACATTAGATTGACTAGTAGTAGTGAGAAAAACATCACGGGGTGGTGCGCATTGTATGGGTGTGTGTTACATTAGATTCACTAGTAGGAGTGAGAAAAACATCACGGGGTGGTGCGCATTGTATGGGTGTGTGTTACATTAGATTCACTAGTAGGAGTGAGAAAAACATCACGGGGTGGTGCGCATTGTATGGGTGTGTGTTACATTAGATTTACTAGTAGCAGTGAGTAAAACATCACGGGGTGGTGCGCCTTGTATGGGTGTGTGTTACATTACATTCACTAGTAGCAGTGAGAAAAACATCACGGGGTGGTGCGCATTGTATGGGTGTGTGTTACATTAGATTCACTATTAGGAGTGAGAAAAACATCACGGGGTGGTGCGCCTTGTATGGGTGTGTGTTACATTAGATTCACTAGTAGGAGTGAGAAAAACATCACGGTGTGGTGCGCCATGTATGGGTGTGTGTTACATTAGATTCACTAGTAGGAGTGAGAAAACATCACGGGGTGGTGCGCATTGTATGGGTGTGTGTTACATTACATTCACTAGTAGGAGTGAGAAAAACATCACGGGGTGGTGCGCATTGTATGGGTGTGTGTTACATTACATTCACTAGTAGCAGTGAGAAAAACATCACGGGGTGGTGCGCATTGTATGGGTGTCTGTTACATTAGATTCACTAGTAGGAGTGAGAAAAACATCATGGGGTGGTGCGCATTGTATGGGTGTGTGTTACATTAGATTCACTAGTAGGAGTGAGAAATACATCACGGGGTGGTGCGCATTGTATGGGTGTGTGTTACATTAGATTCACTAGTAGGAGTGAGAAAACATCACGGGGTGGTGCGCATTGTATGGGTGTGTGTTACATTAGATTCACTAGTAGGAGTGAGAAAAACATCACGGGGTGGTGCGCATTGTATGGGTGTGTGTTACATTACATTCACTAGTAGGAGTGAGAAAAACATCACGGGGTGGTGCGCATTGTATGGGTGTGTGTTACATTACTTTCACTAGTAGGAGTGAGAAAATCATCACGGGTGGTGCGCATTGTATGGGTGTGTGTTACATTACATTCACTAGTAGGAGTGAGAAAAACATCACGGGGTGGTGCGCATTGTATGGGTGTGTGTTACATTACATTCACTAGTAGGAGTGAGAAAAACATCACGGGGTGGTGCGCATTGTATGGGTGTGTGTTACATTACATTCACTAGTAGCAGTGAGAAAAACATCACGGGGTGGTGCGCATTGTATGGGTGTCTGTTACATTAGATTCACTAGTAGGAGTGAGAAAAACATCATGGGGTGGTGCGCATTGTATGGGTGTGTGTTACATTAGATTCACTAGTAGGAGTGAGAAATACATCACGGGGTGGTGCGCATTGTATGGGTGTGTGTTACATTAGATTCACTAGTAGGAGTGAGAAAACATCACGGGGTGGTGCGCATTGTATGGGTGTGTGTTACATTAGATTCACTAGTAGGAGTGAGAAAAACATCACGGGGTGGTGCGCATTGTATGGGTGTGTGTTACATTACATTCACTAGTAGGAGTGAGAAAAACATCACGGGGTGGTGCGCATTGTATGGGTGTGTGTTACATTACTTTCACTAGTAGGAGTGAGAAAATCATCACGGGTGGTGCGCATTGTATGGGTGTGTGTTACATTACATTCACTAGTAGGAGTGAGAAAAACATCACGGGGTGGTGCGCATTGTATGGGTGTGTGTTACATTACATTCACTAGTAGGAGTGAGAAAAACATCACGGGGTGGTGCGCATTGTATGGGTGTGTGTTACATTACATTCACTAGAAGGAGTGAGAAAAACATCACGGGGTGGTGCGCATTGTATGTGTGTGTGTTACATTACATTCACTAGTAGGAGTGAGAAAAACATCACGGGGCGGTGCGCATTGTATGGGAGTGTGTTACATTACATTCACTAGTAGGAGTGAGAAAAACATCACGGGGTGGTGCGCATTGTATGGGTGTGTGTTACATTAGATTCACTAGTAGGAGTGAGAAAAACATCACGGGGTGGTGCGCATTGTATGGGTGTGTGTTACATTAGATTCACAAGTAGGAGTGAGAAAAACATCACGGGGTGGTGCGCATTGTATGGGTGTGTGTTACATTACATTCACTAGTAGCAGTGAGAAAAACATCACGGGGTGGTGCGCATTGTATGGGTGTGTGTTACATTAGATTCACTAGTAGGAGTGAGAAAATCATCACGGGGTGGTGCGCATTGTATGGGTGTGTGTTACATTACATTCACTAGTAGCAGTGAGAAAAACATCACGGGGTGGTGCGCATTGTATGGGTGTGTGTTACATTAGATTCACTAGTAGGAGTGAGAAAAACATCACGATGTGGTGCGCCATGTATGGGTGTGTGTTACATTAGATTCACTAGTAGGAGTGAGCAAAACATCACGGGGTGTTGCGCCTTGTATGGGTGTGTGTTACATTAGATTCACTAGTAGGAGTGAGCAAAACATCACGGGGTGGTGCGCCTTGTATGGGTGTGTGTTACATTAGATTCACTAGTAGGAGTGAGCAAAACATCACGGGGTGGTGCGCCTTGTATGGGTGTGTGTTACATTAGATTCACTAGTAGGAGTGAGCAAAACATCACGGGGTGGTGCGCCTTGTATGGGTGTGTGTTACATTAGATTCACTAGTAGGAGTGAGAAAAACATCACGGGGTGGTGCGCCTTGTATGGGTGTGTGTTACATTAGATTCACTAGTAGGAGTGAGAAAAACATCACGGGGTGGTGCGCCTTGTATGGGTGTGTGTTACATTAGATTCACTAGTAGGAGTGAGAAAAACATCACGGGGTGGTGCGCCTTGTATGGGTGTGTGTTACATTAGATTCACTAGTAGGAGTGAGAAAAACATCACGGGGTGGTGCGCATTGTATGGGTGTGTGTTACATTAGATTCACTAGTAGGAGTGAGAAAAACATCACGGGGTGGTGCGCCTTGTATGGGTGTGTGTTACATTAAATTCACTAGTAGGAGTGAGAAAAACATCACGGGGTGGTGCGCATTGTATGGGTGTGTGTTACATTAGATTCACAAGTAGGAGTGAGAAAAACATCACGGGGTGGTGCGCATTGTATGGGTGTGTGTTACATTACATTCACTAGTAGCAGTGAGAAAAACATCACGGGGTGGTGCGCATTGTATGGGTGTGTGTTACATTAGATTCACTAGTAGGAGTGAGAAAATCATCACGGGGTGGTGCGCATTGTATGGGTGTGTGTTACATTACATTCACTAGTAGCAGTGAGAAAAACATCACGGGGTGGTGCCCATTGTATGGGTGTGTGTTACATTAGATTCACTAGTAGGAGTGAGAAAAACATCACGGTGTGGTGCGCCATGTATGGGTGTGTGTTACATTAGATTCACTAGTAGGAGTGAGCAAAACATCACGGGGTGTTGCGCCTTGTATGGGTGTGTGTTACATTAGATTCACTAGTAGGAGTGAGCAAAACATCACGGGGTGTTGCGCCTTGTATGGGTGTGTGTTACATTAGATTCACTAGTAGGAGTGAGCAAAACATCACGGGGTGGTGCGCCTTGTATGGGTGTGTGTTACATTAGATTCACTAGTAGGAGTGAGCAAAACATCACGGGGTGGTGCGCCTTGTATGGGTGTGTGTTACATTAGATTCACTAGTAGGAGTGAGAAAAACATCACGGGGTGGTGCGCCTTGTATGGGTGTGTGTTACATTAGATTCACTAGTAGGAGTGAGAAAAACATCACGGGGTGGTGCGCCTTGTATGGGTGTGTGTTACATTAGATTCACTAGTAGGAGTGAGAAAAACATCACGGGGTGGTGCGCCTTGTATGGGTGTGTGTTACATTAGATTCACTAGTAGGAGTGAGAAAAACATCACGGGGTGGTGCGCATTGTATGGGTGTGTGTTACATTAGATTCACTAGTAGGAGTGAGAAAAACATCACGGGGTGGTGCGCCTTGTATGGGTGTGTGTTACATTAGATTCACTAGTAGGAGTGAGAAAAACATCACGGGGTGGTGCGCATTGTGTGGGTGTGTGTTACATTAGATTCACTAGTAGGAGTGAGAAAAACATCACGGGGTGGTGCGCCTTGTATGGGTGTGTGTTACATTACATTCACTAGTAGGAGTGAGAAAAACCTCACGGGGTGGTGCGCCTTGTATGGGTGTGTGTTACATTACATTCACTAGTAGGAGTGAGCAAAACCTCACGGGGTGGTACGCATTGTATGGGTGTTTGTTACATTACATTCACTAGTAGGAGTGAGAAAAACCTCACGGGGTGGTGCGCATTGTATGGGTGTGTGTTACATTAGATTCACTAGCAGCAGTGAGAAAAACATCACGGGGTGGTGCGCATTGTATGGGTGTGTGTTACATTAGATTCACTAGTGGCAGTGAGAAAAACATCACGGGGTGGTGCGCATTGTATGGGTGTGTGTTACATTAGATTCACTAGTAGCAGTGAGAAAAACATCACGGGGTGGTGCGCATTGTATGGGTGTGTGTTACATTACATACACTAGTAGCAGTGAGAAAAACATCACGGGGTGGTGCGCATTGTAAGGGTGTGTGTTACATTACATTCACTAGTAGGAGTGAGAAAAACATCACGGGGTTGTGCGCATTCTATGGGTGTGTGTTACATTACATTCACTAGAAGGAGTGAGAAAAACATCACGGGGTGGTGCGCATTGTATGTGTGTGTGTTACATTACATTCACTCGTAGGAGTGAGAAAAACATCACAGGGTGGTGCGCATTGTATGGGTTTGTGTTACATTACATGCACTAGTAGGAGTGAGAAATACATCATGGGGTGGTGCGCATTGTATGGGTGTGTGTTACATTACATTCACTAGTAGGAGTGAGAAAAACATCACGGGGTGGTGCGCATTGTATGGGAGTGTGTTACATTAGATTCACTAGTAGCAGTGAGAAAAACATCACGGGGTGGTGCGCATTGTATGGGTGTGTGTTACATTAGATTCACAAGTAGGAGTGAGAAAAACATCACGGGGTGGTGCGCCTTGTATGGGTGTGTGTTACATTAGATTCACTAGTAGGAGTGAGAAAAACATCACGGGGTGGTGCGCATTGTATGAGTGTGTGTTACATTAGATTCACTAGTAGGAGTGAGAAAAACATCACGGGGTGGTGCGCCTTGTATGGGTGTGTGTTACATTAGATTCACTAGTAGGAGTGAGAAAAACATCACGGGGTGGTGCGCATTGTGTGGGTGTGTGTTACATTAGATTCACTAGTAGGAGTGAGAAAAACATCACGGGGTGGTGCGCCTTGTATGGGTGTGTGTTACATTACATTCACTAGTAGGAGTGAGAAAAACCTCACGGGGTGGTGCGCCTTGTATGGGTGTGTGTTACATTACATTCACTAGTAGGAGTGAGCAAAACCTCACGGGGTGGTACGCATTGTATGGGTGTTTGTTACATTACATTCACTAGTAGGAGTGAGAAAAACCTCACGGGGTGGTGCGCATTGTATGGGTGTGTGTTACATTAGATTCACTAGCAGCAGTGAGAAAAACATCACGGGGTGGTGCGCATTGTATGGGTGTGTGTTACATTAGATTCACTAGTAGCAGTGAGAAAAACATCACGGGGTGGTGCGCATTGTATGGGTGTGTGTTACATTAGATTCACTAGTAGCAGTGAGAAAAACATCACGAGGTGGTGCGCATTGTATGGGTGTGTGTTACATTACATACACTAGTAGCAGTGAGAAAAACATCACGGGGTGGTGCGCATTGTAAGGGTGTGTGTTACATTACATTCACTAGTAGGAGTGAGAAAAACATCACGGGGTTGTGCGCATTCTATGGGTGTGTGTTACATTACATTCACTAGAAGGAGTGAGAAAAACATCACGGGGTGGTGCGCTTTGTATGTGTGTGTGTTACATTACATTCACTCGTAGGAGTGAGAAAAACATCACGGGGTGGTGCGCATTGTATGGGTTTGTGTTACATTACATGCACTAGTAGGAGTGAGAAATACATCATGGGGTGGTGCGCATTGTATGGGTGTGTGTTACATTACATTCACTAGTAGGAGTGAGAAAAACATCACGGGGTGGTGCGCATTGTATGGGAGTGTGTTACATTACATTCACTAGTAGGAGTGAGAAAAACATCACGGGGTGGTGCGCAATGTATGGGTGTGTGTTACATTAGATTCACTAGTAGGAGTGAGAAAAACATCACGGGGTGGTGCGCATTGTATGGGTGTGTGTTACATTAGATTCACAAGTAGGAGTGAGAAAAACATCACGGGGTGGTGCGCATTGTACGGGTGTGTGTTACATTACATTCACTAGTAGCAGTGAGAAAAACCTCACGGGGTGGTGCGCATTGTATGGGTGTGTGTTACATTAGATTCACTAGTAGGAGTGAGAAAAACATCACGGGGTGGTGCGCATTGTATGGGTGTGTGTTACATTACATTCACTAGTAGCAGTGAGAAAAACCTCACGGGGTGGTGCGCATTGTATGGGTGTGTGTTACATTAGATTCACTATTAGGAGTGAGAAAAACATCACGGGGTGGTGCGCCTTGTATGGGTGTGTGTTACATTAGATTCACTAGTAGGAGTGAGAAAAACATCACGGTGTGGTGCGCGATGTATGGGTGTGTGTTACATTAGATTCACTAGTAGGAGTGAGAAAACATCACGGGGTGGTGCGCATTGTATGGGTGTGTGTTACATTACATTCACTAGTAGGAGTGAGAAAAACATCACGGGGTGGTGCGCATTGTATGGGTGTGTGTTACATTACATTCACTAGTAGCAGTGAGAAAAACATCCCGGGGTGGTGCGCATTGTATGGGTGTGTGTTACATTGGATTCACTAGTAGGAGTGAGAAAAACATCATGGGGTGGTGCGCATTGTATGGGTGTGTGTTACATTAGATTCACTAGTAGGAGTGAGAAATACATCACGGGGTGGTGCGCATTGTATGGGTGTGTGTTACATTAGATTCACTAGTAGGAGTGAGAAAACATCACGGGGTGGTGCGCATTGTATGGGTGTGTGTTACATTAGATTCACTAGTAGGAGTGAGAAAAACATCACGGGGTGGTGCGCATTGTATGGGTGTGTGTTACATTACATTCACTAGTAGGAGTGAGAAAAACATCACGGGGTGGTGCGCATTGTATGGGTGTGTGTTACATTACTTTCACTAGTAGGAGTGAGAAAATCATCACGGGGTGGTGCGCATTGTATGGGTGTGTGTTACATTACATTCACTAGTAGGAGTGAGAAAAACATCACGGGGTGGTGCGCATTGTATGGGTGTGTGTTACATTACATTCACTAGTAGGAGTGAGAAAAACATCACGGGGTGGTGCGCATTGTATGGGTGTGTGTTACATTACATTCACTAGAAGGAGTGAGAAAAACATCACGGGGTGGTGCGTATTGTATGGGTGTGTGTTACATTACTTTCACTAGTAGGAGTGAGAAAATCATCACGGGGTGGTGCGCATTGTATCGGAGTGTGTTACATTACATTCACTAGTAGGAGTGAGAAAAACATCACGGGGTGGTGCGCATTGTATGGGTGTGTGTTACATTAGATTCACTAGTAGGAGTGAGAAAAACATCACGGGGTGGTGCGCATTGTATGGGTGTGTGTTACATTAGATTCACAAGTAGGAGTGAGAAAAACATCACGGGGTGGTGCGCATTGTATGGGTGTGTGTTACATTAGATTCACTAGTAGGAGCGAGAAAAACATCACGGTGTGGTGCGCCATGTATGGGTGTGTGTTACATTAGATTCACTAGTAGGAGTGAGCAAAACATCACGGGGTGTTGCGTCTTGTATGGGTGTGTGTTACATTAGATTCACTAGTAGGAGTGAGCAAAACATCACGGGGTGGTGCGCCTTGTATGGGTGTGTGTTACATTAGATTCACTAGTAGGAGTGAGCAAAACATCACGGGGTGGTGCGCCTTGTATGGGTGTGTGTTACATTAGATTCACTAGTAGGAGTGAGCAAAACATCACGGGGTGGTGCGCCTTGTATGGGTGTGTGTTACATTAGATTCACTAGTAGGAGTGAGAAAAACATCACGGGGTGGTGCGCCTTGTATGGGTGTGTGTTACATTAGATTCACTAGTAGGAGTGAGAAAAACATCACGGGGTGGTGCGCCTTGTATGGGTGTGTGTTACATTAGATTCACTAGTAGGAGTGAGAAAAACATCACGGGGTGGTGCGCCTTGTATGGGTGTGTGTTACATTAGATTCACTAGTAGGAGTGAGAAAACATCACGGGGTGGTGCGCATTGTATGGGTGTGTGTTACATTAGATTCACTAGTAGCAGTGAGAAAAACATCACGGGGTGGTGCGCATTGTATGGGTGTGTGTTACATTAGATTCACTAGTAGCAGTGAGAAAAACATCACGGGGTGGTGCGCATTGTATGGGTGTGTGTTACATTAGATTCACTAGTAGCAGTGAGAAAAACATCACGAGGTGGTGCGCATTGTATGGGTGTGTGTTACATTACATACACTAGTAGCAGTGAGAAAAACATCACGGGGTGGTGCGCATTGTAAGGGTGTGTGTTACATTACATTCACTAGTAGGAGTGAGAAAAACATCACGGGGTTGTGCGCATTGTATGGGTGTGTGTTACATTACATTCACTAGAAGGAGTGAGAAAAACATCACGGGGTGGTGCGCTTTGTATGTGTGTGTGTTACATTACATTCACTCGTAGGAGTGAGAAAAACATCACGGGGTGGTGCGCATTGTATGGGTTTGTGTTACATTACATGCACTAGTAGGAGTGAGAAATACATCATGGGGTGGTGCGCATTGTATGGGTGTGTGTTACATTACATTCACTAGTAGGAGTGAGAAAAACATCACGGGGTGGTGCGCATTGTATGGGAGTGTGTTACATTACATTCACTAGTAGGAGTGAGAAAAACATCACGGGGTGGTGCGCATTGTATGGGTGTGTGTTACATTAGATTCACTAGTAGGAGTGAGAAAAACATCACGGGGTGGTGCGCATTGTATGGGTGTGTGTTACATTAGATTCACAAGTAGGAGTGAGAAAAACATCACGGGGTGGTGCGCATTGTACGGGTGTGTGTTACATTACATTCACTAGTAGCAGTGAGAAAAACCTCACGGGGTGGTGCGCATTGTATGGGTGTGTGTTACATTAGATTCACTAGTAGGAGTGAGAAAAACATCACGGGGTGGTGCGCATTGTATGGGTGTGTGTTACATTACATTCACTAGTAGCAGTGAGAAAAACCTCACGGGGTGGTGCGCATTGTATGGGTGTGTGTTACATTAGATTCACTATTAGGAGTGAGAAAAACATCACGGGGTGGTGCGCCTTGTATGGGTGTGTGTTACATTAGATTCACTAGTAGGAGTGAGAAAAACATCACGGTGTGGTGCGCATTGTATGGGTGTGTGTTACATAAGATTCACTAGTAGGAGTGAGAAAACATCACGGGGTGGTGCATATTGTATGGGTGTGTGTTACATTACATTCACTGGTAGGAGTGAGAAAAACATCACGGGGTGGTGCGCATTGTATGGGTGTGTCTTACATTACATTCACTAGTAGCAGTGAGAAAAACATCCCGGGGTGGTGCGCATTGTATGGGTGTGTGTTACATTGGATTCACTAGTAGGAGTGAGAAAAACATCATGGGGTGGTGCGCATTGTATGGGTGTGTGTTACATTAGATTCACTAGTAGGAGTGAGAAAACATCACGGGGTGGTGCGCATTGTATGGGTGTGTGTTACATTACATACACTAGTAGCAGTGAGAAAAACATCACGGGGTGGTGCGCATTGTAAGGGTGTGTGTTACATTACATTCACTAGTAGGAGTGAGAAAAACATTACGGGGTGGTGCGCATTGTATGGGTGTGTGTTACATTAGATTCACTAGTAGGAGTGAGAAAAACATCACGGGGTGGTGCGCATTGTATGGGTGTGTGTTACATTACATACACTAGTAGCAGTGAGAAAAACATCACGGGGTGGTGCGCATTGTAAGGGTGTGTGTTACATTACATTCACTAGTAGGAGTGAGAAAAACATCACGGGGTTGTGCGCATTCTATGGGTGTGTGTTACATTACATTCACTAGAAGGAGTGAGAAAAACATCACGGGGTGGTGCGCATTGTATGTGTGTGTGTTACATTACATTCACTCGTAGGAGTGAGAAAAACATCACAGGGTGGTGCGCATTGTATGGGTTTGTGTTACATTACATGCACTAGTAGGAGTGAGAAATACATCATGGGGTGGTGCGCATTGTATGGGTGTGTGTTACATTACATTCACTAGTAGGAGTGAGAAAAACATCACGGGGTGGTGCGCATTGTATGGGAGTGTGTTACATTACATTCACTAGTAGGAGTGAGAAAAACATCACGGGGTGGTGCGCATTGTATGGGTGTGTGTTACATTAGATTCACTAGTAGGAGTGAGAAAAACATCACGGGGTGGTGCGCATTGTATGGGTGTGTGTTACATTAGATTCACAAGTAGGAGTGAGAAAAACATCACGGGGTGGTGCGCCTTGTATGGGTGTGTGTTACATTAGATTCACTAGTAGGAGTGAGAAAAACATCACGGGGTGGTGCGCATTGTATGAGTGTGTGTTACATTAGATTCACTAGTAGGAGTGAGAAAAACATCACGGGGTGGTGCGCCTTGTATGGGTGTGTGTTACATTAGATTCACTAGTAGGAGTGAGAAAAACATCACGGGGTGGTGCGCATTGTGTGGGTGTGTGTTACATTAGATTCACTAGTAGGAGTGAGAAAAACATCACGGGGTGGTGCGCCTTGTATGGGTGTGTGTTACATTACATTCACTAGTAGGAGTGAGAAAAACCTCACGGGGTGGTGCGCCTTGTATGGGTGTGTGTTACATTACATTCACTAGTAGGAGTGAGCAAAACCTCACGGGGTGGTACGCATTGTATGGGTGTTTGTTACATTACATTCACTAGTAGGAGTGAGAAAAACCTCACGGGGTGGTGCGCATTGTATGGGTGTGTGTTACATTAGATTCACTAGCAGCAGTGAGAAAAACATCACGGGGTGGTGCGCATTGTATGGGTGTGTGTTACATTAGATTCACTAGTAGCAGTGAGAAAAACATCACGGGGTGGTGCGCATTGTATGGGTGTGTGTTACATTAGATTCACTAGTAGCAGTGAGAAAAACATCACGAGGTGGTGCGCATTGTATGGGTGTGTGTTACATTACATACACTAGTAGCAGTGAGAAAAACATCACGGGTTGGTGCGCATTGTAAGGGTGTGTGTTACATTACATTCACTAGTAGGAGTGAGAAAAACATCACGGGGTTGTGCGCATTCTATGGGTGTGTGTTACATTACATTCACTAGAAGGAGTGAGAAAAACATCACGGGGTGGTGCGCTTTGAATGTGTGTGTGTTACATTACATTCACTCGTAGGAGTGAGAAAAACATCACGGGGTGGTGCGCATTGTATGGGTTTGTGTTACATTACATGCACTAGTAGGAGTGAGAAATACATCATGGGGTGGTGCGCATTGTATGGGTGTGTGTTACATTACATTCACTAGTAGGAGTGAGAAAAACATCACGGGGTGGTGCGCATTGTATGGGAGTGTGTTACATTACATTCACTAGTAGGAGTGAGAAAAACATCACGGGGTGGTGCGCATTGTATGGGTGTGTGTTACATTAGATTCACTAGTAGGAGTGAGAAAAACATCACGGGGTGGTGCGCATTGTATGGGTGTGTGTTACACTAGATTCACAAGTAGGAGTGAGAAAAACATCACGGGGTGGTGCGCATTGTACGGGTGTGTGTTACATTACATTCACTAGTAGCAGTGAGAAAAACCTCACGGGGTGGTGCGCATTGTATGGGTGTGTGTTACATTAGATTCACTAGTAGGAGTGAGAAAAACATCACGGGGTGGTGCGCATTGTATGGGTGTGTGTTACATTACATTCACTAGTAGCAGTGAGAAAAACCTCACGGGGTGGTGCGCATTGTATGGGTGTGTGTTACATTAGATTCACTATTAGGAGTGAGAAAAACATCACGGGGTGGTGCGCCTTGTATGGGTGTGTGTTACATTAGATTCACTAGTAGGAGTGAGAAAAACATCACGGTGTGGTGCGCGATGTATGGGTGTGTGTTACATTAGATTCACTAGTAGGAGTGAGAAAACATCACGGGGTGGTGCGCATTGTATGGGTGTGTGTTACATTACATTCACTAGTAGGAGTGAGAAAAACATCACGGGGTGGTGCGCATTGTATGGGTGTGTGTTACATTACATTCACTAGTAGCAGTGAGAAAAACATCCCGGGGTGGTGCGCATTGTATGGGTGTGTGTTACATTGGATTCACTAGTAGGAGTGAGAAAAACATCATGGGGTGGTGCGCATTGTATGGGTGTGTGTTACATTAGATTCACTAGTAGGAGTGAGAAATACATCACGGGGTGGTGCGCATTGTATGGGTGTGTGTTACATTAGATTCACTAGTAGGAGTGAGAAAACATCACGGGGTGGTGCGCATTGTATGGGTGTGTGTTACATTAGATTCACTAGTAGGAGTGAGAAAAACATCACGGGGTGGTGCGCATTGTATGGGTGTGTGTTACATTACATTCACTAGTAGGAGTGAGAAAAACATCACGGGGTGGTGCGCATTGTATGGGTGTGTGTTACATTACTTTCACTAGTAGGAGTGAGAAAATCATCACGGGGTGGTGCGCATTGTATGGGTGTGTGTTACATTACATTCACTAGTAGGAGTGAGAAAAACATCACGGGGTGGTGCGCATTGTATGGGTGTGTGTTACATTACATTCACTAGTAGGAGTGAGAAAAACATCACGGGGTGGTGCGCATTGTATGGGTGTGTGTTACATTACATTCACTAGAAGGAGTGAGAAAAACATCACGGGGTGGTGCGTATTGTATGGGTGTGTGTTACATTACTTTCACTAGTAGGAGTGAGAAAATCATCACGGGGTGGTGCGCATTGTATGGGAGTGTGTTACATTACATTCACTAGTAGGAGTGAGAAAAACATCACGGGGTGGTGCGCATTGTATGGGTGTGTGTTACATTAGATTCACTAGTAGGAGTGAGAAAAACATCACGGGGTGGTGCGCATTGTATGGGTGTGTGTTACATTAGATTCACAAGTAGGAGTGAGAAAAACATCACGGGGTGGTGCGCATTGTATGGGTGTGTGTTACATTAGATTCACTAGTAGGAGTGAGAAAAACATCACGGTGTGGTGCGCCATGTATGGGTGTGTGTTACATTAGATTCACTAGTAGGAGTGAGCAAAACATCACGGGGTGTTGCGCCTTGTATGGGTGTGTGTTACATTAGATTCACTAGTAGGAGTGAGCAAAACATCACGGGGTGGTGCGCCTTGTATGGGTGTGTGTTACATTAGATTCACTAGTAGGAGTGAGCAAAACATCACGGGGTGGTGCGCCTTGTATGGGTGTGTGTTACATTAGATTCACTAGTAGGAGTGAGCAAAACATCACGGGGTGGTGCGCCTTGTATGGGTGTGTGTTACATTAGATTCACTAGTAGGAGTGAGAAAAACATCACGGGGTGGTGCGCCTTGTATGGGTGTGTGTTACATTAGATTCACTAGTAGGAGTGAGAAAAACATCACGGGGTGGTGCGCCTTGTATGGGTGTGTGTTACATTAGATTCACTAGTAGGAGTGAGAAAAACATCACGGGGTGGTGCGCCTTGTATGGGTGTGTGTTACATTAGATTCACTAGTAGGAGTGAGAAAACATCACGGGGTGGTGCGCATTGTACGGGTGTGTGTTACATTAGATTCACTAGTAGGAGTGAGAAAAACATCACGGGGTGGTGCGCATTGTATGGGAGTGTGTTACATTACATTCACTAGTAGGAGTGAGAAAAACATCACGGGGTGGTGCGCATTGTATGGGTGTGTGTTACATTAGATTCACTAGTAGGAGTGAGAAAAACATCACGGGGTGGTGCGCATTGTATGGGTGTGTGTTACATTAGATTCACAAGTAGGAGTGAGAAAAACATCACGGGGTGGTGCGCATTGTACGGGTGTGTGTTACATTACATTCACTAGTAGCAGTGAGAAAAACCTCACGGGGTGGTGCGCATTGTATGGGTGTGTGTTACATTAGATTCACTAGTAGGAGTGAGAAAAACATCACGGGGTGGTGCGCATTGTATGGGTGTGTGTTACATTACATTCACTAGTAGCAGTGAGAAAAACCTCACGGGGTGGTGCGCATTGTATGGGTGTGTGTTACATTAGATTCACTATTAGGAGTGAGAAAAACATCACGGGGTGGTGCGCCTTGTATGGGTGTGTGTTACATTAGATTCACTAGTAGGAGTGAGAAAAACATCACGGTGTGGTGCGCATTGTATGGGTGTGTGTTACATTAGATTCACTAGTAGGAGTGAGAAAACATCACGGGGTGGTGCATATTGTATGTGTGTGTGTTACATTACATTCACTAGTAGGAGTGAGAAAAACATCACGGGGTGGTGCGCATTGTATGGGTGTGTGTTACATTACATTCACTAGTAGCAGTGAGAAAAACATCCCGGGGTGGTGCGCATTGTATGGGTGTGTGTTACATTGGATTCACTAGTAGGAGTGAGAAAAACATCACGGGGTGGTGCGCATTGTATGGGTGTGTGTTACATTACTTTCACTAGTAGGAGTGAGAAAATCATCACGGGGTGGTGCGCATTGTATGGGTGTGTGTTACATTACATTCACTAGTAGGAGTGAGAAAAACATCACGGGGTGGTGCGCATTGTATGGGTGTGTGTTACATTACATTCACTAGTAGGAGTGAGAAAAACATCACGGGGTGGTGCGCATTGTATGGGTGTGTGTTACATTACATTCCCTAGAAGGAGTGAGAAAAACATCACGGGGTGGTGCGTATTGTATGGGTGTGTGTTACATTACTTTCACTAGTAGGAGTGAGAAAATCATCACGGGGTGGTGCGCATTGTATGGGAGTGTGTTACATTACATTCACTAGTAGGAGTGAGAAAAACATCACGGGGTGGTGCGCATTGTATGGGTGTGTGTTACATTAGATTCACTAGTAGGAGTGAGAAAAACATCACGGGGTGGTGCGCATTGTATGGGTGTGTGTTACATTAGATTCACAAGTAGGAGTGAGAAAAACATCACGGGGTGGTGCGCATTGTATGGGTGTGTGTTACATTAGATTCACTAGTAGGAGTGAGAAAAACATCACGGTGTGGTGCGCCATGTATGGGTGTGTGTTACATTAGATTCACTAGTAGGAGTGAGCAAAACATCACGGGGTGTTGCGCCTTGTATGGGTGTGTGTTACATTAGATTCACTAGTAGGAGTGAGCAAAACATCACGGGGTGGTGCGCCTTGTATGGGTGTGTGTTACATTAGATTCACTAGTAGGAGTGAGCAAAACATCACGGGGTGGTGCGCCTTGTATGGGTGTGTGTTACATTAGATTCACTAGTAGGAGTGAGCAAAACATCACGGGGTGGTGCGCCTTGTATGGGTGTGTGTTACATTAGATTCACTAGTAGGAGTGAGAAAAACATCACGGGGTGGTGCGCCTTGTATGGGTGTGTGTTACATTAGATTCACTAGTAGGAGTGAGAAAAACATCACGGGGTGGTGCGCCTTGTATGGTTGTGTGTTACATTAGATTCACTAGTAGGAGTGAGAAAAACATCACGGGGTGGTGCGCCTTGTATGGGTGTGTGTTACATTAGATTCACTAGTAGGAGTGAGAAAACATCACGGGGTGGTGCGCATTGTATGGGTGTGTGTTACATTAGATTCACTAGTAGGAGTGAGAAAAACATCACGGGGTGGTGCGCATTGTATGGGAGTGTGTTACATTACATTCACTAGTAGGAGTGAGAAAAACATCACGGGGTGGTGCGCATTGTATGGGTGTGTGTTACATTAGATTCACTAGTAGGAGTGAGAAAAACATCACGGGGTGGTGCGCATTGTATGGGTGTGTGTTACATTAGATTCACAAGTAGGAGTGAGAAAAACATCACGGGGTGGTGCGCATTGTACGGGTGTGTGTTACATTACATTCACTAGTAGCAGTGAGAAAAACCTCACGGGGTGGTGCGCATTGTATGGGTGTGTGTTACATTAGATTCACTAGTAGGAGTGAGAAAAACATCACGGGGTGGTGCGCATTGTATGGGTGTGTGTTACATTACATTCACTAGTAGCAGTGAGAAAAACCTCACGGGGTGGTGCGCATTGTATGGGTGTGTGTTACATTAGATTCACTATTAGGAGTGAGAAAAACATCACGGGGTGGTGCGCCTTGTATGGGTGTGTGTTACATTAGATTCACTAGTAGGAGTGAGAAAAACATCACGGTGTGGTGCGCATTGTATGGGTGTGTGTTACATTAGATTCACTAGTAGGAGTGAGAAAACATCACGGGGTGGTGCATATTGTATGGGTGTGTGTTACATTACATTCACTAGTAGGAGTGAGAAAAACATCACGGGGTGGTGCGCATTGTATGGGTGTGTGTTACATTACATTCACTAGTAGCAGTGAGAAAAACATCCCGGGGTGGTGCGCATTGTATGGGTGTGTGTTACATTGGATTCACTAGTAGGAGTGAGAAAAACATCATGGGGTGGTGCGCATTGTATGGGTGTGCGTTACATTAGATTCACTAGTAGGAGTGAGAAATACATCACGGGGTGGTGCGCATTGTATGGGTGTGTGTTACATTAGATTCACTAGTAGGAGTGAGAAAACATCACGGGGTGGTGCGCATTGTATGGGTGTGTGTTACATTAGATTCACTAGTAGGAGTGAGAAAAACATCACGGGGTGGTGCGCATTGTATGGGTGTGTGTTACATTACATACACTAGTAGCAGTGAGAAAAACATCACGGGGTGGTGCGCATTGTAAGGGTGTGTGTTACATTACATTCACTAGTAGGAGTGAGAAAAACATCACGGGGTTGTGCGCATTCTATGGGTGTGTGTTACATTACATTCACTAGAAGGAGTGAGAAAAACATCACGGGGTGGTGCGCATTGTATGTGTGTGTGTTACATTACATTCACTCGTAGGAGTGAGAAAAACATCACAGGGTGGTGCGCATTGTATGGGTTTGTGTTACATTACATGCACTAGTAGGAGTGAGAAATACATCATGGGGTGGTGCGCATTGTATGGGTGTGTGTTACATTACATTCACTAGTAGGAGTGAGAAAAACATCACGGGGTGGTGCGCATTGTATGGGAGTGTGTTACATTACATTCACTAGTAGGAGTGAGAAAAACATCACGGGGTGGTGCGCATTGTATGGGTGTGTGTTACATTAGATTCACTAGTAGGAGTGAGAAAAACATCACGGGGTGGTGCGCATTGTATGGGTGTGTGTTACATTAGATTCACAAGTAGGAGTGAGAAAAACATCACGGGGTGGTGCGCCTTGTATGGGTGTGTGTTACATTAGATTCACTAGTAGGAGTGAGAAAAACATCACGGGGTGGTGCGCATTGTATGAGTGTGTGTTACATTAGATTCACTAGTAGGAGTGAGAAAAACATCACGGGGTGGTGCGCCTTGTATGGGTGTGTGTTACATTAGATTCACTAGTAGGAGTGAGAAAAACATCACGGGGTGGTGCGCATTGTGTGGGTGTGTGTTACATTAGATTCACTAGTAGGAGTGAGAAAAACATCACGGGGTGGTGCGCCTTGTATGGGTGTGTGTTACATTACATTCACTAGTAGGAGTGAGAAAAACCTCACGGGGTGGTGCGCCTTGTATGGGTGTGTGTTACATTACATTCACTAGTAGGAGTGAGCAAAACCTCACGGGGTGGTACGCATTGTATGGGTGTTTGTTACATTACATTCACTAGTAGGAGTGAGAAAAACCTCACGGGGTGGTGCGCATTGTATGGGTGTGTGTTACATTAGATTCACTAGCAGCAGTGAGAAAAACATCACGGGGTGGTGCGCATTGTATGGGTGTGTGTTACATTAGATTCACTAGTAGCAGTGAGAAAAACATCACGGGGTGGTGCGCATTGTATGGGTGTGTGTTACATTAGATTCACTAGTAGCAGTGAGAAAAACATCACGAGGTGGTGCGCATTGTATGGGTGTGTGTTACATTACATACACTAGTAGCAGTGAGAAAAACATCACGGGGTGGTGCGCATTGTAAGGGTGTGTGTTACATTACATTCACTAGTAGGAGTGAGAAAAACATCACGGGGTTGTGCGCATTCTATGGGTGTGTGTTACATTACATTCACTAGAAGGAGTGAGAAAAACATCACGGGGTGGTGCGCTTTGTATGTGTGTGTGTTACATTACATTCACTCGTAGGAGTGAGAAAAACATCACGGGGTGGTGCGCATTGTATGGGTTTGTGTTACATTACATGCACTAGTAGGAGTGAGAAATACATCATGGGGTGGTGCGCATTGTATGGGTGTGTGTTACATTACATTCACTAGTAGGAGTGAGAAAAACATCACGGGGTGGTGCGCATTGTATGGGAGTGTGTTACATTACATTCACTAGTAGGAGTGAGAAAAACATCACGGGGTGGTGCGCATTGTATGGGTGTGTGTTACATTAGATTCACTAGTAGGAGTGAGAAAAACATCACGGGGTGGTGCGCATTGTATGGGTGTGTGTTACACTAGATTCACAAGTAGGAGTGAGAAAAACATCACGGGGTGGTGCGCATTGTACGGGTGTGTGTTACATTACATTCACTAGTAGCAGTGAGAAAAACCTCACGGGGTGGTGCGCATTGTATGGGTGTGTGTTACATTAGATTCACTAGTAGGAGTGAGAAAAACATCACGGGGTGGTGCGCATTGTATGGGTGTGTGTTACATTACATTCACTAGTAGCAGTGAGAAAAACCTCACGGGGTGGTGCGCATTGTATGGGTGTGTGTTACATTAGATTCACTATTAGGAGTGAGAAAAACATCACGGGGTGGTGCGCCTTGTATGGGTGTGTGTTACATTAGATTCACTAGTAGGAGTGAGAAAAACATCACGGTGTGGTGCGCGATGTATGGGTGTGTGTTACATTAGATTCACTAGTAGGAGTGAGAAAACATCACGGGGTGGTGCGCATTGTATGGGTGTGTGTTACATTACATTCACTAGTAGGAGTGAAAAAAACATCACGGGGTGGTGCGCATTGTATGGGTGTGTGTTACATTACATTCACTAGTAGCAGTGAGAAAAACATCCCGGGGTGGTGCGCATTGTATGGGTGTGTGTTACATTGGATTCACTAGTAGGAGTGAGAAAAACATCATGGGGTGGTGCGCATTGTATGGGTGTGTGTTACATTAGATTCACTAGTAGGAGTGAGAAATACATCACGGGGTGGTGCGCATTGTATGGGTGTGTGTTACATTAGATTCACTAGTAGGAGTGAGAAAACATCACGGGGTGGTGCGCATTGTATGGGTGTGTGTTACATTAGATTCACTAGTAGGAGTGAGAAAAACATCACGGGGTGGTGCGCATTGTATGGGTGTGTGTTACATTACATTCACTAGTAGGAGTGAGAAAAACATCACGGGGTGGTGCGCATTGTATGGGTGTGTGTTACATTACTTTCACTAGTAGGAGTGAGAAAATCATCACGGGGTGGTGCGCATTGTATGGGTGTGTGTTACATTACATTCACTAGTAGGAGTGAGAAAAACATCACGGGGTGGTGCGCATTGTATGGGTGTGTGTTACATTACATTCACTAGTAGGAGTGAGAAAAACATCACGGGGTGGTGCGCATTGTATGGGTGTGTGTTACATTACATTCACTAGAAGGAGTGAGAAAAACATCACGGGGTGGTGCGTATTGTATGGGTGTGTGTTACATTACTTTCACTAGTAGGAGTGAGAAAATCATCACGGGGTGGTGCGCATTGTATGGGAGTGTGTTACATTACATTCACTAGTAGGAGTGAGAAAAACATCACGGGGTGGTGCGCATTGTATGGGTGTGTGTTACATTAGATTCACTAGTAGGAGTGAGAAAAACATCACGGGGTGGTGCGCATTGTATGGGTGTGTGTTACATTAGATTCACAAGTAGGAGTGAGAAAAACATCACGGGGTGGTGCGCATTGTATGGGTGTGTGTTACATTAGATTCACTAGTAGGAGTGAGAAAAACATCACGGTGTGGTGCGCCATGTATGGGTGTGTGTTACATTAGATTCACTAGTAGGAGTGAGCAAAACATCACGGGGTGTTGCGCCTTGTATGGGTGTGTGTTACATTAGATTCACTAGTAGGAGTGAGCAAAACATCACGGGGTGGTGCGCCTTGTATGGGTGTGTGTTACATTAGATTCACTAGTAGGAGTGAGCAAAACATCACGGGGTGGTGCGCCTTGTATGGGTGTGTGTTACATTAGATTCACTAGTAGGAGTGAGCAAAACATCACGGGGTGGTGCGCCTTGTATGGGTGTGTGTTACATTAGATTCACTAGTAGGAGTGAGAAAAACATCACGGGGTGGTGCGCCTTGTATGGGTGTGTGTTACATTAGATTCACTAGTAGGAGTGAGAAAAACATCACGGGGTGGTGCGCCTTGTATGGGTGTGTGTTACATTAGATTCACTAGTAGGAGTGAGAAAAACATCACGGGGTGGTGCGCCTTGTATGGGTGTGTGTTACATTAGATTCACTAGTAGGAGTGAGAAAACATCACGGGGTGGTGCGCATTGTATGGGTGTGTGTTACATTAGATTCACTAGTAGGAGTGAGAAAAACATCACGGGGTGGTGCGCATTGTATGGGTGTGTGTTACATTAGATTCACTAGTAGCAGTGAGAAAAACATCACAGGGTGGTGCGCATTGTATGGGTGTGTGTTACATTAGATTCACTAGTAGCAGTGAGAAAAACATCACGAGGTGGTGCGCATTGTATGGGTGTGTGTTACATTACATACACTAGTAGCAGTGAGAAAAACATCACGGGGTGGTGCGCATTGTAAGGGTGTGTGTTACATTACATTCACTAGTAGGAGTGAGAAAAACATCACGGGGTTGTGCGCATTCTATGGGTGTGTGTTACATTACATTCACTAGAAGGAGTGAGAAAAACATCACGGGGTGGTGCGCTTTGTATGTGTGTGTGTTACATTACATTCACTCGTAGGAGTGAGAAAAACATCACGGGGTGGTGCGCATTGTATGGGTTTGTGTTACATTACATGCACTAGTAGGAGTGAGAAATACATCATGGGGTGGTGCGCATTGTATGGGTGTGTGTAACATTACATTCACTAGTAGGAGTGAGAAAAACATCACGGGGTGGTGCGCATTGTATGGGAGTGTGTTACATTACATTCACTAGTAGGAGTGAGAAAAACATCACGGGGTGGTGCGCATTGTATGGGTGTGTGTTACATTAGATTCACTAGTAGGAGTGAGAAAAACATCACGGGGTGGTGCGCATTGTATGGGTGTGTGTTACATTAGATTCACAAGTAGGAGTGAGAAAAACATCACGGGGTGGTGCGCATTGTACGGGTGTGTGTTACATTACATTCACTAGTAGCAGTGAGAAAAACCTCACGGGGTGGTGCGCATTGTATGGGTGTGTGTTACATTAGATTCACTAGTAGGAGTGAGAAAAACATCACGGGGTGGTGCGCATTGTATGGGTGTGTGTTACATTACATTCACTAGTAGCAGTGAGAAAAACCTCACGGGGTGGTGCGCATTGTATGGGTGTGTGTTACATTAGATTCACTATTAGGAGTGAGAAAAACATCACGGGGTGGTGCGCCTTGTATGGGTGTGTGTTACATTAGATTCACTAGTAGGAGTGAGAAAAACATCACGGTGTGGTGCGCATTGTATGGGTGTGTGTTACATTAGATTCACTAGTAGGAGTGAGAAAACATCACGGGGTGGTGCGCATTGTATGGGTGTGTGTTACATTACATTCACTAGTAGGAGTGAGAAAAACATCACGGGGTGGTGCGCATTGTATGGGTGTGTGTTACATTACATTCACTAGTAGCAGTGAGAAAAACATCCCGGGGTGGTGCGCATTGTATGGGTGTGTGTTACATTGGATTCACTAGTAGGAGTGAGAAAAACATCATGGGGTGGTGCGCATTGTATGGGTGTGTGTTACATTAGATTCACTAGTAGGAGTGAGAAATACATCACGGGGTGGTGCGCATTGTATGGGTGTGTGTTACATTAGATTCACTAGTAGGAGTGAGAAAACATCACGGGGTGGTGCGCATTGTATGGGTGTGTGTTACATTAGATTCACTAGTAGGAGTGAGAAAAACATCACGGGGTGGTGCGCATTGTATGGGTGTGTGTTACATTACATTCACTAGTAGGAGTGAGAAAAACATCACGGGGTGGTGCGCATTGTATGGGTGTGTGTTACATTACTTTCACTAGTAGGAGTGAGAAAATCATCACGGGGTGGTGCGCATTGTATGGGTGTGTGTTACATTACATTCACTAGTAGGAGTGAGAAAAACATCACGGGGTGGTGCGCATTGTATGGGTGTGTGTTACATTACATTCACTAGTAGGAGTGAGAAAAACATCACGGGGTGGTGCGCATTGTATGGGTGTGTGTTACATTACATTCACTAGAAGGAGTGAGAAAAACATCACGGGGTGGTGCGTATTGTATGGGTGTGTGTTACATTACTTTCACTAGTAGGAGTGAGAAAATCATCACGGGGTGGTGCGCATTGTATGGGAGTGTGTTACATTACATTCACTAGTAGGAGTGAGAAAAACATCACGGGGTGGTGCGCATTGTATGGGTGTGTGTTACATTAGATTCACTAGTAGGAGTGAGAAAAACATCACGGGGTGGTGCGCATTGTATGGGTGTGTGTTACATTAGATTCACAAGTAGGAGTGAGAAAAACATCACGGGGTGGTGCGCATTGTATGGGTGTCTGTTACATTACATTCACTAGTAGCAGTGAGAAAAACATCACGGGGTGGTGCGCATTGTATGGGTGTGTGTTACATTAGATTCACTAGTAGGAGTGAGAAAATCATCACGGGGTGGTGCGCATTGTATGGGTGTGTGTTACATTACATTCACTAGTAGCAGTGAGAAAAACATCACGGGGTGGTGCGCATTGTATGGGTGTGTGTTACATTAGATTCACTAGTAGGAGTGAGAAAAACATCACGGTGTGGTGCGCCATGTATGGGTGTGTGTTACATTAGATTCACTAGTAGGAGTGAGCAAAACATCACGGGGTGTTGCGCCTTGTATGGGTGTGTGTTACATTAGATTCACTAGTAGGAGTGAGCAAAACATCACGGGGTGGTGCGCCTTGTATGGGTGTGTGTTACATTAGATTCACTAGTAGGAGTGAGCAAAACATCACGGGGTGGTGCGCCTTGTATGGGTGTGTGTTACATTAGATTCACTAGTAGGAGTGAGCAAAACATCACGGGGTGGTGCGCCTTGTATGGGTGTGTGTTACATTAGATTCACTAGTAGGAGTGAGAAAAACATCACGGGGTGGTGCGCCTTGTATGGGTGTGTGTTACATTAGATTCACTAGTAGGAGTGAGAAAAACATCACGGGGTGGTGCGCCTTGTATGGGTGTGTGTTACATTAGATTCACTAGTAGGAGTGAGAAAAACATCACGGGGTGGTGCGCCTTGTATGGGTGTGTGTTACATTAGATTCACTAGTAGGAGTGAGAAAACATCACGGGGTGGTGCGCATTGTATGGGTGTGTGTTACATTAGATTCACTAGTAGGAGTGAGAAAAACATCACGGGGTGGTGCGCATTGTATGGGTGTGTGTTACATTACATTCACTAGTAGGAGTGAGAAAAACATCACGGGGTGGTGCGCATTGTATGGGTGTGTGTTACATTACTTTCACTAGTAGGAGTGAGAAAATCATCACGGGGTGGTGCGCATTGTATGGGTGTGTGTTACATTACATTCACTAGTAGGAGTGAGAAAAACATCATGGGGTGGTGCGCATTGTATGGGTGTGTGTTACATTACATTCACTAGTAGGAGTGAGAAAAACATCACGGGGTGGTGCGCATTGTATGGGTGTGTGTTACATTACATTCACTAGAAGGAGTGAGAAAAACATCACGGGGTGGTGCGCATTGTATGTGTGTGTGTTACATTACATTCACTAGTAGGAGTGAGAAAAACATCACGGGGTGGTGCGCATTGTATGGGAGTGTGTTACATTACATTCACTAGTAGGAGTGAGAAAAACATCACGGGGTGGTGCGCATTGTATGGGTGTGTGTTACATTAGATTCACTAGTAGGAGTGAGAAAAACATCACGGGGTGGTGCGCATTGTATGGGTGTGTGTTACATTAGATTCACAAGTAGGAGTGAGAAAAACATCACGGTGTGGTGCGCATTGTATGGGTGTGTGTTACATTACATTCACTAGTAGCAGTGAGAAAAACATCACGGGGTGGTGCGCATTGTATGGGTGTGTGTTACATTAGATTCACTAGTAGGAGTGAGAAATTCATCACGGGGTGGTGCGCATTGTATGGGTGTGTGTTACATTACATTCACTAGTAGCAGTGAGAAAAACATCACGGGGTGGTGCGCATTGTATGGGTGTGTGTTACATTAGATTCACTAGTAGGAGTGAGAAAAACATCACGGTGTGGTGCGCCATGTATGGGTGTGTGTTACATTAGATTCACTAGTAGGAGTGAACAAAACATCACGGGGTGTTGCGCCTTGTATGGGTGTGTGTTACATTAGATTCACTAGTAGGAGTGAGCAAAACATCACGGGGTGGTGCGCCTTGTATGGGTGTGTGTTACATTAGATTCACTAGTAGGAGTGAGAAAAACATCACGGGGTGGTGCGCATTGTATGGGTGTGTGTTACATTAGATTCACAAGTAGGAGTGAGAAAAACATCACGGGGTGGTGCGCATTGTATGGGTGTGTGTTACATTACATTCACTAGTAGCAGTGAGAAAAACATCACGGGGTGGTGCGCATTGTATGGGTGTGTGTTACATTAGATTCACTAGTAGGAGTGAGAAAATCATCACGGGGTGGTGCGCATTGTATGGGTGTGTGTTACATTACATTCACTAGTAGCAGTGAGAAAAACATCACGGGGTGGTGCCCATTGTATGGGTGTGTGTTACATTAGATTCACTAGTAGGAGTGAGAAAAACATCACGGTGTGGTGCGCCATGTATGGGTGTGTGTTACATTAGATTCACTAGTAGGAGTGAGCAAAGCATCACGGGGTGTTGCGCCTTGTATGGGTGTGTGTTACATTAGATTCACTAGTAGGAGTGAGCAAAACATCACGGGGTGTTGCGCCTTGTATGGGTGTGTGTTACATTAGATTCACTAGTAGGAGTGAGCAAAACATCACGGGGTGGTGCGCCTTGTATGGGTGTGTGTTACATTAGATTCACTAGTAGGAGTGAGCAAAACATCACGGGGTGGTGCGCCTTGTATGGGTGTGTGTTACATTAGATTCACTAGTAGGAGTGAGAAAAACATCACGGGGTGGTGCGCCTTGTATGGGTGTGTGTTACATTAGATTCACTAGTAGGAGTGAGAAAAACATCACGGGGTGGTGCGCCTTGTATGGGTGTGTGTTACATTACATTCACTAGTAGGAGTGAGAAAAACATCACAGGGTGGTGCGCCTTGTATGGGTGTGTGTTACATTAGATTCACTAGTAGGTGTGAGAAAAACATCACGGGGTGGTGCGCATTATATGGGTGTGTGTTACATTACATTCACTAGTAGGAGTGAGAAAAACATCACGGGGTGGTGCGCATTGTATGGGTGTGTGTTACATTACATTCACTAGTAGGAGTGAGAAAAACATCACGGGGTGGTGCGCATTGTATGGGTGTGTGTTACATTACATTCACTAGTAGGAGTGAGAAAAATATCACGGGGTGGTGCGCATTGTATGGGTGTGTGTTACATTACATTCACTAGTAGGAGTGAGAAAAACATCACGGGGTGGTGAGCATTGTATGGGTGTGTGTTACATTAGATTCACTAGTAGGAGTGAGAAAAACATCACGGGGTGGTTCGCATTGTATGGGTGTGTGTTACATTACATTCACTAGTAGGAGTGAGAAAAACATCACGGGGTGGTGCGCATTGTATGGGTGTGTGTTACATTAGATTCACTAGTAGGAGTGAGAAAAACATCACGGGGTGGTGCGCATTGTATGGGTGTGTGTTACATTAGATTCACTAGTAGGAGTGAGAAAAACCTCACGGGGTGGTGCGCATTGTATGGGAGGGTGTTACATTAGATTCACTAGTAGCAGTGAGAAAAACATCACGGGGTGGTGCACATTGTATGAGTGTGTGTTACATTAGATTCACTAGTAGCAGTGAGAAAAACATCACGGGGTGGTGCGCATTGTATGGGTGTGTGTTACATTACATTCACTAGTAGGAGTGAGAAAAACATCACGGGGTGGTGCGCATTGTATGGGTGTGTTACATTAGATTCACTAGTAGGAGTGAGAAAAACATCACGGGGTGTTGCGCATTGTATGGGTGTGTGTTACATTAGATTCACTAGTAGGAGTGAGAAAAACATCACGGTGTGGTGCGCATTGTATGGGTGTGTGTTACATTAGATTCACTAGTAGGAGTGAGAAAAACCTCACGGGGTGGTGAGCATTGTATGGGTGTGTGTTACATTAGATTCACTAGTAGCAGTGAGAAAAACATCACGGGGTGGTGCGCATTGTATGGGTGTGTGTTACATTAGATTCACTAGTAAGAGTGAGAAAAACATCACGGGGTGGTGCGCATTGTATGGGTGTGTGTTACATTAGATTGACTAGTAGGAGTGAGAAAAACATCACAGGGTGGTGCGCATTGTATGGGTGTGTGTTACATTAGATTGACTAGTAGGAGTGAGAAAAACATCACGGGGTGGTGCGCATTGTATGGGTGTGTGTTACATTAGATTCACTAGTAGGAGTGAGAAAAACATCACGGGGTGGTGCGCATTGTATGGGTGTGTGTTACATTACATTCACTAGTAGGAGTGAGAAAAACATCACGGGGTGGTGCGCATTGTATGGGTGTGTGTTACATTAGATTCACTAGTAGGAGTGAGAAAAACATCATGGGGTGGTGCGCATTGTATGGGTGTGTGTTACATTAGATTCACTAGTAGGAGTGAGAAAAACATCACGGGGTGGTGCGCATTGTATGCGTGTGTGTTACATTAGATTCACTAGTAGCAGTGAGTAAAACATCACGGGGTGGTGCGCCTTGTATGGGTGTGTGTTACATTACATTCACTAGTAGCAGTGAGAAAAACATTACGGGGTGGTGCGCATTGTATAGGTGTGTGTTACATTAGATTCACTATTAGGAGTGAGAAAAACATCACGGGGTGGTGCGCCTTGTATGGGTGTGTGTTACATTAGATTCACTAGTAGGAGTGAGAAAAACATCACGGTGTGGTGCGCCATGTATGGGTGTGCGTTACATTAGATTCACTAGTAGGAGTGAGCAAAACATCACGGGGTGGTGCGCCTTGTATGGGTGTGTGTTACATTAGAATCACTAGCAGGAGTGAGCAAAACATCACGGGGTGGTGCGCCTTGTATGGGTGTGTGTTACATTAGATTCACTAGTAGCAGTGAGCAAAACATCACGGGGTGGTGCGCCTTGTATGGGTGTGTGTTACATTAGATTCACTAGTAGCAGTGAGAAAAACATCACGGGGTGGTGCGCCTTGTATGGGTGTGTGTTACATTAGATTCACTAGCAGGAATGAGAAAAACATCACGGGGTGGTGCGCCTTGTATGGGTGTGTGTTACATTACATTCACTAGTAGGAGTGAGAAAAACATCACGGGGTGGTGCGCCTTGTATGGGTGTGTGTTACATTACATTCACTAGTAGGAGTGAGAAAAACATCACGGGGTGGTGCGCCTTGTATGGGTGTGTGTTACATTAGATTCACTAGTAGGAGTGAGAAAAACATCACGGGGTGGTGCGCAATGTATGGGTGTGTGTTACATTAGATTCACTAGTAGCAGTGAGAAAAACATCACGGGGTGGTGCGCATTGTATGGGTGTGTGTTACATTAGATTCACTAGTAGCAGTGAGAAAAACATCACGGGGTGGTGCGCATTGTATGGGTGTGTGTTACATTACATTCACTAGTAGCAGTGAGAAAAACATCACGGGGTGGTGCGCATTGTATGGGTGTGTGTTACATTACATTCACTAGTAGGAGTGAGAAAAACATCACGGGGTGGTGCGCATTGTATGGGTGTGTGTTACATTACATTCACTAGTAGCAGTGAGAAAAACATCACGGGGTGGTGCGCATTGTATGGGTGTGTGTTACATTACATTCACTAGTAGGAGTGAGAAAAACATCACGGGGTGGTGCGCATTGTATGGGTGTGTGTTACATTAGATTCACTAGTAGGAGTGAGAAAAACCTCACGGTGTGGTGCGCATTGTATGGGTGTGTGTTACATTAGATTCACTAGTAGGAGTGAGAAAAACCTCACGGGGTGGTGCGCATTGTATGGGTGTGTGTTACATTAGATTCACTAGTAGGAGTGAGAAAAACATCACGGGGTGGTGCGCATTGTTTGGGTGTGTGTTACATTAGATTCACTAGTAGCAGTGAGAAAAACATCACGGGGTGGTGCGCCTTGTATGGGTGTGTGTTACATTAGATTGACTAGTAGGAGTGAGAAAAACATCACGGGGTGGTGCGCATTGTATGGGTGTGTGTTACATTAGATTCACTAGTAGGAGTGAGAAAAACATCACGGGGTGGTGCGCATTGTATGGGTGTGTGTTACATTAGATTCACTAGTAGGAGTGAGAAAAACATCACGGGGTGGTGCGCATTGTATGGGTGTGTGTTACATTAGATTCACTAGTAGGAGTGAGAAAAACATCACGGGGTGGTGCGCATTGTATGGGTGTGTGTTACATTAGATTCACTAGTAGCAGTGAGTAAAACATCACGGGGTGGTGCGCCTTGTATGGGTGTGTGTTACATTACATTCACTAGTAGCAGTGAGAAAAACATCACGGGGTGGTGCGCATTGTATGGGTGTGTGTTACATTAGATTCACTAGTAGGAGTGAGAAAAACATCACGGGGTGGTGCGCATTGTATGGGTGTGTGTTACATTAGATTCACTAGTAGGAGTGAGAAAAACATCACGGGGTGGTGCGCATTGTATGCGTGTGTGTTACATTAGATTCACTAGTAGCAGTGAGTAAAACATCACGGGGTGGTGCGCCTTGTATGGGTGTGTGTTACATTACATTCACTAGTAGCAGTGAGAAAAACATTACGGGGTGGTGCGCATTGTATAGGTGTGTGTTACATTAGATTCACTATTAGGAGTGAGAAAAACATCACGGGGTGGTGCGCCTTGTATGGGTGTGTGTTACATTAGATTCACTAGTAGGAGTGAGAAAAACATCACGGTGTGGTGCGCCATGTATGGGTGTGTGTTACATTAGATTCACTAGTAGGAGTGAGCAAAACATCACGGGGTGGTGCGCCTTGTATGGGTGTGTGTTACATTAGAATCACTAGCAGGAGTGAGCAAAACATCACGGTGTGGTGCGCCTTGTATGGGTGTGTGTTACATTAGATTCACTAGTAGGAGTGAGCAAAACATCATGGGGTGGTGCGCCTTGTATGGGTGTGTGTTACATTAGATTCACTAGTAGCAGTGAGAAAAACATCACGGGGTGGTGCGCCTTGTATGGGTGTGTGTTACATTAGATTCACTAGCAGGAATGAGAAAAACATCACGGGGTGGTGCGCCTTGTATGGGTGTGTGTTACATTACATTCACTAGTAGGAGTGAGAAAAACATCACGGGGTGGTGCGCCTTGTATGGGTGTGTGTTACATTACATTCACTAGTAGGAGTGAGAAAAACATCACGGGGTGGTGCGCCTTGTATGGGTGTGTGTTACATTAGATTCACTAGTAGGAGTGAGAAAAACATCACGGGGTGGTGCGCAATGTATGGGTGTGTGTTACATTAGATTCACTAGTAGCAGTGAGAAAAACATCACGGGGTGGTGCGCATTGTATGGGTGTGTGTTACATTAGATTCACTAGTAGCAGTGAGAAAAACATCACGGGGTGGTGCGCATTGTATGGGTGTGTGTTACATTACATTCACTAGTAGCAGTGAGAAAAACATCACGGGGTGGTGCGCATTGTATGGGTGTGTGTTACATTACATTCACTAGTAGGAGTGAGAAAAACATCACGGGGTGGTGCGCATTGTATGGGTGTGTGTTACATTACATTCACTAGTAGCAGTGAGAAAAACATCACGGGGTGGTGCGCATTGTATGGGTGTGTGTTACATTACATTCACTAGTAGGAGTGAGAAAAACATCACGGGGTGGTGCGCATTGTATGGGTGTGTCTTACATTAGATTCACTAGTAGGAGTGAGAAAAACCTCACGGTGTGGTGCACATTGTATGGGTGTGTGTTACATTAGATTCACTAGTAGGAGTGAGAAAAACCTCACGGGGTGGTGCGCATTGTATGGGTGTGTGTTACATTAGATTCACTAGTAGGAGTGAGAAAAACATCACGGGGTGGTGCGCATTGTATGGGTGTGTGTTACATTAGATTCACTAGTAGCAGTGAGAAAAACATCACGGGGTGGTGCGCCTTGTATGGGTGTGTGTTACATTAGATTGACTAGTAGGAGTGAGAAAAACATCACGGGGTGGTGCGCATTGTATGGGTGTGTGTTACATTAGATTCACTAGTAGGAGTGAGAAAAACATCACGGGGTGGTGCGCATTGTATGGGTGTGTGTTACATTAGATTCACTAGTAGGAGTGAGAAAAACATCACGGGGTGGTGCGCATTGTATGGGTGTGTGTTACATTAGATTCACTAGTAGGAGTGAGAAAAACATCACGGGGTGGTGCGCATTGTATGGGTGTGTGTTACATTAGATTCACTAGTAGCAGTGAGTAAAACATCACGGGGTGGTGCGCCTTGTATGGGTGTGTGTTACATTACATTCACTAGTAGCAGTGAGAAAAACATCACGGGGTGGTGCGCATTGTATGGGTGTGTGTTACATTAGATTCACTATTAGGAGTGAGAAAAACATCACGGGGTGGTGCGCCTTGTATGGGTGTGTGTTACATTAGATTCACTAGTAGGAGTGAGAAAAACATCACGGTGTGGTGCGCCATGTATGGGTGTGTGTTACATTAGATTCACTAGTAGGAGTGAGCAAAACATCACGGGGTGGTGCGCATTGTATGGGTATGTGTTACATTAGAATCACTAGTAGGAGTGAGCAAAACATCACGGGGTGGTGCGCCTTGTATGGGTGTGTGTTACATTAGATTCACTAGTAGGAGTGAGCAAAACATCACGGGGTGGTGCGCCTTGTATGGGTGTGTGTTACATTAGATTCACTAGTAGGAGTGAGAAAAACCTCACGGGGTGGTGCGCATTGTATGGGTGTGTGTTACATTACATTCACTAGTAGGAGTGAGAAAAACCTCACGGGGTGGTGCGCCTTGTATGGGTGTGTGTTACATTACATTCACTAGTAGGAGTGAGAAAAACCTCACGGGGTGGTGCGCATTGTATGGGTGTGTGTTACATTACATTCACTAGTAGGAGTGAGAAAAACCTCACGGGGTGGTGCGCCTTGTATGGGTGTGTGTTAATTTACATTCACTAGTAGGAGTGAGAAAAACCTCACGGGGTGGTGCGCATTGTATGGGTGTGTGTTACATTACATTCACTAGTAGGAGTGAGAAAAACCTCACGGGGTGGTGCGCATTGTATGGGTGTGTGTTACATTAGATTCACTAGCAGCAGTGAGAAAATCATCACGGGGTGGTGCGCATTGTATGGGTGTGTGTTACATTAGATTCACTAGCAGCAGTGAGAAAAACATCACGGGGTGGTGCGCAATGTATGGGTGTGTGTTACATTAGATTCACTAGTAGCAGTGAGAAAAACATTACGGGGTGGTGCGCATTGTATGGGTGTGTGTTACATTAGATTCACTAGTAGCAGTGAGAAAAACATCACGGGGTGGTGCGCATTGTATGGGTGTGTGTTACATTACATTCACTAGTAGCAGTGAGAAAAACATCACGGGGTGGTGCGCATTGTATGGGTGTGTGTTACATTACATTCACTAGTAGGAGTGAGAAAAACCTCACGTGGTGGTGCGCATTGTATGGGTGTGTGTTACATTACATTCACTAGTAGGAGTGAGAAATACCTCACGGGGTGGTGCGCATTGTATGGGTGTGTGTTACATTAGATTCACTAGCAGCAGTGAGAAAATCATCACGGTGTGGTGCGCATTGTATGGGTGTGTGTTACATTAGATTCACTAGTAGCAGTGAGAAAAACATCACGGGGTGGTTCGCATTGTATGGGTGTGTGTTACATTAGATTCACTAGTAGCAGTGAGAAAAACATCACGGGGTGGTGCGCATTGTATGGGTGTGTGTTACATTAGATTTACTAGTAGCAGTGAGAAAAACATCACGGGGTGGTGCGCATTGTATGGGTGTGTGTTACATTACATACACTAGTAGCAGTGAGAAAAACATCACGGCGTGGTGCGCCTTGTATGGGTGTGTGTTACATTACATTCACTAGTAGGAGTGAGAAAAACATCACAGGGTGGTGCGCATTGTATGGGTGTGTGTTACATTACATTCACTAGAAGGAGTGAGAAAAACATCACGGGGTGGTGCGCATTGTATGTGTGTGTGTTACATTACATTCACTAGTAGGAGTGAGAAAAACATCACGGGGTGGTGCGCATTGTATGGGTTTGTGTTACATTACATTCACTAGTAGGAGTGAGAAATACATCACGGGGTGGTGCGCATTGTATGGGTGTGTGTTACATTACATTCACTAGTAGGAGTGAGAAAAACATCACGGGGTGGTGCGCATTGTATGGGAGTGTGTTACATTACATTCACTAGTAGAAGTGAGAAAAACATCACGGGGTCTTGCGCATTGTATGGGTGTGTGTTACATTAGATTCACTAGTAGGAGTGAGAAAAACATCACGGGGTGGTGCGCATTGTATGGGTGTGTGTTACATTAGATTCACAAGTAGGAGTGAGAAAAACATCACGGGGTGGTGCGCATTGTATGGGTGTGTGTTACATTACATTCACTAGTAGCAGTGAGAAAAACATCACGGGGTGGTGCGCATTGTATGGGTGTGTGTTACATTAGATTCACTAGTAGGAGTGAGAAAAACATCACGGGGTGGTGCGCATTGTATGGGTGTGTGTTACATTACATTCACTAGTAGCAGTGAGAAAAACATCACGGGGTGGTGCGCATTGTATGGGTGTGTGTTACATTAGATTCACTAGTAGGAGTCAGAAAAACATCACGGGGTGGTGCGCATTGTATGGGTGTGTGTTACATTAGATTCACTAGTAGGAGTGAGAAAAACATCACGGGGTGGTGCGCATTATATGGGTGTGTGTTACATTACATTCACTAGTAGGAGTGAGAAAAACATCACGGGGTGGTGCACATAGTATGGGTGTGTGTTACATTACATTCGCTAGTAGGAGTGAGAAAAACATCACGGGGTGGTGCGCATTGTATGGGTGTGTGTTACATTACATTCGCTAGTAGGAGTGAGAAAAACATCACGGGGTGGTGCGCATTGTATGGGTGTGTGTTACATTACATTCACTAGTAGGAGTGAGAAAAACATCACGGGGTGGTGCGCATTGTATGGGTGTGTGTTACATTACATTCACTAGTAGGAGTGAGAAAAACATCACAGGGTGGTGCGCATTGTATGGGTGTGTGTTACATTAGATTCACTAGTAGCAGTGCGAAAAACATCACGGGGTGGTGCGCCTTGTATGGGTGTTTGTTACATTAGATTCACTAGCAGGAGTGAGAAAAACATCACGGGGTGGTGCGCCTTGTATGGGTGTGTGTTACATTACATTCACTAGTAGGAGTGAGAAAAACATCACGGGGTGGTGCGCCTTGTATGGGTGTGTGTTACATTACATTCACTAGTAGGAGTGAGAAAAACATCACGGGGTGGTGCGCCTTGTATGGGTGTGTGTTACATTAGATTCACTAGTAGGAGTGAGAAAAACATCACGGGGTGGTGCGCAATGTATGGGTGTGTGTTACATTAGATTCACTAGTAGCAGTGAGAAAAACATCACGGGGTGGTGCGCATTGTATGGGTGTGTGTTACATTAGATTCACTAGTAGCAGTGAGAAAAACATCACGGGGTGGTGCGCATTGTATGGGTGTGTGTTACATTACATTCACTAGTAGCAGTGAGAAAAACATCACGGGGTGGTGCGCATTGTATGGGTGTGTGTTACATTACATTCACTAGTAGGAGTGAGAAAAACATCACGGGGTGGTGCGCATTGTATGGGTGTGTGTTACATTACATTCACTAGTAGCAGTGAGAAAAACATCACGGGGTGGTGCGCCTTGTATGGGTGTGTGTTACATTAGATTCACTAGTAGGAGTGAGAAAAACATCACGGGGTGGTGCGCATTGTATGGGTGTGTGTTACATTAGATTCACTAGTAGGAGTGAGAAAAACCTCACGGTGTGGTGCGCATTGTATGGGTGTGTGTTACATTAGATTCACTAGTAGGAGTGAGAAAAACCTCACGGGGTGGTGCGCATTGTATGGGTGTGTGTTACATTAGATTCACTAGTAGGAGTGAGAAAAACATCACGGGGTGGTGCGCATTGTATGGGTGTGTGTTACATTAGATTCACTAGTAGCAGTGAGAAAAACATCACGGGGTGGTGCGCCTTGTATGGGTGTGTGTTACATTAGATTGACTAGTAGGAGTGAGAAAAACATCACGGGGTGGTGCGCATTGTATGGGTGTGTGTTACATTAGATTCACTAGTAGGAGTGAGAAAAACATCACGGGGTGGTGCGCATTGTATGGGTGTGTGTTACATTAGATTCACTAGTAGGAGTGAGAAAAACATCACGGGGTGGTGCGCATTGTATGGGTGTGTGTTACATTAGATTCACTAGTAGGAGTGAGAAAAACATCACGGGGTGGTGCGCATTGTATGGGTGTGTGTTACATTAGATTCACTAGTAGGAGTGAGAAAAACATCACGGGGTGGTGCGCATTGTATGGGTGTGTGTTACATTAGATTCACTAGTAGGAGTGAGAAAAACATCACGGGGTGGTGCGCATTGTATGGGTGTGTGTTACATTAGATTCACTATTAGGAGTGAGAAAAACATCACGGGGTGGTGCGCCTTGTATGGGTGTGTGTTACATTAGATTCACTAGTAGGAGTGAGAAAAACATCACGGTGTGGTGCGCCATGTATGGGTGTGTGTTACATTAGATTCACTAGTAGGAGTGAGCAAAACATCACGGGGTGGTGCGCATTGTATGGGTATGTGTTACATTAGAATCACTAGTAGGAGTGAGCAAAACATCACGGGGTGGTGCGCCTTGTATGGGTGTGTGTTACATTAGATTCACTAGTAGGAGTGAGCAAAACATCACGGGGTGGTGCGCCTTGTATGGGTGTGTGTTACATTAGATTCACTAGTAGGAGTGAGCAAAACATCACGGGGTGGTGCGCCTGTATGGGTGTGTGTTACATTAGATTCACTAGCATGAGTGAGCAAAACATCACGGGGTGGTGCGCATTGTATGGGTGTGTGTTACATTAGATTCACTAGTAGGAGTGAGAAAAACATCACGGGGTGGGGCGCATTGTATAGGTGTGTGTTACATTAGATTCACTAGTAGGAGTGAGCAAAACATCACGGGGTGGTGCGCCTTGTATGGGTGTGTGTTACATTAGATTCACTAGTAGGAGTGAGAAAAACATCACGGGGTGGTGCGCATTGTATGGGTGTGTGTTACATTAGATTCACTAGTAGGAGTGAGAAAAACCTCACGGGGTGGTGCGCATTGTATGGGTGTGTGTTACATTAGATTCACTAGTAGGAGTGAGAAAAACCTCACGGGGTTGTGCGCATTGTATGGGTGTGCGTTACATTACATTCACTAGTAGGAGTGAGAAAAACCTCACGGGTTGGTGCGCCTTGTATGGGTGTGTGTTACATTACATTCACTAGTAGGAGTGAGAAAAACCTCACGGGGTGGTGCGCATTGTATGGGTGTGTGTTACATTACATTCACTAGTAGGAGTGAGAAAAACCTCACGGGGTGGTGCGCCTTGTATGGGTGTGTGTTACATTACATTCACTAGTAGGAGTGAGAAAAACCTCACGGGGTGGTGCGCATTGTATGGGTGTGTGTTACATTACATTCACTAGTAGGAGTGAGAAAAACCTCACGGGGTGGTGCGCATTGTATGGGTGTGTGTTACATTAGATTCACTAGCAGCAGTGAGAAAATCATCACGGGGTGGTGCGCATTGTATGGGTGTGTGTTACATTAGATTCACTAGCAGCAGTGAGAAAAACATCACGGGGTGGTGCGCAATGTATGGGTGTGTGTTACATTAGATTCACTAGCAGCAGTGAGAAAATCATCACGGGGTGGTGCGCATTGTATGGGTGTGTGTTACATTACATTCACTAGAAGGAGTGAGAAAAACATCACGGGGTGGTGCGCATTGTATGTGTGTGTGTTACATTACATTCACTAGTAGGAGTGAGAAAAACATCACGGGGTGGTGCGCATTGTATGGGTTTGTGTTACATTACATTCACTAGTAGGAGTGAGAAATACATCACGGGGTGGTGCGCATTGTATGGGTGTGTGTTACATTACATTCACTAGTAGGAGTGAGAAAAACATCACGGGGTGGTGCGCATTGTATGGGAGTGTGTTACATTACATTCACTAGTAGGAGTGAGAAAAACATCACGGGGTGGTGCGCATTGTATGGGTGTGTGTTACATTAGATTCACTAGTAGGAGTGAGAAAAACATCACTGGGTGGTGCGCATTGTATGGGTGTGTGTTACATTAGATTCACAAGTAGGAGTGAGAAAAACATCACGGGGTGGTGCGCATTGTATGGGTGTGTGTTACATTACATTCACTAGTAGCAGTGAGAAAAACATCACGGGGTGGTGCGCATTGTATGGGTGTGTGTTACATTAGATTCACTAGTAGGAGTGAGAAAAACATCACGGGGTGGTGCGCATTGTATGGGTGTGTGTTACATTACATTCACTAGTAGCAGTGAGAAAAACCTCACGGGGTGGTGCGCATTGTATGGGTGTGTGTTACATTAGATTCACTAGTAGGAGTGAGAAAAACATCACGGGGTGGTGCGCATTGTATGGGTGTGTGTTACATTAGATTCACTAGTAGGAGTGAGAAAAACATCACGGGGTGGTGCGCATTATATGGGTGTGTGTTACATTACATTCACTAGTAGGAGTGAGAAAAACATCACGGGGTGGTGCGCATTGTATGGGTGTGTGTTACATTACATTCACTAGTAGGAGTGAGAAAAACATCACGGGGTGGTGCGCATTGTATGGGTGTGTGTTATATTACATTCGCTAGTAGGAGTGAGAAAAACATCACGGGGTGGTGCGCATTGTATGGGTGTGTGTTACATTACATTCGCTAGTAGGAGTGAGAAAAACATCACGGGGTGGTGCGCATTGTATGGGTGTGTGTTACATTACATTCACTAGTAGGAGTGAGAAAAACATCACGGGGTGGTGCGCATTGTATGGGTGTGTGTTACATTACATTCACTAGTAGGAGTGAGAAAAACATCACGGGGTGGTGCGCATTGTATGGGTGTGTGTTACATTAGATTCACTAGTAGCAGTGAGAAAAACATCACGGGGTGGTGCGCATTGTATGGTTGTGTGTTACATTAGATTCACTAGTAGCAGTGAGAAAAACATCACGGGGTGGTGCGCATTGTATGGGTGTGTGTTACATTACATTCACTAGTAGGAGTGAGAAAAACATCACGGGGTGGTGCGCATTGTATGGGTTTGTGTTACATTACATTCACTAGTAGGAGTGAGAAATACATCACGGGGTGGTGCGCATTGTATGGGTGTGTGTTACATTACATTCACTAGTAGGAGTGAGAAAAACATCACGGGGTGGTGCGCATTGTATGGGAGTGTGTTACATTACATTCACTAGTAGGAGTGAGAAAAACATCACGGGGTGGTGCGCATTGTATGGGTGTGTGTTACATTAGATTCACTAGTAGGAGTGAGAAAAACATCACTGGGTGGTGCGCATTGTATGGGTGTGTGTTACATTAGATTCACAAGTAGGAGTGAGAAAAACATCACGGGGTGGTGCGCATTGTATGGGTGTGTGTTACATTACATTCACTAGTAGCAGTGAGAAAAACATCACGGGGTGGTGCGCATTGTATGGGTGTGTGTTACATTAGATTCACTAGTAGGAGTGAGAAAAACATCACGGGGTGGTGCGCATTGTATGGGTGTGTGTTACATTACATTCACTAGTAGCAGTGAGAAAAACCTCACGGGGTGGTGCGCATTGTATGGGTGTGTGTTACATTAGATTCACTAGTAGGAGTGAGAAAAACATCACGGGGTGGTGCGCATTGTATGGGTGTGTGTTACATTAGATTCACTAGTAGGAGTGAGAAAAACATCACGGGGTGGTGCGCATTATATGGGTGTGTGTTACATTACATTCACTAGTAGGAGTGAGAAAAACATCACGGGGTGGTGCGCATTGTATGGGTGTGTGTTACATTACATTCACTAGTAGGAGTGAGAAAAACATCACGGGGTGGTGCGCATTGTATGGGTGTGTGTTATATTACATTCGCTAGTAGGAGTGAGAAAAACATCACGGGGTGGTGCGCATTGTATGGGTGTGTGTTACATTACATTCGCTAGTAGGAGTGAGAAAAACATCACGGGGTGGTGCGCATTGTATGGGTGTGTGTTACATTACATTCACTAGTAGGAGTGAGAAAAACATCACGGGGTGGTGCGCATTGTATGGGTGTGTGTTACATTAGATTCACTAGTAGGAGTGAGAAAAACATCACGGGGTGGTGCGCATTGTATGGGTGTGTGTTACATTAGATTCACTAGTAGCAGTGAGAAAAACATCACGGGGTGGTGCGCATTGTATGGTTGTGTGTTACATTAGATTCACTAGTAGCAGTGAGAAAAACATCACGGGGTGGTGCGCATTGTATGGGTGTGTGTTACATTACATTCACTAGTAGGAGTGAGAAAAACATCACGGGGTGGTGCGCATTGTATGGGTGTGTGTTACATTAGATTCACTAGTAGGAGTGAGAAAAACATCACGGGGTGGTGCGCATTGTATGTGTGTGTTACATTAGATTCACTAGTAGGAGTGAGAAAAACATCACGGTGTGGTGCGCATTGTATCGGTGTGTGTTACATTAGATTCACTAGTAGGAGTGAGAAAAACATCACGGGGTGGTGCGCATTGTATGGGTGTGTGTTACATTAGATTCACTAGTAGGAGTGAGAAAAACCTCACGGGGTGGTGCGCATTGTATGGGTGTGTGTTACATTAGATTCACTAGTAGCAGTGAGAAAATCCTCACGGGGTGGTGCGCATTGTATGGGTGTGTGTTACATTAGATTCACTAGTAGCAGTGAGAAAAACATCACGGGGTGGTGCGCATTGTATGGGTGTGTGTTACATTAGATTCACTAGTAGGAGTGAGAAAAACATCACGGGGTGGTGCGCATTGTATGGGTGTGTGTTACTTTAGATTCACTAGTAGCAGTGAGTAAAACATCACGGGGTGGTGCGCCTTGTATGGGTGTGTGTTACATTACATTCACTAGTAGCAGTGAGAAAAACATCACGGGCTGGTGCGCCTTGTATGGATGTGTGTTACATTACATTCACTAGTAGGAGTGAGAAAAACATCACGGGGTGGTGCGCCTTGTATGGGTGTGTGTTACATTAGATTCACTATTAGGAGTGAGAAAAACATCACGGGGTGGTGCGCCTTGTATGGGTGTGTGTTACATTAGATTCACTAGTAGGAGTGAGAAAAACATCACGGTGTGGTGCTCCATGTATGGGTGTGTATTACATTAGATTCACTAGTAGGAGTGAGCAAAACATCACGGGGTGGTGCGCCTTGTATGGGTGTGTGTTACATTAGATTCACTAGCAGGAGTGAGAAAAACATCACGGGGTGGTGCGCATTGTATGGGTGTGTGTTACATTAGATTCACTAGTAGGAGTGAGAAAAACATCACGGGGTGGTGCGCCTTGTATGGGTGTGTGTTACATTAGATTCACTAGTAGGAGTGAGAAAAACATCACGGGGTGGTGCGCCTTGTATGGGTGTGTGTTACATTAGATTCACTAGTAGGAGTGAGAAAAACATCACGGGGTGGTTCGCCTTGTATGGGTGTGTGTTACATTAGATTCACTAGTAGGAGTGAGAAAAACATCACGGGATGGTGCGCATTGTATGGGTGTGTGTTACATTAGATTCACTAGTAGGAGTGAGAAAAACATCACGGGGTGGTGCGCCTTGTATGGGTGTGTGTTACATTAGATTCACTAGTAGGAGTGAGAAAAACATCACGGGGTGGTGAGCATTGTATGGGTGTGTGTTACATTAGATTCACTAGTAGGAGTGAGAAAAACATCACGGGGTGGTGCGCATTGTATGGGTGTGTGTTACATTAGATTCACTAGTAGGAGTGAGAAAAACCTCACGGGGTGGTGCGCATTGTATGGGTGTGTGTTACATTAGATTCACTAGTAGGAGTGAGAAAAACCTCACGGGGTGGTGCGCATTGTATGGGTGTGTGTTACATTACATTCACTAGTAGGAGTGAGAAAAACCTCACGGGGTGGTGCGCATTGTATGGGTGTGTGTTACATTACATTCACTAGTAGGAGTGAGAAAAACCTCACGGGGTGGTCCGCCTTGTATGGGTGTGTGTTACATTACATTCACTAGTAGGAGTGAGAAAAACATCACGGGGTGGTGCGCCTTGTATGGGTGTGTGTTACATTACATTCACTAGTAGGAGTGAGAAAAACCTCACGGGGTCGTGCGCATTGTATGGGTGTGTGTTACATTACATTCACTAGTAGGAGTGAGAAAAACATCACGGGGTGGTGCGCCTTGTATGGGTGTGTGTTACATTACATTCACTAGTAGGAGTGAGAAAAACCTCACGGGGTGGTGCGCATTGTATGGGTGTGTGTTACATTACATTCACTAGTAGGAGTGAGAAAAACATCACGGGGTGGTGCGCCTTGTATGGGTGTGTGTTACATTACATTCACTAGTAGGAGTGAGAAAAACCTCACGGGGTGGTGCGCATTGTATGGGTGTGTGTTACATTACATTCACTAGTAGGAGTGAGAAAAACCTCACGGGGTGGTGCGCATTGTATGGGTGTGTGTTACATTAGATTCACTAGCAGCAGTGAGAAAATCATCACGGGGTGGTGCGCATTGTATGGGTGTGTGTTACATTAGATTCACTAGCAGCAGTGAGAAAAACATCACGGGGTGGTGCGCATTGTATGGGTGTGTGTTACATTACATTCACTAGTAGCAGTGAGAAAAACATCACGGGGTGGTGCGCATTGTATGGGTGTGTGTTACATTACATTCACTAGTAGGAGTGAGAAAAACATCACGGGTTGGTGCGCATTGTATGGGTGTGTGTTACGTTACATTCACTAGTAGCAGTGAGAAAAACATCACGGGGTGGTGCGCATTGTATGGGTGTGTGTTACATTACATTCACTAGAAGGAGTGAGAAAAACATCACAGGGTGGTGCGCATTGTATGGGTGTGTGTTACATTACTTTCACTAGTAGGAGTGAGAAAATCATCACGGGGTGGTGCGCATTGTATGGGTGTGTGTTACATTACATTCACTAGTAGCAGTGAGAAAAACATCACGGGCTGGTGCGCCTTGTATGGGTGCGTGTTACATTACATTCACTAGTAGGAGTGAGAAAAACATCACGGGGTGGTGCGCCTTGTATGGGTGTGTGTTACATTAGATTCACTATTAGGAGTGAAAAAAACATCACGGGGTGTTGCGCCTTGTATGGGTGTGTGTTACATTAGATTCACTAGTAGGAGTGAGAAAAACATCACGGTGTGGTGCGCCATGTATGGGTGTGTGTTACATTAGATTCACTAGTAGGAGTGAGCAAAACATCACGGGGTGGTGCGCATTGTATGGGTGTGTGTTACATTAGAATCACTAGTAGGAGTGAGCAAAACATCACGGTGTGGTGCGCCTTGTATGGGTGTGTGTTACATTAGATTCACTAGTAGGAGTGAGCAAAACATCACGGGTTGGTGCACCTTGTATGGGTGTGTGTTACATTAGATTCACTAGTAGGAGTGAGAAAAACATCACGGGGTGGTGCGCCTTGTATGGGTGTGTGTTACATTAGATTCACTAGTAGGAGTGAGAAAAACATCACGGAGTGGTGCGCCTTGTATGGGTGTGTGTTACATTACATTCACTAGTAGGAGTGAGAAAAACATCATGGGGTGGTGCGCCTTGTATGGGTGTGTGTTACATTACATTCACTAGTAGGAGTGAGAAAAACCTCACGGGGTGGTGCGCATTGTATGGGTGTGTGTTACATTACATTCACTAGTAGGAGTGAGAAAAACATCACGGGGTGGTGCGCCTTGTATGGGTGTGTGTTACATTACATTCACTAGTAGGAGTGAGAAAAACCTCACGGCGTGGTGCGCATTGTATGGGTGTGTGTTACATTACATTCACTAGTAGGAGTGAGAAAAACCTCACGGGGTGGTGCGCATTGTATGGCTGTGTGTTACATTAGATTCACTAGCAGCAGTGAGAAAATCATCACGGGGTGGTGCGCATTGTATGGGTGTGTGTTACATTAGATTCACTAGCAGCAGTGAGAAAAACATCACGGGGTGGTGCGCATTGTATGGGTGTGTGTTACATTACATTCACTAGTAGCAGTGAGAAAAACATCACGGGGTGGTGCGCATTGTATGGGTGTGTGTTACATTACATTCACTAGTAGCAGTGAGAAAAACATCATGTGTGGTGCGCATTGTATGGGTGTGTGTTACATTAGATTCACTATTAGGAGTGAGAAAAACATCACGGGGTGGTGCGCATTGTATGGGTGTGTGTTACATTACATTCACTAGTAGCAGTGAGAAAAACATCACGGGGTGGTGCGCATTGTATGGGTGTGTGTTACATTACATTCACTAGTAGGAGTGAGAAAAACATCACGGGTTGGTGCGCATTGTATGGGTGTGTGTTACGTTACATTCACTAGTAGCAGTGAGAAAAACATCACGGGGTGGTGCGCATTGTATGGGTGTGTGTTACATTACATTCACTAGAAGGAGTGAGAAAAACATCACGGGGTGGTGCGCATTGTATGGGTGTGTGTTACATTACTTTCACTAGTAGGAGTGAGAAAATCATCACGGGGTGGTGCGCATTGTATGGGTGTGTGTTACATTACATTCACTAGTAGCAGTGAGAAAAACATCACGGGCTGGTGCGCCTTGTATGGGTGCGTGTTACATTACATTCACTAGTAGGAGTGAGAAAAACATCACGGGGTGGTGCGCCTTGTATGGGTGTGTGTTACATTAGATTCACTATTAGGAGTGAAAAAAACATCACGGGGTGTTGCGCCTTGTATGGGTGTGTGTTACATTAGATTCACTAGTAGGAGTGAGAAAAACATCACGGTGTGGTGCGCCATGTATGGGTGTGTGTTACATTAGATTCACTAGTAGGAGTGAGCAAAACATCACGGGGTGGTGCGCATTGTATGGGTGTGTGTTACATTAGAATCACTAGTAGGAGTGAGCAAAACATCACGGTGTGGTGCGCCTTGTATGGCTGTGTGTTACATTAGATTCACTAGTAGGAGTGAGCAAAACATCACGGGTTGGTGCACCTTGTATGGGTGTGTGTTACATTAGATTCACTAGTAGGAGTGAGAAAAACATCACGGGGTGGTGCGCCTTGTATGGGTGTGTGTTTCATTAGATTCACTAGTAGGAGTGAGAAAAACATCACGGAGTGGTGCGCCTTGTATGGGTGTGTGTTACATTACATTCACTAGTAGGAGTGAGAAAAACATCACGGGGTGGTGCGCCTTGTATGGGTGTGTGTTACATTAGATTCACTAGTGGGAGTGAGAAAAACATCACGGGGTGGTGCGCCTTGTATGGGTGGGTGTTACATTAGATTCACTAGTAGGAGTGAGAAAAACATCACGGGGTGGTGCCCCTTGTATGGGTGTGTGTTACATTAGATTCACTAGTGGGAGTGAGAAAAACATCACGGGGTGGTGCGCCTTGTATGGGTGTGTGTTACATTAGATTCACTAGTAGGAGTGAGAAAAACATCACGGGGTGGTGCGCCTTGTATGGGTGTGTGTTACATTAGATTCACTAGTAGGAGTGAGAAAAACATCACGGGGTGGTGCGCCTTGTATGGGTGTGTGTTACATTACATTCACTAGTAGGAGTGAGAAAAACATCACGGGGTGGTGCGCATTGTATGGGTGTGTGTTACATTAGATTCACTAGTAGGAGTGAGAAAAACATGACGGGGTGGTGCGCATTGTATGGGTGTGTGTTACATTAGATTCACTAGTAGGAGTGAGAAAAACCTCACGGGGTGGTGCGCATTGTATGGGTGTGTGTTACATTAGATTCACTAGTAGGAGTGAGAAAAACCTCACGGGGTGGTGCGCATTTTATGGGTGTGTGTTACATTAGATTCACTAGTAGGAGTGAGAAAAACCTCACGGGGTGGTGCGCATTATATGGGTGTGTGTTACATTACATTCACTAGTAGGAGTGAGAAAAACATCACGGGGTGGTGCGCATTGTATGGGTGTGTGTTACATTACATTCACTAGTAGGAGTGAGAAAAACCTCACGGCGTGGTGCGCCTTGTATGGGTGTGTGTGTTACATTACATTCACTAGTAGGAGTGAGAAAAACCTCACGGGGTGGTGCGCCTTGTATGGGTGTGTGTTACATTGCATTCACTAGTAGGAGTGAGAAAAACCTCACGGGGTGGTGCGCATTGTATGGGTGTGTGTTACTTTACATTCACTAGTAGGAGTGAGAAAAACCTCACGGCGTGGTGCGCATTGTATGGGTTTGTGTTACATTAGATTCACTAGCAGCAGTGAGAAAATCATCACGGGGTGGTGCGCACTGTATGGGTGTGTGTTACATTAGATTCACTAGTAGGAGTGAGAAAAACATCACGGGGTGGTGCGCATTGTATGGGTGTGTGTTACATTAGATTCACTAGTAGGAGTCAGAAAAACCTCACGGGGTGGTGCGCATTGTATGGGTGTGTGTTACATTAGATTCACTAGTAGGAGTGAGAAAAACATCACGGGGTGGTGCGCATTGTATGGGTGTGTGTTACATTAGATTCACTAGTAGGAGTGAGAAAAACCTCACGGGGTGGTGCGCATTGTATGGGTGTGTGTTACATTAGATTCACTAGTAGGAGTGAGAAAAACCTCACGGGGTGGTGCGCATTGTATGGGTGTGTGTTACATTAGATTCACTAGTATGAGTGAGAAAAACCTCACGGCGTGGTGCGCATTGTATGGCTGTGTGTTACATTAGATTCACTAGTAGGAGTGAGAAAAACCTCACGGGGTGGTCCGCCTTGTATGGGTGTGTGTTACATTACATTCACTAGTAGGAGTGAGAAAAACATCACGGGGTGGTGCGCCTTGTATGGGTGTGTGTTACATTACATTCACTAGTAGGAGTGAGAAAAACCTCACGGGGTGGTGCGCATTGTATGGGTGTGTGTTACATTACATTCACTAGTAGGAGTGAGAAAAACCTCACGGGGTGGTGCGCATTGTATGGGTGTGTGTTACATTAGATGCACTAGCAGCAGTGAGAAAATCATCACGGGGTGGTGCGCATTGTATGGGTGTGTGTTACATTAGATTCACTAGCAGCAGTGAGAAAAACATCACGGGGTGGTGCGCATTGTATGGGTGTGTGTTACATTACATTCACTAGTAGCAGTGAGAAAAACATCACGGGATGGTGCGCATTGTATGGGTGTGTGTTACATTACATTCACTAGTAGCAGTGAGAAAAACATCACGGTGTGGTGCGCATTGTATGGGTGTGTGTTACATTAGATTCACTATTAGGAGTGAGAAAAACATCACGGGGTGGTGCGCATTGTATGGGTGTGTGTTACATTACATTCACTAGTAGCAGTGAGAAAAACATCACGGGGTGGTGCGCATTGTATGGGTGTGTGTTACATTACATTCACTAGTAGGAGTGAGAAAAACATCACGGGGTGGTGTGCCTTGTATGGGTGTGTGTTACATTAGATTCACTAGTAGGAGTGAGAAAAACATCACGGGGTGGTGCGCCTTGTATGGGTGTGTGTTACATTAGATTCACTAGTAGGAGTGAGAAAAACATCACGGGGTGGTGCGCCTTGTATGGGTGTGTGTTACATTAGATTCACTAATAGGAGTGAGAAAAACATCACGGGGTGGTGCGCATTGTATGGGTGTGTGTTACATTAGATTCACTAGTAGGAGTGAGAAAAACATCACGGGGTGGTGCGCCTTGTATGGGTGTGTGTTACATTACATTCACTAGTAGGAGTGAGAAAAACATCACGGGGTGGTGCGCCTTGTATGGGTGTGTGTTACATTACATTCACTAGTAGGAGTGAGAAAAACATCACGGGGTGGTGCGCCTTGTATGGGTGTGTGTTACATTACATTCACTAGTAGGAGTGAGAAAAACATCACGGGGTGGTGCGCCTTGTATGGGTGTGTGTTACATTAGATTCACTAGTAGGAGTGAGAAAAACATCACGGGGTGGTGCGCCTTGTATGGGTGTGTGTTACATTAGATTCACTAGTAGCACTGAGAAAAACATCACGGGGTCGTGCGCCTTGTATGGGTGTGTGTTACATTACATTCACTAGTAGCAGTGAGAAAAACATCACGGGCTGGTGCGCCTTGTATGGGTGCGTGTTACATTACATTCACTAGTAGGAGTGAGAAAAACATCACGGGGTGGTGCGCCTTGTATGGGTGTGTGTTACATTAGATTCACTATTAGGAGTGAAAAAAACATCACGGGGTGTTGCGCCTTGTATGGGTGTGTGTTACATTAGATTCACTAGTAGGAGTGAGAAAAACATCACGGTGTGGTGCGCCATGTATGGGTGTGTGTTACATTAGATTCACTAGTAGGAGTGAGCAAAACATCACGGGGTGGTGCGCATTGTATGGGTGTGTGTTACATTAGAATCACTAGTAGGAGTGAGCAAAACATCACGGTGTGGTGCGCCTTGTATGGGTGTGTGTTACATTAGATTCACTAGTAGGAGTGAGCAAAACATCACGGGTTGGTGCACCTTGTATGGGTGTGTGTTACATTAGATTCACTAGTAGGAGTGAGAAAAACATCACGGGGTGGTGCGCCTTGTATGGGTGTGTGTTACATTAGATTCACTAGTAGGAGTGAGAAAAACATCACGGAGTGGTGCGCCTTGTATGGGTGTGTGTTACATTACATTCACTAGTAGGAGTGAGAAAAACATCACGGGGTGGTGCGCCTTGTATGGGTGTGTGTTACATTAGATTCACTAGTGGGAGTGAGAAAAACATCACGGGGTGGTGCGCCTTGTATGGGTGTGTGTTACATTAGATTCACTAGTAGGAGTGAGAAAAATATCACGGTGTGGTGCGCCTTGTATGGGTGTGTGTTACATTAGATTCACTAGTGGGAGTGAGAAAAACATCACGGGGTGGTGCGCCTTGTATGGGTGTGTGTTACATTAGATTCACTAGTAGGAGTGAGAAAAACATCACGGGGTGGTGCGCCTTGTATGGGTGTGTGTTACATTAGATTCACTAGTAGGAGTGAGAAAAACATCACGGGGTGGTGCGCCTTGTATGGGTGTGTGTTACATTACATTCACTAGTAGGAGTGAGAAAAACATCACGGGGTGGTGCGCATTGTATGGGTGTGTGTTACATTAGATTCACTAGTAGGAGTGAGAAAAACATGACGGGGTGGTGCGCATTGTATGGGTGTGTGTTACATTAGATTCACTAGTAGGAGTGAGAAAAACCTCACGGGGTGGTGCGCATTGTATGGGTGTGTGTTACATTAGATTCACTAGTAGGAGTGAGAAAAACCTCACGGGGTGGTGCGCATTGTATGGGTGTGTGTTACATTAGATTCACTAGTAGGAGTGAGAAAAACCTCACGGGGTGGTGCGCATTGTATGGGTGTGTGTTACATTACATTCACTAGTAGGAGTGAGAAAAACATCACGGGGTGGTGCGCATTGTATGGGTGTGTGTTACATTACATTCACTAGTAGGAGTGAGAAAAACCTCACGGCGTGGTGCGCCTTGTATGGGTGTGTGTGTTACATTACATTCACTAGTAGGAGTGAGAAAAACCTCACGGGGTGGTGCGCCTTGTATGGGTGTGTGTTACATTGCATTCACTAGTAGGAGTGAGAAAAACCTCACGGGGTGGTGCGCATTGTATGGGTGTGTGTTACATTACATTCACTAGTAGGAGTGAGAAAAACCTCACGGCGTGGTGCGCATTGTATGGGTGTGTGTTACATTAGATTCACTAGCAGCAGTGAGAAAATCATCACGGGGTGGTGCGCATTGTATGGGTGTGTGTTACATTAGATTCACTAGTAGGAGTGAGAAAAACATCACGGGGTGGTGCGCATTGTATGGGTGTGTGTTACATTAGATTCACTAGTAGGAGTGAGAAAAACCTCACGGGGTGGTGCGCATTGTATGGGTGTGTGTTACATTAGATTCACTAGTAGGAGTGAGAAAAACATCACGGGGTGGTGCGCATTGTATGGGTGTGTGTTACATTAGATTCACTAGTAGGAGTGAGAAAAACCTCACGGGGTGGTGCGCATTGTATGGGTGTGTGTTACATTAGATTCACTAGTAGGAGTGAGAAAAACCTCACGGGGTGGTGCGCATTGTATGGGTGTGTGTTACATTAGATTCACTAGTATGAGTGAGAAAAACCTCACGTGGTGGTGCGCATTGTATGGGTGTGTGTTACATTAGATTCACTAGTAGGAGTGAGAAAAACCTCACGGGGTGGTCCGCCTTGTATGGGTGTGTGTTACATTACATTCACTAGTAGGAGTGAGAAAAACATCACGGGGTGGTGCGCCTTGTATGGGTGTGTGTTACATTACATTCACTAGTAGGAGTGAGAAAAACCTCACGGGGTGGTGCGCATTGTATGGGTGTGTGTTACATTACATTCACTAGTAGGAGTGAGAAAAACCTCACGGGGTGGTGCGCATTGTATGGGTGTGTGTTACATTAGATGCACTAGCAGCAGTGAGAAAATCATCACGGGGTGGTGCGCATTGTATGGGTGTGTGTTACATTAGATTCACTAGCAGCAGTGAGAAAAACATCACGGGGTGGTGCGCATTGTATGGGTGTGTGTTACATTACATTCACTAGTAGCAGTGAGAAAAACATCACGGGATGGTGCGCATTGTATGGGTGTGTGTTACATTACATTCACTAGTAGCAGTGAGAAAAACATCACGGGGTGGTGCGCATTGTATGGGTGTGTGTTACATTACATTCACTAGAAGGAGTGAGAAAAACATCACGGGGTGGTGCGCATTGTATGGGTGTGTGTTACATTACTTTCACTAGTAGGAGTGAGAAAAACATCACGGGGTGGTGCGCATTGTATGGGTGTGTGTTACATTACATTCACTAGTAGCAGTGAGAAAAACATCACGGGGTGGTGCGCATTGTATGGGTGTGTGTTACATTACATTCACTAGTAGGAGTGAGAAAAACATCACGGGGTGGTGCGCATTGTATGGGTGTGTGTTACGTTACATTCACTAGTAGCAGTGAGAAAAACATCACGGGGTGGTGCGCATTGTATGGGTGTGTGTTACATTACATTCACTAGAAGGAGTGAGAAAAACATCACGGGGTGGTGCGCATTGTATGGGTGTGTGTTACATTACTTTCACTAGTAGGAGTGAGAAAATCATCACGGGGTGGTGCGCATTGTATGGGTGTGTGTTACATTACATTCACTAGTAGCAGTGAGAAAAACATCACGGGCTGGTGCGCCTTGTATGGGTGCGTGTTACATTACATTCACTAGTAGGAGTGAGAAAAACATCACGGGGTGGTGCGCCTTGTATGGGTGTGTGTTACATTAGATTCACTATTAGGAGTGAAAAAAACATCACGGGGTGGTGCGCCTTGTATGGGTGTGTGTTACATTAGATTCACTAGTAGGAGTGAGAAAAACATCACGGTGTGGTGCGCCATATATGGGTGTGTGTTACATTAGATTCACTAGTAGGAGTGAGCAAAACATCACGGGGTGGTGCGCATTGTATGGGTGTGTGTTACATTAGAATCACTAGTAGGAGTGAGCAAAACATCACGGTGTGGTGCGCCTTGTATGGGTGTGTGTTACATTAGATTCACTAGTGGGAGTGAGCAAAACATCACGGGTTGGTGCGCCTTGTATGGGTGTGTGTTACATTACATTCACTAGTAGGAGTGAGAAAAACATCACGGGGTGGTGCGCCTTGTATGGGTGTGTGTTACATTAGATTCACTAGTAGGAGTGAGAAAAACATCACGGGGTGGTGCGCCTTGTATGGGTGTGTGTTACATTACATTCACTAGTAGGAGTGAGAAAAACATCACGGGGTGTTGCGCCTTGTATGGGTGTGTGTTACATTAGATTCACTAGTGGGAGTGAGAAAAACATCACGGGGTGGTGCGCCTTGTATGGGTGTGTGTTACATTAGATTCACTAGTAGGAGTGAGAAAAACATCACGGGGTGGTGCGCCTTGTATGGGTGTGTGTTACATTAGATTCACTAGTAGGAGTGAGAAAAACATCACGGGGTGGTGCGCATTGTATGGGTGTGTGTTACATTAGATTCACTAGTAGGAGTGAGAAAAACATGACGGGGTGGTGCGCATTGTATGGGTGTGTGTTACATTAGATTCACTAGTAGGAGTGAGAAAAACCTCACGGGGTGGTGCGCATTGTATGGGTGTGTGTTACATTAGATTCACTAGTAGGAGTGAGAAAAACCTCACGGGGTGGTGCGCATTGTATGGGTGTGTGTTACATTACATTCACTAGTAGGAGTGAGAAAAACCTCACGGGGTGGTGCGCATTGTATGGGTGTGTGTTACATTACATTCACTAGTAGGAGTGAGAAAAACATCACGGGGTGGTGCGCATTGTATGGGTGTGTGTTACATTACATTCACTAGTAGGAGTGAGAAAAACCTCACGGCGTGGTGCGCCTTGTATGGGTGTGTGTTACATTACATTCACTAGTAGGAGTGAGAAAAACCTCACGGGGTGGTGCGCCTTGTATGGGTGTGTGTTACATTACATTCACTAGTAGGAGTGAGAAAAACCTCACGGGGTGGTGCGCATTGTATGGGTGTGTGTTACATTACATTCACTAGTAGGAGTGAGAAAAACCTCATGGCGTGGTGCGCATTGTATGGGTGTGTGTTACATTAGATTCACTAGCAGCAGTGAGAAAATCATCACGAGGTGGTGCGCATTGTATGGGTGTGTGTTACATTAGATTCACTAGTAGCAGTGAGAAAAACATCACGGGGTGGTGCGCATTTTATGGGTGTGTGTTACATTAGATTCACTAGTAGCAGTGAGAAAAACATCACGGGGTGGTGCGCATTGTATGGGTGTGTGTTACATTACATTCACTAGTAGCAGTGAGAAAAACATCACGGAGTGGTGCGCATTGTATGGGTGTGTGTTACATTACATTCACTAGTAGCAGTGAGAAAAACATCACGGTGTGGTGCGCATTGTATGGGTGTGTGTTACATTAGATTCACTAGTAGGAGTGAGAAAAACATCACGGGGTGGTGCGCATTGTATGGGTGTGTGTTACATTACATTCACTAGTAGCAGTGAGAAAAACATCACGGGGTGGTGCGCATTGTATGGGTGTGTGTTACATTACATTCACTAGTAGGAGTGAGAAAAACATCACGGGGTGGTGCGCATTGTATGGGTGTGTGTTACGTTACATTCACTAGTAGCAGTGAGAAAAACATCACGGGTTGGTGCGCAATGTATGGGTGTGTGTTACATTACATTCACTAGAAGGAGTGAGAAAAACATCACGGGGTGGTGCGCATTGTATGGGTGTGTGTTACATTACTTTCACTACTAGGAGTGAGAAAATCATCACGGGGTGGTGTGCATTGTATGGGTGTGTGTTACATTAGATTCACTAGTAGGAGTGAGAAAAACATCACGGGGTGGTGCGCATTGTATGGGTGTGTTTTACATTACATTCACTAGTAGGAGTGAGAAAAACATCACGGGGTGGTGCGCATTGTATGGGTGTGTGTTACATTACATTCACTAGTAGGAGTGAGAAAAACATCACGGGGTGGTGCGCATTGTATGGGTGTGTGTTACATTACATTCACTAGTAGGAGTGAGAAAAACATCACGGGGTGGTGCGCATTGTATGGGTGTGTGTTACATTAGATTCACTACTAACAGTGAGAAAAACATCACGGGGTGGTGCGCATTGTATGGGTGTGTGTTACATTAGATTCACTAGTAGGAGTGAGAAAAACATCACGGGGTGGTGCGCATTGTATGGGTGTGTGTTACATTACATTCACTAGTAGGAGTGAGAAAAACATCACGGGGTGGTGCGCATTGTATGGGTGTGTGTTACATTAGATTCACTAGTAGGAGTGAGAAAAACATCACGGGGTGGTGCGCCTTGTATGGGTGTGTGTTACATTACATTCACTAGTAGGAGTGAGAAAAACATCACGGGGTGGTGCGCATTGTATGGGTGTGTGTTACATTAGATTCACTAGTAGGAGTGAGAAAAACATCACGGGGTGGTGCGCCTTGTATGGGTGTGTGTTACATTAGATTCACTAGTAGGAGTGAGAAAAACCTCACGGGGTGGTGCGCATTGTATGGGTGTGTGTTACATTAGATTCACTAGTAGGAGTGAGAAAAACCTCACGGGGTGGTGCGCATTGTATGGGTGTGTGTTACATTACATTCACTAGTAGGAGTGAGAAAAACATCACGGGGTGGTGCGCATTGTATGGGTGTGTGTTACATTACATTCACTAGTAGGAGTGAGAAAAACCTCACGGCGTGGTGCGCCTTGTATGGGTGTGTGTTACATTACATTCACTAGTAGGAGTGAGAAAAACCTCACGGGGTGGTGCGCCTTGTATGGGTGTGTGTTACATTACATTCACTAGTAGGAGTGAGAAAAACCTCACGGGGTGGTGCGCATTGTATGGGTGTGTGTTACATTACATTCACTAGTAGGAGTGAGAAAAACCTCATGGCGTGGTGCGCATTGTATGGGTGTGTGTTACATTAGATTCACTAGCAGCAGTGAGAAAATCATCACGAGGTGGTGCGCATTGTATGGGTGTGTGTTACATTAGATTCACTAGTAGCAGTGAGAAAAACATCACGGGGTGGTGCGCATTTTATGGGTGTGTGTTACATTAGATTCACTAGTAGCAGTGAGAAAAACATCACGGGGTGGTGCGCATTGTATGGGTGTGTGTTACATTACATTCACTAGTAGCAGTGAGAAAAACATCACGGAGTGGTGCGCATTGTATGGGTGTGTGTTACATTACATTCACTAGTAGCAGTGAGAAAAACATCACGGTGTGGTGCGCATTGTATGGGTGTGTGTTACATTAGATTCACTAGTAGGAGTGAGAAAAACATCACGGGGTGGTGCGCATTGTATGGGTGTGTGTTACATTACATTCACTAGTAGCAGTGAGAAAAACATCACGGGGTGGTGCGCATTGTATGGGTGTGTGTTACATTACATTCACTAGTAGGAGTGAGAAAAACATCACGGGGTGGTGCGCATTGTATGGGTGTGTGTTACGTTACATTCACTAGTAGCAGTGAGAAAAACATCACGGGTTGGTGCGCAATGTATGGGTGTGTGTTACGTTACATTCACTAGAAGGAGTGAGAAAAACATCACGGGGTGGTGCGCATTGTATGGGTGTGTGTTACATTACTTTCACTACTAGGAGTGAGAAAATCATCACGGGGTGGTGCGCATTGTATGGGTGTGTGTTACATTACATTCACTAGTAGGAGTGAGAAAAACATCACGGGGTGGTGCGCATTGTATGGGTGTGTTTTACATTACATTCACTAGTAGGAGTGAGAAAAACATCACGGGGTGGTGCGCATTGTATGGGTGTGTGTTACATTACATTCACTAGTAGGAGTGAGAAAAACATCACGGGGTGGTGCGCATTGTATGGGTGTGTGTTACATTACATTCACTAGTAGGAGTGAGAAAAACATCACGGGGTGGTGCGCATTGTATGGGTGTGTGTTACATTAGATTCACTACTAACAGTGAGAAAAACATCACGGGGTGGTGCGCATTGTATGGGTGTGTGTTACATTAGATTCACTAGTAGGAGTGAGAAAAACATCACGGGGTGGTGCGCATTGTATGGGTGTGTGTTACATTACATTCACTAGTAGGAGTGAGAAAAACATCACGGGGTGGTGCGCATTGTATGGGTGTGTGTTACATTAGATTCACTAGTAGGAGTGAGAAAAACATCACGGGGTGGTGCGCCTTGTATGGGTGTGTGTTACATTACATTCACTAGTAGGAGTGAGAAAAACATCACGGGGTGGTGCGCATTGTATGGGTGTGTGTTACATTAGATTCACTAGTAGGAGTGAGAAAAACATCACGGGGTGGTGCGCCTTGTATGGGTGTGTGTTACATTAGATTCACTAGTAGGAGTGAGCAAAACATCACGGGGTGGTGCGCCTTGTATGGGTGTGTGTTACATTAGATTCACTAGTAGGAGTGAGCAAAACATCACGGGGTGGTGCGCCTTGTATGGGTGTGTCTTACATTAGATTCACTAGTAGGAGTGAGCAAAACATCACGGGGTGGTGCGCCTTGTATGGGTGTGTGTTACATTAGATTCACTAGTAGGAGTGAGCAAAACATCACGGGGTGGTGCGCCTTGTATGGGTGTGTGTTACATTAGATTCACTAGTAGGAGTGAGAAAAACATCACGGGGTGGTGCGCCTTGTATGGGTGTGTGTTACATTACATTCACTAGTAGGAGTGAGAAAAACATCACGGGGTGGTGCGCATTGTATGGGTGTGTGTTACATTACATTCACTAGTAGGAGTGAGAAAAACATCACGGGGTGGTGCGCCTTGTATGGGTGTGTGTTACATTAGATTCACTAGTAGGAGTGAGAAAAACATCACGGGGTGGTGCGCCTTGTATGGGTGTGTGTTACATTAGATTCACTAGTAGGAGTGAGAAAAACATCACTGGGTGGTGCGCATTGTATGGGTGTGTGTTACATTAGATTCACTAGTAGGAGTGAGAAAAACATCACGGGGTGGTGCGCCTTTTATCGGTGTGTGTTACATTAGATTCACTAGTAGGAGTGAGAAAAACATCACGGGGTGGTGCGCATTGTATGGGTGTGTGTTACATTAGATTCACTAGTAGGAGTGAGAAAAACATCACGGGGTGGTGCGCATTGTATGGGTGTGTGTTACATTAGATTCACTAGTAGGAGTGAGAAAAACATCACGGGGTGGTGCGCATTGTATGGGTGTGTGTTACATTACATTCTCTAGTAGGAGTGAGAAAAACATCACGGGGTGGTGCGCATTGTATGGGTGTGTGTTACATTAGACTCACTAGTAGGAGTGAGAAAAACATCACGGGGTGGTGCGCATTGTATGGGTGTGTTACATTAGATTCACTAGTAGCAGTGAGAAAAACATCACGGGGTGGTGCGCATTGTATGGGTGTGTGTTACATTAGATTCGCTAGTAGCAGTGAGAAAAACATCACGGGGTTGTGCGCATTGTATGGGTGTGTGTTACATTAGATTCACTAGTAGCAGTGAGAAAAACATCATGGGGTGGTGCGCATTGTATGGGTGTGTGTTACATTAGATTCACTAGTAGGAGTGAGAAAAACATCACGGGGTGGTGCGCATTGTATGGGTGTGTGTTACATTAGATTCACTAGTAGGAGTGAGAAAAACATCACGGGGTGGTGCGCATTGTATGGGTGTGGGTTACATTAGATTCACTAGTAGCAGTGAGAAAAACATCACGGGGTGGTGCACATTGTATGGGTGTGTGTTACATTAGATTCACTAGTAGGAGTGAGAAAAACATCACGGGGTTGTGCGCATTGTATGGGTGTGTGTTACATTACATTCACTACTAACAGTGAGAAAAACATCACGGGGTGGTGCGCATTGTATGGGTGTGTGTTACATTAGATTCACTAGTAGGAGTGAGAAAAACATCACGGGGTGGTGCGCATTGTATGGGTGTGTGTTACATTACATTCACTAGTAGGAGTGAGAAAAACATCACGGGGTGGTGCGCATTGTATGGGTGTGTGTTACATTAGATACACTAGTAGGAGTGAGAAAAACATCACGGGGTGGTGCGCCTTGTATGGGTGTGTGTTCCATTACATTCACTAGTAGGAGTGAGAAAAACATCACGGGGTGGTGCGCCTTGTATGGGTGTGTGTTACATTAGATTCACTAGTAGGAGTGAGAAAAACATCACGGGGTGGTGCGCCTTGTATGGGTGTGTGTTACATTAGATTCACTAGTAGGAGTGAGCAAAACATCACGGGGTGGTGCGCCTTGTATGGGTGTGTGTTACATTAGATTCACTAGTAGGAGTGAGCAAAACATCACGGGGTGGTGCGCCTTGTATGGGTGTGTCTTACATTAGATTCACTAGTAGGAGTGAGCAAAACATCACGGGGTGGTGCGCCTTGTATGGGTGTGTGTTACATTAGATTCACTAGTAGGAGTGAGCAAAACATCACGGGGTGGTGCGCCTTGTATGGGTGTGTGTTACATTAGATTCACTAGTAGGAGTGAGAAAAACATCACGGGGTGTTGCGCCTTGTATGGGTGTGTGTTACATTACATTCACTAGTAGGAGTGAGAAAAACATCACGGGGTGGTGCGCCTTGTATGGGTGTGTGTTACATTACATTCACTAGTAGGAGTGAGAAAAACATCACGGGGTGGTGCGCATTGTATGGGTGTGTGTTACATTACATTCACTAGTAGGAGTGAGAAAAACATCACGGGGTGGTGCGCCTTGTATGGGTGTGTGTTACATTAGATTCACTAGTAGGAGTGAGAAAAACATCACGGGGTGGTGCGCCTTGTATGGGTGTGTGTTACATTAGATTCACTAGTAGGAGTGAGAAAAACATCACTGGGTGGTGCGCATTGTATGGGTGTGTGTTACATTAGATTCACTAGTAGGAGTGAGAAAAACATCACGGGGTGGTGCTCCTTTTATGGGTGTGTGTTACATTAGATTCACTAGTAGGAGTGAGAAAAACATCACGGGGTGGTGCGCATTGTATGGGTGTGTGTTACATTAGATTCACTAGTAGGAGTGAGAAAAACATCACGGGGTGGTGCGCCTTGTATGGGTGTGTGTTACATTAGATTCACTAGTAGGAGTGAGCAAAACATCACGGGGTGGTGCGCCTTGTATGGGTGTGTGTTACATTAGATTCACTAGTAGGAGTGAGCAAAACATCACGGGGTGGTGCGCCTTGTATGGGTGTGTCTTACATTAGATTCACTAGTAGGAGTGAGCAAAACATCACGGGGTGGTGCGCCTTGTATGGGTGTGTGTTACATTAGATTCACTAGTAGGAGTGAGCAAAACATCACGGGGTGGTGCGCCTTGTATGGGTGTGTGTTACATTAGATTCACTAGTAGGAGTGAGAAAAACATCACGGGGTGTTGCGCCTTGTATGTGTGTGTGTTACATTACATTCACTAGTAGGAGTGAGAAAAACATCACGGGGTGGTGCGCCTTGTATGGGTGTGTGTTACATTACATTCACTAGTAGGAGTGAGAAAAACATCACGGGGTGGTGCGCATTGTATGGGTGTGTGTTACATTACATTCACTAGTAGGAGTGAGAAAAACATCACGGGGTGGTGCGCATTGTATGGGTGTGTGTTACATTACATTCACTAGTAGGAGTGAGAAAAACATCACGGGGTGGTGCGCCTTGTATGGGTGTGTGTTACATTAGATTCACTAGTAGGAGTGAGAAAAACATCACGGGGTGGTGCGCCTTGTATGGGTGTGTGTTACATTAGATTCACTAGTAGGAGTGAGAAAAACATCACTGGGTGGTGCGCATTGTATGGGTGTGTGTTACGTTAGATTCACTAGTAGGAGTGAGAAAAACATCACGGGGTGGTGCGCATTGTATGGGTGTGTGTTACATTAGATTCACTAGTAGGAGTGAGAAAAACATCACGGGGTGGTGCGCATTGTATGGGTGTGTGTTACATTACATTCTCTAGTAGGAGTGAGAAAAACATCACGGGGTGGTGCGCATTTTATGGGTGTGTGTTACATTAGACTCACTAGTAGGAGTGAGAAAAACATCACGGGGTGGTGCGCATTGTATGGGTGTGTGTTACATTAGACTCACTAGTAGGAGTGAGAAAAACATCACGGGGTGGTGCGCATTGTATGGGTGTGTGTTACATAACATTCACTAGTAGGAGTGAGAAAAACATCACGGGGTGGTGCGCATTGTATGGGTGTGTGTTACATTAGATTCACTAGTAGGAGTGAGAAAAACATCACGGGGTGGTGCGCATTTTATGGGTGTGTGTTACATTAGATTCACTAGTAGGAGTGAGAAAAACATCACGGGGTGGTGCGCATTGTATGGGTGTGGGTTACATTAGATTCACTAGTAGCAGTGAGAAAAACATCACGGGGTGGTGCGCATTGTATGGGTGTGTGTTACATTAGATTCACTAGTAGGAGTGAGAAAAACATCACGGGGTTGTGCGCATTGTATGGGTGTGTGTTACATTACATTCACTACTAACAGTGAGAAAAACATCACGGGGTGGTGCGCATTGTATGGGTGTGTGTTACATTAGATTCACTAGTAGGAGTGAGAAAAACATCACGGGGTGGTGCGCATTGTATGGGTGTGTGTTACATTACTTTCACTAGTAGGAGTGAGAAAATCATCACGGGGAGGTGCGCATTGTATGGGTGTGTGTTACATTACATTCACTAGTAGCAGTGAGAAAAACATCACGGGCTGGTGCGCCTTGTATGGTTGCGTGTTACATTACATTCACTAGTAGGAGTGAGAAAAACATCACGGGGTGGTGCGCCTTGTATGGGTGTGTGTTACATTAGATTCACTATTAGGAGTGAAAAAAACATCACGGGGTGGTGCGCCTTGTATGGGTGTGTGTTACATTAGATTCACTAGTAGGAGTGAGAAAAACATCACGGTGTGGTGCGCCATGTATGGGTGTGTGTTACATTAGATTCACTAGTAGGAGTGAGCAAAACATCACGGGGTGGTGCGCATTGTATGGGTGTGTGTTACATTAGAATCACTAGTAGGAGTGAGCAAAACATCACGGTGTGGTGCACCTTGTATGGGTGTGTGTTACATTAGATTCACTAGTAGGAGTGAGCAAAACATCACGGGTTGGTGCGCCTTGTATGGGTGTGTGTTACATTAGATTCACTAGTAGGAGTGAGAAAAACATCACGGGGTGGTGCGCCTTGTATGGGTGTGTGTTACATTACATTCACTAGTAGGAGTGAGAAAAACATCACGGGGTGGTGCGCCTTGTATGGGTGTGTGTTACATTACATTCACTAGTAGGAGTGAGAAAATCATCACGGGGTGGTGCGCCTTGTATGGGTGTGTGTTACATTAGATTCACTAGTGGGAGTGAGAAAAACATCACGGGGTGGTGCGCCTTGTATGGGTGTGTGTTACATTAGATTCACTAGTAGGAGTGAGAAAAACATCACGGGGTGGTGCGCCTTGTATGGGTGTGTGTTACATTACATTCACTAGTAGGAGTGAGAAAAACATCACGGGGTGGTGCGCCTTGTATGGGTGTGTGTTACATTAGATTCACTAGTAGGAGTGAGAAAAATATCACGGGGTGGTGCGCCTTGTATGGGTGTGTGTTACATTAGATTCACTAGTAGGAGTGAGAAAAACATCACGCGGTGGTGCGCCTTGTATGGGTGTGTGTTACATTAGATTCACTAGTAGGAGTGAGAAAAACATCATGGGATGGTGCGCATTGTATTGGTGTGTGTTACATTAGATTCACTAGTAGGAGTGAGAAAAACATCACGGGGTGGTGCGCCTTGTATGGGTGTGTGTTACATTAGATTCACTAGTAGGAGTGAGAAAAACATCACGGGGTGGTGCGCATTGTATGGGTGTGTGTTACATTAGATTCACTAGTAGGAGTGAGAAAAACATGACGGGGTGGTGCGCATTGTATGGGTGTGTGTTACATTAGATTCACTAGTAGGAGTGAGAAAAACCTCACGGGGTGGTGCGCATTGTATGGGTGTGTGTTACATTAGATTCACTAGTAGGAGTGAGAAAAACCTCACGGGGTGGTGCGCATTGTATGGGTGTGTGTTACATTAGATTCACTAGTAGGAGTGAGAAAAACCTCACTGGGTGGTGCGCATTGTATGGGTGTGTGTTACATTACATTCACTAGTAGGAGTGAGAAAAACATCACGGGGTGGTGCGCATTGTATGGGTGTGTGTTACATTACATTCACTAGTAGGAGTGAGAAAAACCTCACGGGTTGGTGCGCCTTGTATGGGTGTGTGTTACATTACATTCACTAGTAGGAGTGAGAAAAACCTCACGGGGTGGTGCGCCTTGTATGGGTGTGTGTTACATTACATTCACTAGTAGGAGTGAGAAAAACCTCACGGGGTGGTGCGCATTGTATGGGTGTGTGTTACATTACATTCACTAGTAGGAGTGAGAAAAACCTCACGGCGTGGTGCGCATTGTATGGGTGTGTGTTACATTAGATTCACTAGCAGCAGTGAGAAAATCATCACGGGGTGGTGCGCATTGTATGGGTGTGTGTTACATTAGATTCACTAGTAGCAGTGAGAAAAACATCACGGGGTGGTGCGCAATGTATGGGTGTGTGTTACATTAGATTCACTAGTAGCAGTGAGAAAAACATCACGGGGTGGTGCGCATTGTATGGGTGTGTGTTACATTAGATTCACTAGTAGCAGTGAGAAAAACATCACGGTGTGGTGCGCATTGTATGGGTGTGTGTTACATTACATTCACTAGTAGCAGTGAGAAAAACATCACGGAGTGGTGCGCATTGTATGGGTGTGTGTTACATTACATTCACTAGTAGCAGTGAGAAAAACATCACGGTGTGGTGCGCATTGTATGGGTGTGTGTTACATTAGATTCACTAGTAGCAGTGAGAAAAACATCACGGGGTGGTGCGCATTGTATGGGTGTGTGTTACATTACATTCACTAGTAGGAGTGAGAAAAACATCACGGGGTGGTGCGCATTGTATGGGTGTGTGTTACGTTACATTCACTAGTAGCAGTGAGAAAAACATCACGGGTTGGTGCGCAATGTATGGGTGTGTGTTACATTACATTCACTAGAAGGAGTGAGAAAAACATCACGGGGTGGTGCGCATTGTATGGGTGTGTGTTACATTACTTTCACTAGTAGGAGTGAGAAAATCATCACGGGATGGTGCGCATTGTATGGGTGTGTGTTACATTACATTCACTAGTAGGAGTGAGAAAAACATCACGGGGTGGTGCGCATTGTATGGGTGTGTGTTACATTAGACTCACTAGTAGGAGTGAGAAAAACATCACGGGGTGGTGCGCATTGTATGGGTGTGTTACATTAGATTCACTAGTAGCAGTGAGAAAAACATCACGGGGTGGTGCGCATTGTATGGGTGTGTGTTACATTACATTCTCTAGTAGGAGTGAGAAAAACATCACGGGGTGGTGCGCATTGTATGGGTGTGTGTTACATTAGACTCACTAGTAGGAGTGAGAAAAACATCACGGGGTGGTGCGCATTGTATGGGTGTGTTACATTAGATTCACTAGTAGCAGTGAGAAAAACATCACGGGGTGGTGCGCATTGTATGGGTGTGTGTTACATTAGATTCGCTAGTAGCAGTGAGAAAAACATCACGGGGTTGTGCGCATTGTATGGGTGTGTGTTACATTAGATTCACTAGTAGCAGTGAGAAAAACATCATGGGGTGGTGCGCATTGTATGGGTGTGTGTTACATTAGATTCACTAGTAGGAGTGAGAAAAACATCACGGGGTGGTGCGCATTGTATGGGTGTGTGTTACATTAGATTCACTAGTAGGAGTGAGAAAAACATCACGGGGTGGTGCGCATTGTATGGGTGTGGGTTACATTAGATTCACTAGTAGCAGTGAGAAAAACATCACGGGGTGGTGCACATTGTATGGGTGTGTGTTACATTAGATTCACTAGTAGGAGTGAGAAAAACATCACGGGGTTGTGCGCATTGTATGGGTGTGTGTTACATTACATTCACTACTAACAGTGAGAAAAACATCACGGGGTGGTGCGCATTGTATGGGTGTGTGTTACATTAGATTCACTAGTAGGAGTGAGAAAAACATCACGGGGTGGTGCGCATTGTATGGGTGTGTGTTACATTACATTCACTAGTAGGAGTGAGAAAAACATCACGGGGTGGTGCGCATTGTATGGGTGTGTGTTACATTAGATACACTAGTAGGAGTGAGAAAAACATCACGGGGTGGTGCGCCTTGTATGGGTGTGTGTTCCATTACATTCACTAGTAGGAGTGAGAAAAACATCACGGGGTGGTGCGCCTTGTATGGGTGTGTGTTACATTAGATTCACTAGTAGGAGTGAGAAAAACATCACGGGGTGGTGCGCCTTGTATGGGTGTGTGTTACATTAGATTCACTAGTAGGAGTGAGCAAAACATCACGGGGTGGTGCGCCTTGTATGGGTGTGTGTTACATTAGATTCACTAGTAGGAGTGAGCAAAACATCACGGGGTGGTGCGCCTTGTATGGGTGTGTCTTACATTAGATTCACTAGTAGGAGTGAGCAAAACATCACGGGGTGGTGCGCCTTGTATGGGTGTGTGTTACATTAGATTCACTAGTAGGAGTGAGCAAAACATCACGGGGTGGTGCGCCTTGTATGGGTGTGTGTTACATTAGATTCACTAGTAGGAGTGAGAAAAACATCACGGGGTGTTGCGCCTTGTATGGGTGTGTGTTACATTACATTCACTAGTAGGAGTGAGAAAAACATCACGGGGTGGTGCGCCTTGTATGGGTGTGTGTTACATTACATTCACTAGTAGGAGTGAGAAAAACATCACGGGGTGGTGCGCATTGTATGGGTGTGTGTTACATTACATTCACTAGTAGGAGTGAGAAAAACATCACGGGGTGGTGCGCCTTGTATGGGTGTGTGTTACATTAGATTCACTAGTAGGAGTGAGAAAAACATCACGGGGTGGTGCGCCTTGTATGGGTGTGTGTTACATTAGATTCACTAGTAGGAGTGAGAAAAACATCACTGGGTGGTGCGCATTGTATGGGTGTGTGTTACATTAGATTCACTAGTAGGAGTGAGAAAAACATCACGGGGTGGTGCTCCTTTTATGGGTGTGTGTTACATTAGATTCACTAGTAGGAGTGAGAAAAACATCACGGGGTGGTGCGCATTGTATGGGTGTGTGTTACATTAGATTCACTAGTAGGAGTGAGAAAAACATCACGGGGTGGTGCGCCTTGTATGGGTGTGTGTTACATTAGATTCACTAGTAGGAGTGAGCAAAACATCACGGGGTGGTGCGCCTTGTATGGGTGTGTGTTACATTAGATTCACTAGTAGGAGTGAGCAAAACATCACGGGGTGGTGCGCCTTGTATGGGTGTGTCTTACATTAGATTCACTAGTAGGAGTGAGCAAAACATCACGGGGTGGTGCGCCTTGTATGGGTGTGTGTTACATTAGATTCACTAGTAGGAGTGAGCAAAACATCACGGGGTGGTGCGCCTTGTATGGGTGTGTGTTACATTAGATTCACTAGTAGGAGTGAGAAAAACATCACGGGGTGTTGCGCCTTGTATGTGTGTGTGTTACATTACATTCACTAGTAGGAGTGAGAAAAACATCACGGGGTGGTGCGCCTTGTATGGGTGTGTGTTACATTACATTCACTAGTAGGAGTGAGAAAAACATCACGGGGTGGTGCGCATTGTATGGGTGTGTGTTACATTACATTCACTAGTAGGAGTGAGAAAAACATCACGGGGTGGTGCGCATTGTATGGGTGTGTGTTACATTACATTCACTAGTAGGAGTGAGAAAAACATCACGGGGTGGTGCGCCTTGTATGGGTGTGTGTTACATTAGATTCACTAGTAGGAGTGAGAAAAACATCACGGGGTGGTGCGCCTTGTATGGGTGTGTGTTACATTAGATTCACTAGTAGGAGTGAGAAAAACATCACTGGGTGGTGCGCATTGTATGGGTGTGTGTTACGTTAGATTCACTAGTAGGAGTGAGAAAAACATCACGGGGTGGTGCGCATTGTATGGGTGTGTGTTACATTAGATTCACTAGTAGGAGTGAGAAAAACATCACGGGGTGGTGCGCATTGTATGGGTGTGTGTTACATTACATTCTCTAGTAGGAGTGAGAAAAACATCACGGGGTGGTGCGCATTTTATGGGTGTGTGTTACATTAGACTCACTAGTAGGAGTGAGAAAAACATCACGGGGTGGTGCGCATTGTATGGGTGTGTGTTACATTAGACTCACTAGTAGGAGTGAGAAAAACATCACGGGGTGGTGCGCATTGTATGGGTGTGTGTTACATAACATTCACTAGTAGGAGTGAGAAAAACATCACGGGGTGGTGCGCATTGTATGGGTGTGTGTTACATTAGATTCACTAGTAGGAGTGAGAAAAACATCACGGGGTGGTGCGCATTTTATGGGTGTGTGTTACATTAGATTCACTAGTAGGAGTGAGAAAAACATCACGGGGTGGTGCGCATTGTATGGGTGTGGGTTACATTAGATTCACTAGTAGCAGTGAGAAAAACATCACGGGGTGGTGCGCATTGTATGGGTGTGTGTTACATTAGATTCACTAGTAGGAGTGAGAAAAACATCACGGGGTTGTGCGCATTGTATGGGTGTGTGTTACATTACATTCACTACTAACAGTGAGAAAAACATCACGGGGTGGTGCGCATTGTATGGGTGTGTGTTACATTAGATTCACTAGTAGGAGTGAGAAAAACATCACGGGGTGGTGCGCATTGTATGGGTGTGTGTTACATTACTTTCACTAGTAGGAGTGAGAAAATCATCACGGGGAGGTGCGCATTGTATGGGTGTGTGTTACATTACATTCACTAGTAGCAGTGAGAAAAACATCACGGGCTGGTGCGCCTTGTATGGTTGCGTGTTACATTACATTCACTAGTAGGAGTGAGAAAAACATCACGGGGTGGTGCGCCTTGTATGGGTGTGTGTTACATTAGATTCACTATTAGGAGTGAAAAAAACATCACGGGGTGGTGCGCCTTGTATGGGTGTGTGTTACATTAGATTCACTAGTAGGAGTGAGAAAAACATCACGGTGTGGTGCGCCATGTATGGGTGTGTGTTACATTAGATTCACTAGTAGGAGTGAGCAAAACATCACGGGGTGGTGCGCATTGTATGGGTGTGTGTTACATTAGAATCACTAGTAGGAGTGAGCAAAACATCACGGTGTGGTGCACCTTGTATGGGTGTGTGTTACATTAGATTCACTAGTAGGAGTGAGCAAAACATCACGGGTTGGTGCGCCTTGTATGGGTGTGTGTTACATTAGATTCACTAGTAGGAGTGAGAAAAACATCACGGGGTGGTGCGCCTTGTATGGGTGTGTGTTACATTAGATTCACTAGTAGGAGTGAGAAAAACATCACGGGGTGGTGCGCCTTGTATGGGTGTGTGTTACATTACATTCACTAGTAGGAGTGAGAAAATCATCACGGGGTGGTGCGCCTTGTATGGGTGTGTGTTACATTAGATTCACTAGTGGGAGTGAGAAAAACATCACGGGGTGGTGCGCCTTGTATGGGTGTGTGTTACATTAGATTCACTAGTAGGAGTGAGAAAAACATCACGGGGTGGTGCGCCTTGTATGGGTGTGTGTTACATTACATTCACTAGTAGGAGTGAGAAAAACATCACGGGGTGGTGCGCCTTGTATGGGTGTGTGTTACATTAGATTCACTAGTAGGAGTGAGAAAAATATCACGGGGTGGTGCGCCTTGTATGGGTGTGTGTTACATTAGATTCACTAGTAGGAGTGAGAAAAACATCACGCGGTGGTGCGCCTTGTATGGGTGTGTGTTACATTAGATTCACTAGTAGGAGTGAGAAAAACATCATGGGATGGTGCGCATTGTATTGGTGTGTGTTACATTAGATTCACTAGTAGGAGTGAGAAAAACATCACGGGGTGGTGCGCCTTGTATGGGTGTGTGTTACATTAGATTCACTAGTAGGAGTGAGAAAAACATCACGGGGTGGTGCGCATTGTATGGGTGTGTGTTACATTAGATTCACTAGTAGGAGTGAGAAAAACATGACGGGGTGGTGCGCATTGTATGGGTGTGTGTTACATTAGATTCACTAGTAGGAGTGAGAAAAACCTCACGGGGTGGTGCGCATTGTATGGGTGTGTGTTACATTAGATTCACTAGTAGGAGTGAGAAAAACCTCACGGGGTGGTGCGCATTGTATGGGTGTGTGTTACATTAGATTCACTAGTAGGAGTGAGAAAAACCTCACTGGGTGGTGCGCATTGTATGGGTGTGTGTTACATTACATTCACTAGTAGGAGTGAGAAAAACATCACGGGGTGGTGCGCATTGTATGGGTGTGTGTTACATTACATTCACTAGTAGGAGTGAGAAAAACCTCACGGGTTGGTGCGCCTTGTATGGGTGTGTGTTACATTACATTCACTAGTAGGAGTGAGAAAAACCTCACGGGGTGGTGCGCCTTGTATGGGTGTGTGTTACATTACATTCACTAGTAGGAGTGAGAAAAACCTCACGGGGTGGTGCGCATTGTATGGGTGTGTGTTACATTACATTCACTAGTAGGAGTGAGAAAAACCTCACGGCGTGGTGCGCATTGTATGGGTGTGTGTTACATTAGATTCACTAGCAGCAGTGAGAAAATCATCACGGGGTGGTGCGCATTGTATGGGTGTGTGTTACATTAGATTCACTAGTAGCAGTGAGAAAAACATCACGGGGTGGTGCGCAATGTATGGGTGTGTGTTACATTAGATTCACTAGTAGCAGTGAGAAAAACATCACGGGGTGGTGCGCATTGTATGGGTGTGTGTTACATTAGATTCACTAGTAGCAGTGAGAAAAACATCACGGTGTGGTGCGCATTGTATGGGTGTGTGTTACATTACATTCACTAGTAGCAGTGAGAAAAACATCACGGAGTGGTGCGCATTGTATGGGTGTGTGTTACATTACATTCACTAGTAGCAGTGAGAAAAACATCACGGTGTGGTGCGCATTGTATGGGTGTGTGTTACATTAGATTCACTAGTAGCAGTGAGAAAAACATCACGGGGTGGTGCGCATTGTATGGGTGTGTGTTACATTACATTCACTAGTAGGAGTGAGAAAAACATCACGGGGTGGTGCGCATTGTATGGGTGTGTGTTACGTTACATTCACTAGTAGCAGTGAGAAAAACATCACGGGTTGGTGCGCAATGTATGGGTGTGTGTTACATTACATTCACTAGAAGGAGTGAGAAAAACATCACGGGGTGGTGCGCATTGTATGGGTGTGTGTTACATTACTTTCACTAGTAGGAGTGAGAAAATCATCACGGGATGGTGCGCATTGTATGGGTGTGTGTTACATTACATTCACTAGTAGGAGTGAGAAAAACATCACGGGGTGGTGCGCATTGTATGGGTGTGTTTTACATTACATTCACTAGTAGGAGTGAGGAAAACATCACGGGGTGGTGCGCATTGTATGGGTGTGTGTTACATTACATTCACTAGTAGGAGTGAGAAAAACATCACGGGGTGGTGCGCATTGTATGGGTGTGTGTTACATTAGATTCACTACTAACAGTGAGAAAAACATCACGGGGTGGTGCGCATTGTATGGGTGTGTGTTACATTAGATTCACTAGTAGGAGTGAGAAAAACATCACGGGGTGGTGCGCATTGTATGGGTGTGTGTTACATTACATTCACTAGTAGGAGTGAGAAAAACATCACGGGGTGGTGCGCATTGTATGGGTGTGTGTTACATTAGATTCACTAGTAGGAGTGAGAAAAACATCACGGGGTGGTGCGCCTTGTATGGGTGTGTGTTACATTACATTCACTAGTAGGAGTGAGAAAAACATCACGGGGTGGTGCGCCTTGTATGGGTGTGTGTTACATTAGATTCACTAGTAGGAGTGAGAAAAACATCACGGGGTGGTGCACCTTGTATGGGTGTGTGTTACATTAGATTCACTAGTAGGAGTGAGCAAAACATCACGGGGTGGTGCACCTTGTATGGGTGTGTGTTACATTAGATTCACTAGTAGGAGTGAGCAAAACATCACGGGGTGGTGCGCCTTCTATGGGTGTGTCTTACATTAGATTCACTAGTAGGAGTGAGCAAAACATCACGGGGTGGTGCGCCTTGTATGGGTGTGTGTTACATTAGATTCACTAGTAGGAGTGAGAAAAACATCACGGGGTGGTGCGCCTTGTATGGGTGTGTGTTACATTACATTCACTAGTAGGAGTGAGAAAAACATCACGGGGTGGTGCGCCTTGTATGGGTGTGTGTTACATTAGATTCACTAGTAGGAGTGAGAAAAACATCACGGGGTGGTGCACCTTGTATGGGTGTGTGTTACATTAGATTCACTAGTAGGAGTGAGCAAAACATCACGGGGTGGTGCACCTTGTATGGGTGTGTGTTACATTAGATTCACTAGTAGGAGTGAGCAAAACATCACGGGGTGGTGCGCCTTGTATGGGTGTGTCTTACATTAGATTCACTAGTAGGAGTGAGCAAAACATCACGGGGTGGTGCGCCTTGTATGGGTGTGTGTTACATTACATTCACTAGTAGGAGTGAGAAAAACATCACGGGGTGGTGCGCCTTGTATGGGTGTGTGTTACATTACATTCACTAGTAGGAGTGAGAAAAACATCACGGGGTGGTGCGCCTTGTATGGGTGTGTGTTACATTACATTCACTAGTAGGAGTGAGAAAAACATCACGGGGTGGTGCGCATTGTATGGGTGTGTGTTACATTACATTCACTAGTAGGAGTGAGAAAAACATCACGGGGTGGTGCGCCTTGTATGGGTGTGTGTTACATTAGATTCACTAGTAGGAGTGAGAAAAACATCACTGGGTGGTGCGCCTTGTATGGGTGTGTGTTACATTAGATTCACTAGTAGGAGTGAGAAAAACATCACGGGGTGGTGCGCCTTTTATGGGTGTGTGTTACATTAGATTCACTAGTAGGAGTGAGAAAAACATCACGGGGTGGTGCGCCTTTTATGGGTGTGTGTTACATTAGATTCACTAGTAGGAGTGAGAAAAACATCACGGGGTGGTGCGCATTGTATGGGTGTGTGTTACATTACATTCACTAGTAGGAGTGAGAAAAACATCACGGGGTGGTGCGCATTGTATGGGTGTGTTTTACATTACATTCACTAGTAGGAGTGAGAAAAACATCACGGGGTGGTGCGCATTGTATGGGTGTGTGTTACATTACATTCACTAGTAGGAGTGAGAAAAACATCACGGGGTGGTGCGCATTGTATGGGTGTGTGTTACATTAGATTCACTACTAACAGTGAGAAAAACATCACGGGGTGGTGCGCATTGTATGGGTGTGTGTTAAATTAGATTCACTAGTAGGAGTGAGAAAAACATCACGGGGTGGTGCGCCTTGTATGGGTGTGTGTTACATTACATTCACTAGTAGGAGTGAGAAAAACATCACGGGGTGGTGCGCATTGTATGGGTGTGTGTTACATTAGATTCACTAGTAGGAGTGAGAAAAACATCACGGGCTGGTGCGCCTTGTATGGGTGTGTGTTACATTACATTCACTAGTAGGAGTGAGAAAAACATCACGGGGTGGTGCGCCTTGTATGGGTGTGTGTTACATTAGATTCAATAGTAGGAGTGAGAAAAACATCACGGGGTGGTGCGCCTTGTATGGGTGTGTGTTACATTAGATTCACTAGTAGGAGTGAGCAAAACATCACGGGGTGGTGCACCTTGTATGGGTGTGTGTTACATTAGATTCACTAGTAGGAGTGAGCAAAACATCACGGGGTGGTGCGCCTTGTATGGGTGTGTCTTACATTAGATTCACTAGTAGGAGTGAGCAAAACATCACGGGGTGGTGCGCCTTGTATGGGTGTGTGTTACATTAGATTCACTAGTAGGAGTGAGCAAAACATCACGGGGTGGTGCGCCTTGTATGGGTGTGTGTTACATTAGATTCACTAGTAGGAGTGAGAAAAACATCACGGGGTGGTGCGCCTTGTATGGGTGTGTGTTACATTACATTCACTAGTAGGAGTGAGAAAAACATCACGGGGTGTTGCGCCTTGTATGGGTGTGTGTTACATTACATTCACTAGTAGGAGTGAGAAAAACATCACGGGGTGGTGCGCATTGTATGGGTGTGTGTTACATTACATTCACTAGTAGGAGTGAGAAAAACATCACGGGGTGGTGCGCCTTGTATGGGTGTGTGTTACATTAGATTCACTAGTAGGAGTGAGAAAAACATCACGGGGTGGTGCGCCTTGTATGGGTGTGTGTTACATTAGATTCACTAGTAGGAGTGAGAAAAACATCACTGGGTGGTGCGCCTTGTATGGGTGTGTGTTACATTAGATTTACTAGTAGGAGTGAGAAAAACATCACGGGGTGGTGCGCCTTTTATGGGTGTGTGTTACATTAGATTCACTAGTAGGAGTGAGAAAAATATCACGGGGTGGTGCGCCTTTTATGGGTGTGTGTTACATTAGATTCACTAGTAGGAGTGAGAAAAACATCACGGGGTGGTGCGCATTGTATGGGTGTGTGTTACATTAGATTCACTAGTAGGAGTGAGAAAAACATCACGGGGTGGTGCGCATTGTATGGGTGTGTGTTACATTAGATTCACTAGTAGGAGTGAGAAAAACATCACGGGGTGGTGCGCATTGTATGGGTGTGTGTTACATTACATTCTCTAGTAGGAGTGAGAAAAACATCACGGGGTGGTGCGCATTGTATGGGTGTGTGTTACGTTAGACTCACTAGTAGGAGTGAGAAAAACATCACGGGGTGGTGCGCATTGTATGGGTGTGTGTTACGTTAGATTCACTAGTAGGAGTGAGAAAAACATCACGGGGTGGTGCGCATTGTATGGGTGTGTGTTACGTTACATTCACTAGTAGCAGTGAGAAAAACATCACGGGGTGGTGCGCATTGTATGGGTGTGTGTTACGTTACATTCACTAGTAGCAGTGAGAAAAACATCACGGGGTGGTGCGCATTGTATGGGTGTGTGTTACGTTACATTCACTAGTAGCAGTGAGAAAAACATCACGGGGTGGTGCGCATTGTATGGGTGTGTGTTACATTACATTCACTAGAAGGAGTGAGAAAAACATCACGGGGTGGTGCGCATTGTATGGGTGTGTGTTACATTACATTCACTAGAAGGAGTGAGAAAAACATCACGGGGTGGTGCGCATTGTATGGGTGTGTGTTACATTAGATTCACTAGTAGGAGTGAGAAAAACATCACGGGGTGGTGCGCATTGTATGGGTGTGTGTTACATTAGATTCACTAGTAGCAGTGAGAAAAACACAACGGGGTCGTGCGCATTGTATGGGTGTGTGTTACATTACATTCACTAGTAGCAGTGAGAAAAACATCACGGGGTTGTGCGCATTGTATGGGTGTGTGTTACATTAGATTCACTAGTAGCAGTGAGAAAAACATCATGGGGTGGTGCGCATTGTATGGGTGTGTGTTACATTAGATTCACTAGTAGGAGTGAGAAAAACATCACGGGGTGGTGCGCATTTTATGGGTGTGTGTTACATTAGATTCACTAGTAGAAGTGAGAAAAACATCACGGGGTGGTGCGCATTGTATGGGTGTGGGTTACATTAGATTCACTAGTAGCAGTGAGAAAAACATCACGGGGTGGTGCGCATTGTATGGGTGTGTGTTACATTAGATTCACTAGTAGGAGTGAGAAAAACATCACGGGGTTGTGCGCATTGTATGGGTGTGTGTTACATTACATTCACTACTAACAGTGAGAAAAACATCACGGGGTGGTGCGCATTGTATGGGTGTGTGTTACATTACATTCACTAGTAGGAGTGAGAAAAACATCACGGGGTGGTGCGCATTGTATGGGTGTGTGTTACATTACATTCACTAGTAGGAGTGAGAAAAACATCACGGGGTGGTGCGCATTGTATGGGTGTGTGTTACATTAGATTCACTAGTAGGAGTGAGAAAAACATCACGGGGTGGTGCGCCTTGTATGGGTGTGTGTTACATTAGATTCACTAGTAGGAGTGAGAAAAACATCACGGGGTGGTGCGCCTTGTATGGGTGTGTGTTACATTAGATTCACTAGTAGGAGTGAGCAAAACATCACGGGGTGGTGCGCCTTGTATGGGTGTGTGTTACATTAGATTCACTAGTAGGAGTGAGCAAAACATCACGGGGTGGTGCGCCTTGTATGGGTGTGTCTTACATTAGATTCACTAGTAGGAGTGAGCAAAACATCACGGGGTGGTGCGCCTTGTATGGGTGTGTGTTACATTAGATTCACTAGTAGGAGTGAGCAAAACATCACGGGGTGGTGCGCCTTGTATGGGTGTGTGTTACATTAGATTCACTAGTAGGAGTGAGAAAAACATCACGGGGTGTTGCGCCTTGTATGGGTGTGTGTTACATTACATTCACTAGTAGGAGTGAGAAAAACATCACGGGGTGGTGCGCCTTGTATGGGTGTGTGTTACATTACATTCACTAGTAGGAGTGAGAAAAACATCACGGGGTGGTGCGCATTGTATGGGTGTGTGTTACGTTACATTCACTAGTAGCAGTGAGAAAAACATCACGGGTTGGTGCGCAATGTATGGGTGTGTGTTACATTGCATTCACTAGAAGGAGTGAGAAAAACATCACGGGGTGGTGCGCATTGTATGGGTGTGTGTTACATTACTTTCACTAGTAGGAGTGAGAAAATCATCACGGGATGGTGCGCATTGTATGGGTGTGTGTTACATTACATTCACTAGTAGGAGTGAGAAAAACATCACGGGGTGGTGCGCATTGTATGGGTGTGTGTTACATTACATTCACTAGTAGGAGTGAGAAAAACATCACGGGGTGGTGCGCATTGTATGGGTGTGTTTTACATTACATTCACTAGTAGGAGTGAGGAAAACATCACGGGGTGGTGCGCATTGTATGGGTGTGTGTTACATTACATTCACTAGTAGGAGTGAGAAAAACATCACGGGGTGGTGCGCATTGTATGGGTGTGTGTTACATTAGATTCACTACTAACAGTGAGAAAAACATCACGGGGTGGTGCGCATTGTATGGGTGTGTGTTACATTAGATTCACTAGTAGGAGTGAGAAAAACATCACGGGGTGGTGCGCATTGTATGGGTGTGTGTTACATTACATTCACTAGTAGGAGTGAGAAAAACATCACGGGGTGGTGCGCATTGTATGGGTGTGTGTTACATTAGATTCACTAGTAGGAGTGAGAAAAACATCACGGGGTGGTGCGCCTTGTATGGGTGTGTGTTACATTACATTCACTAGTAGGAGTGAGAAAAACATCACGGGGTGGTGCGCCTTGTATGGGTGTGTGTTACATTAGATTCACTAGTAGGAGTGAGAAAAACATCACGGGGTGGTGCACCTTGTATGGGTGTGTGTTACATTAGATTCACTAGTAGGAGTGAGCAAAACATCACGGGGTGGTGCACCTTGTATGGGTGTGTGTTACATTAGATTCACTAGTAGGAGTGAGCAAAACATCACGGGGTGGTGCGCCTTGTATGGGTGTGTCTTACATTAGATTCACTAGTAGGAGTGAGCAAAACATCACGGGGTGGTGCGCCTTGTATGGGTGTGTGTTACATTAGATTCACTAGTAGGAGTGAGAAAAACATCACGGGGTGGTGCGCCTTGTATGGGTGTGTGTTACATTACATTCACTAGTAGGAGTGAGAAAAACATCACGGGGTGGTGCGCCTTGTATGGGTGTGTGTTACATTAGATTCACTAGTAGGAGTGAGAAAAACATCACGGGGTGGTGCACCTTGTATGGGTGTGTGTTACATTAGATTCACTAGTAGGAGTGAGCAAAACATCACGGGGTGGTGCACCTTGTATGGGTGTGTGTTACATTAGATTCACTAGTAGGAGTGAGCAAAACATCACGGGGTGGTGCGCCTTGTATGGGTGTGTCTTACATTAGATTCACTAGTAGGAGTGAGCAAAACATCACGGGGTGGTGCGCCTTGTATGGGTGTGTGTTACATTACATTCACTAGTAGGAGTGAGAAAAACATCACGGGGTGGTGCGCCTTGTATGGGTGTGTGTTACATTACATTCACTAGTAGGAGTGAGAAAAACATCACGGGGTGGTGCGCCTTGTATGGGTGTGTGTTACATTACATTCACTAGTAGGAGTGAGAAAAACATCACGGGGTGGTGCGCATTGTATGGGTGTGTGTTACATTACATTCACTAGTAGGAGTGAGAAAAACATCACGGGGTGGTGCGCCTTGTATGGGTGTGTGTTACATTAGATTCACTAGTAGGAGTGAGAAAAACATCACTGGGTGGTGCGCCTTGTATGGGTGTGTGTTACATTAGATTCACTAGTAGGAGTGAGAAAAACATCACGGGGTGGTGCGCCTTTTATGGGTGTGTGTTACATTAGATTCACTAGTAGGAGTGAGAAAAACATCACGGGGTGGTGCGCCTTTTATGGGTGTGTGTTACATTAGATTCACTAGTAGGAGTGAGAAAAACATCACGGGGTGGTGCGCATTGTATGGGTGTGTGTTACATTACATTCACTAGTAGGAGTGAGAAAAACATCACGGGGTGGTGCGCATTGTATGGGTGTGTTTTACATTACATTCACTAGTAGGAGTGAGAAAAACATCACGGGGTGGTGCGCATTGTATGGGTGTGTGTTACATTACATTCACTAGTAGGAGTGAGAAAAACATCACGGGGTGGTGCGCATTGTATGGGTGTGTGTTACATTAGATTCACTACTAACAGTGAGAAAAACATCACGGGGTGGTGCGCATTGTATGGGTGTGTGTTAAATTAGATTCACTAGTAGGAGTGAGAAAAACATCACGGGGTGGTGCGCCTTGTATGGGTGTGTGTTACATTACATTCACTAGTAGGAGTGAGAAAAACATCACGGGGTGGTGCGCATTGTATGGGTGTGTGTTACATTAGATTCACTAGTAGGAGTGAGAAAAACATCACGGGCTGGTGCGCCTTGTATGGGTGTGTGTTACATTACATTCACTAGTAGGAGTGAGAAAAACATCACGGGGTGGTGCGCCTTGTATGGGTGTGTGTTACATTAGATTCAATAGTAGGAGTGAGAAAAACATCACGGGGTGGTGCGCCTTGTATGGGTGTGTGTTACATTAGATTCACTAGTAGGAGTGAGCAAAACATCACGGGGTGGTGCACCTTGTATGGGTGTGTGTTACATTAGATTCACTAGTAGGAGTGAGCAAAACATCACGGGGTGGTGCGCCTTGTATGGGTGTGTCTTACATTAGATTCACTAGTAGGAGTGAGCAAAACATCACGGGGTGGTGCGCCTTGTATGGGTGTGTGTTACATTAGATTCACTAGTAGGAGTGAGCAAAACATCACGGGGTGGTGCGCCTTGTATGGGTGTGTGTTACATTAGATTCACTAGTAGGAGTGAGAAAAACATCACGGGGTGGTGCGCCTTGTATGGGTGTGTGTTACATTACATTCACTAGTAGGAGTGAGAAAAACATCACGGTGTGTTGCGCCTTGTATGGGTGTGTGTTACATTACATTCACTAGTAGGAGTGAGAAAAACATCACGGGGTGGTGCGCATTGTATGGGTGTGTGTTACATTACATTCACTAGTAGGAGTGAGAAAAACATCACGGGGTGGTGCGCCTTGTATGGGTGTGTGTTACATTAGATTCACTAGTAGGAGTGAGAAAAACATCACGGGGTGGTGCGCCTTGTATGGGTGTGTGTTACATTAGATTCACTAGTAGGAGTGAGAAAAACATCACTGGGTGGTGCGCCTTGTATGGGTGTGTGTTACATTAGATTTACTAGTAGGAGTGAGAAAAACATCACGGGGTGGTGCGCCTTTTATGGGTGTGTGTTACATTAGATTCACTAGTAGGAGTGAGAAAAATATCACGGGGTGGTGCGCCTTTTATGGGTGTGTGTTACATTAGATTCACTAGTAGGAGTGAGAAAAACATCACGGGGTGGTGCGCATTGTATGGGTGTGTGTTACATTAGATTCACTAGTAGGAGTGAGAAAAACATCACGGGGTGGTGCGCATTGTATGGGTGTGTGTTACATTAGATTCACTAGTAGGAGTGAGAAAAACATCACGGGGTGGTGCGCATTGTATGGGTGTGTGTTACATTACATTCTCTAGTAGGAGTGAGAAAAACATCACGGGGTGGTGCGCATTGTATGGGTGTGTGTTACGTTAGACTCACTAGTAGGAGTGAGAAAAACATCACGGGGTGGTGCGCATTGTATGGGTGTGTGTTACGTTAGATTCACTAGTAGGAGTGAGAAAAACATCACGGGGTGGTGCGCATTGTATGGGTGTGTGTTACGTTACATTCACTAGTAGCAGTGAGAAAAACATCACGGGGTGGTGCGCATTGTATGGGTGTGTGTTACGTTACATTCACTAGTAGCAGTGAGAAAAACATCACGGGGTGGTGCGCATTGTATGGGTGTGTGTTACGTTACATTCACTAGTAGCAGTGAGAAAAACATCACGGGGTGGTGCGCATTGTATGGGTGTGTGTTACATTACATTCACTAGAAGGAGTGAGAAAAACATCACGGGGTGGTGCGCATTGTATGGGTGTGTGTTACATTACATTCACTAGAAGGAGTGAGAAAAACATCACGGGGTGGTGCGCATTGTATGGGTGTGTGTTACATTAGATTCACTAGTAGGAGTGAGAAAAACATCACGGGGTGGTGCGCATTGTATGGGTGTGTGTTACATTAGATTCACTAGTAGCAGTGAGAAAAACACAACGGGGTCGTGCGCATTGTATGGGTGTGTGTTACATTACATTCACTAGTAGCAGTGAGAAAAACATCACGGGGTTGTGCGCATTGTATGGGTGTGTGTTACATTAGATTCACTAGTAGCAGTGAGAAAAACATCATGGGGTGGTGCGCATTGTATGGGTGTGTGTTACATTAGATTCACTAGTAGGAGTGAGAAAAACATCACGGGGTGGTGCGCATTTTATGGGTGTGTGTTACATTAGATTCACTAGTAGAAGTGAGAAAAACATCACGGGGTGGTGCGCATTGTATGGGTGTGGGTTACATTAGATTCACTAGTAGCAGTGAGAAAAACATCACGGGGTGGTGCGCATTGTATGGGTGTGTGTTACATTAGATTCACTAGTAGGAGTGAGAAAAACATCACGGGGTTGTGCGCATTGTATGGGTGTGTGTTACATTACATTCACTACTAACAGTGAGAAAAACATCACGGGGTGGTGCGCATTGTATGGGTGTGTGTTACATTACATTCACTAGTAGGAGTGAGAAAAACATCACGGGGTGGTGCGCATTGTATGGGTGTGTGTTACATTACATTCACTAGTAGGAGTGAGAAAAACATCACGGGGTGGTGCGCATTGTATGGGTGTGTGTTACATTAGATTCACTAGTAGGAGTGAGAAAAACATCACGGGGTGGTGCGCCTTGTATGGGTGTGTGTTACATTAGATTCACTAGTAGGAGTGAGAAAAACATCACGGGGTGGTGCGCCTTGTATGGGTGTGTGTTACATTAGATTCACTAGTAGGAGTGAGCAAAACATCACGGGGTGGTGCGCCTTGTATGGGTGTGTGTTACATTAGATTCACTAGTAGGAGTGAGCAAAACATCACGGGGTGGTGCGCCTTGTATGGGTGTGTCTTACATTAGATTCACTAGTAGGAGTGAGCAAAACATCACGGGGTGGTGCGCCTTGTATGGGTGTGTGTTACATTAGATTCACTAGTAGGAGTGAGCAAAACATCACGGGGTGGTGCGCCTTGTATGGGTGTGTGTTACATTAGATTCACTAGTAGGAGTGAGAAAAACATCACGGGGTGTTGCGCCTTGTATGGGTGTGTGTTACATTACATTCACTAGTAGGAGTGAGAAAAACATCACGGGGTGGTGCGCCTTGTATGGGTGTGTGTTACATTACATTCACTAGTAGGAGTGAGAAAAACATCACGGGGTGGTGCGCCTTGTATGGGTGTGTGTTACATTACATTCACTAGTAGGAGTGAGAAAAACATCACGGGGTGGTGCGCCTTGTATGGGTGTGTGTTACATTACATTCACTAGTAGGAGTGAGAAAAACATCACGGGGTGGTGCGCCTTGTATGGGTGTGTGTTACATTAGATTCACTAGTAGGAGTGAGAAAAACATCACGGGGTGGTGCGCCTTGTATGGGTGTGTGTTACATTAGATTCACTAGTAGGAGTGAGAAAAACATCACGGGGTGGTGCGCCTTTTATGGGTGTGTGTTACATTAGATTCACTAGTAGGAGTGAGAAAAACATCACGGGGTGGTGCGCATTGTATGGGTGTGTGTTACATTAGATTCACTAGTAGGAGTGAGAGAAACATCACGGGGTGGTGCGCCTTGTATGGGTGTGTGTTACATTAGATTCACTAGTAGGAGTGAGCGAAACATCACGGGGTGGTGCGCCTTGTATGGGTGTGTGTTACATTAGATTCACTAGTAGGAGTGAGCAAAACATCACGGGGTGGTGCGCCTTGTATGGGTGTGTCTTACATTAGATTCACTAGTAGGAGTGAGCAAAACATCACGGGGTGGTGCGCCTTGTATGGGTGTGTGTTACATTAGATTCACTAGTAGGAGTGAGCAAAACATCACGGGGTGGTGCGCCTTGTATGGGTGTGTGTTACATTAGATTCACTAGTAGGAGTGAGAAAAACATCACGGGGTGTTGCGCCTTGTATGGGTGTGTGTTACATTACATTCACTAGTAGGAGTGAGAAAAACATCACGGGGTGGTGCGCCTTGTATGGGTGTGTGTTACATTACATTCACTAGTAGGAGTGAGAAAAACATCACGGGGTGGTGCGCATTGTATGGGTGTGTGTTACATTACATTCACTAGTAGGAGTGAGAAAAACATCACGGGGTGGTGCGCCTTGTATGGGTGTGTGTTACATTAGATTCACTAGTAGGAGTGAGAAAAACATCACGGGGTGGTGCGCCTTGTATGGGTGTGTGTTACATTAGATTCACTAGTAGGAGTGAGAAAAACATCACGGGGTGGTGCGCCTTGTATGGGTGTGTGTTACATTAGATTCACTAGTAGGAGTGAGAAAAACATCACGGGGTGGTGCTCCTTTTATGGGTGTGTGTTACATTAGATTCACTAGTAGGAGTGAGAAAAACATCACGGGGTGGTGCGCATTGTATGGGTGTGTGTTACATTAGATTCACTAGTAGGAGTTAGAAAAACACGGGGTGGTGCGCATTGTATGGGTGTGTGTTACATTAGATTCACTAGTAGGAGTGAGAAAAACATCACGGGGTGGTGCGCATTTTATGGGTGTGTGTTACATTAGATTCACTAGTAGGAGTGAGAAAAACATCACGGGGTGGTGCGCATTGTATGGGTGTGGGTTACATTAGATTCACTAGTAGCAGTGAGAAAAACATCACGGGGTGGTGCGCATTGTATGGGTGTGTGTTACATTAGATTCACTAGTAGGAGTGAGAAAAACATCACGGGGTTGTGCGCATTGTATGGGTGTGTGTTACATTACATTCACTACTAACAGTGAGAAAAACATCATGGGGTGGTGCGCATTGTATGGGTGTGTGTTACATTAGATTCACTAGTAGGAGTGAGAAAAACATCACGGGGTGGTGCGCATTGTATGGGTGTGTGTTACATTACTTTCACTAGTAGGAGTGAGAAAATCATCACGGGGTGGTGCGCATTGTATGGGTGTGTGTTACATTACATTCACTAGTAGCAGTGAGAAAAACATCACGGGCTGGTGCGCCTTGTATGGGTGCGTGTTACATTACATTCACTAGTAGGAGTGAGAAAAACATCACGGGGTGGTGCGCCTTGTATGGGTGTGTGTTACATTAGATTCACTATTAGGAGTGAAAAAAAACATCACGGGGTGGTGCGCCTTGTATGGGTGTGTGTTACATTAGATTCACTAGTAGGAGTGAGAAAAACATCACGGTGTGGTGCGCCATGTATGGGTGTGTGTTACATTAGATTCACTAGTAGGAGTGAGCAAAACATCACGGGGTGGTGCGCATTGTATGGGTGTGTGTTACATTAGAATCACTAGTAGGAGTGAGCAAAACATCACGGTGTGGTGCGCCTTGTTTTGGTGTGTGTTACATTAGATTCACTAGTAGGAGTGAGCAAAACATCACGGGTTGGTGCGCCTTGTTTGGGTGTGTGTTACATTAGATTCACTAGTAGGAGTGAGAAAAACATCACGGGGTGGTGCGCCTTGTATGGGTGTGTGTTACATTAGATTCACTAGTAGGAGTGAGAAAAACATCACGGGGTGGTGCGCCTTGTATGGGTGTGTGTTACATTACATTCACTAGTAGGAGTGAGAAAAACATCACGGGGTGGTGCGCCTTGTATGGGTGTGTGTTACTTTAGATTCACTAGTGGGAGTGAGAAAAACATCACGGGGTGGTGCGCCTTTTATGGGTGTGTGTTACATTAGATTCACTAGTAGGAGTGAGAAAAACATCACGGGGTGGTGCGCCTTATATGGGTGTGTGTTACATTAGATTCACTAGTAGGAGTGAGAAAAACATCACGGGGTGGTGCGCCTTGTATGGGTGTGTGTTACATTAGATTCACTAGTAGGAGTGAGAAAAACATCACGGGGTGGTGCGCCTTGTATGGGTGTGTGTTACATTAGATTCACTAGTAGGAGTGAGAAAAACATCACGGGATGGTGCGCATTGTATGGGTGTGTGTTACATTAGATTCACTAGTAGGAGTGAGAAAAACATCACGGGGTGGTGCGCCTTGTATGGGTGTGTGTTACATTAGATTCACTAGTAGGAGTGAGAAAAACATCACGGGATGGTGCGCATTGTATGGGTGTGTGTTACATTAGATTCACTAGTAGGAGTGAGAAAAACATGACGGGGTGGTGCGCATTGTATGGGTGTGTGTTACATTAGATTCACTAGTAGGAGTGAGAAAAACATCACGGGGTGGTGCGCATTGTATGGGTGTGTGTTACATTAGATTCACTAGTAGCAGTGAGAAAAACATCACGGGGTGGTGCGCATTGTATGGGTGTGTGTTACATTAGATTCACCAGTAGCAGTGAGAAAAACATCACGGGGTGGTGCGCATTGTATGGGTGTGTGTTACATTACATTCACTAGTAGCAGTGAGAAAAACATCACGGAGTGGTGCGCATTGTATGGGTGTGTGTTACATTACATTCACTAGTAGCAGTGAGAAAAACATCACGGTGTGGTGCGCATTGTATGGGTGTGTGTTACATTAGATTCACTAGTAGGAGTGAGAAAAACATCACGGGGTGGTGCGCATTGTATGGGTGTGTGTTACATTACATTCACTAGTAGCAGTGAGAAAAACATCACGGGGTGGTGCGCATTGTATGGGTGTGTGTTACATTACATTCACTAGTAGGAGTGAGAAAAACATCACGGGGTGGTGCGCATTGTATGGGTGTGTGTTACGTTACATTCACTAGTAGCAGTGAGAAAAACATGACGGGTTGGTGCGCAATGTATGGGTGTGTGTTACATTACATTCACTAGAAGGAGTGAGAAAAACATCACGGAGTGGTGCGCATTGTATGGGTGTGTGTTACATTACTTTCACTAGTAGGAGTGAGAAAATCATCACGGGGTGGTGCGCATTGTATGGGTGTGTGTTACATTACATTCACTAGTAGGAGTGAGAAAAACATCACGGGGTGGTGCGCATTGTATGGGTGTGTGTTACATTACATTCACTAGTAGGAGTGAGAAAAACATCACGGGGTGGTGCGCATTGTATGGGTGTGTTTTACTTTACATTCACTAGTAGGAGTGAGAAAAACATCACGGGGTGGTGCGCATTGTATGGGTGTGTGTTACATTACATTCACTAGTAGGAGTGAGAAAAACATCACGGGGTGGTGCGCATTGTATGGGTGTGTGTTACATTACATTCACTAGTAGGAGTGAGAAAAACATCACGGGGTGGTGCGCATTGTATGGGTGTGTGTTACATTAGATTCACTACTAACAGTGAGAAAAACATCACGGGGTGGTGCGCATTGTATGGGTGTGTGTTACATTAGATTCACTAGTAGGAGTGAGAAAAACATCACGGGGTGGTGCGCATTGTATGGGTGTGTGTTACATTACATTCACTAGTAGGAGTGAGAAAAACATCACGGGGTGGTGCGCATTGTATGGGTGTGTGTTACATTAGATTCACTAGTAGGAATGAGAAAAACATCACGGGGTGGTGCGCCTTGTATGGGTGTGTGTTACATTACATTCACTAGTAGGAGTGAGAAAAACATCACGGGGTGGTGCGCCTTGTATGGGTGTGTGTTACATTAGATTCACTAGTAGGAGTGAGAAAAACATCACGGGGTGGTGCGCCTTATATGGGTGTGTGTTACATTAGATTCACTAGTAGGAGTGAGCAAAACATCACGGGGTGGTGCGCCTTTTATGGGTGTGTGTTACATTAGATTCACTAGTAGGAGTGAGCAACACATCACGGGGTGGTGCGCCTTGTATGGGTGTGTCTTACATTAGATTCACTAGTAGGAGTGAGCAAAACATCACGGGGTGGTGCGCCTTGTATGGGTGTGTGTTACATTAGATTCACTAGTAGGAGTGAGCAAAACATCACGGGGTGGTGCGCCTTGTATCGGTGTGTGTTACATTAGATTCACTAGTAGGAGTGAGAAAAACATAACGGGGTGGTGCGCCTTGTATGGGTGTGTGTTACATTACATTCACTAGTAGGAGTGAGAAAAACATCACGGGGTGGTGCGCCTTGTATGGGTGTGTGTTACATTACATTCACTAGTAGGAGTGAGAAAAACATCACGGGGTGGTGCGCATTGTATGGGTGTGTGTTACATTACATTCACTAGTAGGAGTGAGCAAAACATCACGGGGTGGTGCGCCTTGTATGGGTGTGTGTTACATTAGATTCACTAGTAGGAGTGAGAAAAACATCACGGGGTGGTGCGCCTTGTATGGGTGTGTGTTACATTAGATTCACTAGTAGGAGTGAGAAAAACATCACTGGGAGGTGCGCATTGTATGGGTGTGTGTTACATTAGATTCACTAGTAGGAGTGAGAAAAACATCACGGGGTGGTGCGCCTTTTATGGGTGTGTGTTACATTAGATTCACTAGTAGGAGTGAGAAAAACATCACGGGGTGGTTTGCATTGTATGGGTGTGTGTTACATTAGATTCACTAGTAGGAGTGAGAAAAACATCACGGAGTGGTGCGCATTGTATGGGTGTGTGTTACATTAGATTCACTAGTAGGAGTGAGAAAAACATCACGGGGTGGTGCGCATTTTATCGGTGTGTGTTACATTAGATTCACTAGTAGGAGTGAGAAAAACATCACGTGGTGGTGCGCATTGTATGGGTGTGGGTTACATTAGATTCACTAGTAGCAGTGAGAAAAACATCACGGGGTGGTGCGCATTGTATGGGTGTGTGTTACATTAGATTCACTAGTAGGAGTGAGAAAAACATCACGGGGTTGTGCGCATTGTATGGGTGTGTGTTACATTACATTCACTACTAACAGTGAGAAAAACATCACGGGGTGGTGCGCATTGTATGGGTGTGTGTTACATTAGATTCACTAGTAGGAGTGAGAAAAACATCACGGGGTGGTGCGCATTGTATGGGTGTGTGTTACATTACATTCACTAGTAGGAGTGAGAAAAACATCACGGGGTGGTGCGCATTGTATGGGTGTGTGTTACATTAGATTCACTAGTAGGAGTGAGAAAAACATCACGGGGTGGTGCGCCTTGTATGGGTGTGTGTTACATTACATTCACTAGTAGGATTGAGAAAAACATCACGGGGTGGTGCGCCTTGTATGGGTGTGTGTTACATTAGATTCACTAGTAGGAGTGAGAAAAACATCACGGGGTGGTGCGCCTTGTATGGGTGTGTGTTACATTAGATTCACTAGTAGGAGTGAGCAAAACATCACGGGGTGGTGCGCCTTGTATGGGTGTGTGTTACATTAGATTCACTAGTAGGAGTGAGAAAAACATCACGGGGTGTTGCGCCTTGTATGGGTGTGTGTTACATTACATTCACTAGTAGGAGTGAGAAAAACATCACGGGGTGGTGCGCCTTGTATGGGTGTGTGTTACATTACATTCACTAGTAGGAGTGAGAAAAACATCACGGGGTGGTGCGCATTGTATGGGTGTGTGTTACATTACATTCACTAGTAGGAGTGAGAAAAACATCACGGGGTGGTGCGCCTTGTATGGGTGTGTGTTACATTAGATTCACTAGTAGGAGTGAGAAAAACATCACGGGGTGGTGCGCCTTGTATGGGTGTGTGTTACATTAGATTCACTAGTAGGAGTGAGAAAAACATCACTGGGTGGTGCGCATTGTATGGGTGTGTGTTACATTAGATTCACTAGTAGGAGTGAGAAAAACATCACAGGGTGGTGCGCCATTTATGGGTGTGTGTTACATTAGATTCACTAGTAGGAGTGAGAAAAACATCACGGGGTGGTGCGCATTGTATGGGTGTGTGTTACATTAGATTCACTAGTAGGAGTGAGAAAAACATCACGGGGTGGTGCGCCTTGTATGGGTGTGTGTTACATTAGATTCACTAGTAGGAGTGAGCAAAACATCACGGGGTGGTGCGCCTTGTATGGGTGTGTCTTACATTAGATTCACTAGTAGGAGTGAGCAAAACATCACGGGGTGGTGCGCCTTGTATGGGTGTGTCTTACATTAGATTCACTAGTAGGAGTGAGCAAAACATCACGGGGTGGTGCGCCTTGTATGGGTGTGTGTTACATTAGATTCACTAGTAGGAGTGAGAAAAACATCACGGGGTGTTGCGCCTTGTATGGGTGTGTGTTACATTACATTCACTAGTAGGAGTGAGAAAAACATCACGGGGTGGTGCGCCTTGTATGGGTGTGTGTTACATTACATTCACTAGTAGGAGTGAGAAAAACATCACGGGGTGGTGCGCATTGTATGGGTGTGTGTTACATTACATTCACTAGTAGGAGTGAGAAAAACATCACGGGGTGGTGCGCCTTGTATGGGTGTGTGTTACATTAGATTCACTAGTAGGAGTGAGCAAAACATCACGGGGTGGTGCGCCTTGTATGGGTGTGTCTTACATTAGATTCACTAGTAGGAGTGAGCAAAACATCACGGGGTGGTGCGCCTTGTATGGGTGTGTCTTACATTAGATTCACTAGTAGGAGTGAGCAAAACATCACGGGGTGGTGCGCCTTGTATGGGTGTGTGTTACATTAGATTCACTAGTAGGAGTGAGCAAAACATCACGGGGTGGTGCGCCTTGTATGGGTGTGTGTTACATTAGATTCACTAGTAGGAGTGAGAAAAACATCACGGGGTGTTGCGCCTTGTATGGGTGTGTGTTACATTACATTCACCAGTAGGAGTGAGAAAAACATCACGGGGTGGTGCGCCTTGTATGGGTGTGTGTTACATTACATTCACTAGTAGGAGTGAGAAAAACATCACGGGGTGGTGCGCATTGTATGGGTGTGTGTTACATTACATTCACTAGTAGGAGTGAGAAAAACATCACGGGGTGGTGCGCCTTGTATGGGTGTGTGTTACATTAGATTCACTAGTAGGAGTGAGAAAAACATCACGGGGTGGTGCGCCTTGTATGGGTGTGTGTTACATTAGATTCACTAGTAGGAGTGAGAAAAACATCACTGGGTGGTGCGCATTGTATGGGTGTGTGTTACATTAGATTCACTAGTAGGAGTGAGAAAAACATCCCGGGGTGGTGCGCCTTTTATGGGTGTGTGTTACATTAGATTCACTAGTAGGAGTGAGAAAAACATCACGGGGTGGTGCGCATTGTATGGGTGTGTGTTACATTAGATTCACTAGTAGGAGTGAGAAAAACATCACGGGGTGGTGCGCATTGTATGGGTGTGTGTTACATTACATTCACTAGTAGGAGTGAGAAAAACATCACGGGGTGGTGCGCATTGTATGGGTGTGTGTTATGTTACATTCACTAGTAGCAGTGAGAAAAACATCACGGGTTGGTGCGCATTGTATGGGTGTGTGTTACATTACATTCACTAGAAGGAGTGAGAAAAACATCACGGGGTGGTGCGCATTGTATGGGTGTGTGTTACATTACATTCACTAGAAGGAGTGAGAAAAACATCACGGGGTGGTGCGCATTGTATGGGTGTGTGTTACATTACATTCACTAGTAGGAGTGAGAAAAACATCACGGGGTGGTGCGCATTGTATGGGTGTGTTTTACATTACATTCACTAGTAGGAGTGAGAAAAACATCACGGGGTGGTGCGCATTGTATGGGTGTGTGTTACATTACGTTCACTAGTAGGAGTGAGAAAAACATCACGGGGTGGTGCGCATTGTATGGGTGTGTGTTACATTACATTCACTAGTAGGAGTGAGAAAAACATCACGGGGTGGTGCGCATTGTATGGGTGTGTGTTACATTAGATTCACTAGCAGGAGTGAGAAAAACATCACGGGGTGTCGGTGTCCGAGCTCCCGGCCGGCAGGAAGGACACACGACAAAGTCTGGCGGTGGACAACCTTTTCTTTTATTTTCCTTCTCCGTACAGCCTGCCCCGAAGCCTCTACCGGTCCGCTCCCCGCGGCTCCTTTTGTGCTTCGCTCCGAAGCCTCCTCTGGTCCGCTCCCCGCGGCTCCTTTCGTGCTTCAGTCCCTCTCTCGGGGGTGGAGGCACTGGCTATATATAGGATTAATAGCTAGGCAGACTACCCTGTGAGGCGGGAACTTAGTGGGGTGATAAGAAACAGGTGCCACACAGGCGGGCTCGATGAGAGGGGTAATCCAGCTCAGGCTTTTGTACTTTCCCACAGGCCTCGCAATCACCGCGTCTGATGACTTGACAGTGCCACGGCTCCCAACATCTCCCCCTATTTTATTTTAAATGAATACGCGCATCGCAGCCCGTCCTGGATAGAGTGCAGAGGCCTATGCCCTGATAGGAGGCCCACCAAGGGCTCTCGGCGTCGGCCCGGGTCGGCCGTCCCCGAGTCTGCCGAGGCCCCGAGGCCCTCGTCCTTTTTTCTAGGGCCAGGAATGAACCGGACGGAACCTGGTTGCACATAGGCATGCACTCATTTCTCTCCACGAATCCCCTCGGAGAGAAATTTATCTAACAATCCAGCGGCTTTCGAGCGGAACGGGGTAGGGCCTGGCTTAGGTTGAGTCGTGCTGGGGAGGCACGCTCTTACCCGTCATTGACTCACCCACCCTGCTACATGTTGTTGTCTAGGGAGGAGAATGTGGGAAGCCTGTCACTTTTAAACGCGGTCGTAGGCCATGCGAGCGAGCCATGCGTATACCTGAGGATCTTTTTGTCCATTTTGGGCTACCGCTATTTCTATTCATCTTGTTGGTTGGTCTGTGATGGATCTCCGGCAGGGCAGGTCTGATCTTCAGTCGAGGGCTTTGTCGCGTCAACCTCTCTGGGACCAACAGTGGTTTTCGTCCCGGTTCCTGCAGAAAGACACAAACCGCGCCTCGGCTTCCTCTTTTGTATCTCTGCCCTCCTTGACGGACCCTTCTCGGGAGCTTCCTGACTGTGCCTGTTCAAACACCTCGCATACTTCTACAAGTTCTTGAGAGCTCCCCCCGTAACTACCCTCACTCTTTAGGCACGTGTGTATCATTTCCCACAACGGACGAGCAGAGACTGAAGCTCTACCCTCCCGTTCTGCTAGGGAAAGGTCTCTGCCCAACTTCTCCCAGGAGGGCAGGTTTACATGCCCTGTAGGCAGAAACCAGGGAGCAAAGCTGTCAATCTCTGCAAGGAAATTTTCTAAAGTCTTACGCCCCACCTTGAGGTCCTTGGACTTTAGGAGTCTCCGAAGGACCAACACCAAGGCTGTGTATCTTTACTTGGCATGTTTCCCATTTTTAATATATCTTCTGTTATTTTTACTTGTATGTTTATGTTTTACACTCTTTTATTACCTTAAGTTCTGGTGTTATGTTTCATACTCACCGCGTGAGGCCCAAGAAACCCGCCACTTACGCGTGAGGTTGAGAGGAGTCTACAAACCCTGTAGGTGCGCGCCACCCAGGGCCCAGGCTTATCCTCTACTCACCTGTCTTGCAGCACTGTACTGGAGCGTTGTCCACTTCACGTCTCGGGGGTGATCAGTCCCCGTGCGGGCCTCCAAATGTCGGTGTCCGAGCTCCCGGCCGGCAGGAAGGACACACGACAAAGTCTGGCGGTGGACAACCTTTTCTTTTATTTTCCTTCTCCGTACAGCCTGCCCCGAAGCCTCTACCGGTCCGCTCCCCGCGGCTCCTTTTGTGCTTCGCTCCGAAGCCTCCTCTGGTCCGCTCCCCGCGGCTCCTTTCGTGCTTCAGTCCCTCTCTCGGGGGTGGAGGCACTGGCTATATATAGGATTAATAGCTAGGCAGACTACCCTGTGAGGCGGGAACTTAGTGGGGTGATAAGAAACAGGTGCCACACAGGCGGGCTCGATGAGAGGGGTAATCCAGCTCAGGCTTTTGTACTTTCCCACAGGCCTCGCAATCACCGCGTCTGATGACTTGACAGTGCCACGGCTCCCAACAACGGGGTGGTGCGCATTGTATGGCTGTGTGTTACATTAGATTCACTAGTAGCAGTGAGAAAAACATCACGGGGTGGTGCGCATTGTATGGGTGTGTGTTACATTAGATTCACTAGTAGCAGTGAGATAAACATCACGGGGTTGTGCGCATTGTATGGGTGTGTGTTACATTAGATTCACTAGTAGCAGTGAGAAAAACATCATGGGGTGGTGCGCATTGTATGGGTGTGTGTTACATTAGATTCACTAGTAGGAGTGAGAAAAACATCACGGGGTGGTGCGCATTTTATGGGTGTGTGTTACATTAGATTCACTAGTAGGAGTGAGAAAAACATCACGGGGTGGTGCGCATTGTATGGGTGTGGGTTACATTAGATTCACTAGTAGCAGTGAGAAAAACATCACGGGGTGGTGCGCATTGCATGGGTGTGTGTTACATTAGATTCACTAGTAGGAGTGAGAAAAACATCACGGGGTGGTGCGCCTTGTATGGGTGTGTGTTACATTACATTCACTAGTAGGAGTGAGAAAAACATCACGGGGTGGTGCGCCTTGTATGGGTGTGTGTTACATTACATTCACTAGTAGGAATGAGAAAAACATCACGGGGTGGTGCGCATTGTATGGGTGTGTGTTACATTACATTCACTAGTAGGAGTGAGCAAAACATCACGGGGTGGTGCGCCTTGTATGGGTGTGTGTTACATTAGATTCACTAGTAGGAGTGAGAAAAACATCACGGGGTGGTGCGCCTTGTATGGGTGTGTGTTACATTAGATTCACTAGTAGGAGTGAGAAAAACATCACGGGGTGGTGCGCATTGTATGGGTGTGTGTTACATTAGATTGACTAGTAGCAGTGAGAAAAACATCACGGGGTGGTGCGCATTGTATGGGTGTGTGTTACATTAGATTCACTAGTAGCAGTGAGAAAAACATCACGGGGTTGTGCGCATTGTATGGGTGTGCGTTACATTAGATTCACTAGTAGCAGTGAGAAAAACATCATGGGGTGGTGCGCATTGCATGGGTGTGTGTTACATTAGATTCACTAGTAGGAGTGAGCAAAACATCACGGGGTGGTGCACCTTGTATGGGTGTGTGTTACATTAGATTCACTAGTAGGAGTGAGCAAAACATCACGGGGTGGTGCGCCTTGTATGGGTGTGTCTTACATTAGATTCACTAGTAGGAGTGAGCAAAACATCACGGGGTGGTGCGCCTTGTATGGGTGTGTGTTACATTACATTCACTAGTAGGAGTGAGAAAAACATCACGGGGTGGTGCGCCTTGTATGGGTGTGTGTTACATTACATTCACTAGTAGGAGTGAGAAAAACATCACGGGGTGGTGCGCCTTGTATGGGTGTGTGTTACATTACATTCACTAGTAGGAGTGAGAAAAACATCACGGGGTGGTGCGCATTGTATGGGTGTGTGTTACATTACATTCACTAGTAGGAGTGAGAAAAACATCACGGGGTGGTGCGCCTTGTATGGGTGTGTGTTACATTAGATTCACTAGTAGGAGTGAGAAAAACATCACTGGGTGGTGCGCCTTGTATGGGTGTGTGTTACATTAGATTCACTAGTAGGAGTGAGAAAAACATCACGGGGTGGTGCGCCTTTTATGGGTGTGTGTTACATTAGATTCACTAGTAGGAGTGAGAAAAACATCACGGGGTGGTGCGCCTTTTATGGGTGTGTGTTACATTAGATTCACTAGTAGGAGTGAGAAAAACATCACGGGGTGGTGCGCATTGTATGGGTGTGTGTTACATTACATTCACTAGTAGGAGTGAGAAAAACATCACGGGGTGGTGCGCATTGTATGGGTGTGTTTTACATTACATTCACTAGTAGGAGTGAGAAAAACATCACGGGGTGGTGCGCATTGTATGGGTGTGTGTTACATTACATTCACTAGTAGGAGTGAGAAAAACATCACGGGGTGGTGCGCATTGTATGGGTGTGTGTTACATTAGATTCACTACTAACAGTGAGAAAAACATCACGGGGTGGTGCGCATTGTATGGGTGTGTGTTAAATTAGATTCACTAGTAGGAGTGAGAAAAACATCACGGGGTGGTGCGCCTTGTATGGGTGTGTGTTACATTACATTCACTAGTAGGAGTGAGAAAAACATCACGGGGTGGTGCGCATTGTATGGGTGTGTGTTACATTAGATTCACTAGTAGGAGTGAGAAAAACATCACGGGCTGGTGCGCCTTGTATGGGTGTGTGTTACATTACATTCACTAGTAGGAGTGAGAAAAACATCACGGGGTGGTGCGCCTTGTATGGGTGTGTGTTACATTAGATTCAATAGTAGGAGTGAGAAAAACATCACGGGGTGGTGCGCCTTGTATGGGTGTGTGTTACATTAGATTCACTAGTAGGAGTGAGCAAAACATCACGGGGTGGTGCACCTTGTATGGGTGTGTGTTACATTAGATTCACTAGTAGGAGTGAGCAAAACATCACGGGGTGGTGCGCCTTGTATGGGTGTGTCTTACATTAGATTCACTAGTAGGAGTGAGCAAAACATCACGGGGTGGTGCGCCTTGTATGGGTGTGTGTTACATTAGATTCACTAGTAGGAGTGAGCAAAACATCACGGGGTGGTGCGCCTTGTATGGGTGTGTGTTACATTAGATTCACTAGTAGGAGTGAGAAAAACATCACGGGGTGGTGCGCCTTGTATGGGTGTGTGTTACATTACATTCACTAGTAGGAGTGAGAAAAACATCACGGTGTGTTGCGCCTTGTATGGGTGTGTGTTACATTACATTCACTAGTAGGAGTGAGAAAAACATCACGGGGTGGTGCGCATTGTATGGGTGTGTGTTACATTACATTCACTAGTAGGAGTGAGAAAAACATCACGGGGTGGTGCGCCTTGTATGGGTGTGTGTTACATTAGATTCACTAGTAGGAGTGAGAAAAACATCACGGGGTGGTGCGCCTTGTATGGGTGTGTGTTACATTAGATTCACTAGTAGGAGTGAGAAAAACATCACTGGGTGGTGCGCCTTGTATGGGTGTGTGTTACATTAGATTTACTAGTAGGAGTGAGAAAAACATCACGGGGTGGTGCGCCTTTTATGGGTGTGTGTTACATTAGATTCACTAGTAGGAGTGAGAAAAATATCACGGGGTGGTGCGCCTTTTATGGGTGTGTGTTACATTAGATTCACTAGTAGGAGTGAGAAAAACATCACGGGGTGGTGCGCATTGTATGGGTGTGTGTTACATTAGATTCACTAGTAGGAGTGAGAAAAACATCACGGGGTGGTGCGCATTGTATGGGTGTGTGTTACATTAGATTCACTAGTAGGAGTGAGAAAAACATCACGGGGTGGTGCGCATTGTATGGGTGTGTGTTATATTACATTCTCTAGTAGGAGTGAGAAAAACATCACGGGGTGGTGCGCATTGTATGGGTGTGTGTTACGTTAGACTCACTAGTAGGAGTGAGAAAAACATCACGGGGTGGTGCGCATTGTATGGGTGTGTGTTACGTTAGATTCACTAGTAGGAGTGAGAAAAACATCACGGGGTGGTGCGCATTGTATGGGTGTGTGTTACGTTACATTCACTAGTAGCAGTGAGAAAAACATCACGGGGTGGTGCGCATTGTATGGGTGTGTGTTACGTTACATTCACTAGTAGCAGTGAGAAAAACATCACGGGGTGGTGCGCATTGTATGGGTGTGTGTTACGTTACATTCACTAGTAGCAGTGAGAAAAACATCACGGGGTGGTGCGCATTGTATGGGTGTGTGTTACATTACATTCACTAGAAGGAGTGAGAAAAACATCACGGGGTGGTGCGCATTGTATGGGTGTGTGTTACATTACATTCACTAGAAGGAGTGAGAAAAACATCACGGGGTGGTGCGCATTGTATGGGTGTGTGTTACATTAGATTCACTAGTAGGAGTGAGAAAAACATCACGGGGTGGTGCGCATTGTATGGGTGTGTGTTACATTAGATTCACTAGTAGCAGTGAGAAAAACACAACGGGGTCGTGCGCATTGTATGGGTGTGTGTTACATTACATTCACTAGTAGCAGTGAGAAAAACATCACGGGGTTGTGCGCATTGTATGGGTGTGTGTTACATTAGATTCACTAGTAGCAGTGAGAAAAACATCATGGGGTGGTGCGCATTGTATGGGTGTGTGTTACATTAGATTCACTAGTAGGAGTGAGAAAAACATCACGGGGTGGTGCGCATTTTATGGGTGTGTGTTACATTAGATTCACTAGTAGAAGTGAGAAAAACATCACGGGGTGGTGCGCATTGTATGGGTGTGGGTTACATTAGATTCACTAGTAGCAGTGAGAAAAACATCACGGGGTGGTGCGCATTGTATGGGTGTGTGTTACATTAGATTCACTAGTAGGAGTGAGAAAAACATCACGGGGTTGTGCGCATTGTATGGGTGTGTGTTACATTACATTCACTACTAACAGTGAGAAAAACATCACGGGGTGGTGCGCATTGTATGGGTGTGTGTTACATTACATTCACTAGTAGGAGTGAGAAAAACATCACGGGGTGGTGCGCATTGTATGGGTGTGTGTTACATTACATTCACTAGTAGGAGTGAGAAAAACATCACGGGGTGGTGCGCATTGTATGGGTGTGTGTTACATTAGATTCACTAGTAGGAGTGAGAAAAACATCACGGGGTGGTGCGCCTTGTATGGGTGTGTGTTACATTAGATTCACTAGTAGGAGTGAGAAAAACATCACGGGGTGGTGCGCCTTGTATGGGTGTGTGTTACATTAGATTCACTAGTAGGAGTGAGCAAAACATCACGGGGTGGTGCGCCTTGTATGGGTGTGTGTTACATTAGATTCACTAGTAGGAGTGAGCAAAACATCACGGGGTGGTGCGCCTTGTATGGGTGTGTCTTACATTAGATTCACTAGTAGGAGTGAGCAAAACATCACGGGGTGGTGCGCCTTGTATGGGTGTGTGTTACATTAGATTCACTAGTAGGAGTGAGCAAAACATCACGGGGTGGTGCGCCTTGTATGGGTGTGTGTTACATTAGATTCACTAGTAGGAGTGAGAAAAACATCACGGGGTGTTGCGCCTTGTATGGGTGTGTGTTACATTACATTCACTAGTAGGAGTGAGAAAAACATCACGGGGTGGTGCGCCTTGTATGGGTGTGTGTTACATTACATTCACTAGTAGGAGTGAGAAAAACATCACGGGGTGGTGCGCCTTGTATGGGTGTGTGTTACATTACATTCACTAGTAGGAGTGAGAAAAACATCACGGGGTGGTGCGCCTTGTATGGGTGTGTGTTACATTACATTCACTAGTAGGAGTGAGAAAAACATCACGGGGTGGTGCGCCTTGTATGGGTGTGTGTTACATTAGATTCACTAGTAGGAGTGAGAAAAACATCACGGGGTGGTGCGCCTTGTATGGGTGTGTGTTACATTAGATTCACTAGTAGGAGTGAGAAAAACATCACGGGGTGGTGCGCCTTTTATGGGTGTGTGTTACATTAGATTCACTAGTAGGAGTGAGAAAAACATCACGGGGTGGTGCGCATTGTATGGGTGTGTGTTACATTAGATTCACTAGTAGGAGTGAGAGAAACATCACGGGGTGGTGCGCCTTGTATGGGTGTGTGTTACATTAGATTCACTAGTAGGAGTGAGCGAAACATCACGGGGTGGTGCGCCTTGTATGGGTGTGTGTTACATTAGATTCACTAGTAGGAGTGAGCAAAACATCACGGGGTGGTGCGCCTTGTATGGGTGTGTCTTACATTAGATTCACTAGTAGGAGTGAGCAAAACATCACGGGGTGGTGCGCCTTGTATGGGTGTGTGTTACATTAGATTCACTAGTAGGAGTGAGCAAAACAGAGCAAAACATCACGGGGTGGTGCGCCTTGTATGGGTGTGTGTTACATTAGATTCACTAGTAGGAGTGAGAAAAACATCACGGGGTGTTGCGCCTTGTATGGGTGTGTGTTACATTACATTCACTAGTAGGAGTGAGAAAAACATCACGGGGTGGTGCGCCTTGTATGGGTGTGTGTTACATTACATTCACTAGTAGGAGTGAGAAAAACATCACGGGGTGGTGCGCATTGTATGGGTGTGTGTTACATTACATTCACTAGTAGGAGTGAGAAAAACATCACGGGGTGGTGCGCCTTGTATGGGTGTGTGTTACATTAGATTCACTAGTAGGAGTGAGAAAAACATCACGGGGTGGTGCGCCTTGTATGGGTGTGTGTTACATTAGATTCACTAGTAGGAGTGAGAAAAACATCACGGGGTGGTGCGCCTTGTATGGGTGTGTGTTACATTAGATTCACTAGTAGGAGTGAGAAAAACATCACGGGGTGGTGCTCCTTTTATGGGTGTGTGTTACATTAGATTCACTAGTAGGAGTGAGAAAAACATCACGGGGTGGTGCGCATTGTATGGGTGTGTGTTACATTAGATTCACTAGTAGGAGTTAGAAAAACACGGGGTGGTGCGCATTGTATGGGTGTGTGTTACATTAGATTCACTAGTAGGAGTGAGAAAAACATCACGGGGTGGTGCGCATTTTATGGGTGTGTGTTACATTAGATTCACTAGTAGGAGTGAGAAAAACATCACGGGGTGGTGCGCATTGTATGGGTGTGGGTTACATTAGATTCACTAGTAGCAGTGAGAAAAACATCACGGGGTGGTGCGCATTGTATGGGTGTGTGTTACATTAGATTCACTAGTAGGAGTGAGAAAAACATCACGGGGTTGTGCGCATTGTATGGGTGTGTGTTACATTACATTCACTACTAACAGTGAGAAAAACATCATGGGGTGGTGCGCATTGTATGGGTGTGTGTTACATTAGATTCACTAGTAGGAGTGAGAAAAACATCACGGGGTGGTGCGCATTGTATGGGTGTGTGTTACATTACTTTCACTAGTAGGAGTGAGAAAATCATCACGGGGTGGTGCGCATTGTATGGGTGTGTGTTACATTACATTCACTAGTAGCAGTGAGAAAAACATCACGGGCTGGTGCGCCTTGTATGGGTGCGTGTTACATTACATTCACTAGTAGGGATGAGAAAAACATCACGGGTGGTGCGCCTTGTATGGGTGTGTGTTACATTAGATTCACTATTAGGAGTGAAAAAAAACATCACGGGTGGTGCGCCTTGTATGGGTGTGTGTTACATTAGATTCATAGTAGGAGTGAGAAAAACATCACGGTGTGGTGCGCCATGTATGGGTGTGTGTTACATTAGATTCACTAGTAGGAGTGAGCAAAACATCACGGGGTGTGCGCATTGTATGGGTGTGTGTTACATTAGAATCACTAGTAGAGTGAGCAAAACATCACGGTGTGGTGCGCCTTGTTTTGGTGTGTGTTACATTAGATTCACTAGTAGGAGTGAGCAAAACATCACGGGTTGGTGCGCCTTGTTTGGGTGTGTGTTACATTAGATTCACTAGTAGGAGTGAGAAAAACATCACGGGGTGGTGCGCCTTGTATGGGTGTGTGTTACATTAGATTCACTAGTAGGAGTGAGAAAAACATCACGGGGTGGTGCGCCTTGTATGGGTGTGTGTTACATTACATTCACTAGTAGGAGTGAGAAAACATCACGGGGTGGGCGCCTTGTATGGGTGTGTGTTACTTTAGATTCACTAGTGGGAGTGAGAAAAACATCACGGGGTGGTGCGCCTTTTATGGGTGTGTGTTACATTAGATTCACTAGTAGGAGTGAGAAAAACATCACGGGGTGGTGCGCCTTATATGGGTGTGTGTTACATTAGATTCACTAGTAGGAGTGAGAAAAACATCACGGGGTGGTGCGCCTTGTATGGGTGTGTGTTACATTAGATTCACTAGTAGGAGTGAGAAAAACATCACGGGGTGGTGCGCCTTGTATGGGTGTGTGTTACATTAGATTCACTAGTAGGAGTGAGAAAAACATCACGGGATGGTGCGCATTGTATGGGTGTGTGTTACATTAGATTCACTAGTAGGAGTGAGAAAAACATCACGGGGTGGTGCGCCTTGTATGGGTGTGTGTTACATTAGATTCACTAGTAGGAGTGAGAAAAACATCACGGGATGGTGCGCATTGTATGGTGTGTGTGTTACATTAGATTCACTAGTAGGAGTGAGAAAAACATGACGGGGTGGTGCGCATTGTATGGGTGTGTGTTACATTAGATTCACTAGTAGGAGTGAGAAAAACATCACGGGGTGGTGCGCATTGTATGGGTGTGTGTTACATTAGATTCACTAGTAGCAGTGAGAAAAACATCACGGGGTGGTGCGCATTGTATGGGTGTGTGTACATTAGATTCACCAGTAGCAGTGAGAAAAACATCACGGGGTGGTGCGCATTGTATGGGTGTGTGTTACATTACATTCACTAGTAGCAGTGAGAAAAACATCACGGAGTGGTGCGCATTGTATGGGTGTGTGTTACATTACATTCACTAGTAGCAGTGAGAAAACATCACGGTGTGGTGCGCATTGTATGGGTGTGTGTTACATTAGATTCACTAGTAGGAGTGAGAAAAACATCACGGGGTGGTGCGCATTGTATGGGTGTGTGTTACATTACATTCACTAGTAGCAGTGAGAAAAACATCACGGGGTGGTGCGCATTGTATGGGTGTGTGTTACATTACATTCACTAGTAGGAGTGAGAAAAACATCACGGGGTGGTGCGCATGTATGGGTGTGTGTTACGTTACATTCACTAGTAGCAGTGAGAAAAACATGACGGGTTGGTGCGCAATGTATGGGTGTGTGTTACATTACATTCACTAGAAGGAGTGAGAAAAACATCACGGAGTGGTGCGCATTGTATGGGTGTGTGTTACATTACTTTCACTAGTAGGAGTGAGAAAATCATCACGGGGTGGTGCGCATTGTATGGGTGTGTGTTACATTACATTCACTAGTAGGAGTGAGAAAAACATCACGGGGTGGTGCGCATTGTATGGGTGTGTGTTACATTACATTCACTAGTAGGAGTGAGAAAAACATCACGGGGTGGTGCGCATTGTATGGGTGTGTTTTACTTTACATTCACTAGTAGGAGTGAGAAAAACATCACGGGGTGGTGCGCATTGTATGGGTGTGTGTTACATTACATTCACTAGTAGGAGTGAGAAAAACATCACGGGGTGGTGCGCATTGTATGGGTGTGTGTTACATTACATTCACTAGTAGGAGTGAGAAAAACATCACGGGGTGGTGCGCATTGTATGGGTGTGTGTTACATTAGATTCACTACTAACAGTGAGAAAAACATCACGGGGTGGTGCGCATTGTATGGGTGTGTGTTACATTAGATTCACTAGTAGGAGTGAGAAAAACATCACGGGGTGGTGCGCATTGTATGGGTGTGTGTTACATTACATTCACTAGTAGGAGTGAGAAAAACATCACGGGGTGGTGCGCATTGTATGGGTGTGTGTTACATTAGATTCACTAGTAGGAATGAGAAAAACATCACGGGGTGGTGCGCCTTGTATGGGTGTGTGTTACATTACATTCACTAGTAGGAGTGAGAAAACATCACGGGGTGGTGCGCCTTGTATGGGTGTGTGTTACATTAGATTCACTAGTAGGAGTGAGAAAAACATCACGGGGTGGTGCGCCTTATATGGGTGTGTGTTACATTAGATTCACTAGTAGGAGTGAGCAAAACATCACGGGGTGGTGCGCCTTTTATGGGTGTGTGTTACATTAGATTCACTAGTAGGAGTGAGCAACACATCACGGGGTGGTGCGCCTTGTATGGGTGTGTCTTACATTAGATTCACTAGTAGGAGTGAGCAAAACATCACGGGGTGGTGCGCCTTGTATGGGTGTGTGTTACATTAGATTCACTAGTAGGAGTGAGCAAAACATCACGGGGTGGTGCGCCTTGTATCGGTGTGTGTTACATTAGATTCACTAGTAGGAGTGAGAAAAACATAACGGGGTGGTGCGCCTTGTATGCGTGTGTGTTACATTACATTCACTAGTAGGAGTGAGAAAAACATCACGGGGTGGTGCGCCTTGTATGGGTGTGTGTTACATTACATTCACTAGTAGGAGTGAGAAAAACATCACGGGGTGGTGCGCATTGTATGGGTGTGTGTTACATTACATTCACTAGTAGGAGTGAGCAAAACATCACGGGGTGGTGCGCCTTGTATGGGTGTGTGTTACATTAGATTCACTAGTAGGAGTGAGAAAAACATCACGGGGTGGTGCGCCTTGTATGGGTGTGTGTTACATTAGATTCACTAGTAGGAGTGAGAAAAACATCACTGGGAGGTGCGCATTGTATGGGTGTGTGTTACATTAGATTCACTAGTAGGAGTGAGAAAAACATCACGGGGTGGTGCGCCTTTTATGGGTGTGTGTTACATTAGATTCACTAGTAGGAGTGAGAAAAACATCACGGGGTGGTTTGCATTGTATGGGTGTGTGTTACATTAGATTCACTAGTAGGAGTGAGAAAAACATCACGGAGTGGTGCGCATTGTATGGGTGTGTGTTACATTAGATTCACTAGTAGGAGTGAGAAAAACATCACGGGGTGGTGCGCATTTTATCGGTGTGTGTTACATTAGATTCACTAGTAGGAGTGAGAAAAACATCACGTGGTGGTGCGCATTGTATGGGTGTGGGTTACATTAGATTCACTAGTAGCAGTGAGAAAAACATCACGGGGTGGTGCGCATTGTATGGGTGTGTGTTACATTAGATTCACTAGTAGGAGTGAGAAAAACATCACGGGGTTGTGCGCATTGTATGGGTGTGTGTTACATTACATTCACTACTAACAGTGAGAAAAACATCACGGGGTGGTGCGCATTGTATGGGTGTGTGTTACATTAGATTCACTAGTAGGAGTGAGAAAAACATCACGGGGTGGTGCGCATTGTATGGGTGTGTGTTACATTACATTCACTAGTAGGAGTGAGAAAAACATCACGGGGTGGTGCGCATTGTATGGGTGTGTGTTACATTAGATTCACTAGTAGGAGTGAGAAAAACATCACGGGGTGGTGCGCCTTGTATGGGTGTGTGTTACATTACATTCACTAGTAGGATTGAGAAAAACATCACGGGGTGGTGCGCCTTGTATGGGTGTGTGTTACATTAGATTCACTAGTAGGAGTGAGAAAAACATCACGGGGTGGTGCGCCTTGTATGGGTGTGTGTTACATTAGATTCACTAGTAGGAGTGAGCAAAACATCACGGGGTGGTGCGCCTTGTATGGGTGTGTGTTACATTAGATTCACTAGTAGGAGTGAGAAAAACATCACGGGGTGTTGCGCCTTGTATGGGTGTGTGTTACATTACATTCACTAGTAGGAGTGAGAAAAACATCACGGGGTGGTGCGCCTTGTATGGGTGTGTGTTACATTACATTCACTAGTAGGAGTGAGAAAAACATCACGGGGTGGTGCGCATTGTATGGGTGTGTGTTACATTACATTCACTAGTAGGAGTGAGAAAAACATCACGGGGTGGTGCGCCTTGTATGGGTGTGTGTTACATTAGATTCACTAGTAGGAGTGAGAAAAACATCACGGGGTGGTGCGCCTTGTATGGGTGTGTGTTACATTAGATTCACTAGTAGGAGTGAGAAAAACATCACTGGGTGGTGCGCATTGTATGGGTGTGTGTTACATTAGATTCACTAGTAGGAGTGAGAAAAACATCACAGGGTGGTGCGCCATTTATGGGTGTGTGTTACATTAGATTCACTAGTAGGAGTGAGAAAAACATCACGGGGTGGTGCGCATTGTATGGGTGTGTGTTACATTAGATTCACTAGTAGGAGTGAGAAAAACATCACGGGGTGGTGCGCCTTGTATGGGTGTGTGTTACATTAGATTCACTAGTAGGAGTGAGCAAAACATCACGGGGTGGTGCGCCTTGTATGGGTGTGTCTTACATTAGATTCACTAGTAGGAGTGAGCAAAACATCACGGGGTGGTGCGCCTTGTATGGGTGTGTCTTACATTAGATTCACTAGTAGGAGTGAGCAAAACATCACGGGGTGGTGCGCCTTGTATGGGTGTGTGTTACATTAGATTCACTAGTAGGAGTGAGAAAAACATCACGGGGTGTTGCGCCTTGTATGGGTGTGTGTTACATTACATTCACTAGTAGGAGTGAGAAAAACATCACGGGGTGGTGCGCCTTGTATGGGTGTGTGTTACATTACATTCACTAGTAGGAGTGAGAAAAACATCACGGGGTGGTGCGCATTGTATGGGTGTGTGTTACATTACATTCACTAGTAGGAGTGAGAAAAACATCACGGGGTGGTGCGCCTTGTATGGGTGTGTGTTACATTAGATTCACTAGTAGGAGTGAGCAAAACATCACGGGGTGGTGCGCCTTGTATGGGTGTGTCTTACATTAGATTCACTAGTAGGAGTGAGCAAAACATCACGGGGTGGTGCGCCTTGTATGGGTGTGTCTTACATTAGATTCACTAGTAGGAGTGAGCAAAACATCACGGGGTGGTGCGCCTTGTATGGGTGTGTGTTACATTAGATTCACTAGTAGGAGTGAGCAAAACATCACGGGGTGGTGCGCCTTGTATGGGTGTGTGTTACATTAGATTCACTAGTAGGAGTGAGAAAAACATCACGGGGTGTTGCGCCTTGTATGGGTGTGTGTTACATTACATTCACCAGTAGGAGTGAGAAAAACATCACGGGGTGGTGCGCCTTGTATGGGTGTGTGTTACATTACATTCACTAGTAGGAGTGAGAAAAACATCACGGGGTGGTGCGCATTGTATGGGTGTGTGTTACATTACATTCACTAGTAGGAGTGAGAAAAACATCACGGGGTGGTGCGCCTTGTATGGGTGTGTGTTACATTAGATTCACTAGTAGGAGTGAGAAAAACATCACGGGGTGGTGCGCCTTGTATGGGTGTGTGTTACATTAGATTCACTAGTAGGAGTGAGAAAAACATCACTGGGTGGTGCGCATTGTATGGGTGTGTGTTACATTAGATTCACTAGTAGGAGTGAGAAAAACATCCCGGGGTGGTGCGCCTTTTATGGGTGTGTGTTACATTAGATTCACTAGTAGGAGTGAGAAAAACATCACGGGGTGGTGCGCATTGTATGGGTGTGTGTTACATTAGATTCACTAGTAGGAGTGAGAAAAACATCACGGGGTGGTGCGCATTGTATGGGTGTGTGTTACATTACATTCACTAGTAGGAGTGAGAAAAACATCACGGGGTGGTGCGCATTGTATGGGTGTGTGTTATGTTACATTCACTAGTAGCAGTGAGAAAAACATCACGGGTTGGTGCGCATTGTATGGGTGTGTGTTACATTACATTCACTAGAAGGAGTGAGAAAAACATCACGGGGTGGTGCGCATTGTATGGGTGTGTGTTACATTACATTCACTAGAAGGAGTGAGAAAAACATCACGGGGTGGTGCGCATTGTATGGGTGTGTGTTACATTACATTCACTAGTAGGAGTGAGAAAAACATCACGGGGTGGTGCGCATTGTATGGGTGTGTTTTACATTACATTCACTAGTAGGAGTGAGAAAAACATCACGGGGTGGTGCGCATTGTATGGGTGTGTGTTACATTACGTTCACTAGTAGGAGTGAGAAAAACATCACGGGGTGGTGCGCATTGTATGGGTGTGTGTTACATTACATTCACTAGTAGGAGTGAGAAAAACATCACGGGGTGGTGCGCATTGTATGGGTGTGTGTTACATTAGATTCACTAGCAGGAGTGAGAAAAACATCACGGGGTGTCGGTGTCCGAGCTCCCGGCCGGCAGGAAGGACACACGACAAAGTCTGGCGGTGGACAACCTTTTCTTTTATTTTCCTTCTCCGTACAGCCTGCCCCGAAGCCTCTACCGGTCCGCTCCCCGCGGCTCCTTTTGTGCTTCGCTCCGAAGCCTCCTCTGGTCCGCTCCCCGCGGCTCCTTTCGTGCTTCAGTCCCTCTCTCGGGGGTGGAGGCACTGGCTATATATAGGATTAATAGCTAGGCAGACTACCCTGTGAGGCGGGAACTTAGTGGGGTGATAAGAAACAGGTGCCACACAGGCGGGCTCGATGAGAGGGGTAATCCAGCTCAGGCTTTTGTACTTTCCCACAGGCCTCGCAATCACCGCGTCTGATGACTTGACAGTGCCACGGCTCCCAACATCTCCCCCTATTTTATTTTAAATGAATACGCGCATCGCAGCCCGTCCTGGATAGAGTGCAGAGGCCTATGCCCTGATAGGAGGCCCACCAAGGGCTCTCGGCGTCGGCCCGGGTCGGCCGTCCCCGAGTCTGCCGAGGCCCCGAGGCCCTCGTCCTTTTTTCTAGGGCCAGGAATGAACCGGACGGAACCTGGTTGCACATAGGCATGCACTCATTTCTCTCCACGAATCCCCTCGGAGAGAAATTTATCTAACAATCCAGCGGCTTTCGAGCGGAACGGGGTAGGGCCTGGCTTAGGTTGAGTCGTGCTGGGGAGGCACGCTCTTACCCGTCATTGACTCACCCACCCTGCTACATGTTGTTGTCTAGGGAGGAGAATGTGGGAAGCCTGTCACTTTTAAACGCGGTCGTAGGCCATGCGAGCGAGCCATGCGTATACCTGAGGATCTTTTTGTCCATTTTGGGCTACCGCTATTTCTATTCATCTTGTTGGTTGGTCTGTGATGGATCTCCGGCAGGGCAGGTCTGATCTTCAGTCGAGGGCTTTGTCGCGTCAACCTCTCTGGGACCAACAGTGGTTTTCGTCCCGGTTCCTGCAGAAAGACACAAACCGCGCCTCGGCTTCCTCTTTTGTATCTCTGCCCTCCTTGACGGACCCTTCTCGGGAGCTTCCTGACTGTGCCTGTTCAAACACCTCGCATACTTCTACAAGTTCTTGAGAGCTCCCCCCGTAACTACCCTCACTCTTTAGGCACGTGTGTATCATTTCCCACAACGGACGAGCAGAGACTGAAGCTCTACCCTCCCGTTCTGCTAGGGAAAGGTCTCTGCCCAACTTCTCCCAGGAGGGCAGGTTTACATGCCCTGTAGGCAGAAACCAGGGAGCAAAGCTGTCAATCTCTGCAAGGAAATTTTCTAAAGTCTTACGCCCCACCTTGAGGTCCTTGGACTTTAGGAGTCTCCGAAGGACCAACACCAAGGCTGTGTATCTTTACTTGGCATGTTTCCCATTTTTAATATATCTTCTGTTATTTTTACTTGTATGTTTATGTTTTACACTCTTTTATTACCTTAAGTTCTGGTGTTATGTTTCATACTCACCGCGTGAGGCCCAAGAAACCCGCCACTTACGCGTGAGGTTGAGAGGAGTCTACAAACCCTGTAGGTGCGCGCCACCCAGGGCCCAGGCTTATCCTCTACTCACCTGTCTTGCAGCACTGTACTGGAGCGTTGTCCACTTCACGTCTCGGGGGTGATCAGTCCCCGTGCGGGCCTCCAAATGTCGGTGTCCGAGCTCCCGGCCGGCAGGAAGGACACACGACAAAGTCTGGCGGTGGACAACCTTTTCTTTTATTTTCCTTCTCCGTACAGCCTGCCCCGAAGCCTCTACCGGTCCGCTCCCCGCGGCTCCTTTTGTGCTTCGCTCCGAAGCCTCCTCTGGTCCGCTCCCCGCGGCTCCTTTCGTGCTTCAGTCCCTCTCTCGGGGGTGGAGGCACTGGCTATATATAGGATTAATAGCTAGGCAGACTACCCTGTGAGGCGGGAACTTAGTGGGGTGATAAGAAACAGGTGCCACACAGGCGGGCTCGATGAGAGGGGTAATCCAGCTCAGGCTTTTGTACTTTCCCACAGGCCTCGCAATCACCGCGTCTGATGACTTGACAGTGCCACGGCTCCCAACAACGGGGTGGTGCGCATTGTATGGCTGTGTGTTACATTAGATTCACTAGTAGCAGTGAGAAAAACATCACGGGGTGGTGCGCATTGTATGGGTGTGTGTTACATTAGATTCACTAGTAGCAGTGAGATAAACATCACGGGGTTGTGCGCATTGTATGGGTGTGTGTTACATTAGATTCACTAGTAGCAGTGAGAAAAACATCATGGGGTGGTGCGCATTGTATGGGTGTGTGTTACATTAGATTCACTAGTAGGAGTGAGAAAAACATCACGGGGTGGTGCGCATTTTATGGGTGTGTGTTACATTAGATTCACTAGTAGGAGTGAGAAAAACATCACGGGGTGGTGCGCATTGTATGGGTGTGGGTTACATTAGATTCACTAGTAGCAGTGAGAAAAACATCACGGGGTGGTGCGCATTGCATGGGTGTGTGTTACATTAGATTCACTAGTAGGAGTGAGAAAAACATCACGGGGTGGTGCGCCTTGTATGGGTGTGTGTTACATTACATTCACTAGTAGGAGTGAGAAAAACATCACGGGGTGGTGCGCCTTGTATGGGTGTGTGTTACATTACATTCACTAGTAGGAATGAGAAAAACATCACGGGGTGGTGCGCATTGTATGGGTGTGTGTTACATTACATTCACTAGTAGGAGTGAGCAAAACATCACGGGGTGGTGCGCCTTGTATGGGTGTGTGTTACATTAGATTCACTAGTAGGAGTGAGAAAAACATCACGGGGTGGTGCGCCTTGTATGGGTGTGTGTTACATTAGATTCACTAGTAGGAGTGAGAAAAACATCACGGGGTGGTGCGCATTGTATGGGTGTGTGTTACATTAGATTGACTAGTAGCAGTGAGAAAAACATCACGGGGTGGTGCGCATTGTATGGGTGTGTGTTACATTAGATTCACTAGTAGCAGTGAGAAAAACATCACGGGGTTGTGCGCATTGTATGGGTGTGCGTTACATTAGATTCACTAGTAGCAGTGAGAAAAACATCATGGGGTGGTGCGCATTGCATGGGTGTGTGTTACATTAGATTCACTAGTAGGAGTGAGAAAAACATCACGGGGTGGTGCGCATTTTATGGGTGTGTGTTACATTAGATTCACTAGTAGGAGTGAGAAAAACATCACGTGGTGGTGCGCATTGTATGGGTGTGGGTAACATTAGATTCACTAGTAGCAGTGAGAAAAACATCACGGGGTGGTGCGCATTGTATGGGTGTGTGTTACCTTAGATTCACTAGTAGGAGTGAGAAAAACATCACGGGGTTGTGCGCATTGTATGGGTGTGTGTTACATTACATTCACTACTAACAGTGAGAAAAACATCACGGGGTGATGCGCATTGTATGGGTGTGTGTTACATTAGATTCACTAGTAGGAGTGAGAAAAACATCACGGGGTGGTGCGCATTGTATGGGTGTGTGTTACATTACATTCACTAGTAGGAGTGAGAAAAACATCACGGGGTGGTGCGCATTGTATGGGTGTGTGTTACATTAGATTCACTAGTAGGAGTGAGAAAAACATCACGGGGTGGTGCGCCTTGTATGGGTGTGTGTTACATTACATTCACTAGTAGGATTGAGAAAAACATCACGGGGTGGTGCGCCTTGTATGGGTGTGTGTTACATTAGATTCACTAGTAGGAGTGAGAAAAACATCACGGGGTGGTGCGCCTTGTATGGGTGTGTGTTACATTAGATTCACTAGTAGGAGTGAGCAAAACATCACGGGGTGGTGCGCCTTGTATGGGTGTGTGTTACATTAGATTCACTAGTAGGAGTGAGCAAAACATCACGGGGTGGTGCGCCTTGTATGGGTGTGTGTTACATTAGATTCACTAGTAGGAGTGAGAAAAACATCACGGGGTGTTGCGCCTTGTATGGGTGTGTGTTACATTACATTCACTAGTAGGAGTGAGAAAAACATCACGGGGTGGTGCGCCTTGTATGGGTGTGTGTTACATTACATTCATTAGTAGGAGTGAGAAAAACATCACGGGGTGGTGCGCATTGTATGGGTGTGTGTTACATTACATTCACTAGTAGGAGTGAGAAAAACATCACGGGGTGGTGCGCCTTGTATGGGTGTGTGTTACATTAGATTCACTAGTAGGAGTGAGAAAAACATCACGGGGTGGTGCGCCTTGTATGGGTGTGTGTTACATTAGATTCACTAGTAGGAGTGAGAAAAACATCACTGGGTGGTGCGCATTGTATGGGTGTGTGTTTCATTAGATTCACTAGTAGGAGTGAGAAAAACATCACAGGGTGGTGCGCCATTTATGGGTGTGTGTTACATTAGATTCACTAGTAGGAGTGAGAAAAACATCACGGGGTGGTGCGCATTGTATGGGTGTGTGTTACATTAGATTCACTAGTAGGAGTGAGAAAAACATCACGGGGTGGTGCGCCTTGTATGGGTGTGTGTTACATTAGATTCACTAGTAGGAGTGAGCAAAACATCACGGGGTGGTGCGCCTTGTATGGGTGTGTCTTACATTAGATTCACTAGTAGGAGTGAGCAAAACATCACTGGGTGGTGCGCCTTGTATGGGTGTGTCTTACATTAGATTCACTAGTAGGAGTGAGCAAAACATCACGGGGTGGTGCGCCTTGTATTGGTGTGTGTTACATTAGATTCACTAGTAGGAGTGAGAAAAACATCACGGGGTGTTGCGCCTTGTATGGGTGTGTGTTACATTACATTCACTAGTAGGAGTGAGAAAAACATCACGGGGTGGTGCGCCTTGTATGGGTGTGTGTTACATTACATTCACTAGTAGGAGTGAGAAAAACATCACGGGGTGGTGCGCATTGTATGGGTGTGTGTTACATTACATTCACTAGTAGGAGTGAGAAAAACATCACGGGGTGGTGCGCCTTGTATGGGTGTGTGTTACATTAGATTCACTAGTAGGAGTGAGCAAAACATCACGGGGTGGTGCGCCTTGTATGGGTGTGTCTTACATTAGATTCACTAGTAGGAGTGAGCAAAACATCACGGGGTGGTGCGCCTTGTATGGGTGTGTCTTACATTAGATTCACTAGTAGGAGTGAGCAAAACATCACGGGGTGGTGCGCCTTGTATGGGTGTGTGTTACATTAGATTCACTAGTAGCAGTGAGAAAAACATCACGGGGTGGTGCGCATTGTATGGGTGTGTGTTACATTAGATTCACTAGTAGCAGTGAGAAAAACATCACGGGGTTGTGCGCATTGTATGGGTGTGCGTTACATTAGATTCACTAGTAGGAGTGAGAAAAACATCACGGGGTGTTGCGCCTTGTATGGGTGTGTGTTACATTACATTCACTAGTAGGAGTGAGAAAAACATCACGGGGTGGTGCGCCTTGTATGGGTGTGTGTTACATTACATTCATTAGTAGGAGTGAGAAAAACATCACGGGGTGGTGCGCCATTTATGGGTGTGTGTTACATTAGATTCACTAGTAGGAGTGAGAAAAACATCACGGGGTGGTGCGCATTGTATGGGTGTGTGTTACATTAGATTCACTAGTAGGAGTGAGAAAAACATCACGGGGTGGTGCGCCTTGTATGGGTGTGTGTTACATTAGATTCACTAGTAGGAGTGAGCAAAACATCACGGGGTGGTGCGCCTTGTATGGGTGTGTCTTACATTAGATTCACTAGTAGGAGTGAGCAAAACATCACTGGGTGGTGCGCCTTGTATGGGTGTGTCTTACATTAGATTCACTAGTAGGAGTGAGCAAAACATCACGGGGTGGTGCGCCTTGTATTGGTGTGTGTTACATTAGATTCACTAGTAGGAGTGAGAAAAACATCACGGGGTGTTGCGCCTTGTATGGGTGTGTGTTACATTACATTCACTAGTAGGAGTGAGAAAAACATCACGGGGTGGTGCGCCTTGTATGGGTGTGTGTTACATTACATTCACTAGTAGGAGTGAGAAAAACATCACGGGGTGGTGCGCATTGTATGGGTGTGTGTTACATTACATTCACTAGTAGGAGTGAGAAAAACATCACGGGGTGGTGCGCCTTGTATGGGTGTGTGTTACATTAGATTCACTAGTAGGAGTGAGCAAAACATCACGGGGTGGTGCGCCTTGTATGGGTGTGTCTTACATTAGATTCACTAGTAGGAGTGAGCAAAACATCACGGGGTGGTGCGCCTTGTATGGGTGTGTCTTACATTAGATTCACTAGTAGGAGTGAGCAAAACATCACGGGGTGGTGCGCCTTGTATGGGTGTGTGTTACATTAGATTCACTAGTAGGAGTGAGCAAAACATCATGGGGTGGTGCGCCTTGTATGGGTGTGTGTTACATTAGATTCACTAGTAGGAGTGAGAAAAACATCACGGGGTGTTGCGCCTTGTATGGGTGTGTGTTACATTAGATTCACTAGTAGGAGTGAGAAAAACATCACGGGGTGGTGCGCCTTGTATGGGTGTGTGTTACATTACATTCACTAGTAGGAGTGAGAAAAACATCACGGGGTGGTGCGCATTGTATGGGTGTGTGTTACATTACATTCACTAGTAGGAGTGAGAAAAACATCACGGGGTGGTGCGCCTTGTATGGGTGTGTGTTACATTAGATTCACTAGTAGGAGTGAGAAAAACATCACGGGGTGGTGCGCCTTGTATGGGTGTGTGTTACATTAGATTCACTAGTAGGAGTCAGAAAAACATCACTGGGTGGTGCGCATTGTATGGGTGTGTGTTACATTAGATTCACTAGTAGGAGTGAGAAAAACATCCCGGGGTGGTGCGCCTTTTATGGGTGTGTGTTACATTAGATTCACTAGTAGGAGTGAGAAAAACATCACGGGGTGGTGCGCATTGTATGGGTGTGTGTTACATTAGATTCACTAGTAGGAGTGAGAAAAACATCACGGGGTGGTGCGCATTGTATGGGTGTGTGTTACGTTACATTCACTAGTAGCAGTGAGAAAAACATCACGGGTTGGTGCGCATTGTATGGGTGTGTGTTACATTACATTCACTAGAAGGAGTGAGAAAAACATCACGGGGTGGTGCGCATTGTATGGGTGTGTGTTACATTACATTCACTAGAAGGAGTGAGAAAAACATCACGGGGTGGTGCGCATTGTATGGGTGTGTGTTACATTACATTCACTAGTAGGAGTGAGAAAAACATCACGGGGTGGTGTGCATTGTATGGGTGTGTTTTACATTACATTCACTAGTAGGAGTGAGAAAAACATCACGGGGTGGTGCGCATTGTATGGGTGTGTGTTACATTACGTTCACTAGTAGGAGTGAGAAAAACATCACGGGGTGGTGCGCATTGTATGGGTGTGTGTTACATTACATTCACTAGTAGGAGTGAGAAAAACATCACGGGGTGGTGCGCATTGTATGGGTGTGTGTTACATTACATACACTAGTAGGAGTGAGAAAAACATCACGGGGTGGTGCGCATTGTATGGGTGTGTGTTACATTAGATTCACTAGTAGCAGTGAGAAAAACATCACGGGGTGGTGCGCATTGTATGGGTGTGTGTTACATTAGATTCACTAGTAGCAGTGAGATAAACATCACGGGGTTGTGCGCATTGTATGGGTGTGTGTTACATTAGATTCACTAGTAGCAGTGAGAAAAACATCATGGGGTGGTGCGCATTGTATGGGTGTGTGTTACATTAGATTCACTAGTAGCAGTGAGAAAAACATCACGGGGTGGTGCGCATTGTATGGGTGTGTGTTACATTAGATTCACTAGTAGCAGTGAGATAAACATCACGGGGTTGTGCGCATTGTATGGGTGTGTGTTACATTAGATTCACTAGTAGCAGTGAGAAAAACATCACGGGATTGTGCGCATTGTATGGGTGTGTGTTACATTAGATTCACTAGTAGGAGTGAGAAAAACATCACGGGGTGGTGCGCATTTTATGGGTGTGGGTTACATTAGATTCACTAGTAGCAGTGAGAAAAACATCACGGGGTGGTGCCCCTTGTATGGGTGTGTGTTACATTAGATGCACTAGTAGGAGTGAGAAAAACATCACGGGGTGGTGCGCCTTGTATGGGTGTGTGTTACATTACATTCACTAGTAGGAGTGAGAAAAACATCACGGGGTGGTGCGCCTTGTATGGGTGTGTGTTACATTACATTCACTAGTAGGAATGAGAAAAACATCACGGGGTGGTGCGCATTGTATGGGTGTGTGTTACATTACATTCACTAGTAGGAGTGAGCAAAACATCACGGGGTGGTGCGCCTTGTATGGGTGTGTGTTACATTAGATTCACTAGTAGGAGTGAGAAAAACATCACGGGGTGGTGCGCCTTGTATGGGTGTGTGTTACATTAGATTCACTAGTAGGAGTGAGAAAAACATCACGGGGTGGTGCGCATTGTATGGGTGTGTGTTACATTAGATTCACTAGTAGCAGTGAGAAAAACATCACGGGGTGGTGCGCATTGTATGGGTGTGTGTTACATTAGATTCACTAGTAGCAGTGAGAAAAACATCACGGGGTTGTGCGCATTGTATGGGTGTGCGTTACAGTAGATTCACTAGTAGCAGTGAGAAAAACATCATGGGGTGGTGCGCATTGTATGGGTGTGTGTTACATTAGATTCACTAGTAGGAGTGAGAAAAACATCACGGGGTGGTGCGCATTTTATGGGTGTGTGTTACATTACATTCACTAGTAGGAGTGAGAAAAACATCACGGTGTGGTGCGCATTTTATGGGTGTGGGTTACATTAGATTCACTAGTAGCAGTGAGAAAAACATCACGGGGTGGTGCGCATTGTATGGGTGTGTGTTACATTAGATTCACTAGTAGGAGTGAGAAAAACATCACGGGGTTGTGCGCATTGTATGGGTGTGTGTTACATTACATTCACTACTAACAGTGAGAAAAACATCACGGGGTGGTGCGCATTGTATGGGTGTGTGTTACATTAGATTCACTAGTAGGAGTGAGAAAAACATCACGGGGTGGTGCGCATTGTATGGGTGTGTGTTACATTACATTCACTAGTAGGAGTGAGAAAAACATCACGGGGTGGTGCGCATTGTATGGGTGTGTGTTACATTAGATTCACTAGTAGGAGTGAGAAAAACATCACGGGGTGGTGCGCCTTGTATGGGTGTGTGTTACATTACATTCACTAGTAGGATTGAGAAAAACATCACGGGGTGGTGCGCCTTGTATGGGTGTGTGTTACATTAGATTCACTAGTAGGAGTGAGAAAAACATCACGGGGTGGTGCGCCTTGTATGGGTGTGTGTTACATTAGATTCACTAGTAGGAGTGAGCAAAACATCACGGGGTGGTGCGCCTTGTATGGGTGTGTGTTACATTAGATTCACTAGTAGGAGTGAGCAAAACATCACGGGGTGGTGCGCCTTGTATGGGTGTGTGTTACATTAGATTCACTAGTAGGAGTGAGAAAAACATCACGGGGTGTTGCGCCTTGTATGGGTGTGTGTTACATTACATTCACTAGTAGGAGTGAGAAAAACATCACGGGGTGGTTCGCCTTGTATGGGTGTGTGTTACATTACATTCACTAGTAGGAGTGAGAAAAACATCACGGGGTGGTGCGCATTGTATGGGTGTGTGTTACATTACATTCACTAGTAGGAGTGAGCAAAACATCACGGGGTGGTGCGCCTTGTATGGGTGTGTGTTACATTAGATTCACTAGTAGGAGTGAGAAAAACATCACGGGGTGGTGCGCCTTGTATGGGTGTGTGTTACATTAGATTCACTAGTAGGAGTGAGAAAAACATCACTGGAAGGTGCGCATTGTATGGGTGTGTGTTACATTAGATTCACTAGTAGGAGTGAGAAAAACATCACGGGGTGGTGCGCCATTTATGGGTGTGTGTTACATTAGATTCACTAGTAGGAGTGAGAAAAACATCACGGGGTGGTGCGCATTGTATGGGTGTGTGTTACATTAGATTCACTAGTAGGAGTGAGAAAAACATCACGGGGTGGTGCGCCTTGTATGGGTGTGTGTTACATTAGATTCACTAGTAGGAGTGAGCAAAACATCACGGGGTGGTGCGCCTTGTATGGGTGTGTCTTACATTAGATTCACTAGTAGGAGTGAGCAAAACATCACGGGGTGGTGCGCCTTGTATGGGTGTGTCTTACATTAGATTCACTAGTAGGAGTGAGCAAAACATCACGGGGTGGTGCGCCTTGTATGGGTGTGTGTTACATTAGATTCACTAGTAGGAGTGAGCAAAACATCACGGGGTGGTGCGCCTTGTATGGGTGTGTGTTACATTAGATTCACTAGTAGGAGTGAGAAAAACATCACGGGGTGTTGCGCCTTGTATGGGTGTGTGTTACATTACATTCACTAGTAGGAGTGAGAAAAACATCACGGGGTGGTGCGCCTTGTATGGGTGTGTGTTACATTACATTCACTAGTAGGAGTGAGAAAAACATCACGGGGTGGTGCGCATTGTATGGGTGTGTGTTACATTACATTCACTAGTAGGAGTGAGAAAAACATCACGGGGTGGTGCGCCTTGTATGGGTGTGTGTTACATTAGATTCACTAGTAGGAGTGAGAAAAACATCACGGGTGGTGCGCCTTGTATGGGTGTGTGTTACATTACATTCACTAGTAGGAGTGAGAAAAACATCACGGGGTGGTGCGCATTGTATGGGTGTGTGTTACATTACATTCACTAGTAGGAGTGAGAAAAACATCACGGGGTGGTGCGCCTTGTATGGGTGTGTGTTACATTAGATTCACTAGTAGGAGTGAGAAAAACATCACGGGGTGGTGCGCCTTGTATGGGTGTGTGTTACATTAGATTCACTAGTAGGAGTGAGAAAAACATCACTGGGTGGTGCGCATTGTATGGGTGTGTGTTACATTAGATTCACTAGTAGGAGTGAGAAAAACATCACGGGGTGGTGCGCCTTTTATGGGTGTGTGTTACATTAGATTCACTAGTAGGAGTGAGAAAAACATCACGGGGTGGTGCGCATTGTATGGGTGTGTGTTACATTAGATTCACTAGTAGGAGTGAGAAAAACATCACGGGGTGGTGCGCATTGTATCGGTGTGTGTTACATTAGATTCACTAGTAGGAGTTAGAAAAACATCACGGGGTGGTGCTCATTGTATGGGTGTGTGTTACATTACATTCTCTAGTAGGAGTGAGAAAAACATCACGGGGTGGTGCGCATTGTATGGGTGTGTGTTACATTAGACTCACTAGTAGGAGTGAGAAAAACATCACGGGGTGGTGCGCATTGTATGGGTGTGTGTTACATTAGACTCACTAGTAGGAGTGAGAAAAACATCACGGGGTGGTGCGCATTGTATGGGTGTGTGTTACATAACATTCACTAGTAGGAGTGAGAAAAACATCACGGGGTGGTGCGCATTGTATCGGTGTGTGTTACATTAGATTCACTAGTAGGAGTGAGAAAAACATCACGGGGTGGTGCGCATTTTATGGGTGTGTGTTACATTAGATTCACTAGTAGGAGTGAGAAAAACATCACGGGGTGGTGCGCATTGTATGGGTGTGTGTTACATTAGATACACTAATAGGAGTTAGAAAAACATCACGGGGTGGTGCGCATTGTATGGGTGTGTGTTACATTACATTCTCTAGTAGGAGTGAGAAAAACATCACGGGGTGGTGCGCATTGTATGGGTGTGTGTTACATTAGACTCACTAGTAGGAGTGAGAAAAACATCACGGGGTGGTGCGCATTGTATGGGTGTGTGTTACATTAGACTCACTAGTAGGAGTGAGAAAAACATCACGGGGTGGTGCGCATTGTATGGGTGTGTGTTACATAACATTCACTAGTAGGAGTGAGAAAAACATCACGGGGTGGTGCGCATTGTATCGGTGTGTGTTACATTAGATTCACTAGTAGGAGTGAGAAAAACATCACGGGGTGGTGCGCATTTTATGGGTGTGTGTTACATTAGATTCACTAGTAGGAGTGAGAAAAACATCACGGGGTGGTGCGCATTGTATGGGTGTGGGTTACATTAGATTCACTAGTAGCAGTGAGAAAAACATCACGGGGTGGTGCGCATTGTATGGGTGTGTGTTACATTAGATTCACTAGTAGGAGTGAGAAAAACATCACGGGGTTGTGCGCATTGTATGGGTGTGTGTTACATTACATTCACTACTAACAGTGAGAAAAACATCACGGGGTGGTGCGCATTGTATGGGTGTGTGTTACATTAGATTCACTAGTAGGAGTGAGAAAAACATCACGGGGTGGTGCGCATTGTATGGGTGTGTGTTACATTACTTTCACTAGTAGGAGTGAGAAAATCATCACGGGGTGGTGCGCATTGTATGGGTGTGTGTTACATTACATTCACTAGTAGGAGTGAGAAAAACATCACGGGCTGGTGCGCCTTGTATGGGTGCGTGTTACAATACATTCACTAGTAGGAGTGAGAAAAACATCACGGGGTGGTGCGCCTTGTATGGGTGTGTGTTACATTAGATTCACTATTAGGAGTGAAAAAAACATCACGGGGTGGTGCGCCTTGTATGGGTGTGTGTTACATTAGATTCACTAGTAGGAGTGAGAAAAACATCACGGTGTGGTGCGCCATGTATGGGTGTGTGTTACATTAGATTCACTAGTAGGAGTGAGCAAAACATCACGGGGTGGTGCGCATTGTATGGGTGTGTGTTACATTAGAATCACTAGTAGGAGTGAGCAAAACATCACGGTGTGGTGCGCCTTGTATGGGTGTGTGTTACATTAGATTCACTAGTAGGAGTGAGCAAAACATCACGGGTTGGTGCGCCTTGTATGGGTGTGTGTTACATTAGATTCACTAGTAGGAGTGAGAAAAACATCACGGGGTGGTGCGCCTTGTATGGGTGTGTGTTATATTAGATTCACTAGTAGGAGTGAGAAAAACATCACGGGGTGGTGCGCCTTGTATGGGTATGTGTTACATTACATTCACTAGTAGGAGTGAGAAAAACATCACGGGGTGGTGCGCCTTGTATGGGTGTGTGTTACATTAGATTCACTAGTGGGAGTGAGAAAAACATCACGGGGTGGTGCGCCTTGTATGGGTGTGTGTTACATTAGATTCACTAGTAGGAGTGAGAAAAACATCACGGGGTGGTGCGCCTTGTATGGGTGTGTGTTACATTAGATTCACTAGTAGGAGTGAGAAAAACATCACGGGGTGGTGCGCATTGTATGGGTGTGTGTTACATTAGATTCACTAGAAGGAGTGAGAAAAACATGACGGGGTGGTGCGCATTGTATGGGTGTGTGTTCCATTAGATTCACTAGTAGGAGTGAGAAAAACCTCACGGGGTGGTGCGCATTGTATGGGTGTGTGTTACATTAGATTCACTAGTAGGAGTGAGAAAAACCTCACGGGGTGGTGCGCATTGTATGGGTGTGTGTTACATTAGATTCACTAGTAGGAGTGAGAAAAACCTCACGGGGTGGTGCGCATTGTATGGGTGTGTGTTACATTACATTCACTAGTAGGAGTGAGAAAAACATCACGGGGTGGTGCGCATTGTATGGGTGTGTGTTACATTACATTCACTAGTAGGAGTGAGAAAAACCTCACGGCGTGGTGCGCCTTGTATGGGTGTGTGTTACATTACATTCACTAGTAGGAATGAGAAAAACCTCACGGGGTGGTGCGCCTTGTATGGGTGTGTGTTACATTACATTCACTAGTAGGAGTGAGAAAAACCTCACGGGGTGGTGCGCATTGTATGGGTGTGTGTTACATTACATTCACTAGTAGGAGTGAGAAAAACCTCACGGCGTGGTGCGCATTGTATGGGTGTGTGTTACATTAGATTCACTAGCAGCAGTGAGAAAATCATCACGGGGTGGCGCGCATTGTATGGGTGTGTGTTACATTAGATTCACTAGTAGCAGTGAGAAAAACATCACGGGGTGGTGCGCAATGTATGGGTGTGTGTTACATTAGATTCACTAGTAGCAGTGAGAAAAACATCACGGGGTGGTGCGCATTGTATGGGTGTGTGTTACATTGGATTCACTAGTAGCAGTGAGAAAAACATCACGGGGTGGTGCGCATTGTATGGGTGTGTGTTACATTACATTCACTAGTAGCAGTGAGAAAAACATCACGGAGTGGTGCGCATTGTATGGGTGTGTGTTACATTACATTCACTAGTAGCAGTGAGAAAAACATCACGGTGTGGTGCGCATTGTATGGGTGTGTGTTACATTAGATTCACTAGTAGGAGTGAGAAAAACATCACGGGGTGGTGCGCATTGTATGGGTGTGTGTTACATTACATTCACTAGTAGCAGTGAGAAAAACATCACGGGGTGGTGCGCATTGTATGGGTGTGTGTTACATTACATTCACTAGTAGGAGTGAGAAAAACATCACGGGGTGGTGCGCCTTGTATGGGTGTGTGTTACGTTACATTCACTAGTAGCAGTGAGAAAAACATCACGGGTTGGTGCGCAATGTATGGGTGTGTGTTACATTACATTCACTAGAAGGAGTGAGAAAAACATCACGGGGTGGTGCGCATTGTATGGGTGTGTGTTACATTACTTTCACTAGTAGGAGTGAGAAAATCATCACGGGGTGGTGCGCATTGTATGCGTGTGTGTTACATTACATGCACTAGTAGGAGTGAGAAAAACATCACGGGGTGGTGCGCATTGTATGGGTGTGTGTTACATTACATTCACTAGTAGGAGTGAGAAAAACATCACGGGGTGGTGCGCATTGTATGGGTGTGTTTTACATTACATTCACTAGTAGGAGTGAGAAAAACATGACGGGGTGGTGCGCATTGTATGGGTGTGTGTTACATTAGATTCACTAGTAGGAGTGAGAAAAACATCACGGGGTGGTGCGCATTGTATGGGTGTGTGTTACATTAGATTCACTAGTGGGAGTGAGAAAAACATCACGGGGTGGTGCGCCTTGTATGGGTGTGTGTTACATTAGATTCACTAGTAGGAGTGAGAAAAACATCACGGGGTGGTGCGCCTTGTATGGGTGTGTGTTACATTAGATTCACTAGTAGGAGTGAGAAAAACATCACGGGGTGGTGCGCATTGTATGGGTGTGTGTTACATTAGATTCACTAGAAGGAGTGAGAAAAACATGACGGGGTGGTGCGCATTGTATGGGTGTGTGTTCCATTAGATTCACTAGTAGGAGTGAGAAAAACCTCACGGGGTGGTGCGCATTGTATGGGTGTGTGTTACATTAGATTCACTAGTAGGAGTGAGAAAAACCTCACGGGGTGGTGCGCATTGTATGGGTGTGTGTTACATTAGATTCACTAGTAGGAGTGAGAAAAACCTCACGGGGTGGTGCGCATTGTATGGGTGTGTGTTACATTACATTCACTAGTAGGAGTGAGAAAAACATCACGGGGTGGTGCGCATTGTATGGGTGTGTGTTACATTACATTCACTAGTAGGAGTGAGAAAAACCTCACGGCGTGGTGCGCCTTGTATGGGTGTGTGTTACATTACATTCACTAGTAGGAATGAGAAAAACCTCACGGGGTGGTGCGCCTTGTATGGGTGTGTGTTACATTACATTCACTAGTAGGAGTGAGAAAAACCTCACGGGGTGGTGCGCATTGTATGGGTGTGTGTTACATTACATTCACTAGTAGGAGTGAGAAAAACCTCACGGCGTGGTGCGCATTGTATGGGTGTGTGTTACATTAGATTCACTAGCAGCAGTGAGAAAATCATCACGGGGTGGCGCGCATTGTATGGGTGTGTGTTACATTAGATTCACTAGTAGCAGTGAGAAAAACATCACGGGGTGGTGCGCAATGTATGGGTGTGTGTTACATTAGATTCACTAGTAGCAGTGAGAAAAACATCACGGGGTGGTGCGCATTGTATGGGTGTGTGTTACATTGGATTCACTAGTAGCAGTGAGAAAAACATCACGGGGTGGTGCGCATTGTATGGGTGTGTGTTACATTACATTCACTAGTAGCAGTGAGAAAAACATCACGGAGTGGTGCGCATTGTATGGGTGTGTGTTACATTACATTCACTAGTAGCAGTGAGAAAAACATCACGGTGTGGTGCGCATTGTATGGGTGTGTGTTACATTAGATTCACTAGTAGGAGTGAGAAAAACATCACGGGGTGGTGCGCATTGTATGGGTGTGTGTTACATTACATTCACTAGTAGCAGTGAGAAAAACATCACGGGGTGGTGCGCATTGTATGGGTGTGTGTTACATTACATTCACTAGTAGGAGTGAGAAAAACATCACGGGTGGTGCGCCTTGTATGGGTGTGTGTTACGTTACATTCACTAGTAGCAGTGAGAAAAACATCACGGGTTGGTGCGCAATGTATGGGTGTGTGTTACATTACATTCACTAGAAGGAGTGAGAAAAACATCACGGGGTGGTGCGCATTGTATGGGTGTGTGTTACATTACTTTCACTAGTAGGAGTGAGAAAATCATCACGGGGTGGTGCGCATTGTATGCGTGTGTGTTACATTACATGCACTAGTAGGAGTGAGAAAAACATCACGGGGTGGTGCGCATTGTATGGGTGTGTGTTACATTACATTCACTAGTAGGAGTGAGAAAAACATCACGGGGTGGTGCGCATTGTATGGGTGTGTTTTACATTACATTCACTAGTAGGAGTGAGAAAAACATGACGGGGTGGTGCGCATTGTATGGGTGTGTGTTACATTAGATTCACTAGTAGGAGTGAGAAAAACCTCACGGGGTGGTGCGCATTGTATGGGTGTGTGTTACATTAGATTCACTAGTAGGAGTGAGAAAAACCTCACGGGGTGATGCGCATTGTATGGGTGTGTGTTACATTAGATTCACTAGTAGGAGTGAGAAAAACCTCACGGGGTGGTGCGCATTGTATGGGTGTGTGTTACATTACATTCACTAGTAGGAGTGAGAAAAACATCACGGGGTGGTGCGCATTGTATGGGTGTGTGTTACATTACATTCACTAGTAGGAGTGAGAAAAACTTCACGGGGTGGTGCGCCTTGTATGGGTGTGTGTTACATTACATTCACTAGTAGGAGTGAGAAAAACCTCACTGGGTGGTGCGCCTTGTATGGGTGTGTGTTACATTACATTCACTAGTAGGAGTGAGAAAAACCTCACGGGGTGGTGCGCATTGTATGGGTGTGTGTTACATTACATTCACTAGTAGGAGTGAGAAAAACCTCACGGCGTGGTGCGCATTGTATGGGTGTGTGTTACATTAGATTCAGTAGCAGCAGTGAGAAAATCATCACGGGGTGGCGCGCATTGTATGGGTGTGTGTTACATTAGATTCACTAGTAGCAGTGAGAAAAACATCACGGGGTGGTGCGCAATGTATGGGTGTGTGTTACATTAGATTCACTAGTAGCAGTGAGAAAAACATCACGGGGTGGTGCGCATTGTATGGGTGTGTGTTACATTACATTCACTAGTAGCAGTGAGAAAAACATCACGGTGTGGTGCGCATTGTATGGGTGTGTGTTACATTAGATTCACTAGTAGGAGTGAGAAAAACATCACGGGGTGGTGCGCATTGTATGGGTGTGTGTTACATTACATTCACTAGTAGCAGTGAGAAAAACATCACGGGGTAGTGCGCATTGTATGGGTGTGTGTTACATTACATTCACTAGTAGGAGTGAGAAAAACATCACGGGGTGGTGCGCCTTGTATGGGTGTGTGTTACGTTACATTCACTAGTAGCAGTGAGAAAAACATCACGGGTTGGTGCGCAATGTATGGGTGTGTGTTACATTACATTCACTAGAAGGAGTGAGAAAAACATCACGGGGTGGTGCGCATTGTATGGGTGTGTGTTACATTACTTTCACTAGTAGGAGTGAGAAAATCATCACGGGGTGGTGCGCATTGTATGGGTGTGTGTTACATTACATGCACTAGTAGGAGTGAGAAAAACATCACGGGGTGGTGCGCATTGTATGGGTGTGTGTTACATTACATTCACTAGTAGAAGTGAGAAAAACATCACGGGGTGGTGCGCATTGTATGGGTGTGTTTTACATTACATTCACTAGTAGGAGTGAGAAAAACATCACGGGGTGGTGCGCATTGTATGGGTGTGTGTTACATTACATTCACTAGTAGGAGTGAGAAAAACATCACGGGGTGGTGCGCATTGTATGGGTGTGTGTTACATTACATTCACTAGTAGGAGTGAGAAAAACATCACGGGGTGGTGCGCATTGTATGGGTGTGTTTTACATTAGATTCACTACTAACAGTGAGAAAAACATCACGGGGTGGTGCGCATTGTATGGGTGAGTGTTACATTAGATTCACTAGTAGGAGTGAGAAAAACATCACGGGGTGGTGCGCCTTGTATGGGTGTGTGTTACATTACATTCACTAGTAGGAGTGAGAAAAACATCACGGGGTGGTGCGCATTGTATGGGTGTGTGTTACATTAGATTCACTAGTAGGAGTGAGAAAAACATCACGGGGTGGTGCGCCTTGTATGGGTGTGTGTTACATTACATTCACTAGTAGGAGTGAGAAAAACATCACGGGGTGGTGCGCCTTGTATGGGTGTGTGTTACATTAGATTCACCAGTAGGAGTGAGAAAAACATCACGGGGTGGTGCGCCTTGTATGGGTGTGTGTTACATTACATTCACTAGTAGGAGTGAGAAAAACATCACGGGGTGGTGCGCCTTGTATGGGTGTGTGTTACATTAGATTCACCAGTAGGAGTGAGAAAAACATCACGGGGTGGTGCGCCTTGTATGGGTGTGTGTTACATTAGATTCACTAGTAGGAGTGAGCAAAACATCACGGGGTGGTGCGCCTTGTATGGGTGTGTGTTACATTAGATTCACTAGTAGGAGTGAGCAAAACATCACGGGGTGGTGCGCCTTGTATGGGTGTGTCTTACATTAGATTCACTAGTAGGAGTGAGCAAAACATCACGGGGTGGTGCGCCTTGTATGGGTGTGTGTTACATTAGATTCACTAGTAGGAGTGAGCAAAACATCACGGGGTGGTGCGCCTTGTATGGGTGTGTGTTACATTAGATTCACTAGTAGGAGTGAGAAAAACATCACGGGGTGGTGCGCCTTGTATGGGTGTGTGTTACATTACATTCACTAGTAGGAGTGAGAAAAACATCACGGGGTGGTGCGCCTTGTATGGGTGTGTGTTACATTTCATTCACTAGTAGGAGTGAGAAAAACATCACGGGGTGGTGCGCATTGTATGGGTGTGTGTTACATTACATTCACTAGTAGGAGTGACCAAAACATCACGGGGTGGTGCGCCTTGTATGGGTGTGTGTTACATTAGATTCACTAGTAGGAGTGAGAAAAACATCACGGGGTGGTGCGCCTTGTATGGGTGTGTGTTACATTAGATTCACTAGTAGGAGTGAGAAAAACATCACTGGGTGGTGCGCATTGTATGGGTGTGTGTTACATTAGATTCACTAGTAGGAGTGAGAAAAACATCACGGGGTGGTGCGCCTTTTATGGGTGTGTGTTACATTAGATTCACTAGTAGGAATGAGAAAAACATCACGGGGTGGTGCGCATTGTATGGGTGTGTGTTACATTAGATTCACTAGTAGGAGTGAGAAAAACATCACGGGGTGGTGCGCATTGTATGGGTGTGTGTTACATTAGATTCACTAGTAGGAGTGAGAAAAACATCACGGGGTCGTGCGCATTGTATGGGTGTGTGTTACATTACATTCTCTAGTAGGAGTGAGAAAAACATCACGGGGTGGTGCGCATTGTATGGGTGTGTGTTACATTAGACTCACTAGTAGGAGTGAGAAAAACATCACGGGGTGGTGCGCATTGTATGGGTGTGTGTTACATTAGATTCACTAGTAGCAGTGAGAAAAACATCACGGGGTGGTGCGCATTGTATGGGTGTGTGTTACATTAGATTCACTAGTAGCAGTGAGAAAAACATCACGGGGTGGTGCGCATTGTATGGGTGTGTGTTTCATTACATTCACTAGTAGCAGTGTGAAAAACATCACGGGGTGGTGCGCATTGTATGGGTGTGTGTTACATTACATTCACTAGTAGCAGTGAGAAAAACATCACGGTGTGGTGCGCATTGTATGGGTGTGTGTTACATTAGATTCACTAGTAGCAGTGAGAAAAACATCACGGGGTGGTGCGCATTGTATGGGTGTGTGTTACATTACATTCTCTAGTAGGAGTGAGAAAAACATCACGGGGTGGTGCGCATTGTATGGGTGTGTGTTACATTAGACTCACTAGTAGGAGTGAGAAAAACATCACGGGGTGGTGCGCATTGTATGGGTGTGTGTTACATTAGATTCACTAGTAGCAGTGAAAAAAACATCACGGGGTGGTGCGCATTGTATGGGTGTGTGTTTCATTACATTCACTAGTAGCAGTGAGAAAAACATCACGGGGTGGTGCGCATTGTATGGGTGTGTGTTACATTACATTCACTAGTAGCAGTGAGAAAAACATCACGGTGTGGTGCGCATTGTATGGGTGTGTGTTACATTAGATTCACTAGTAGGAGTGAGAAAAACATCACGGGGTGGTGCGCATTGTATGGGTGTGTGTTACATTACATTCACTAGTAGCAGTGAGAAAAACATCACGGGGTGGTGCGCCTTGTATGGGTGTTGTTATATTAGATTCACTAGTAGCAGTGAGAAAAACATCACGGGGTGGTGCGCCTTGTATGGGTGTGTGTTACATTAGATTCACTAGTAGGAGTGAGAAAAACATCACGGGGTGGTGCGCCTTGTATGGGTGTGTGTTACATTAGATTCACTAGTAGGAGTGAGAAAAACATCACGGGGTGGTGCGCCTTGTATGGGTGTGTGTTACATTAGATTCACTAGTAGGAATGAGCAAAACATCACGGGGTGGTGCGCCTTGTATGGGTGTGTGTTACATTAGATTCACTAGTAGGAGTGAGCAAAACATCACGGGGTGGTGCGCCTTGTATGGGTGTGTCTTACATTAGATTTATTAGTAGGAGTGAGCAAAACATCACGGGGTGGTGCGCCTTTTATGGGTGTGTGTTACATTAGATTCACTAGTAGGAGTGAGCAAAACATCACGGGGTGGTGCGCCTTGTATGGGTGTGTGTTACATTAGATTCACTAGTAGGAGTGAGAAAAACATCACGGGGTGGTGCGCCTTGTATGGGTGTGTGTTACATTACATTCACTAGTAGGAGTGAGAAAAACATCACGGGGTGGTGCGCCTTGTATGGGTGTGTGTTACGTTACATTCACTAGTAGGAGTCAGAAAAACATCACGGGGTGGTGCGCATTGTATGGGTGTGTGTTACATTACATTCACTAGTAGGAGTGAGCAAAACATCACGGGGTGGTGCGCCTTGTATGGGTGTGTGTTACATTAGATTCACTAGTAGGAGTGAGAAAAACATCACGGGGTGGTGCGCCTTGTATGGGTGTGTGTTACATTAGATTCACTAGTAGGAGTGAGAAAAACATCACGGGGTGGTGCGCATTGTATGGGTGTGTGTTACATTAGATTCACTAGTAGCAGTGAGAAAAACATCACGGGGTGGTGCGCATTGTATGGGTGTGTGTTTCATTACATTCACTAGTAGCAGTGTGAAAAACACCACGGGGTGGTGCGCATTGTATGGGTGTGTGTTACATTACATTCACTAGTAGCAGTGAGAAAAACATCACGGTGTGGTGCGCATTGTATGGGTGTGTGTTACATTAGATTCACTAGTAGCAGTGAGAAAAACATCACGGGGTGGTGCGCATTGTATGGGTGTGTGTTACATTACATTCTCTAGTAGGAGTGAGAAAAACATCACGGGGTGGTGCGCATTGTATGGGTGTGTGTTACATTAGACTCACTAGTAGGAGTGAGAAAAACATCACGGGGTAGTGCGCATTGTATGGGTGTGTGTTACATTAGATTCACTAGTAGCAGTGAGAAAAACATCACGGGGTGGTGCGCATTGTATGGGTGTGTGTTACATTAGATTCACTAGTAGCAGTGAGAAAAACATCACGGGGTGGTGCGCATTGTATGGGTGTTTGTTTCATTACATTCACTAGTAGCAGTGAGAAAAACATCACGGGGTGGTGCGCATTGTATGGGTGTGTGTTACATTACATTCACTAGTAGCAGTGAGAAAAACATCACGGTGTGGTGCGCATTGTATGGGTGTGTGTTACATTAGATTCACTAGTAGGAGTGAGAAAAACATCACGGGGTGGTGCGCATTGTATGGGTGTGTGTTACATTACATTCACTAGTAGCAGTGAGAAAAACATCACGGGGTGGTGCGCATTGTATGGGTGTGTGTTACGTTACATTCACTAGTAGGAGTGAGAAAAACATCACGGGGTGGTGCGCATTGTATGGGTGTGTGTTACGTTACATTCACTAGTAGCAGTGAGAAAAACATCACGGGTTGGTGCGCATTGTATGGGTGTGTGTTACATTACATTCACTAGAAGGAGTGAGAAAAACATCACGGGGTGGTGCGCATTGTATGGGTGTGTGTTACATTACATTCACTAGAAGGAGTGAGAAAAACATCACGGGGTGGTGCGCATTGTATGGGTGTGTGTTACATTACATTCACTAGTAGGAGTGAGAAAAACATCACGGGGTGGTGTGCATTGTATGGGTGTGTTTTACATTACATTCACTAGTAGGAGTGAGAAAAACATCACGGGGTGGTGCGCATTGTATGGGTGTGTGTTACATTACGTTCACTAGTAGGAGTGAGAAAAACATCACGGGGTGGTGCGCCTTGTATGGGTGTGTGTTACATTAGATTCACTAGTAGGAGTGAGAAAAACATCACGGGGTGTTGCGCCTTGTATGGGTGTGTGTTACATTACATTCACTAGTAGGAGTGAGAAAAACATCACGGGGTGGTGCGCCTTGTATGGGTGTGTGTTACATTACATTCACTAGTAGGAGTGAGAAAAACATCACGGGGTGGTGCGCATTGTATGGGTGTGTGTTACATTACATTCACTAGTAGGAGTGAGCAAAACATCACGGGGTGGTGCGCCTTGTATGGGTGTGTGTTACATTAGATTCACTAGTAGGAGTGAGAAAAACATCACGGGGTGGTGCGCCTTGTATGGGTGTGTGTTACATTAGATTCACTAGTAGGAGTGAGAAAAACATCACTGGGTGGTGCGCATTGTATGGGTGTGTGTTACATTAGATTCACTAGTAGGAGTGAGAAAAACATCACGGGGTGGTGCGCCTTTTATGGGTGTGTGTTACATTAGATTCACTAGTAGGAATGAGAAAAACATCACGGGGTGGTGCGCATTGTATGGGTGTGTGTTACATTAGATTCACTAGTAGGAGTGAGAAAAACATCACGGGGTGGTGCGCATTGTATGGGTGTGTGTTACATTAGATTCACTAGTAGGAGTGAGAAAAACATCACGGGGTCGTGCGCATTGTATGGGTGTGTGTTACATTACATTCTCTAGTAGGAGTGAGAAAAACATCACGGGGTGGTGCGCATTGTATGGGTGTGTGTTACATTAGACTCACTAGTAGGAGTGAGAAAAACATCACGGGGTGGTGCGCATTGTATGGGTGTGTGTTACATTAGATTCACTAGTAGCAGTGAGAAAAACATCACGGGGTGGTGCGCATTGTATGGGTGTGTGTTACATTAGATTCACTAGTAGCAGTGAGAAAAACATCACGGGGTGGTGCGCATTGTATGGGTGTGTGTTTCATTACATTCACTAGTAGCAGTGTGAAAAACATCACGGGGTGGTGCGCATTGTATGGGTGTGTGTTACATTACATTCACTAGTAGCAGTGAGAAAAACATCACGGTGTGGTGCGCATTGTATGGGTGTGTGTTACATTAGATTCACTAGTAGCAGTGAGAAAAACATCACGGGGTGGTGCGCATTGTATGGGTGTGTGTTACATTACATTCTCTAGTAGGAGTGAGAAAAACATCACGGGGTGGTGCGCATTGTATGGGTGTGTGTTACATTAGACTCACTAGTAGGAGTGAGAAAAACATCACGGGGTGGTGCGCATTGTATGGGTGTGTGTTACATTAGATTCACTAGTAGCAGTGAGAAAAACATCACGGGGTGGTGCGCATTGTATGGGTGTGTGTTACATTAGATTCACTAGTAGCAGTGAGAAAAACATCACGGGGTGGTGCGCATTGTATGGGTGTGTGTTTCATTACATTCACTAGTAGCAGTGAGAAAAACATCACGGGGTGGTGCGCATTGTATGGGTGTGTGTTACATTACATTCACTAGTAGCAGTGAGAAAAACATCACGGTGTGGTGCGCATTGTATGGGTGTGTGTTACATTAGATTCACTAGTAGGAGTGAGAAAAACATCACGGGGTGGTGCGCATTGTATGGGTGTGTGTTACATTACATTCACTAGTAGCAGTGAGAAAAACATCACGGGGTGGTGCGCCTTGTATGGGTGTTGTTATATTAGATTCACTAGTAGCAGTGAGAAAAACATCACGGGGTGGTGCGCCTTGTATGGGTGTGTGTTACATTAGATTCACTAGTAGGAGTGAGAAAAACATCACGGGGTGGTGCGCCTTGTATGGGTGTGTGTTACATTAGATTCACTAGTAGGAGTGAGAAAAACATCACGGGGTGGTGCGCCTTGTATGGGTGTGTGTTACATTAGATTCACTAGTAGGAGTGAGCAAAACATCACGGGGTGGTGCGCCTTGTATGGGTGTGTGTTACATTAGATTCACTAGTAGGAGTGAGCAAAACATCACGGGGTGGTGCGCCTTGTATGGGTGTGTGTTACATTACATTCACTAGTAGGAGTGAGAAAAACATCACGGGGTGGTGCGCCTTGTATGGGTGTGTGTTACGTTACATTCACTAGTAGGAGTCAGAAAAACATCACGGGGTGGTGCGCATTGTATGGGTGTGTGTTACATTACATTCACTAGTAGGAGTGAGCAAAACATCACGGGGTGGTGCGCCTTGTATGGGTGTGTGTTACATTAGATTCACTAGTAGGAGTGAGAAAAACATCACGGGGTGGTGCGCCTTGTATGGGTGTTGTTATATTAGATTCACTAGTAGCAGTGAGAAAAACATCACGGGGTGGTGCGCCTTGTATGGGTGTGTGTTACATTAGATTCACTAGTAGGAGTGAGAAAAACATCACGGGGTGGTGCGCCTTGTATGGGTGTGTGTTACATTAGATTCACTAGTAGGAATGAGCAAAACATCACGGGGTGGTGCGCCTTGTATGGGTGTGTGTTACATTAGATTCACTAGTAGGAGTGAGCAAAACATCACGGGGTGGTGCGCCTTGTATGGGTGTGTCTTACATTAGATTTATTAGTAGGAGTGAGCAAAACATCACGGGGTGGTGCGCCTTTTATGGGTGTGTGTTACATTAGATTCACTAGTAGGAGTGAGCAAAACATCACGGGGTGGTGCGCCTTGTATGGGTGTGTGTTACATTAGATTCACTAGTAGGAGTGAGAAAAACATCACGGGGTGGTGCGCCTTGTATGGGTGTGTGTTACATTACATTCACTAGTAGGAGTGAGAAAAACATCACGGGGTGGTGCGCCTTGTATGGGTGTGTGTTACGTTACATTCACTAGTAGGAGTCAGAAAAACATCACGGGGTGGTGCGCATTGTATGGGTGTGTGTTACATTACATTCACTAGTAGGAGTGAGCAAAACATCACGGGGTGGTGCGCCTTGTATGGGTGTGTGTTACATTAGATTCACTAGTAGGAGTGAGAAAAACATCACGGGGTGGTGCGCCTTGTATGGGTGTGTGTTACATTAGATTCACTAGTAGGAGTGAGAAAAACATCACGGGGTGGTGCGCATTGTATGGGTGTGTGTTACATTAGATTCACTAGTAGCAGTGAGAAAAACATCACGGGGTGGTGCGCATTGTATGGGTGTGTGTTTCATTACATTCACTAGTAGCAGTGTGAAAAACACCACGGGGTGGTGCGCATTGTATGGGTGTGTGTTACATTACATTCACTAGTAGCAGTGAGAAAAACATCACGGTGTGGTGCGCATTGTATGGGTGTGTGTTACATTAGATTCACTAGTAGCAGTGAGAAAAACATCACGGGGTGGTGCGCATTGTATGGGTGTGTGTTACATTACATTCTCTAGTAGGAGTGAGAAAAACATCACGGGGTGGTGCGCATTGTATGGGTGTGTGTTACATTAGACTCACTAGTAGGAGTGAGAAAAACATCACGGGGTAGTGCGCATTGTATGGGTGTGTGTTACATTAGATTCACTAGTAGCAGTGAGAAAAACATCACGGGGTGGTGCGCATTGTATGGGTGTGTGTTACATTAGATTCACTAGTAGCAGTGAGAAAAACATCACGGGGTGGTGCGCATTGTATGGGTGTTTGTTTCATTACATTCACTAGTAGCAGTGAGAAAAACATCACGGGGTGGTGCGCATTGTATGGGTGTGTGTTACATTACATACACTAGTAGCAGTGAGAAAAACATCACGGTGTGGTGCGCATTGTATGGGTGTGTGTTACATTAGATTCACTAGTAGGAGTGAGAAAAACATCACGGGGTGGTGCGCATTGTATGGGTGTGTGTTACATTACATTCACTAGTAGCAGTGAGAAAAACATCACGGGGTGGTGCGCATTGTATGGGTGTGTGTTACGTTACATTCACTAGTAGGAGTGAGAAAAACATCACGGGGTGGTGCGCATTGTATGGGTGTGTGTTACGTTACATTCACTAGTAGCAGTGAGAAAAACATCACGGGTTGGTGCGCATTGTATGGGTGTGTGTTACATTACATTCACTAGAAGGAGTGAGAAAAACATCACGGGGTGGTGCGCATTGTATGGGTGTGTGTTACATTACATTCACTAGAAGGAGTGAGAAAAACATCACGGGGTGGTGCGCATTGTATGGGTGTGTGTTACATTACATTCACTAGTAGGAGTGAGAAAAACATCACGGGGTGGTGTGCATTGTATGGGTGTGTTTTACATTACATTCACTAGTAGGAGTGAGAAAAACATCACGGGGTGGTGCGCATTGTATGGGTGTGTGTTACATTACGTTCACTAGTAGGAGTGAGAAAAACATCACGGGGTGGTGCGCCTTGTATGGGTGTGTGTTACATTAGATTCACTAGTAGGAGTGAGAAAAACATCACGGGGTGTTGCGCCTTGTATGGGTGTGTGTTACATTACATTCACTAGTAGGAGTGAGAAAAACATCACGGGGTGGTGCGCCTTGTATGGGTGTGTGTTACATTACATTCACTAGTAGGAGTGAGAAAAACATCACGGGGTGGTGCGCATTGTATGGGTGTGTGTTACATTACATTCACTAGTAGGAGTGAGCAAAACATCACGGGGTGGTGCGCCTTGTATGGGTGTGTGTTACATTAGATTCACTAGTAGGAGTGAGAAAAACATCACGGGGTGGTGCGCCTTGTATGGGTGTGTGTTACATTAGATTCACTAGTAGGAGTGAGAAAAACATCACTGGGTGGTGCGCATTGTATGGGTGTGTGTTACATTAGATTCACTAGTAGGAGTGAGAAAAACATCACGGGGTGGTGCGCCTTTTATGGGTGTGTGTTACATTAGATTCACTAGTAGGAATGAGAAAAACATCACGGGGTGGTGCGCATTGTATGGGTGTGTGTTACATTAGATTCACTAGTAGGAGTGAGAAAAACATCACGGGGTGGTGCGCATTGTATGGGTGTGTGTTACATTAGATTCACTAGTAGGAGTGAGAAAAACATCACGGGGTCGTGCGCATTGTATGGGTGTGTGTTACATTACATTCTCTAGTAGGAGTGAGAAAAACATCACGGGGTGGTGCGCATTGTATGGGTGTGTGTTACATTAGACTCACTAGTAGGAGTGAGAAAAACATCACGGGGTGGTGCGCATTGTATGGGTGTGTGTTACATTAGATTCACTAGTAGCAGTGAGAAAAACATCACGGGGTGGTGCGCATTGTATGGGTGTGTGTTACATTAGATTCACTAGTAGCAGTGAGAAAAACATCACGGGGTGGTGCGCATTGTATGGGTGTGTGTTTCATTACATTCACTAGTAGCAGTGTGAAAAACATCACGGGGTGGTGCGCATTGTATGGGTGTGTGTTACATTACATTCACTAGTAGCAGTGAGAAAAACATCACGGTGTGGTGCGCATTGTATGGGTGTGTGTTACATTAGATTCACTAGTAGCAGTGAGAAAAACATCACGGGGTGGTGCGCATTGTATGGGTGTGTGTTACATTACATTCTCTAGTAGGAGTGAGAAAAACATCACGGGGTGGTGCGCATTGTATGGGTGTGTGTTACATTAGACTCACTAGTAGGAGTGAGAAAAACATCACGGGGTGGTGCGCATTGTATGGGTGTGTGTTACATTAGATTCACTAGTAGCAGTGAGAAAAACATCACGGGGTGGTGCGCATTGTATGGGTGTGTGTTACATTAGATTCACTAGTAGCAGTGAGAAAAACATCACGGGGTGGTGCGCATTGTATGGGTGTGTGTTTCATTACATTCACTAGTAGCAGTGAGAAAAACATCACGGGGTGGTGCGCATTGTATGGGTGTGTGTTACATTACATTCACTAGTAGCAGTGAGAAAAACATCACGGTGTGGTGCGCATTGTATGGGTGTGTGTTACATTAGATTCACTAGTAGGAGTGAGAAAAACATCACGGGGTGGTGCGCATTGTATGGGTGTGTGTTACATTACATTCACTAGTAGCAGTGAGAAAAACATCACGGGGTGGTGCGCCTTGTATGGGTGTTGTTATATTAGATTCACTAGTAGCAGTGAGAAAAACATCACGGGGTGGTGCGCCTTGTATGGGTGTGTGTTACATTAGATTCACTAGTAGGAGTGAGAAAAACATCACGGGGTGGTGCGCCTTGTATGGGTGTGTGTTACATTAGATTCACTAGTAGGAGTGAGAAAAACATCACGGGGTGGTGCGCCTTGTATGGGTGTGTGTTACATTAGATTCACTAGTAGGAGTGAGCAAAACATCACGGGGTGGTGCGCCTTGTATGGGTGTGTGTTACATTAGATTCACTAGTAGGAGTGAGCAAAACATCACGGGGTGGTGCGCCTTGTATGGGTGTGTCTTACATTAGATTCATTAGTAGGAGTGAGCAAAACATCACGGGGTGGTGCGCCTTTTATGGGTGTGTGTTACATTAGATTCACTAGTAGGAGTGAGCAAAACATCACGGGGTGGTGCGCCTTGTATGGGTGTGTGTTACATTAGATTCACTAGTAGGAGTGAGAAAAACATCACGGGGTGGTGCTCCTTGTATGGGTGTGTGTTACATTACATTCACTAGTAGGAGTGAGAAAAACATCACGGGGTGGTGCGCCTTGTATGGGTGTGTGTTACGTTACATTCACTAGTAGGAGTCAGAAAAACATCACGGGGTGGTGCGCATTGTATGGGTGTGTGTTACATTACATTCACTAGTAGGAGTGAGCAAAACATCACGGGGTGGTGCGCCTTGTATGGGTGTGTGTTACATTAGATTCACTAGTAGGAGTGAGAAAAACATCACGGGGTGGTGCGCCTTGTATGGGTGTGTGTTACATTAGATTCACTAGTAGGAGTGAGAAAAACATCACGGGGTGGTGCGCATTGTATGGGTGTGTGTTACATTAGATTCACTAGTAGCAGTGAGAAAAACATCACGGGGTGGTGCGCATTGTATGGGTGTGTGTTTCATTACATTCACTAGTAGCAGTGTGAAAAACACCACGGGGTGGTGCGCATTGTATGGGTGTGTGTTACATTACATTCACTAGTAGCAGTGAGAAAAACATCACGGTGTGGTGCGCATTGTATGGGTGTGTGTTACATTAGATTCACTAGTAGCAGTGAGAAAAACATCACGGGGTAGTGCGCATTGTATGGGTGTGTGTTACATTACATTCTCTAGTAGGAGTGAGAAAAACATCACGGGGTGGTGCGCATTGTATGGGTGTGTGTTACATTAGACTCACTAGTAGGAGTGAGAAAAACATCACGGGGTAGTGCGCATTGTATGGGTGTGTGTTACATTAGATTCACTAGTAGCAGTGAGAAAAACATCACGGGGTGGTGCGCATTGTATGGGTGTGTGTTACATTAGATTCACTAGTAGCAGTGAGAAAAACATCACGGGGTGGTGCGCATTGTATGGGTGTTTGTTTCATTACATTCACTAGTAGCAGTGAGAAAAACATCACGGGGTGGTGCGCATTGTATGGGTGTGTGTTACATTACATTCACTAGTAGCAGTGAGAAAAACATCACGGTGTGGTGCGCATTGTATGGGTGTGTGTTACATTAGATTCACTAGTAGGAGTGAGAAAAACATCACGGGGTGGTGCGCATTGTATGGGTGTGTGTTACATTACATTCACTAGTAGCAGTGAGAAAAACATCACGGGGTGGTGCGCATTGTATGGGTGTGTGTTACGTTACATTCACTAGTAGGAGTGAGAAAAACATCACGGGGTGGTGCGCATTGTATGGGTGTGTGTTACGTTACATTCACTAGTAGCAGTGAGAAAAACATCACGGGTTGGTGCGCATTGTATGGGTGTGTGTTACATTACATTCACTAGAAGGAGTGAGAAAAACATCACGGGGTGGTGCGCATTGTATGGGTGTGTGTTACATTACATTCACTAGTAGCAGTGAGAAAAACATCACGGTGTGGTGCGCATTGTATGGGTGTGTGTTACATTAGATTCACTAGTAGGAGTGAGAAAAACATCACGGGGTGGTGCGCATTGTATGGGTGTGTGTTACATTACATTCACTAGTAGCAGTGAGAAAAACATCACGGTGTGGTGCGCATTGTATGGGTGTGTGTTACATTAGATTCACTAGTAGGAGTGAGAAAAACATCACGGGGTGGTGCGCATTGTATGGGTGTGTGTTACATTACATTCACTAGTAGCAGTGAGAAAAACATCACGGGGTGGTGCGCATTGTATGGGTGTGTGTTACGTTACATTCACTAGTAGGAGTGAGAAAAACATCACGGGGTGGTGCGCATTGTATGGGTGTGTGTTACGTTACATTCACTAGTAGCAGTGAGAAAAACATCACGGGTTGGTGCGCATTGTATGGGTGTGTGTTACATTACATTCACTAGAAGGAGTGAGAAAAACATCACGGGGTGGTGCGCATTGTATGGGTGTGTGTTACATTACATTCATTAGAAGGAGTGAGAAAAACATCACGGGGTGGTGCGCATTGTATGGGTGTGTGTTACATTACATTCACTAGTAGGAGTGAGAAAAACATCACGGGGTGGTGTGCATTGTATGGGTGTGTTTTACATTACATTCACTAGTAGGAGTGAGAAAAACATCACGGGGTGGTGCGCATTGTATGGGTGTGTGTTACATTACGTTCACTAGTAGGAGTGAGAAAAACATCACGGGGTGGTGCGCATTGTATGGGTGTGTGTTACATTACATTCACTAGTAGGAGTGAGAAAAACATCACGGGGTGGTGCGCATTGTATGGGTGTGTGTTACATTAGATTCACTAGTAGGAGTGAGAAAAACATCACGGGGTGGTGCGCATTGTATGGGTGTGTGTTGCATTAGATTCACTAGTAGCAGTGAGAAAAACATCACGGGGTGGTGCGCATTGTATGGGTGTGTGTTACATTAGATTCACTAGTAGCAGTGAGATAAACATCACGGGGTTGTGCGCATTGTATGGGTGTGTGTTACATTAGATTCACTAGTAGCAGTGAGAAAAACATCATGGGGTGGTGCGCATTGTATGGGTGTGTGTTACATTAGATTCACTAGTAGGAGTGAGAAAAACATCACGGGGTGGTGCGCATTTTATGGGTGTGTGTTACATTAGATTCACTAGTAGGAGTGAGAAAAACATCACGGGGTGGTTCGCCTTGTATGGGTGTGTGTTACATTAGATTCACTAGTAGCAGTGAGAAAAACATCACCGGGTGGTGCGCCTTGTATGGGTGTGTGTTACATTAGATGCACTAGTAGGAGTGAGAAAAACATCACGGGGTGGTGCGCCTTGTATGGGTGTGTGTTACATTACATTCACTAGTAGGAGTGAGAAAAACATCACGGGGTGGTGCGCCTTGTATGGGTGTGTGTTACATTACATTCACTAGTAGGAATGAGAAAAACATCACGGGGTGGTGCGCATTGTATGGGTGTGTGTTACATTACATTCACTAGTATTAGTGAGCAAAACATCACGGGGTGGTGCGCCTTGTATGGGTGTGTGTTACATTAGATTCACTAGTAGGGGTGAGAAAAACATCACGGGGTGGTGCGCCTTGTATGGGTGTGTGTTACATTAGATTCACTAGTAGGAGTGAGAAAAACATCACGGGGTGGTGCGCATTGTATGGGTGTGTGTTACATTAGATTCACTAGTAGCAGTGAGAAAAACATCACGGGGTGGTGCGCATTTTATGGGTGTGTGTTACATTAGATTCACTAGTAGGAGTGAGAAAAACATCACGGGGTGGTGCGCATTGTATGGGTGTGGGTTACATTAGATTCACTAGTAGCAGTGAGAAAAACATCACGGGGTGGTGCGCATTGTATGGGTGTGTGTTACATTAGATTCACTAGTAGGAGTGAGAAAAACATCACGGGGTTGTGCGCATTGTATGGGTGTGTGTTACATTACATTCACTACTAACAGTGAGAAAAACATCACGGGGTGGTGCGCATTGTATGGGTGTGTGTTACATTAGATTCACTAGTAGGAGTGAGAAAAACATCACGGGGTGGTGCGCATTGTATGGGTGTGTGTTACATTACATTCACTAGTAGGAGTGAGAAAAACATCACGGGGTGGTGCGCATTGTATGGGTGTGTGTTCCATTAGATTCACTAGTAGGAGTGAGAAAAACATCACGGGGTGGTGCGCCTTGTATGGGTGTGTGTTACATTACATTCACTAGTAGGATTGAGAAAAACATCACGGGGTGGTGCGCCTTGTATGGGTGTGTGTTACATTAGATTCACTAGTAGGAGTGAGAAAAACATCACGGGGTGGTGCGCCTTGTATGGGTGTGTGTTACATTAGATTCACTAGTAGGAGTGAGAAAAACATCACGGGGTGGTGCGCCTTGTATGGGTGTGTGTTACATTAGATTCACTAGTAGGAGTGAGCAAAACATCACGGGGTGGTGCGCCTTGTATGGGTGTGTGTTACATTAGATTCACTAGTAGGAGTGAGCAAAACATCACGGGGTGGTGCGCCTTGTATGGGTGTGTCTTACATTAGATTCATTAGTAGGAGTGAGCAAAACATCACGGGGTGGTGCGCCTTTTATGGGTGTGTGTTACATTAGATTCACTAGTAGGAGTGAGCAAAACATCACGGGGTGGTGCGCCTTGTATGGGTGTGTGTTACATTAGATTCACTAGTAGGAGTGAGAAAAACATCACGGGGTGGTGCGCATTGTATGGGTGTGTGTTACATTACATTCACTAGTAGCAGTGAGAAAAACATCACGGGGTGGTGCGCATTGTATGGGTGTGTGTTACGTTACATTCACTAGTAGGAGTGAGAAAAACATCACGGGGTGGTGCGCATTGTATGGGTGTGTGTTACGTTACATTCACTAGTAGCAGTGAGAAAAACATCACGGGTTGGTGCGCATTGTATGGGTGTGTGTTACATTACATTCACTAGAAGGAGTGAGAAAAACATCACGGGGTGGTGCGCATTGTATGGGTGTGTGTTACATTACATTCACTAGAAGGAGTGAGAAAAACATCACGGGGTGGTGCGCATTGTATGGGTGTGTGTTACATTACATTCACTAGTAGGAGTGAGAAAAACATCACGGGGTGGTGTGCATTGTATGGGTGTGTTTTACATTACATTCACTAGTAGGAGTGAGAAAAACATCACGGGGTGGTGCGCATTGTATGGGTGTGTGTTACATTACGTTCACTAGTAGGAGTGAGAAAAACATCACGGGGTGGTGCGCCTTGTATGGGTGTGTGTTACATTAGATTCACTAGTAGGAGTGAGAAAAACATCACGGGGTGTTGCGCCTTGTATGGGTGTGTGTTACATTACATTCACTAGAAGGAGTGAGAAAAACATCACGGGGTGGTGCGCATTGTATGGGTGTGTGTTACATTACATTCACTAGAAGGAGTGAGAAAAACATCACGGGGTGGTGCGCATTGTATGGGTGTGTGTTACATTACATTCACTAGTAGGAGTGAGAAAAACATCACGGGGTGGTGTGCATTGTATGGGTGTGTTTTACATTACATTCACTAGTAGGAGTGAGAAAAACATCACGGGGTGGTGCGCATTGTATGGGTGTGTGTTACATTACGTTCACTAGTAGGAGTGAGAAAAACATCACGGGGTGGTGCGCCTTGTATGGGTGTGTGTTACATTAGATTCACTAGTAGGAGTGAGAAAAACATCACGGGGTGTTGCGCCTTGTATGGGTGTGTGTTACATTACATTCACTAGTAGGAGTGAGAAAAACATCACGGGGTGGTGCGCCTTGTATGGGTGTGTGTTACATTACATTCACTAGTAGGAGTGAGAAAAACATCACGGGGTGGTGCGCATTGTATGGGTGTGTGTTACATTACATTCACTAGTAGGAGTGAGCAAAACATCACGGGGTGGTGCGCCTTGTATGGGTGTGTGTTACATTAGATTCACTAGTAGGAGTGAGAAAAACATCACGGGGTGGTGCGCCTTGTATGGGTGTGTGTTACATTAGATTCACTAGTAGGAGTGAGAAAAACATCACGGGGTGGTGCGCATTGTATGGGTGTGTGTTACATTAGATTCACTAGTAGCAGTGAGAAAAACATCACGGGGTGGTGCGCATTGTATGGGTGTGTGTTTCATTACATTCACTAGTAGCAGTGTGAAAAACACCACGGGGTGGTGCGCATTGTATGGGTGTGTGTTACATTACATTCACTAGTAGCAGTGAGAAAAACATCACGGTGTGGTGCGCATTGTATGGGTGTGTGTTACATTAGATTCACTAGTAGCAGTGAGAAAAACATCACGGGGTGGTGCGCATTGTATGGGTGTGTGTTACATTACATTCTCTAGTAGGAGTGAGAAAAACATCACGGGATGGTGCGCATTGTATGGGTGTGTGTTACATTAGACTCACTAGTAGGAGTGAGAAAAACATCACGGGGTAGTGCGCATTGTATGGGTGTGTGTTACATTAGATTCACTAGTAGCAGTGAGAAAAACATCACGGGGTGGTGCGCATTGTATGGGTGTGTGTTACATTAGATTCACTAGTAGCAGTGAGAAAAACATCACGGGGTGGTGCGCATTGTATGGGTGTTTGTTTCATTACATTCACTAGTAGCAGTGAGAAAAACATCACGGGGTGGTGCGCATTGTATGGGTGTGTGTTACATTACATTCACTAGTAGCAGTGAGAAAAACATCACGGTGTGGTGCGCATTGTATGGGTGTGTGTTACATTAGATTCACTAGTAGGAGTGAGAAAAACATCACGGGGTGGTGCGCATTGTATGGGTGTGTGTTACATTACATTCACTAGTAGCAGTGAGAAAAACATCACGGGGTGGTGCGCATTGTATGGGTGTGTGTTACGTTACATTCACTAGTAGGAGTGAGAAAAACATCACGGGGTGGTGCGCATTGTATGGGTGTGTGTTACGTTACATTCACTAGTAGCAGTGAGAAAAACATCACGGGTTGGTGCGCATTGTATGGGTGTGTGTTACATTACATTCACTAGAAGGAGTGAGAAAAACATCACGGGGTGGTGCGCATTGTATGGGTGTGTGTTACATTACATTCACTAGTAGCAGTGACAAAAACATCACGGTGTGGTGCGCATTGTATGGGTGTGTGTTACATTAGATTCACTAGTAGGAGTGAGAAAAACATCACGGGGTGGTGCGCATTGTATGGGTGTGTGTTACATTACATTCACTAGTAGCAGTGAGAAAAACATCACGGTGTGGTGCGCATTGTATGGGTGTGTGTTACATTAGATTCACTAGTAGGAGTGAGAAAAACATCACGGGGTGGTGCGCATTGTATGGGTGTGTGTTACATTACATTCACTAGTAGCAGTGAGAAAAACATCACGGGGTGGTGCGCATTGTATGGGTGTGTGTTACGTTACATTCACTAGTAGGAGTGAGAAAAACATCACGGGGTGGTGCGCATTGTATGGGTGTGTGTTACGTTACATTCACTAGTAGCAGTGAGAAAAACATCACGGGTTGGTGCGCATTGTATGGGTGTGTGTTACATTACATTCACTAGAAGGAGTGAGAAAAACATCACGGGGTGGTGCGCATTGTATGGGTGTGTGTTACATTACATTCACTAGAAGGAGTGAGAAAAACATCACGGGGTGGTGCGCATTGTATGGGTGTGTGTTACATTACATTCACTAGTAGGAGTGAGAAAAACATCACGGGGTGGTGTGCATTGTATGGGTGTGTTTTACATTACATTCACTAGTAGGAGTGAGAAAAACATCACGGGGTGGTGCGCATTGTATGGGTGTGTGTTACATTACGTTCACTAGTAGGAGTGAGAAAAACATCACGGGGTGGTGCGCATTGTATGGGTGTGTGTTACATTACATTCACTAGTAGGAGTGAGAAAAACATCACGGGGTGGTGCGCATTGTATGGGTGTGTGTTACATTAGATTCACTAGTAGGAGTGAGAAAAACATCACGGGGTGGTGCGCATTGTATGGGTGTGTGTTGCATTAGATTCACTAGTAGCAGTGAGAAAAACATCACGGGGTGGTGCGCATTGTATGGGTGTGTGTTACATTAGATTCACTAGTAGCAGTGAGATAAACATCACGGGGTTGTGCGCATTGTATGGGTGTGTGTTACATTAGATTCACTAGTAGCAGTGAGAAAAACATCATGGGGTGGTGCGCATTGTATGGGTGTGTGTTACATTAGATTCACTAGTAGGAGTGAGAAAAACATCACGGGGTGGTGCGCATTTTATGGGTGTGTGTTACATTAGATTCACTAGTAGGAGTGAGAAAAACATCACGGGGTGGTTCGCCTTGTATGGGTGTGTGTTACATTAGATTCACTAGTAGCAGTGAGAAAAACATCACCGGGTGGTGCGCCTTGTATGGGTGTGTGTTACATTAGATGCACTAGTAGGAGTGAGAAAAACATCACGGGGTGGTGCGCCTTGTATGGGTGTGTGTTACATTACATTCACTAGTAGGAGTGAGAAAAACATCACGGGGTGGTGCGCCTTGTATGGGTGTGTGTTACATTACATTCACTAGTAGGAATGAGAAAAACATCACGGGGTGGTGCGCATTGTATGGGTGTGTGTTACATTACATTCACTAGTATTAGTGAGCAAAACATCACGGGGTGGTGCGCCTTGTATGGGTGTGTGTTACATTAGATTCACTAGTAGGGGTGAGAAAAACATCACGGGGTGGTGCGCCTTGTATGGGTGTGTGTTACATTAGATTCACTAGTAGGAGTGAGAAAAACATCACGGGGTGGTGCGCATTGTATGGGTGTGTGTTACATTAGATTCACTAGTAGCAGTGAGAAAAACATCACGGGGTGGTGCGCATTTTATGGGTGTGTGTTACATTAGATTCACTAGTAGGAGTGAGAAAAACATCACGGGGTGGTGCGCATTGTATGGGTGTGGGTTACATTAGATTCACTAGTAGCAGTGAGAAAAACATCACGGGGTGGTGCGCATTGTATGGGTGTGTGTTACATTAGATTCACTAGTAGGAGTGAGAAAAACATCACGGGGTTGTGCGCATTGTATGGGTGTGTGTTACATTACATTCACTACTAACAGTGAGAAAAACATCACGGGGTGGTGCGCATTGTATGGGTGTGTGTTACATTAGATTCACTAGTAGGAGTGAGAAAAACATCACGGGGTGGTGCGCATTGTATGGGTGTGTGTTACATTACATTCACTAGTAGGAGTGAGAAAAACATCACGGGGTGGTGCGCATTGTATGGGTGTGTGTTCCATTAGATTCACTAGTAGGAGTGAGAAAAACATCACGGGGTGGTGCGCCTTGTATGGGTGTGTGTTACATTACATTCACTAGTAGGATTGAGAAAAACATCACGGGGTGGTGCGCCTTGTATGGGTGTGTGTTACATTAGATTCACTAGTAGGAGTGAGAAAAACATCACGGGGTGGTGCGCATTGTATGGGTGTGTGTTACATTAGATTCACTAGTAGCAGTGAGAAAAACATCACGGGGTGGTGCGCCTTGTATGGGTGTGTGTTACATTAGATTCACTAGTAGCACTGAGAAAAACATCACGGGGTGGTGCGCCTTGTATGGGTGTGTGTTACATTAGATTCACTAGTAGGAGTGAGCAAAACATCACGGGGTGGTGCGCCTTGTATGGGTGTGTCTTACATTAGATTCATTAGTAGGAGTGAGCAAAACATCACGGGGTGGTGCGCCTTTTATGGGTGTGTGTTACATTAGATTCACTAGTAGGAGTGAGCAAAACATCACGGGGTGGTGCGCCTTGTATGGGTGTGTGTTACATTAGATTCACTAGTAGGAGTGAGAAAAACATCACGGAGTGGTGCGCATTGTATGGGTGTGTGTTACATTACATTCACTAGTAGCAGTGAGAAAAACATCACGGGGTGGTGCGCATTGTATGGGTGTGTGTTACGTTACATTCACTAGTAGGAGTGAGAAATACATCACGGGGTGGTGCGCATTGTATGGGTGTGTGTTACGTTACATTCACTAGTAGCAGTGAGAAAAACATCACGGGTTGGTGCGCATTGTATGGGTGTGTGTTACATTACATTCACTAGAAGGAGTGAGAAAAACATCACGGGGTGGTGCGCATTGTATGGGTGTGTGTTACATTACATTCACTAGAAGGAGTGAGAAAAACATCACGGGGTGGTGCGCATTGTATGGGTGTGTGTTACATTACATTCACTAGTAGGAGTGAGAAAAACATCACGGGGTGGTGTGCATTGTATGGGTGTGTTTTACATTACATTCACTAGTAGGAGTGAGAAAAACATCACGGGGTGGTGCGCATTGTATGGGTGTGTGTTACATTACGTTCACTAGTAGGAGTGAGAAAAACATCACGGGGTGGTGCGCCTTGTATGGGTGTGTGTTACATTAGATTCACTAGTAGGAGTGAGAAAAACATCACGGGGTGTTGCGCCTTGTATGGGTGTGTGTTACATTACATTCACTAGAAGGAGTGAGAAAAACATCACGGGGTGGTGCGCATTGTATGGGTGTGTGTTACATTACATTCACTAGAAGGAGTGAGAAAAACATCACGGGGTGGTGCGCATTGTATGGGTGTGTGTTACATTACATTCACTAGTAGGAGTGAGAAAAACATCACGGGGTGGTGTGCATTGTATGGGTGTGTTTTACATTACATTCACTAGTAGGAGTGAGAAAAACATCACGGGGTGGTGCGCATTGTATGGGTGTGTGTTACATTACGTTCACTAGTAGGAGTGAGAAAAACATCACGGGGTGGTGCGCCTTGTATGGGTGTGTGTTACATTAGATTCACTAGTAGGAGTGAGAAAAACATCACGGGGTGTTGCGCCTTGTATGGGTGTGTGTTACATTACATTCACTAGTAGGAGTGAGAAAAACATCACGGGGTGGTGCGCCTTGTATGGGTGTGTGTTACATTACATTCACTAGTAGGAGTGAGAAAAACATCACGGGGTGGTGCGCATTGTATGGGTGTGTGTTACATTACATTCACTAGTAGGAGTGAGCAAAACATCACGGGGTGGTGCGCCTTGTATGGGTGTGTGTTACATTAGATTCACTAGTAGGAGTGAGAAAAACATCACGGGGTGGTGCGCCTTGTATGGGTGTGTGTTACATTAGATTCACTAGTAGGAGTGAGAAAAACATCACTGGGTGGTGCGCATTGTATGGGTGTGTGTTACATTAGATTCACTAGTAGGAGTGAGAAAAACATCACGGGGTGGTGCGCCTTTTATGGGTGTGTGTTACATTAGATTCACTAGTAGGAATGAGAAAAACATCACGGGGTGGTGCGCATTGTATGGGTGTGTGTTACATTAGATTCACTAGTAGGAGTGAGAAAAACATCACGGGGTGGTGCGCATTGTATGGGTGTGTGTTACATTAGATTCACTAGTAGGAGTGAGAAAAACATCACGGGGTCGTGCGCATTGTATGGGTGTGTGTTACATTACATTCTCTAGTAGGAGTGAGAAAAACATCACGGGGTGGTGCGCATTGTATGGGTGTGTGTTACATTAGACTCACTAGTAGGAGTGAGAAAAACATCACGGGGTGGTGCGCATTGTATGGGTGTGTGTTACATTAGATTCACTAGTAGCAGTGAGAAAAACATCACGGGGTGGTGCGCATTGTATGGGTGTGTGTTACATTAGATTCACTAGTAGCAGTGAGAAAAACATCACGGGGTGGTGCGCATTGTATGGGTGTGTGTTTCATTACATTCACTAGTAGCAGTGTGAAAAACATCACGGGGTGGTGCGCATTGTATGGGTGTGTGTTACATTACATTCACTAGTAGCAGTGAGAAAAACATCACGGTGTGGTGCGCATTGTATGGGTGTGTGTTACATTAGATTCACTAGTAGCAGTGAGAAAAACATCACGGGGTGGTGCGCATTGTATGGGTGTGTGTTACATTACATTCTCTAGTAGGAGTGAGAAAAACATCACGGGGTGGTGCGCATTGTATGGGTGTGTGTTACATTAGACTCACTAGTAGGAGTGAGAAAAACATCACGGGGTGGTGCGCATTGTATGGGTGTGTGTTACATTAGATTCACTAGTAGCAGTGAGAAAAACATCACGGGGTGGTGCGCATTGTATGGGTGTGTGTTACATTAGATTCACTAGTAGCAGTGAGAAAAACATCACGGGGTGGTGCGCATTGTATGGGTGTGTGTTTCATTACATTCACTAGTAGCAGTGAGAAAAACATCACGGGGTGGTGCGCATTGTATGGGTGTGTGTTACATTACATTCACTAGTAGCAGTGAGAAAAACATCACGGTGTGGTGCGCATTGTATGGGTGTGTGTTACATTAGATTCACTAGTAGGAGTGAGAAAAACATCACGGGGTGGTGCGCATTGTATGGGTGTGTGTTACATTACATTCACTAGTAGCAGTGAGAAAAACATCACGGGGTGGTGCGCCTTGTATGGGTGTTGTTATATTAGATTCACTAGTAGCAGTGAGAAAAACATCACGGGGTGGTGCGCCTTGTATGGGTGTGTGTTACATTAGATTCACTAGTAGGAGTGAGAAAAACATCACGGGGTGGTGCGCCTTGTATGGGTGTGTGTTACATTAGATTCACTAGTAGGAGTGAGAAAAACATCACGGGGTGGTGCGCCTTGTATGGGTGTGTGTTACATTAGATTCACTAGTAGGAGTGAGCAAAACATCACGGGGTGGTGCGCCTTGTATGGGTGTGTGTTACATTAGATTCACTAGTAGGAGTGAGCAAAACATCACGGGGTGGTGCGCCTTGTATGGGTGTGTCTTACATTAGATTCATTAGTAGGAGTGAGCAAAACATCACGGGGTGGTGCGCCTTTTATGGGTGTGTGTTACATTAGATTCACTAGTAGGAGTGAGCAAAACATCACGGGGTGGTGCGCCTTGTATGGGTGTGTGTTACATTAGATTCACTAGTAGGAGTGAGAAAAACATCACGGGGTGGTGCTCCTTGTATGGGTGTGTGTTACATTACATTCACTAGTAGGAGTGAGAAAAACATCACGGGGTGGTGCGCCTTGTATGGGTGTGTGTTACGTTACATTCACTAGTAGGAGTCAGAAAAACATCACGGGGTGGTGCGCATTGTATGGGTGTGTGTTACATTACATTCACTAGTAGGAGTGAGCAAAACATCACGGGGTGGTGCGCCTTGTATGGGTGTGTGTTACATTAGATTCACTAGTAGGAGTGAGAAAAACATCACGGGGTGGTGCGCCTTGTATGGGTGTGTGTTACATTAGATTCACTAGTAGGAGTGAGAAAAACATCACGGGGTGGTGCGCATTGTATGGGTGTGTGTTACATTAGATTCACTAGTAGCAGTGAGAAAAACATCACGGGGTGGTGCGCATTGTATGGGTGTGTGTTTCATTACATTCACTAGTAGCAGTGTGAAAAACACCACGGGGTGGTGCGCATTGTATGGGTGTGTGTTACATTACATTCACTAGTAGCAGTGAGAAAAACATCACGGTGTGGTGCGCATTGTATGGGTGTGTGTTACATTAGATTCACTAGTAGCAGTGAGAAAAACATCACGGGGTGGTGCGCATTGTATGGGTGTGTGTTACATTACATTCTCTAGTAGGAGTGAGAAAAACATCACGGGGTGGTGCGCATTGTATGGGTGTGTGTTACATTAGACTCACTAGTAGGAGTGAGAAAAACATCACGGGGTAGTGCGCATTGTATGGGTGTGTGTTACATTAGATTCACTAGTAGCAGTGAGAAAAACATCACGGGGTGGTGCGCATTGTATGGGTGTGTGTTACATTAGATTCACTAGTAGCAGTGAGAAAAACATCACGGGGTGGTGCGCATTGTATGAGTGTTTGTTTCATTACATTCACTAGTAGCAGTGAGAAAAACATCACGGGGTGGTGCGCATTGTATGGGTGTGTGTTACATTACATTCACTAGTAGCAGTGAGAAAAACATCACGGTGTGGTGCGCATTGTATGGGTGTGTGTTACGTTACATTCACTAGTAGCAGTGAGAAAAACATCACGGGTTGGTGCGCATTGTATGGGTGTGTGTTACATTACATTCACTAGAAGGAGTGAGAAAAACATCACGGGGTGGTGCGCATTGTATGGGTGTGTGTTACATTACATTCACTAGTAGCAGTGAGAAAAACATCACGGTGTGGTGCGCATTGTATGGGTGTGTGTTACATTAGATTCACTAGTAGGAGTGAGAAAAACATCACGGGGTGGTGCGCATTGTATGGGTGTGTGTTACATTACATTCACTAGTAGCAGTGAGAAAAACATCACGGTGTGGTGCGCATTGTATGGGTGTGTGTTACATTAGATTCACTAGTAGGAGTGAGAAAAACATCACGGTGTGGTGCGCATTGTATGGGTGTGTGTTACATTACATTCACTAGTAGCAGTGAGAAAAACATCACGGGGTGGTGCGCATTGTATGGGTGTGTGTTACGTTACATTCACTAGTAGGAGTGAGAAAAACATCACGGGGTGGTGCGCATTGTATGGGTGTGTGTTACGTTACATTCACTAGTAGCAGTGAGAAAAACATCACGGGTTGGTGCGCATTGTATGGGTGTGTGTTACATTACATTCACTAGAAGGAGTGAGAAAAACATCACGGGGTGGTGCGCATTGTATGGGTGTGTGTTACATTACATTCACTAGAAGGAGTGAGAAAAACATCACGGGGTGGTGCGCATTGTATGGGTGTGTGTTACATTACATTCACTAGTAGGAGTGAGAAAAACATCACGGGGTGGTGTGCATTGTATGGGTGTGTTTTACATTACATTCACTAGTAGGAGTGAGAAAAACATCACGGGGTGGTGCGCATTGTATGGGTGTGTGTTACATTACGTTCACTAGTAGGAGTGAGAAAAACATCACGGGGTGGTGCGCATTGTATGGGTGTGTGTTACATTACATTCACTAGTAGGAGTGAGAAAAACATCACGGGGTGGTGCGCATTGTATGGGTGTGTGTTACATTAGATTCACTAGTAGGAGTGAGAAAAACATCACGGGGTGGTGCGCATTGTATGGGTGTGTGTTGCATTAGATTCACTAGTAGCAGTGAGAAAAACATCACGGGGTGGTGCGCATTGTATGGGTGTGTGTTACATTAGATTCACTAGTAGCAGTGAGATAAACATCACGGGGTTGTGCGCATTGTATGGGTGTGTGTTACATTAGATTCACTAGTAGCAGTGAGAAAAACATCATGGGGTGGTGCGCATTGTATGGGTGTGTGTTACATTAGATTCACTAGTAGGAGTGAGAAAAACATCACGGGGTGGTGCGCATTTTATGGGTGTGTGTTACATTAGATTCACTAGTAGGAGTGAGAAAAACATCACGGGGTGTTGCGCCTTGTATGGGTGTGTGTTACATTAGATTCACTAGTAGCAGTGAGAAAAACATCACGGGGTGGTGCGCCTTGTATGGGTGTGTGTTACATTAGATGCACTAGTAGGAGTGAGAAAAACATCACGGGGTGGTGCGCCTTGTATGGGTGTGTGTTACATTACATTCACTAGTAGGAGTGAGAAAAACATCACGGGGTGGTGCGCCTTGTATGGGTGTGTGTTACATTACATTCACTAGTAGGAATGAGAAAAACATCACGGGGTGGTGCGCATTGTATGGGTGTGTGTTACATTACATTCACTAGTATTAGTGAGCAAAACATCACGGGGTGGTGCGCCTTGTATGGGTGTGTGTTACATTAGATTCACTAGTAGGGGTGAGAAAAACATCACGGGGTGGTGCGCCTTGTATGGGTGTGTGTTACATTAGATTCACTAGTAGGAGTGAGAAAAACATCACGGGGTGGTGCGCATTGTATGGGTGTGTGTTACATTAGATTCACTAGTAGCAGTGAGAAAAACATCACGGGGTGGTGCGCCTTGTATGGGTGTGTGTTACATTACATTCACTAGTAGCAGTGAGAAAAACATCACGGGGTTGTGCGCATTGTATGGGTGTGCGTTACATTAGATTCACTAGTAGCAGTGAGAAAAACATCATGGGGTGGTGCGCATTGTATGGGTGTGTGTTACATTAGATTCACTAGTAGGAGTGAGAAAAACATCACGGGGTGGTGCGCATTTTATGGGTGTGTGTTACATTAGATTCACTAGTAGGAGTGAGAAAAACATCACGGGGTGGTGCGCATTGTATGGGTGTGGGTTACATTAGATTCACTAGTAGCAGTGAGAAAAACATCACGGGGTGGTGCGCATTGTATGGGTGTGTGTTACATTAGATTCACTAGTAGGAGTGAGAAAAACATCACGGGGTTGTGCGCATTGTATGGGTGTGTGTTACATTACATTCACTACTAACAGTGAGAAAAACATCACGGGGTGGTGCGCATTGTATGGGTGTGTGTTACATTAGATTCACTAGTAGGAGTGAGAAAAACATCACGGGGTGGTGCGCATTGTATGGGTGTGTGTTACATTACATTCACTAGTAGGAGTGAGAAAAACATCACGGGGTGGTGCGCATTGTATGGGTGTGTGTTCCATTAGATTCACTAGTAGGAGTGAGAAAAACATCACGGGGTGGTGCGCCTTGTATGGGTGTGTGTTACATTACATTCACTAGTAGGATTGAGAAAAACATCACGGGGTGGTGCGCCTTGTATGGGTGTGTGTTACATTAGATTCACTAGTAGGAGTGAGAAAAACATCACGGGGTGGTGCGCCTTGTATGGGTGTGTGTTACATTAGATTCACTAGTAGGAGTGAGAAAAACATCACGGGGTGGTGCGCCTTGTATGGGTGTGTGTTACATTAGATTCACTAGTAGGAGTGAGCAAAACATCACGGGGTGGTGCGCCTTGTATGGGTGTGTGTTACATTAGATTCACTAGTAGGAGTGAGCAAAACATCACGGGGTGGTGCGCCTTGTATGGGTGTGTCTTACATTAGATTCATTAGTAGGAGTGAGCAAAACATCACGGGGTGGTGCGCCTTTTATGGGTGTGTGTTACATTAGATTCACTAGTAGGAGTGAGCAAAACATCACGGGGTGGTGCGCCTTGTATGGGTGTGTGTTACATTAGATTCACTAGTAGGAGTGAGAAAAACATCACGGGGTGGTGCGCCTTGTATGGGTGTGTGTTACATTACATTCACTAGTAGGAGTGAGAAAAACATCTCGGGGTGGTGCGCCTTGTATGGGTGTGTGTTACGTTACATTCACTAGTAGGAGTCAGAAAAACATCACGGGGTGGTGCGCATTGTATGGGTGTGTGTTACATTACATTCACTAGTAGGAGTGAGCAAAACATCACGGGGTGGTGCGCCTTGTATGGGTGTGTGTTACATTAGATTCACTAGTAGGAGTGAGAAAAACATCACGGGGTGGTGCGCCTTGTATGGGTGTGTGTTACATTAGATTCACTAGTAGGAGTGAGAAAAACATCACGGGGTGGTGCGCATTGTATGGGTGTGTGTTACATTAGATTCACTAGTAGCAGTGAGAAAAACATCACGGGGTGGTGCGCATTGTATGGGTGTGTGTTTCATTACATTCACTAGTAGCAGTGTGAAAAACATCACGGGGTGGTGCGCATTGTATGGGTGTGTGTTACATTAGATTCACTAGTAGCAGTGAGAAAAACATCACGGGGTGGTGCGCATTGTATGGGTGTGTGTTACATTAGATTCACTAGTAGGAGTGAGAAAAACATCACGGGGTAGTGCGCATTGTATGGGTGTGTGTTACATTAGATTCACTAGTAGCAGTGAGAAAAACATCACGGGGTGGTGCGCATTGTATGGGTGTGTGTTACATTAGATTCACTAGTAGCAGTGAGAAAAACATCACGGGGTGGTGCGCATTGTATGGGTGTTTGTTTCATTACATTCACTAGTAGCAGTGAGAAAAACATCACGGGGTGGTGCGCATTGTATGGGTGTGTGTTACATTACATTCACTAGTAGCAGTGAGAAAAACATCACGGTGTGGTGCGCATTGTATGGGTGTGTGTTACATTAGATTCACTAGTAGGAGTGAGAAAAACATCACGGGGTGGTGCGCATTGTATGGGTGTGTGTTACATTACATTCACTAGTAGCAGTGAGAAAAACATCACGGGGTGGTGCGCATTGTATGGGTGTGTGTTACATTACATTCACTAGTAGGAGTGAGAAAAACATCACGGGGTGGTGCGCATTGTATGGGTGTGTGTTACGTTACATTCACTAGTAGCAGTGAGAAAAACATCACGGGTTGGTGCGCATTGTATGGGTGTGTGTTACATTACATTCACTAGAAGGAGTGAGAAAAACATCACGGGGTGGTGCGCATTGTATGGGTGTGTGTTACATTACATTCACTAGAAGGAGTGAGAAAAACATCACGGGGTGGTGCGCATTGTATGGGTGTGTGTTACATTACATTCACTAGTAGGAGTGAGAAAAACATCACGGGGTGGTGCGCATTGTATGGGTGTGTGTTACATTACGTTCACTAGTAGGAGTGAGAAAAACATCACGGGGTGGTGCGCATTGTATGGGTGTGTGTTACATTACATTCACTAGTAGGAGTGAGAAAAACATCACGGGGTGGTGCGCATTGTATGGGTGTGTGTTACATTAGATTCACTAGTAGGAGTGAGAAAAACATCACGGGGTGGTGCGCATTGTATGGGTGTGTGTTGCATTAGATTCACTAGTAGCAGTGAGAAAAACATCACGGGGTGGTGCGCATTGTATGGGTGTGTGTTACATTAGATTCACTAGTAGCAGTGAGATAAACATCACGGGGTTGTGCGCATTGTATGGGTGTGTGTTACATTAGATTCACTAGTAGCAGTGAGAAAAACATCATGGGGTGGTGCGCATTGTATGGGTGTGTGTTACATTAGATTCACTAGTAGGAGTGAGAAAAACATCACGGGGTGGTGCGCATTTTATGGGTGTGTGTTACATTAGATTCACTAGTAGGAGTGAGAAAAACATCACGGGGTGGTGCGCATTGTATGGGTGTGGGTTACATTAGATTCACTAGTAGGAGTGAGAAAAACATCACGGGGTGGTGCGCCTTGTATGGGTGTGTGTTACATTAGATGCACTAGTAGGAGTGAGAAAAACATCACGGGGTGGTGCGCCTTGTATGGGTGTGTGTTACATTACATTCACTAGTAGGAGTGAGAAAAACATCACGGGGTGGTGCGCCTTGTATGGGTGTGTGTTACATTACATTCACTAGTAGGAATGAGAAAAACATCACGGGGTGGTGCGCATTGTATGGGTGTGTGTTACATTACATTCACTAGTAGGAGTGAGCAAAACATCACGGGGTGGTGCGCCTTGTATGGGTGTGTGTTACATTAGATTCACTAGTAGGGGTGAGAAAAACATCACGGGGTGGTGCGCCTTGTATGGGTGTGTGTTACATTAGATTCACTAGTAGGAGTGAGAAAAACATCACGGGGTGGTGCGCATTGTATGGGTGTGTGTTACATTAGATTCACTAGTAGGAGTGAGAAAAACATCACGGGGTGGTGCGCCTTGTATGGGTGTGTGTTACATTACATTCACTAGTAGCAGTGAGAAAAACATCACGGGGTTGTGCGCATTGTATGGGTGTGCGTTACATTAGATTCACTAGTAGCAGTGAGAAAAACATCATGGGGTGGTGCGCATTGTATGGGTGTGTGTTACATTAGATTCACTAGTAGGAGTGAGAAAAACATCACGGGGTGGTGCGCATTTTATGGGTGTGTGTTACATTAGATTCACTAGTAGGAGTGAGAAAAACATCACGGGGTGGTGCGCATTGTATGGGTGTGGGTTACATTAGATTCACTAGTAGCAGTGAGAAAAACATCACGGGGTGGTGCGCATTGTATGGGTGTGTGTTACATTAGATTCACTAGTAGGAGTGAGAAAAACATCACGGGGTTGTGCGCATTGTATGGGTGTGTGTTACATTACATTCACTACTAACAGTGAGAAAAACATCACGGGGTGGTGCGCATTGTATGGGTGTGTGTTACATTAGATTCACTAGTAGGAGTGAGAAAAACATCACGGGGTGGTGCGCATTGTATGGGTGTGTGTTACATTACATTCACTAGTAGGAGTGAGAAAAACATCACGGGGTGGTGCGCATTGTATGGGTGTGTGTTCCATTAGATTCACTAGTAGGAGTGAGAAAAACATCACGGGGTGGTGCGCCTTGTATGGGTGTGTGTTACATTACATTCACTAGTAGAATTGAGAAAAACATCACGGGGTGGTGCGCCTTGTATGGGTGTGTGTTACATTAGATTCACTAGTAGGAGTGAGAAAAACATCACGGGTTGGTGCGCCTTGTATGGGTGTGTGTTACATTAGATTCACTAGTAGGAGTGAGCAAAACATCACGGGGTGGTGCGCCTTGTATGGGTGTGTGTTACATTAGATTCACTAGTAGGAGTGAGCAAAAGATCACGGGGTGGTGCGCCTTGTATGGGTGTGTGTTACATTAGATTCACTAGTAGGAGTGAGAAAAACATCACGGGGTGTTGCGCCTTGTATGGGTGTGTGTTACATTACATTCACTAGTAGGAGTGAGAAAAACATCACGGGGTGGTGCGCCTTGTATGGGTGTGTGTTACATTACATTCACTAATAGGAGTGAGAAAAACATCACGGGGTGGTGCGCATTGTATGGGTGTGTGTTACATTACATTCACTAGTAGGAGTGAGAAAAACATCACGGGGTGGTGCGGCTTGTATGGGTGTGTGTTACATTAGATTCACTAGTAGGAGTGAGAAAAACATCACGGGGTGGTGCGCCTTGTATGGGTGTGTGTTACATTAGATTCACTAGTAGGAGTGAGAAAAACATCACTGGGTGGTGCGCATTGTATGGGTGTGTGTTACATTAGATTCACTAGTAGGAGTGAGAAAAACATCACGTGGTGGTGCGCCATTTATGGGTGTGTGTTACATTAGATTCACTAGTAGGAGTGAGAAAAACATCACGGGGTGGTGCGCATTGTATGGGTGTGTGTTACATTAGATTCACTAGTAGGAGTGAGAAAAACATCACGGGGTGGTGCGCCTTGTATGGGTGTGTGTTACATTACATTCACTAGTAGGAGTGAGCAAAACATCACGGGGTGGTGCGCCTTGTATGGGTGTGTCTTACATTAGATTCACTAGTAGGAGTGAGCAAAACATCACGGGGTGGTGCGCCTTGTATGGGTGTGTGTTACATTAGATTCACTAGTAGGAGTGAGCAAAACATCACGGGGTGGTGCGCCTTGTATGGGTGTGTGTTACATTAGATTCACTAGTAGGAGTGAGCAAAACATCACGGGGTGGTGCGCCTTGTATGGGTGTGTGTTACATTAGATTCACTAGTAGGAGTGAGAAAAACATCACGGGGTGTTGCGCCTTGTATGGGTGTGTGTTACATTACATTCACTAGTAGGAGTGAGAAAAACATCACGGGGTGGTGCGCCTTGTATGGGTGTGTGTTACATTACATTCACTAGTAGGAGTGAGAAAAACATCACGGGGTGGTGCGCATTGTATGGGTGTGTGTTACATTACATTCACTAGTAGGAGTGAGAAAAACATCACGGGGTGGTGCGCCTTGTATGGGTGTGTGTTACATTAGATTCACTAGTAGGAGTGAGAAAAACATCACGGGGTGGTGCGCCTTGTATGGGTGTGTGTTACATTAGATTCACTAGTAGGAGTGAGAAAAACATCACTGGGTGGTGCGCATTGTATGGGTGTGTGTTACATTAGATTCACTAGTAGGAGTGAGAAAAACATCACGGGGTGGTGCGCCTTTTATGGGTGTGTGTTACATTAGATTCACTAGTAGGAGTGAGAAAAACATCACGGGGTGGTGCGCATTGTATGGGTGTGTGTTACATTAGATTCACTAGTAGGAGTGAGAAAAACATCACGGGGTGGTGCGCCTTTTATGGATGTGTGTTACATTAGATTCACTAGTAGGAGTGAGAAAAACATCACGGGGTGGTGCGCCTTGTATGGGTGTGTGTTACATTACATTCACTAGTAGGAATGAGAAAAACATCACGGGGTGGTGCGCATTGTATGGGTGTGTGTTACATTACATTCACTAGTAGGAGTGAGCAAAACATCACGGGGTGGTGCGCCTTGTATGGGTGTGTGTTACATTAGATTCACTAGTAGGGGTGAGAAAAACATCACGGGGTGGTGCGCCTTGTATGGGTGTGTGTTACATTAGATTCACTAGTAGGAGTGAGAAAAACATCACGGGGTGGTGCGCATTGTATGGGTGTGTGTTACATTAGATTCACTAGTAGCAGTGAGAAAAACATCACGGGGTGGTGCGCCTTGTATGGGTGTGTGTTACATTACATTCACTAGTAGCAGTGAGAAAAACATCACGGGGTTGTGCGCATTGTATGGGTGTGCGTTACATTAGATTCACTAGTAGCAGTGAGAAAAACATCATGGGGTGGTGCGCATTGTATGGGTGTTTGTTACATTAGATTCACTAGTAGGAGTGAGAAAAACATCACGGGGTGGTGCGCATTTTATGGGTGTGTGTTACATTAGATTCACTAGTAGGAGTGAGAAAAACATCACGGGGTGGTGCGCATTGTATGGGTGTGGGTTACATTAGATTCACTAGTAGGAGTGAGAAAAACATCACGGGGTGGTGCGCATTGTATGGGTGTGTGTTACATTAGATTCACTAGTAGGAGTGAGAAAAACATCACGGGGTTGTGCGCATTGTATGGGTGTGTGTTACATTACATTCACTACTAACAGTGAGAAAAACATCACGGGGTGGTGCGCATTGTATGGGTGTGTGTTACATTAGATTCACTAGTAGGAGTGAGAAAAACATCACGGGGTGTTGCGCCTTGTATGGGTGTGTGTTACATTACATTCACTAGTAGGAGTGAGAAAAACATCACGGGGTGGTGCGCCTTGTATGGGTGTGTGTTACATTAGATTCACTAGTAGGAGTGAGCAAAACATCACGGGGTGGTGCGCCTTGTATGGGTGTGTGTTACATTAGATTCACTAGTAGGAGTGAGCAAAACATCACGGGGTGGTGCGCCTTGTATGGGTGTGTGTTACATTAGATTCACTAGTAGGAGTGAGAAAAACATCACGGGGTGTTGCGCCTTGTATGGGTGTGTGTTACATTACATTCACTAGTAGGAGTGAGAAAAACATCACGGGGTGGTGCGCCTTGTATGGGTGTGTGTTACATTACATTCACTAGTAGGAGTGAGAAAAACATCACGGGGTGGTGCGCATTGTATGGGTGTGTGTTACATTACATTCACTAGTAGGAGTGAGAAAAACATCACGGGGTGGTGCGGCTTGTATGGGTGTGTGTTACATTAGATTCACTAGTAGGAGTGAGAAAAACATCACGGGGTGGTGCGCCTTGTATGGGTGTGTGTTACATTAGATTCACTAGTAGGAGTGAGAAAAACATCACTGGGTGGTGCGCATTGTATGGGTGTGTGTTACATTAGATTCACTAGTAGGAGTGAGAAAAACATCACGTGGTCGTGCGCCATTTATGGGTGTGTGTTACATTAGATTCACTAGTAGGAGTGAGAAAAACATCACGGGGTGGTGCGCATTGTATGGGTGTGTGTTACATTAGATTCACTAGTAGGAGTGAGAAAAACATCACGGGGTGGTGCGCCTTGTATGGGTGTGTGTAACATTACATTCACTAGTAGGAGTGAGCAAAACATCACGGGGTGGTGCGCCTTGTATGGGTGTGTCTTACATTAGATTCACTAGTAGGAGTGAGCAAAACATCACGGGGTGGTGCGCCTTGTATGGGTGTGTGTTACATTAGATTCACTAGTAGGAGTGAGCAAAACATCACGGGGTGGTGCGCCTTGTATGGGTGTGTGTTACATTAGATTCACTAGTAGAGTGAGCAAAACATCACGGGGTGGTGCGCCTTGTATGGGTGTGTGTTACATTAGATTCACTAGTAGGAGTGAGAAAAACATCACGGGGTGTTGCGCCTTGTATGGGTGTGTGTTACATTACATTCACTAGTAGGAGTGAGAAAAACATCACGGGGTGGTGCGCCTTGTATGGGTGTGTGTTACATTACATTCACTAGTAGGAGTGAGAAAAACATCACGGGGTGGTGCGCATTGTATGGGTGTGTGTTACATTACATTCACTAGTAGGAGTGAGAAAAACATCACGGGGTGGTGCGCCTTGTATGGGTGTGTGTTACATTAGATTCACTAGTAGGAGTGAGAAAAACATCACGGGGTGGTGCGCCTTGTATGGGTGTGTGTTACATTAGATTCACTAGTAGGAGTGAGAAAAACATCACTGGGTGGTGCGCATTGTATGGGTGTGTGTTACATTAGATTCACTAGTAGGAGTGAGAAAAACATCACGGGGTGGTGCGCCTTTTATGGGTGTGTGTTACATTAGATTCACTAGTAGGAGTGAGAAAAACATCACGGGGTGGTGCGCATTGTATGGGTGTGTGTTACATTAGATTCACTAGTAGGAGTGAGAAAAACATCACGGGGTGGTGCGCATTGTATGGGTGTGTGTTACATTAGATTCACTAGTAGGAGTGAGAAAAACATCACGGGGTGGTGCGCATTGTATGGGTGTGTGTTACATTACATTCTCTAGTAGGAGTGAGAAAAACATCACGGGGTGGTGCGCATTGTATGGGTGTGTGTTACATTAGACTCACTAGTAGGAGTGAGAAAAACATCACGGGGTGGTGCGCATTGTATGGGTGTGTGTTACATTAGACTCACTAGTAGGAGTGAGAAAAACATCACGGGGTGGTGCGCATTGTATGGGTGTGTGTTACATAACATTCACTAGTAGGAGTGAGAAAAACATCACGGGGTGGTGCGCATTGTATGGGTGTGTGTTACATTAGATTCACTAGTAGGAGTGAGAAAAACATCACGGGGTGGTGCGCATTTTATGGGTGTGTGTTACATTAGATTCACTAGTAGGAGTGAGAAAAACATCACGGGGTGGTGCGCATTGTATGGGTGTGGGTTACATTAGATTCACTAGTAGCAGTGAGAAAAACATCACGGGGTGGTGCGCATTGTATGGGTGTGTGTTACATTAGATTCACTAGTAGGAGTGAGAAAAACATCACGGGGTTGTGCGCATTGTATGGGTGTGTGTTACATTACATTCACTACTAACAGTGAGAAAAACATCACGGGGTGGTGCGCATTGTATGGGTGTGTGTTACATTACATTCACTAGTAGGAGTGAGAAAAACATCACGGGCTGGTGCGCCTTGTATGGGTGCGTGTTACAATACATTCGCTAGTAGGAGTGAGAAAAACATCACGGGGTGGTGCGCCTTGTATGGGTGCGTGTTACAATACATTCACTAGTAGGAGTGAGAAAAACATCACGGGGTGGTGCGCCTTGTATGGGTGTGTGTTACATTAGATTCAGTATTAGGAGTGAAAAAAACATCACGGGGTGGTGCGCCTTGTATGGGTTTGTGTTACATTAGATTCACTAGTAGGAGTGAGAAAAACATCACGGTGTGGTGCGCCATGTATGGGTGTGTGTTACATTAGATTCACTAGTAGGAGTGAGCAAAACATCACGGGGTGGTGCGCATTGTATGGGTGTGTGTTACATTAGAATCACTAGTAGGAGTGAGCAAAACATCACGGTGTGGTGCGCCTTGTATGGGTGTGTGTTACATTAGATTCACTAGTAGGAGTGAGCAAAACATCACGGGTTGGTGCGCCTTGTATGGGTGTGTGTTACATTAGATTCACTAGTAGGAGTGAGAAAAACATCACGGGGTGGTGCGCCTTGTATGGGTGTGTGTTACATTAGATTCACTAGTAGGAGTGAGAAAAACATCACGGGGTTTTGCGCCTTGTATGGGTGTGTGTTACATTAGATTCACTAGTAGGAGTGAGAAAAACATCACGGGGTGGTGCGCCTTGTATGGGTGTGTGTTACATTAGATTCACTAGTGGGAGTGAGAAAAACATCACGGGGTGGTGCGCCTTGTATGGGTGTGTGTTACATTAGATTCACTAGTAGGAGTGAGAAAAACATCACGGGGTGGTGCGCCTTGTATGGGTGTGTGTTACATTAGATTCACTAGTAGGAGTGAGAAAAACATCACGGGATGGTGCGCATTGTATGGGTGTGTGTTACATTAGATTCACTAGTAGGAGTGAGAAAAACATCACGGGGTGGTGCGCCTTGTATGGGTGTGTGTTACATTAGATTCACTAGTAGGAGTGAGAAAAACATCACGGGGTGGTGCGCATTGTATGGGTGTGTGTTACATTAGATTCACTAGTAGGAGTGAGAAAAACATGACGGGGTGGTGCGCATTGTATGGGTGTGTGTTACATTAGATTCACTAGTAGGAGTGAGAAAAACCTCACGGGGTGATGCGCATTGTATGGGTGTGTGTTACATTAAATTCACTAGTAGGAGTGAGAAAAACCTCACGGGGTGGTGCGCATTGTATGGGTGTGTGTTACATTAGATTCACTAGTAGGAGTGAGAAAAACCTCACGGGGTGGTGCGCATTGTATGGGTGTGTGTTACATTACATTCACCAGTAGGAGTGAGAAAAACATCACGGGGTGGTGCGCATTGTATGGGTGTGTGTTACATTACATTCACTAGTAGGAGTGAGAAAAACCTCCCGGCGTGGTGCGCCTTGTATGGGTGTGTGTTACATTACATTCACTAGTAGGAGTGAGAAAAACCTCACGGGGTGGTGCGCCTTGTATCGGTGTGTGTTACATTACATTCACTAGTAGGAGTGAGAAAAACCTCACGGGGTGGTGCGCATTGTATGGGTGTGTGTTACATTACATTCACTAGTAGGAGTGAGAAAAACCTCACGGCGTGGTGCGCATTGTATGGGTGTGTGTTACATTAGATTCACTAGCAGCAGTGAGAAAATCATCACGGGGTGGCGCGCATTGTATGGGTGTGTGTTACATTAGATTCACTAGTAGCAGTGAGAAAAACATCACGGGGTGGTGCGCAATGTATGGGTGTGTGTTACATTAGATTCACTAGTAGCAGTGAGAAAAACATCACGGGGTGGTGCGCATTGTATGGGTGTGTGTTACATTAGATTCACTAGTAGCAGTGAGAAAAACATCACGGGGTGGTGCGCATTGTATGGGTGTGTGTTACATTACATTCACTAGTAGCAGTGAGAAAAACATCACGGAGTGGTGCGCATTGTATGGGTGTGTGTTACATTACATTCACTAGTAGCAGTGAGAAAAACATCACGGTGTGGTGCACATTGTATGGGTGTGTGTTACATTAGATTCACTAGTAGGAGTGAGAAAAACATCACGGGGTGGTGCGCATTGTGTGGGTGTGTGTTACATTACATTCACTAGTAGCAGTGAGAAAAACATCACGGGGTGGTGCGCATTGTATGGGTGTGTGTTACATTACATTCACTAGTAGGAGTGAGAAAAACATCACGGGGTGGTGCGCCTTGTATGGGTGTGTGTTACGTTACATTCACTAGTAGCAGTGAGAAAAACATCACGGGTTGGTGCGCAATGTATGGGTGTGTGTTACATTACATTCACTAGAAGGAGTGAGAAAAACATCACGGGGTGGTGCGCATTGTATGGGTGTGTGTTACATTACTTTCACTAGTAGGAGTGAGAAAATCATCACGGGGTGGTGCGCATTGTATGGGTGTGTGTTACATTACATGCACTAGTAGGAGTGAGAAAAACATCACGGGGTGGTGCGCATTGTATGGGTGTGTGTTACATTACATTCACTAGTAGGAGTGAGAAAAACATCACGGGGTGGTGCGCATTGTATGGGTGTGTTTTACATTACATTCACTAGTAGGAGTGAGAAAAACATCACGGGGTGGTGCGCATTGTATGGGTGTGTGTTACATTACATTCACTAGTAGGAGTGAGAAAAACATCACGGGGTGGTGCGCATTGTATGGGTGTGTGTTACATTACATTCACTAGTAGGAGTGAGAAAAACATCACGGGGTGGTGCGCATTGTATGGGTGTGTGTTACATTAGATTCACTACTAACAGTGAGAAAAACATCACGGGGTGGTGCGCATTGTATGGGTGTGTGTTACATTAGATTCACTAGAAGGAGTGAGAAAAACATCACGGGGTGGTGCGCATTGTATGGGTGTGTGTTACCTTACATTCACTAGTAGGAGTGAGAAAAACATCACGGGGTGGTGCGCATTGTATGGGTGTGTGTTACATTAGATTCACTAGTAGGAGTGAGAAAAACATCACGGGGTGGTGCGCCTTGTATGGGTGTGTGTTACATTACATTCACTAGTAGGAGTGAGAAAAACATCACGGGGTGGTGCGCCTTGTATGGGTGTGTGTTACATTAGATTCACTAGTAGGAGTGAGAAAAACATCACGGGGTGGTGCGCCTTGTATGGGTGTGTGTTACATTAGATTCACTAGTAGGAGTGAGCAAAACATCACGGGGTGGTGCGCCTTGTATGGGTGTGTGTTATATTAGATTCACTAGTAGGAGTGAGCAAAACATCACGGGGTGGTGCGCCTTGTATGGGTGTGTCTTACATTAGATTCACTAGTAGGAGTGAGCAAAACATCACGGGGTGGTGCGCCTTGTATGGGTGTGTGTTACATTAGATTCACTAGTAGGAGTGAGCAAAACATCACGGGGTGGTGCGCCTTGTATGGGTGTGTGTTACATTAGATTCACTAGTAGGAGTGAGAAAAACATCACGGGGTGGTGCGCCTTGTATGGGTGTGTGTTACATTACATTCACTAGTAGGAGTGAGAAAAACATCACGGGGTGGTGCGCCTTGTATGGGTGTGTGTTACATTACATTCACTAGTAGGAGTGAGAAAAACATCACGGGGTGGTGCGCATTGTATGGGTGTGTGTTACATTACATTCACTAGTAGGAGTGAGCAAAACATCACGGGGTGGTGCGCCTTGTATGGGTGTGTGTTACATTAGATTCACTAGTAGGAGTGAGAAAAACATCACGGGGTGGTGCGCCTTGTATGGGTGTGTGTTACATTACATTCACTAGTAGCAGTGAGAAAAACATCACGGAGTGGTGCGCATTGTATGGGTGTGTGTTACATTACATTCACTAGTAGGAGTGAGAAAAACATCACGGGGTGGTGCGCATTGTATGGGTGTGTTTTACATTACATTCACTAGTAGGAGTGAGAAAAACATCACGGGGTGGTGCGCATTGTATGGGTGTGTGTTACATTACATTCACTAGTAGGAGTGAGAAAAACATCACGGGGTGGTGCGCATTGTATGGGTGTGTGTTACATTACATTCACTAGTAGGAGTGAGAAAAACATCACGGGGTGGTGCGCATTGTATGGGTGTGTGTTACATTAGATTCACTACTAACAGTGAGAAAAACATCACGGGGTGGTGCGCATTGTATGGGTGTGTGTTACATTAGATTCACTAGAAGGAGTGAGAAAAACATCACGGGGTGGTGCGCATTGTATGGGTGTGTGTTACATTACATTCACTAGTAGGAGTGAGAAAAACATCACGGGGTGGTGCGCATTGTATGGGTGTGTGTTACATTAGATTCACTAGTAGGAGTGAGAAAAACATCACGGGGTGGTGCGCCTTGTATGGGTGTGTGTTACATTACATTCACTAGTAGGAGTGAGAAAAACATCACGGGGTGGTGCGCCTTGTATGGGTGTGTGTTACATTAGATTCACTAGTAGGAGTGAGAAAAACATCACGGGGTGGTGCGCCTTGTATGGGTGTGTGTTACATTAGATTCACTAGTAGGAGTGAGCAAAACATCACGGGGTGGTGCGCCTTGTATGGGTGTGTGTTATATTAGATTCACTAGTAGGAGTGAGCAAAACATCACGGGGTGGTGCGCCTTGTATGGGTGTGTCTTACATTAGATTCACTAGTAGGAGTGAGCAAAACATCACGGGGTGGTGCGCCTTGTATGGGTGTGTGTTACATTAGATTCACTAGTAGGAGTGAGCAAAACATCACGGGGTGGTGCGCCTTGTATGGGTGTGTGTTACATTAGATTCACTAGTAGGAGTGAGAAAAACATCACGGGGTGGTGCGCCTTGTATGGGTGTGTGTTACATTACATTCACTAGTAGGAGTGAGAAAAACATCACGGGGTGGTGCGCCTTGTATGGGTGTGTGTTACATTACATTCACTAGTAGGAGTGAGAAAAACATCACGGGGTGGTGCGCATTGTATGGGTGTGTGTTACATTACATTCACTAGTAGGAGTGAGCAAAACATCACGGGGTGGTGCGCCTTGTATGGGTGTGTGTTACATTAGATTCACTAGTAGGAGTGAGAAAAACATCACGGGGTGGTGCGCCTTGTATGGGTGTGTGTTACATTACATTCACTAGTAGCAGTGAGAAAAACATCACGGAGTGGTGCGCATTGTATGGGTGTGTGTTACATTACATTCACTAGTAGCAGTGAGAAAAACATCACGGTGTGGTGCGCATTGTATGGGTGTGTGTTACATTAGATTCACTAGTAGGAGTGAGAAAAACATCACGGGGTGGTGCGCATTGTATGGGTGTGTGTTACATTACATTCACTAGTAGCAGTGAGAAAAACATCACGGGGTGGTGCGCATTGTATGGGTGTGTGTTACATTACATTCACTAGTAGGAGTGAGAAAAACATCACGGGGTGGTGCGCCTTGTATGGGTGTGTGTTACATTAGATTCACTAGTAGGAGTGAGAAATACATCACGGGGTGGTGCGCATTTTATGGGTGTGTGTTACATTAGATTCACTAGTAGGAGTGAGAAAAACATCACGGTGTGGTGCGCATTGTATGGGTGTGGGTTACATTAGATTCACTAGTAGCAGTGAGAAAAACATCACGGGGTGGTGCGCCTTGTATGGGTGTGTGTTACATTAGATTCACTAGTAGGAGTGAGAAAAACATCACGGGGTGGTGCGCCTTGTATGGGTGTGTGTTACATTACATTCACTAGTAGGAGTGAGAAAAACATCACGGGGTGGTGCGCCTTGTATGGGTGTGTGTTACATTACATTCACTAGTAGGAGTGAGAAAAACATCACGGGGTGGTGCGCATTGTATGGGTGTGTGTTACATTACATTCACTAGTAGGAGTGAGCAAAACATCACGGGGTGGTGCGCCTTGTATGGGTGTGTGTTACATTAGATTCACTAGTAGGAGTGAGAAAAACATCACGGGGTGGTGCGCCTTGTATGGGTGTGTGTTACATTACATTCACTAGTAGCAGTGAGAAAAACATCACGGAGTGGTGCGCATTGTATGGGTGTGTGTTACATTACATTCACTAGTAGGAGTGAGAAAAACATCACGGGGTGGTGCGCATTGTATGGGTGTGTTTTACATTACATTCACTAGTAGGAGTGAGAAAAACATCACGGGGTGGTGCGCATTGTATGGGTGTGTGTTACATTACATTCACTAGTAGGAGTGAGAAAAACATCACGGGGTGGTGCGCATTGTATGGGTGTGTGTTACATTACATTCACTAGTAGGAGTGAGAAAAACATCACGGGGTGGTGCGCATTGTATGGGTGTGTGTTACATTAGATTCACTACTAACAGTGAGAAAAACATCACGGGGTGGTGCGCATTGTATGGGTGTGTGTTACATTAGATTCACTAGAAGGAGTGAGAAAAACATCACGGGGTGGTGCGCATTGTATGGGTGTGTGTTACATTACATTCACTAGTAGGAGTGAGAAAAACATCACGGGGTGGTGCGCATTGTATGGGTGTGTGTTACATTAGATTCACTAGTAGGAGTGAGAAAAACATCACGGGGTGGTGCGCCTTGTATGGGTGTGTGTTACATTACATTCACTAGTAGGAGTGAGAAAAACATCACGGGGTGGTGCGCCTTGTATGGGTGTGTGTTACATTAGATTCACTAGTAGGAGTGAGAAAAACATCACGGGGTGGTGCGCCTTGTATGGGTGTGTGTTACATTAGATTCACTAGTAGGAGTGAGCAAAACATCACGGGGTGGTGCGCCTTGTATGGGTGTGTGTTATATTAGATTCACTAGTAGGAGTGAGCAAAACATCACGGGGTGGTGCGCCTTGTATGGGTGTGTCTTACATTAGATTCACTAGTAGGAGTGAGCAAAACATCACGGGGTGGTGCGCCTTGTATGGGTGTGTGTTACATTAGATTCACTAGTAGGAGTGAGCAAAACATCACGGGGTGGTGCGCCTTGTATGGGTGTGTGTTACATTAGATTCACTAGTAGGAGTGAGAAAAACATCACGGGGTGGTGCGCCTTGTATGGGTGTGTGTTACATTACATTCACTAGTAGGAGTGAGAAAAACATCACGGGGTGGTGCGCCTTGTATGGGTGTGTGTTACATTACATTCACTAGTAGGAGTGAGAAAAACATCACGGGGTGGTGCGCATTGTATGGGTGTGTGTTACATTACATTCACTAGTAGGAGTGAGCAAAACATCACGGGGTGGTGCGCCTTGTATGGGTGTGTGTTACATTAGATTCACTAGTAGGAGTGAGAAAAACATCACGGGGTGGTGCGCCTTGTATGGGTGTGTGTTACATTACATTCACTAGTAGCAGTGAGAAAAACATCACGGAGTGGTGCGCATTGTATGGGTGTGTGTTACATTACATTCACTAGTAGGAGTGAGAAAAACATCACGGGGTGGTGCGCCTTGTGTGGGTGTGTGTTACATTACATTCACTAGTAGCAGTGAGAAAAACATCACGGGGTGGTGCGCATTGTATGGGTGTGTGTTACATTACATTCACTAGTAGGAGTGAGAAAAACATCACGGGGTGGTGCGCCTTGTATGGGTGTGTGTTACGTTACATTCACTAGTAGCAGTGAGAAAAACATCACGGGTTGGTGCGCAATGTATGGGTGTGTGTTACATTACATTCACTAGAAGGAGTGAGAAAAACATCACGGGGTGGTGCGCATTGTATGGGTGTGTGTTACATTACTTTCACTAGTAGGAGTGAGAAAATCATCACGGGGTGGTGCGCATTGTATGGGTGTGTGTTACATTACATGCACTAGTAGGAGTGAGAAAAACATCACGGGGTGGTGCGCATTGTATGGGTGTGTGTTACATTACATTCACTAGTAGGAGTGAGAAAAACATCACGGGGTGGTGCGCATTGTATGGGTGTGTTTTACATTACATTCACTAGTAGGAGTGAGAAAAACATCACGGGGTGGTGCGCATTGTATGGGTGTGTGTTACATTACATTCACTAGTAGGAGTGAGAAAAACATCACGGGGTGGTGCGCATTGTATGGGTGTGTGTTACATTACATTCACTAGTAGGAGTGAGAAAAACATCACGGGGTGGTGCGCATTGTATGGGTGTGTGTTACATTAGATTCACTACTAACAGTGAGAAAAACATCACGGGGTGGTGCGCATTGTATGGGTGTGTGTTACATTAGATTCACTAGAAGGAGTGAGAAAAACATCACGGGGTGGTGCGCATTGTATGGGTGTGTGTTACCTTACATTCACTAGTAGGAGTGAGAAAAACATCACGGGGTGGTGCGCATTGTATGGGTGTGTGTTACATTAGATTCACTAGTAGGAGTGAGAAAAACATCACGGGGTGGTGCGCCTTGTATGGGTGTGTGTTACATTACATTCACTAGTAGGAGTGAGAAAAACATCACGGGGTGGTGCGCCTTGTATGGGTGTGTGTTACATTAGATTCACTAGTAGGAGTGAGAAAAACATCACGGGGTGGTGCGCCTTGTATGGGTGTGTGTTACATTAGATTCACTAGTAGGAGTGAGCAAAACATCACGGGGTGGTGCGCCTTGTATGGGTGTGTGTTATATTAGATTCACTAGTAGGAGTGAGCAAAACATCACGGGGTGGTGCGCCTTGTATGGGTGTGTCTTACATTAGATTCACTAGTAGGAGTGAGCAAAACATCACGGGGTGGTGCGCCTTGTATGGGTGTGTGTTACATTAGATTCACTAGTAGGAGTGAGCAAAACATCACGGGGTGGTGCGCCTTGTATGGGTGTGTGTTACATTAGATTCACTAGTAGGAGTGAGAAAAACATCACGGGGTGGTGCGCCTTGTATGGGTGTGTGTTACATTACATTCACTAGTAGGAGTGAGAAAAACATCACGGGGTGGTGCGCCTTGTATGGGTGTGTGTTACATTACATTCACTAGTAGGAGTGAGAAAAACATCACGGGGTGGTGCGCATTGTATGGGTGTGTGTTACATTACATTCACTAGTAGGAGTGAGCAAAACATCACGGGGTGGTGCGCCTTGTATGGGTGTGTGTTACATTAGATTCACTAGTAGGAGTGAGAAAAACATCACGGGGTGGTGCGCCTTGTATGGGTGTGTGTTACATTACATTCACTAGTAGCAGTGAGAAAAACATCACGGAGTGGTGCGCATTGTATGGGTGTGTGTTACATTACATTCACTAGTAGGAGTGAGAAAAACATCACGGGGTGGTGCGCATTGTATGGGTGTGTTTTACATTACATTCACTAGTAGGAGTGAGAAAAACATCACGGGGTGGTGCGCATTGTATGGGTGTGTGTTACATTACATTCACTAGTAGGAGTGAGAAAAACATCACGGGGTGGTGCGCATTGTATGGGTGTGTGTTACATTACATTCACTAGTAGGAGTGAGAAAAACATCACGGGGTGGTGCGCATTGTATGGGTGTGTGTTACATTAGATTCACTACTAACAGTGAGAAAAACATCACGGGGTGGTGCGCATTGTATGGGTGTGTGTTACATTAGATTCACTAGAAGGAGTGAGAAAAACATCACGGGGTGGTGCGCATTGTATGGGTGTGTGTTACATTACATTCACTAGTAGGAGTGAGAAAAACATCACGGGGTGGTGCGCATTGTATGGGTGTGTGTTACATTAGATTCACTAGTAGGAGTGAGAAAAACATCACGGGGTGGTGCGCCTTGTATGGGTGTGTGTTACATTACATTCACTAGTAGGAGTGAGAAAAACATCACGGGGTGGTGCGCCTTGTATGGGTGTGTGTTACATTAGATTCACTAGTAGGAGTGAGAAAAACATCACGGGGTGGTGCGCCTTGTATGGGTGTGTGTTACATTAGATTCACTAGTAGGAGTGAGCAAAACATCACGGGGTGGTGCGCCTTGTATGGGTGTGTGTTATATTAGATTCACTAGTAGGAGTGAGCAAAACATCACGGGGTGGTGCGCCTTGTATGGGTGTGTCTTACATTAGATTCACTAGTAGGAGTGAGCAAAACATCACGGGGTGGTGCGCCTTGTATGGGTGTGTGTTACATTAGATTCACTAGTAGGAGTGAGCAAAACATCACGGGGTGGTGCGCCTTGTATGGGTGTGTGTTACATTAGATTCACTAGTAGGAGTGAGAAAAACATCACGGGGTGGTGCGCCTTGTATGGGTGTGTGTTACATTACATTCACTAGTAGGAGTGAGAAAAACATCACGGGGTGGTGCGCCTTGTATGGGTGTGTGTTACATTACATTCACTAGTAGGAGTGAGAAAAACATCACGGGGTGGTGCGCATTGTATGGGTGTGTGTTACATTACATTCACTAGTAGGAGTGAGCAAAACATCACGGGGTGGTGCGCCTTGTATGGGTGTGTGTTACATTAGATTCACTAGTAGGAGTGAGAAAAACATCACGGGGTGGTGCGCCTTGTATGGGTGTGTGTTACATTACATTCACTAGTAGCAGTGAGAAAAACATCACGGAGTGGTGCGCATTGTATGGGTGTGTGTTACATTACATTCACTAGTAGCAGTGAGAAAAACATCACGGTGTGGTGCGCATTGTATGGGTGTGTGTTACATTAGATTCACTAGTAGGAGTGAGAAAAACATCACGGGGTGGTGCGCATTGTATGGGTGTGTGTTACATTACATTCACTAGTAGCAGTGAGAAAAACATCACGGGGTGGTGCGCATTGTATGGGTGTGTGTTACATTACATTCACTAGTAGGAGTGAGAAAAACATCACGGGGTGGTGCGCCTTGTATGGGTGTGTGTTACATTAGATTCACTAGTAGGAGTGAGAAATACATCACGGGGTGGTGCGCATTTTATGGGTGTGTGTTACATTAGATTCACTAGTAGGAGTGAGAAAAACATCACGGTGTGGTGCGCATTGTATGGGTGTGGGTTACATTAGATTCACTAGTAGCAGTGAGAAAAACATCACGGGGTGGTGCGCCTTGTATGGGTGTGTGTTACATTAGATTCACTAGTAGGAGTGAGAAAAACATCACGGGGTGGTGCGCCTTGTATGGGTGTGTGTTACATTACATTCACTAGTAGGAGTGAGAAAAACATCACGGGGTGGTGCGCCTTGTATGGGTGTGTGTTACATTACATTCACTAGTAGGAGTGAGAAAAACATCACGGGGTGGTGCGCATTGTATGGGTGTGTGTTACATTACATTCACTAGTAGGAGTGAGCAAAACATCACGGGGTGGTGCGCCTTGTATGGGTGTGTGTTACATTAGATTCACTAGTAGGAGTGAGAAAAACATCACGGGGTGGTGCGCCTTGTATGGGTGTGTGTTACATTACATTCACTAGTAGCAGTGAGAAAAACATCACGGAGTGGTGCGCATTGTATGGGTGTGTGTTACATTACATTCACTAGTAGGAGTGAGAAAAACATCACGGGGTGGTGCGCATTGTATGGGTGTGTTTTACATTACATTCACTAGTAGGAGTGAGAAAAACATCACGGGGTGGTGCGCATTGTATGGGTGTGTGTTACATTACATTCACTAGTAGGAGTGAGAAAAACATCACGGGGTGGTGCGCATTGTATGGGTGTGTGTTACATTACATTCACTAGTAGGAGTGAGAAAAACATCACGGGGTGGTGCGCATTGTATGGGTGTGTGTTACATTAGATTCACTACTAACAGTGAGAAAAACATCACGGGGTGGTGCGCATTGTATGGGTGTGTGTTACATTAGATTCACTAGAAGGAGTGAGAAAAACATCACGGGGTGGTGCGCATTGTATGGGTGTGTGTTACATTACATTCACTAGTAGGAGTGAGAAAAACATCACGGGGTGGTGCGCATTGTATGGGTGTGTGTTACATTAGATTCACTAGTAGGAGTGAGAAAAACATCACGGGGTGGTGCGCCTTGTATGGGTGTGTGTTACATTACATTCACTAGTAGGAGTGAGAAAAACATCACGGGGTGGTGCGCCTTGTATGGGTGTGTGTTACATTAGATTCACTAGTAGGAGTGAGAAAAACATCACGGGGTGGTGCGCCTTGTATGGGTGTGTGTTACATTAGATTCACTAGTAGGAGTGAGCAAAACATCACGGGGTGGTGCGCCTTGTATGGGTGTGTGTTATATTAGATTCACTAGTAGGAGTGAGCAAAACATCACGGGGTGGTGCGCCTTGTATGGGTGTGTCTTACATTAGATTCACTAGTAGGAGTGAGCAAAACATCACGGGGTGGTGCGCCTTGTATGGGTGTGTGTTACATTAGATTCACTAGTAGGAGTGAGCAAAACATCACGGGGTGGTGCGCCTTGTATGGGTGTGTGTTACATTAGATTCACTAGTAGGAGTGAGAAAAACATCACGGGGTGGTGCGCCTTGTATGGGTGTGTGTTACATTACATTCACTAGTAGGAGTGAGAAAAACATCACGGGGTGGTGCGCCTTGTATGGGTGTGTGTTACATTACATTCACTAGTAGGAGTGAGAAAAACATCACGGGGTGGTGCGCATTGTATGGGTGTGTGTTACATTACATTCACTAGTAGGAGTGAGCAAAACATCACGGGGTGGTGCGCCTTGTATGGGTGTGTGTTACATTAGATTCACTAGTAGGAGTGAGAAAAACATCACGGGGTGGTGCGCCTTGTATGGGTGTGTGTTACATTACATTCACTAGTAGCAGTGAGAAAAACATCACGGAGTGGTGCGCATTGTATGGGTGTGTGTTACATTACATTCACTAGTAGCAGTGAGAAAAACATCACGGTGTGGTGCGCATTGTATGGGTGTGTGTTACATTAGATTCACTAGTAGGAGTGAGAAAAACATCACGGGGTGGTGCGCATTGTATGGGTGTGTGTTACATTACATTCACTAGTAGCAGTGAGAAAAACATCACGGGGTGGTGCGCATTGTATGGGTGTGTGTTACATTACATTCACTAGTAGGAGTGAGAAAAACATCACGGGGTGGTGCGCCTTGTATGGGTGTGTGTTACATTAGATTCACTAGTAGGAGTGAGAAAAACATCACGGGGTGGTGCGCATTTTATGGGTGTGTGTTACATTAGATTCACTAATAGGAGTGAGAAAAACATCACGGTGTGGTGCGCATTGTATGGGTGTGGGTTACATTAGATTCACTAGTAGCAGTGAGAAAAACATCACGGGGTGGTGCGCCTTGTATGGGTGTGTGTTACATTAGATGCACTAGTAGGAGTGAGAAAAACATCACGGGTGGTGCGCCTTGTATGGGTGTGTGTTACATTACATTCACTAGTAGGAGTGAGAAAAACATCACGGGGTGGTGCGCCTTGTATGGGTGTGTGTTACATTACATTCACTAGTAGGAATGAGAAAAACATCACGGGGTGGTGCGCATTGTATGGGTGTGTGTTACATTACATTCACTAGTAGGAGTGAGCAAAACATCACGGGGTGGTGCGCCTTGTATGGGTGTGTGTTACATTAGATTCACTAGTAGGAGTGAGAAAATCATCACGGGGTGGTGCGCATTGTATGGGTGTGTGTTACATTAGATTCACTAGTAGCAGTGAGAAAAACATCACGGGGTGGTGCGCATTGTATGGGTGTGTGTTACATTAGATTCACTAGTAGCAGTGAGAAAAACATCACGGGGTTGTGCGCATGTATGGGTGTGCGTTACATTAGATTCACTAGTAGCAGTGAGAAAAACATCATGGGGTGGTGCGCATTGTATGGGTGTGTGTTACATAGATTCACTAGTAGGAGTGAGAAAAACATCACGGGGTGGTGCGCATTTTATGGGTGTGTGTTACATTAGATTCACTAGTAGGAGTGAGAAAAACATCACGGGGTGGTGCGCATTGTATGGGTGTGGGTTACATTAGATTCACTAGTAGGAGTGAGAAAAACATCACGGGGTGGTGCGCATTGTATGGGTGTGTGTTACATTACATTCACTAGTAGCAGTGAGAAAAACATCACGGGGTGGTGCGCATTGTATGGGTGTGTGTTACATTAGATTCACTAATAGGAGTGAGAAAAACATCACGGGGTGGTGCGCCTTGTATGGGTGTGTGTTACATTAGATGCACTAGTAGGAGTGAGAAAAACATCACGGGGTGGTGCGCCTTGTATGGGTGTGTGTTACATTACATTCACTAGTAGGAGTGAGAAAAACATCACGGGGTGGTGCGCCTTGTATGGGTGTGTGTTACATTACATTCACTAGTAGGAATGAGAAAAACATCACGGGGTGGTGCGCATTGTATGGGTGTGTGTTACATTACATTCACTAGTAGGAGTGAGCAAAACATTACGGGGTGGTGCGCCTTGTATGGGTGTGTGTTACATTAGATTCACTAGTAGGAGTGAGCAAAACATCACGGGGTGGTGCGCATTGTATGGGTGTGTTTTACAGATTCACTAGTAGCAGTGAGAAAAACATCACGGGGTGGTGCGCATTGTATGGGTGTGTGTTACATTAGATTCACTAGTAGCAGTGAGAAAAACATCACGGGGTTGTGCGCATTGTATGGGTGTGCGTTACATTAGATTCACTAGTAGCAGTGAGAAAAACATCACGGGGTGGTGCGCATTGTATGGGTGTGCGTTACATTAGATTCACTAGTAGGAGTGAGAAAAACATCACGGGGTGGTGCGCATTTTATGGGTGTGTGTTACATTAGATTCACTAGTAGGAGTGAGAAAAACATCACGGGGTGGTGCGCATTGTATGGGTGTGGGTTACATTAGATTCACTAGTAGGAGTGAGAAAAACATCACGGGGTGGTGCGCATTGTATGGGTGTGTGTTACATTACATTCTCTAGTAGGAGTGAGAAAAACATCACGGGGTGGTGCGCATTGTATGGGTGTGTGTTACATTAGATTCACTAGTAGGAGTGAGAAAAACATCACGGGGTGGTGCGCATTGTATGGGTGTGTGTTACATTAGATTCACTAGTAAGAGTGAGAAAAACATCACGGGGTTGTGCGCATTGTATGGGTGTGTGTTACATTACATTCACTACTAACAGTGAGAAAAACATCACGGGGTGGTGCGCATTGTATGGGTGTGTGTTACATTAGATTCACTAGTAGGAGTGAGAAAAACATCACGGGGTGGTGCGCATTGTATGGGTGTGTGTTACATTACATTCACTAGTAGGAGTGAGAAAAACATCACGGGGTGGTGCGCATTGTATGGGTGTGTGTTACATTAGATTCACTAGTAGGAGTGAGAAAAACATCACGGGGTGGTGCGCCTTGTATGGGTGTGTGTTACATTACATTCACTAGTAGGATTGAGAAAAACATCACGGGGTGGTGCGCCTTGTATGGGTGTGTGTTACATTAGATTCACTAGTAGGAGTGAGAAAAACATCACGGGGTGGTGCGCCTTGTATGGGTGTGTGTTACATTAGATTCACTAGTAGGAGTGAGCAAAACATCACGGGGTGGTGCGCCTTGTATGGGTGTGTGTTACATTAGATTCACTAGTAGGAGTGAGCAAAACATCACGGGGTGGTGCGCCTTGTATGGGTGTGTGTTACATTAGATTCACTAGTAGGAGTGAGAAAAACATCACGGGGTGTTGCGCCTTGTATGGGTGTGTGTTACATTACATTCACTAGTAGGAGTGAGCAAAACATCACGGGGTGGTGCGCCTTGTATGGGTGTGTGTTACATTACATTCACTAGTAGGAGTGAGAAAAACATCACGGGGTGGTGCGCATTGTATGGGTGTGTGTTACATTACATTCACTAGTAGGAGTGAGAAAAACATCACGGGGTGGTGCGCCTTGTATGGGTGTGTGTTACATTAGATTCACTAGTAGGAGTGAGAAAAACATCACGGGGTGGTGCGCCTTGTATGGGTGTGTGTTACATTAGATTCACTAGTAGGAGTGAGAAAAACATCACGGGGTGGTGCGCATTTTATGGGTGTGTGTTACATTAGATTCACTAGTAGGAGTGAGAAAAACATCACGGTGTGGTGCGCATTGTATGGGTGTGGGTTACATTAGATTCACTAGTAGCAGTGAGAAAAACATCACGGGGTGGTGCGCCTTGTATGGGTGTGTGTTACATTACATGCACTAGTAGGAGTGAGAAAAACATCACGGGGTGGTGCGCCTTGTATGGGTGTGTGTTACATTACATTCACTAGTAGGAGTGAGAAAAACATCACGGGGTGGTGCGCATTGTATGGGTGTGTGTTACATTAGATTCACTAGTAGGAGTGAGAAAAACATCACGGGGTGGTGCGCCTTGTATGGGTGTGTGTTACATTAGATTCACTAGTAGGAGTGAGCAAAACATCACGGGGTGGTGCGCATTGTATGGGTGTGTCTTACATTAGATTCACTAGTAGGAGTGAGCAAAACATCACGGGGTGGTGCGCCTTGTATGGGTGTGTCTTACATTAGATTCACTAGTAGGAGTGAGCAAAACATCACGGTGTGGTGCGCCTTGTATGGGTGTGTGTTACATTAGATTCACTAGTAGGAGTGAGCAAAACATCACGGGGTGGTGCGCCTTGTATGGGTGTGTGTTACATTAGATTCACTAGTAGGAGTGAGAAAAACATCACGGGGTGTTGCGCCTTGTATGGGTGTGTGTTACATTACATTCACTAGTAGGAGTGAGAAAAACATCACGGGGTGGTGCGCCTTGTATGGGTGTGTGTTACATTACATTCACTAGTAGGAGTGAGAAAAACATCACGGGGTGGTGCGCATTGTATGGGTGTGTGTTACATTACATTCACTAGTAGGAGTGAGAAAAACATCACGGGGTGGTGCGCCTTGTATGGGTGTGTGTTACATTAGATTCACTAGTAAGAGTGAGAAAAACATCACGGGGTGGTCCGCCTTGTATGGGTGTGTGTTACATTAGATTCACTAGTAGGAGTGAGAAAAACATCACTGGGTGGTGCGCATTGTATGGGTGTGTGTTACATTAGATTCACTAGTAGGAGTGAGAAAAACATCACGGGGTGGTGCGCCTTTTACGGGTGTGTGTTACATTAGATTCACTAGTAGGAGTGAGAAAAACATCATGGGGTGGTGCGCATTGTATGGGTGTGTGTTACATTAGATTCACTAGTAGGAGTGAGAAAAACATCACGTGGTGGTGCGCATTGTATGGGTGTGTGTTACATTACATTCTCTAGTAGGAGTGAGAAAAACATCACGGGGTGGTGCGCATTGTATGGGTGTGTGTTACATTAGACTCACTAGTAGGAGTGAGAAAAACATCACGGGGTGGTGCGCATTGTATGGGTGTGTGTTACATTAGACTCACTAGTAGGAGTGAGAAAAACATCACGGGGTGGTGCGCATTGTATGGGTGTGTGTTACATAACATTCACTAGTAGGAGTGAGAAAAACATCACGGGGTGGTGCGCATTGTATGGGTGTGTGTTACATTAGATTCACTAGTAGGAGTGAGAAAAACATCACGGGGTGGTGCGCATTTTATGGGTGTGTGTTACATTAGATTCACTAGTAGGAGTGAGAAAAACATCACGGGGTGGTGCGCATTGTATGGGTGTGGGTTACATTAGATTCACTAGTAGCAGTGAGAAAAACATCACGGGGTGGTGCGCATTGTATGGGTGTGTGTTACATTAGATTCACTAGTAGGAGTGAGAAAAACATCACGGGGTTGTGCGCATTGTATGGGTGTGTGTTACATTACATTCACTACTAACAGTGAGAAAAACATCACTGGGTGGTGCGCATTGTATGGGTGTGTGTTACATTAGATTCACTAGTAGGAGTGAGAAAAACCTCACGGGGTGGTGCGCATTGTATGGGTGTGTGTTACATTACATTCACTAGTAGGAGTGAGAAAAACATCACGGGGTGGTGCGCATTGTATGGGTGTGTGTTACATTACATTCACTAGTAGGAGTGAGAAAAACATCACGGGGTGGTGCGCATTGTATGGGTGTGTGTTACATTAGATTCACTACTAACAGTGAGAAAAACATCACGGGGTGGTGCGCATTGTATGGGTGTGTGTTACATTAGATTCACTAGTAGGAGTGAGAAAAACATCACGGGGTGGTGCGCATTGTATGGGTGTGTGTTACATTACATTCACTAGTAGGAGTGAGAAAAACATCACGGGGTGGTGCGCATTGCATGGGTGTGTGTTACATTAGATTCACTAGTAGGAGTGAGAAAAACATCACGGGGTGGTGCGCCTTGTATGGGTGTGTGTTACATTACATTCACTAGTAGGAGTGAGAAAAACATCACGGGGTGGTGCGCCTTGTATGGGTGTGTGTTACATTAGATTCACTAGTAGGAGTGAGAAAAACATCACGGGGTGGTGCGCCTTGTATGGGTGTGTGTTGCATTAGATTCACTAGTAGGAGTGAGCAAAACATCACGGGGTGGTGCGCCTTGTATGGGTGTGTGTTACATTAGATTCACTAGTAGGAGTGAGCAAAACATCACGGGGTGGTGCGCCTTGTATGGGTGTGTCTTACATTAGATTCACTAGTAGGAGTGAGCAAAACATCGCGGGGTGGTGCGCCTTGTATGGGTGTGTGTTAGATTAGATTCACTAGTAGGAGTGAGCAAAACATCACGGGGTGGTGCGCCTTGTATGGGTGTGTGTTACATTAGATTCACTAGTAGGAGTGAGAAAAACATCACGGGGTGGTGCGCCTTGTATGGGTGTGTGTTACATTACATTCACTAGTAGGAGTGAGAAAAACATCACGGGGTGGTGCGCCTTGTATGGGTGTGTGTTACATTACATTCACTAGTAGGAGTGAGAAAAACATCACGGGGTGGTGCGCATTGTATGGGTGTGTGTTACATTACATTCACTAGTAGGAGTGAGCAAAACATCACGGGGTGGTGCGCCTTGTATGGGTGTGTGTTACATTAGATTCAGTAGTAGGAGTGAGAAAAACATCACGGGGTGGTGCGCCTTGTATGGGTGTGTGTTACATTAGATTCACTAGTAGGAGTGAGAAAAACATCACTAGGTGGTGCGCATTGTATGGGTGTGTGTTACATTAGATTCACTAGTAGGAGTGAGAAAAACATCACGGGGTGGTGCGCCTTTTATGGGTGTGTGTTACATTAGATACACTAGTAGGAATGAGAAAAACATCACGGGGTGGTGCGCATTGTATGGGTGTGTGTTACATTAGACTCACTAGTAGGAGTGAGAAAAACATCACGGGGTGGTGCGCATTGTATGGGTGTGTGTTACATAACATTCACTAGTAGGAGTGAGAAAAACATCACGGGGTGGTGCGCATTGTATGGGTGTGTGTTACATTAGATTCATTAGTAGGAGTGAGAAAAACATCACGGGGTGGTGCGCATTTTATGGGTGTGTGTTACATTAGATTCACTAGTAGGAGTGAGAAAAACATCACGGGGTGGTGCGCATTGTATGGGTGTGGGTTACATTAGATTCACTAGTAGCAGTGAGAAAAACATCACGGGGTGGTGCGCATTGTATGGGTGTGTGTTACATTAGATTCACTAGTAGGAGTGAGAAAAACATCACGGGGTTGTGCGCATTGTATGGGTGTGTGTTACATTACATTCACTACTAACAGTGAGAAAAACATCACGGGGTGGTGCGCATTGTATGGGTGTGTGTTACATTAGATTCACTAGTAGGAGTGAGAAAAACATCACGGGGTGGTGCGCATTGTATGGGTGTGTGTTACATTACATTCACTAGTAGGAGTGAGAAAAACATCACGGGGTGGTGCGCATTGTATGGGTGTGTGTTACATTACATTCACTAGTAGGAGTGAGAAAAACATCACGGGGTGGTGCGCATTGTATGGGTGTGTGTTACATTAGATTCACTACTAACAGTGAGAAAAACATCACGGGGTGGTGCGCATTGTATGGGTGTGTGTTACATTAGATTCACTAGTAGGAGTGAGAAAAACATCACGGGGTGGTGCGCATTGTATGGGTGTGTGTTACATTACATTCACTAGTAGGAGTGAGAAAAACATCACGGGGTGGTGCGCATTGCATGGGTGTGTGTTACATTAGATTCACTAGTAAGAGTGAGAAAAACATCACGGGGTGGTGCGCCTTGTATGGGTGTGTGTTACATTACATTCACTAGTAGGAGTGAGAAAAACATCACGGGGTGGTGCGCCTTGTATGGGTGTGTGTTACATTAGATTCACTAGTAGGAGTGAGAAAAACATCACGGGGTGGTGCGCCTTGTATGGGTGTGTGTTGCATTAGATTCACTAGTAGGAGTGAGCAAAACATCACGGGGTGGTGCGCCTTGTATGGGTGTGTGTTACATTAGATTCACTAGTAGGAGTGAGCAAAACATCACGGGGTGGTGCGCCTTGTATGGGTGTGTCTTACATTAGATTCACTAGTAGGAGTGAGCAAAACATCGCGGGGTGGTGCGCCTTGTATGGGTGTGTGTTAGATTAGATTCACTAGTAGGAGTGAGCAAAACATCACGGGGTGGTGCGCCTTGTATGGGTGTGTGTTACATTAGATTCACTAGTAGGAGTGAGAAAAACATCACGGGGTGGTGCGCCTTGTATGGGTGTGTGTTACATTACATTCACTAGTAGGAGTGAGAAAAACATCACGGGGTGGTGCGCCTTGTATGGGTGTGTGTTACATTACATTCACTAGTAGGAGTGAGAAAAACATCACGGGGTGGTGCGCATTGTATGGGTGTGTGTTACATTACATTCACTAGTAGGAGTGAGCAAAACATCACGGGGTGGTGCGCCTTGTATGGGTGTGTGTTACATTAGATTCACTAGTAGGAGTGAGAAAAACATCACGGGGTGGTGCGCCTTGTATGGGTGTGTGTTACATTAGATTCACTAGTAGGAGTGAGAAAAACATCACTGGGTGGTGCGCATTGTATGGGTGTGTGTTACATTAGATTCACTAGTAGGAGTGAGAAAAACATCACGGGGTGGTGCGCCTTTTATGGGTGTGTGTTACATTAGATTCACTAGTAGGAATGAGAAAAACATCACGGGGTGGTGCGCATTGTATGGGTGTGTGTTACATTAGATTCACTAGTAGGAGTGAGAAAAACATCACGGGGTGGTGCGCATTGTATGGGTGTGTGTTACATTAGATTCACTAGTAGGAGTGAGAAAAACATCACGGGGTGGTGCGCATTGTATGGGTGTGTGTTACATTACATTCTCTAGTAGGAGTGAGAAAAACATCACGGGGTGGTGCGCATTGTATGGGTGTGTGTTACATTAGACTCACTAGTAGGAGTGAGAAAAACATCACGGGGTGGTGCGCATTGTATGGGTGTGTGTTACATTAGACTCACTAGTAGGAGTGAGAAAAACATCACGGGGTGGTGCGCATTGTATGGGTGTGTGTTACATTAGATTCACTAGTAGCAGTGAGAAAAACATCACGGGGTGGTGCGCATTGTATGGGTGTGTGTTACATTAGATTCACTAGTAGCAGTGAGAAAAACATCACGGGGTGGTGCGCATTGTATGGGTGTGTGTTTCATTACATTCACTAGTAGCAGTGTGAAAAACATCACGGGATGGTGCGCATTGTATGGGTGTGTGTTACATTACATTCACTAGTAGCAGTGAGAAAAACATCACGGTGTGGTGCGCATTGTATGGGTGTGTGTTACATTAGATTCACTAGTAGCAGTGAGAAAAACATCACGGGGTGGTGCGCATTGTATGGGTGTGTGTTACATTACATTCTCTAGTAGGAGTGAGAAAAACATCACGGGGTGGTGCGCATTGTATGGGTGTGTGTTACATTAGACTCACTAGTAGGAGTGAGAAAAACATCACGGGGTGGTGCGCATTGTATGGGTGTGTGTTACATTAGATTCACTAGTAGCAGTGAGAAAAACATCACGGGGTGGTGCGCATTGTATGGGTGTGTGTTACATTAGATTCACTAGTAGCAGTGAGAAAAACATCACGGGGTGGTGCGCATCGTATGGGTGTGTGTTTCATTACATTCACTAGTAGCAGTGAGAAAAACATCACGGGGTGGTGCGCATTGTATGGGTGTGTGTTACATTACATTCACTAGTAGCAGTGAGAAAAACATCACGGGGTGGTGCGCATTGTATGGGTGTGTGTTACATTACATTCACTAGTAGCAGTGAGAAAAACATCACGGAGTGGTGCGCCTTGTATGGGTGTTGTTATATTAGATTCACTAGTAGCAGTGAGAAAAACATCACGGTGTGGTGCGCCTTGTATGGGTGTGTGTTACATTAGATTCACTAGTAGGAGTGAGAAAAACATCACGGGGTGGTGCGCCTTGTATGGGTGTGTGTTACATTAGATTCACTAGTAGGAGTGAGAAAAACATCACGGGGTGGTGCGCCTTGTATGGGTGTGTGTTACATTAGATTCACTAGTAGGAGTGAGCAAAACATCACGGGGTGGTGCGCCTTGTATGGGTGTGTCTTACATTAGATTCACTAGTAGGAGTGAGCAAAACATCACGGGGTGGTGCGCCTTGTATGGGTGTGTCTTACATTAGATTCACTAGTAGGAGTGAGCAAAACATCACGGGGTGGTGCGCCTTGTATGGGTGTGTGTTACATTAGATTCACTAGTAGGAGTGAGCAAAACATCACGGGGTGGTGCGCCTTGTATGGGTGTGTGTTACATTAGATTCACTAGTAGGAGTGAGAAAAACATCACGGGGTGGTGCGCCTTGTATGGGTGTGTGTTACATTACATTCACTAGTAGGAGTGAGAAAAACATCACGGGGTGGTGCGCATTGTAGGGGTGTGTGTTACATTACATTCACTAGTAGGAGTGAGAAAAACATCACGGGGTGGTGCGCATTGTATGGGTGTGTGTTACATTACATTCACTAGTAGGAGTGAGCAAAACATCACGGGGTGGTGCGCCTTGTATGGGTGTGTGTTACATTAGATTCACTAGTAGGAGTGAGAAAAACATCACGGGATGGTGCGCCTTGTATGGGTGTGTGTTACATTAGATTCACTAGTAGGAGTGAGAAAAACATCACTGGGTGGTGCGCATTGTATGGGTGTGTGTTACATTAGATTCACTAGTAGGAGTGAGAAAAACATTACGGGGTGGTGCGCCTTTTATGGGTGTGTGTTACATTAGATTCACTAGTAGGAATGAGAAAAACATCACGGGGTGGTGCGCATTGTATGGGTGTGTGTTACATTAGATTCACTAGTAGGAGTGAGAAAAACATCACGGGGTGTTGCGCGTTGTATGGGTGTGTGTTACATTACATTCTCTAGTAGGAGTGAGAAAAACATCACGGGGTGGTTCGCATTGTATGGGTGTGTGTTACATTAGACTCACTAGTAGGAGTGAGAAAAACATCACGGGGTGGTGCGCATTGTATGGGTGTGTGTTACATTAGACTCACTAGTAGGAGTGAGAAAAACATCACGGGGTGGTGCGCATTGTATGGGTGTGTGTTACATTAGATTCACTAGTAGCAGTGAGAAAAACATCACGGGGTGGTGCGCATTGTATGGGTGTGTGTTACATTACATTCACTAGTAGGAGTGAGAAAAACATCACGGGGTGGTGCGCATTGTATGGGTGTGTGTTACATTACATTCACTAGTAGGAGTGAGCAAAACATCACGGGGTGGTGCGCCTTGTATGGGTGTGTGTTACATTAGATTCACTAGTAGGAGTGAGAAAAACATCACGGGGTGGTGCGCATTGTATGGGTGTGTGTTACATTAGATTCACTAGTAGGAGTGAGAAAAACATCACTGGGTGGTGCGCATTGTATGGGTGTGTGTTACATTAGATTCACTAGTAGGAGTGAGAAAAACATCACGGGGTGGTGCGCCTTTTATGGGTGTGTGTTACATTAGATTCACTAGTAGGAATGAGAAAAACATCACGGGGTGGTGCGCATTGTATGGGTGTGTGTTACATTAGATTCACTAGTAGGAGTGAGAAAAACATCACGGGGTGGTGCGCATTGTATGGGTGTGTGTTACATTACATTCTCTAGTAGGAGTGAGAAAAACATCACGGGGTGGTGCGCATTGTATGGGTGTGTGTTACATTACATTCTCAAGTAGGAGTGAGAAAAACATCACGGGGTGGTGCGCATTGTATGGGTGTGTGTTACATTAGACTCACTAGTAGGAGTGAGAAAAACATCACGGGGTGGTGCGCATTGTATGGGTGTGTGTTACATTAGATTCACTAGTAGCAGTGAGAAAAACATCACGGGGTGGTGCGCATTGTATGGGTGTGTGTTACATTAGATTCACTAGTAGCAGTGAGAAAAACATCACGGGGTGGTGCGCATTGTATGGGTGTGTGTTTCATTACATTCACTAGTAGCAGTGTGAAAAACATCACGGGGTGGTGCGCATTGTATGGGTGTGTGTTACATTACATTCACTAGTAGCAGTGAGAAAAACATCACGGTGTGGTGCGCATTGTATGGGTGTGTGTTACATTAGATTCACTAGTAGCAGTGAGAAAAACATCACGGGGTGGTGCGTATTGTATGGGTGTGTGTTACATTACATTCTCTAGTAGGAGTGAGAAAAACATCACGGGGTGGTGCGCATTGTATGGGTGTGTGTTACATTAGACTCACTAGTAGGAGTGAGAAAAACATCACGGGGTGGTGCGCATTGTATGGGTGTGTGTTACATTAGATTCACTAGTAGCAGTGAGAAAAACATCACGGGGTGGTGCGCATTGTATGGGTGTGTGTTTCATTACATTCACTAGTAGCAGTGAGAAAAACATCACGGGGTGGTGCGCATTGTATGGGTGTGTGTTACATTACATTCACTAGTAGCAGTGAGAAAAACATCACGGTGTGGTGCGCATTGTATGGGTGTGTGTTACATTAGATTCACTAGTAGGAGTGAGAAAAACATCACGGGGTGGTGCGCATTGTATGGGTGTGTGTTACATTAGATTCACTAGTAGCAGTGAGAAAAACATCACGGGGTGGTGCGCATTGTATGGGTGTGTGTTACATTACATTCACTAATAGGAGTGAGAAAAACATCACGGGGTGGTGCGCATTGTATGGGTGTGTGTTACGTTACATTCACTAGTAGCAGTGAGAAAAACATCACGGGTTGGTGCGCATTGTATGGGTGTGTGTTACATTACATTCACTAGAAGGAGTGAGAAAAACATCACGGGGTGGTGCGCATTGTATGGGTGTGTGTTACATTACGTTCACTAGAAGGAGTGAGAAAAACATCACGGGGTGGTGCGCATTGTATGGGTGTGTGTTACATTACATTCACTAGTAGGAGTGAGAAAAACATCACGGGGTGGTGTGCATTGTATGGGTGTGTTTTACATTACATTCACTAGTAGGAGTGAGAAAAACATCACGGGGTGGTGCGCCTTGTATGGGTGTGTGTTACATTAGATTCACTAGTAGGAGTGAGAAAAACATCACGGGGTGGTGCGCCTTGTATGGGTGTGTGTTACATTAGATTCACTAGTAGGAGTGAGAAAAACATCACGGGGTGGTGCACATTGTATGGGTGTGTGTTACATTACATTCACTAGTAGCAGTGAGAAAAACATCACGGGGTGGTGCGCATTGTATGGGTGTGTGTTACATTAGATTCACTAGTAGCAGTGAGAAAAACATCACGGGGTTGTGCGCATTGTATGGGTGTGCGTTACATTAGATTCACTAGTAGCAGTGAGAAAAACATCATGGGGTGGTGCGCATTGTATGGGTGTGTGTTACATTAGATTCACTAGTAGGAGTGAGAAAAACATCACGGGGTGGTGCGCATTTTATGGGTGTGTGTTACATTAGATTCACTAGTAGGAGTGAGAAAAACATCACGGGGTGGTGCGCATTGTATGGGTGTGGGTTACATTAGATTCACTAGTAGCAGTGAGAAAAACATCACGGGGTGGTGCGCATTGTATGGGTGTGTGTTACATTAGATTCACTAGTATGAGTGAGAAAAACATCACGGGGTGGTGCGCATTGTATGGGTGTGTGTTACATTAGATTCACTAGTAGGAGTGAGAAAAACATCACGGGGTGGTGCGCATTGTATGGGTGTGTGTTACATTACGTTCACTAGTAGGAGTGAGAAAAACATCACGGGGTGGTGCGCATTGTATGGGTGTGTGTTACATTACATTCACTAGTAGGAGTGAGAAAAACATCACGGGGTGGTGCGCATTGTATGGGTGTGTGTTACATTAGATTCACTAGTAGGAGTGAGAAAAACCTCACGGGGTGGTGCGCATTGTATGGCTGTGTGTTACATTAGATTCACTAGTAGCAGTGAGAAAAACATCACGGGGTGGTGCGCATTGTATGGGTGTGTGTTACATTAGATTCACTAGTAGCAGTGAGATAAACATCACGGGGTTGTGCGCATTGTATGGGTGTGTGTTACATTAGATTCACTAGTAGCAGTGAGAAAAACATCACGGGGTGGTGCGCATTGTATGGGTGTGTGTTACATTAGATTCACTAGTAGGAGTGAGAAAAACATCACGGGGTGGTGCGCATTTTATGGGTGTGTGTTACATTAGATTCACTAGTAGGAGTGAGAAAAACATCACGGGGTGGTGCGCATTGTATGGGTGTGGGTTACATTAGATTCACTAGTAGCAGTGAGAAAAACATCACGGGGTGGTGCGCCTTGTATGGGTGTGTGTTACATTAGATGCACTAGTAGGAGTGAGAAAAACATCACGGGGTGGTGCGCCTTGTATGGGTGTGTGTTACATTACATTCACTAGTAGGAGTGAGAAAAACATCACGGGGTGGTGCGCCTTGTATGGGTGTGTGTTACATTACATTCACTAGTAGGAATGAGAAAAACATCACGGGGTGGTGCGCATTGTATGGGTGTGTGTTACATTACATTCACTAGTAGGAGTGAGCAAAACATCACGGGGTGGTGCGCCTTGTATGGGTGTGTGTTACATTAGATTCACTAGTAGGAGTGAGAAAAACATCACGGGGTGGTGCGCCTTGTATGGGTGTGTGTTACATTAGATTCACTAGTAGGAGTGAGAAAAACATCACGGGGTGGTGCGCATTGTATGGGTGTGTGTTACATTAGATTCACTAGTAGGAGTGAGAAAAACATGACGGGGTGGTGCGCATTGTATGGGTGTGTGTTACATTAGATTCACTAGTAGGAGTGAGAAAAACCTCACGGGGTGATGCGCATTGTATGGGTGTGTGTTACATTAGATTCACTAGTAGGAGTGAGAAAAACCTCACGGGGTGGTGCGCATTGTATGGGTGTGTGTTACATTAGATTCACTAGTAGGAGTGAGAAAAACATCACGGGCTGGTGCGCCTTGTATGGGTGCGTGTTACAATACATTCACTAGTAGGAGTGAGAAAAACATCACGGGGTGGTGCGCCTTGTATGGGTGCGTGTTACAATACATTCACTAGTAGGAGTGAGAAAAACATCACGGGGTGGTGCGCCTTGTATGGGTGTGTGTTACATTAGATTCACTATTAGGAGTGAAAAAAACATCACGGGGTGGTGCGCCTTGTATGGGTGTGTGTTACATTAGATTCACTAGTAGGAGTGAGAAAAACATCACGGTGTGGTGCGCCATGTATGGGTGTGTGTTACATTAGATTCACTAGTAGGAGTGAGCAAAACATCACGGGGTGGTGCGCATTGTATGGGTGTGTGTTACATTAGAATCACTAGTAGGAGTGAGCAAAACATCACGGTGTGGTGCGCCTTGTATGGGTGTGTGTTACATTAGATTCACTAGTAGGAGTGAGCAAAACATCACGGGTTGGTGCGCCTTGTATGGGTGTGTGTTACATTAGATTCACTAGTAGGAGTGAGAAAAACATCACGGGGTGGTGCGCCTTGTATGGGTGTGTGTTACATTAGATTCACTAGTAGGAGTGAGAAAAACATCACGGGGTGTTGCGACTTGTATGGGTGTGTGTTACATTACATTCAATAGTAGGAGTGAGAAAAACATCACGGGGTGGTGCGCCTTGTATGGGTGTGTGTTACATTAGATTCACTAGTGGGAGTGAGAAAAACATCACGGGGTGGTGCGCCTTGTATGGGTGTGTGTTACATTAGATTCACTAGTAGGAGTGAGAAAAACATCACGGGGTGGTGCGCCTTGTATGGGTGTGTGTTACATTAGATTCACTAGTAGGAGTGAGAAAAACATCACGGGATGGTGCGCATTGTATGGGTGTGTGTTACATTAGATTCACTAGTAGGAGTGAGAAAAACATCACGGGGTGGTGCGCCTTGTATGGGTGTGTGTTACATTAGATTCACTAGTAGGAGTGAGAAAAACATCACGGGGTGGTGCGCATTGTATGGGTGTGTGTTACATTAGATTCACTAGTAGGAGTGAGAAAAACATGACGGGGTGGTGCGCATTGTATGGGTGTGTGTTACATTAGATTCACTAGTAGGAGTGAGAAAAACCTCACGGGGTGATGCGCATTGTATGGGTGTGTGTTACATTAGATTCACTAGTAGGAGTGAGAAAAACCTCACGGGGTGGTGCGCATTGTATGGGTGTGTGTTACATTAGATTCACTAGTAGGAGTGAGAAAAACCTCACGGGGTGGTGCGCATTGTATGGGTGTGTGTTACATTACATTCACTAGTAGGAGTGAGAAAAACATCACGGGGTGGTGCGCATTGTATGGGTGTGTGTTACATTACATTCACTAGTAGGAGTGAGAAAAACCTCCCGGCGTGGTGCGCCTTGTATGGGTGTGTGTTACATTACACTCACTAGTAGGAGTGAGAAAAACCTCACGGGGTGGTGCGCCTTGTATGGGTGTGTGTTACATTACATTCACTAGTAGGAGTGAGAAAAACCTCACGGGGTGGTGCGCATTGTATGGGTGTGTGTTACATTACATTCACTAGTAGGAGTGAGAAAAACATCACGGGGTGGTGCGCATTGTATGGGTGTGTTTTACATTACATTCACTAGTAGGAGTGAGAAAAACATCACGGGGTGGTGCGCATTGTATGGGTGTGTGTTACATTACATTCACTAGTAGGAGTGAGAAAAACATCACGGGGTGGTGCGCATTGTATGGGTGTGTGTTACATTACATTCACTAGTAGGAGTGAGAAAAACATCACGGGGTGGTGCGCATTGTATGGGTGTGTGTTACATTAGATTCACTACTAACAGTGAGAAAAACATCACGGGGTGGTGCGCATTGTATGGGTGTGTGTTACATTAGATTCACTAGAAGGAGTGAGAAAAACATCACGGGGTGGTGCGCATTGTATGGGTGTGTGTTACATTACATTCACTAGTAGGAGTGAGAAAAACATCACGGGGTGGTGCGCATTGTATGGGTGTGTGTTACATTAGATTCACTAGTAGGAGTGAGAAAAACATCACGGGGTGGTGCGCCTTGTATGGGTGTGTGTTACATTACATTCACTAGTAGGAGTGAGAAAAACATCACGGGGTGGTGCGCCTTGTATGGGTGTGTGTTACATTAGATTCACTAGTAGGAGTGAGAAAAACATCACGGGGTGGTGCGCCTTGTATGGGTGTGTGTTACATTAGATTCACTAGTAGGAGTGAGCAAAACATCACGGGGTGGTGCGCCTTGTATGGGTGTGTGTTATATTAGATTCACTAGTAGGAGTGAGCAAAACATCACGGGGTGGTGCGCCTTGTATGGGTGTGTCTTACATTAGATTCACTAGTAAGAGTGAGCAATACATCACGGGGTGGTGCGCCTTGTATGGGTGTGTGTTACATTAGATTCACTAGTAGGAGTGAGCAAAACATCACGGGGTGGTGCGCCTTGTATGGGTGTGTGTTACATTAGATTCACTAGTAGGAGTGAGAAAAACATCACGGGGTGGTGCGCCTTGTATGGGTGTGTGTTACATTACATTCACTAGTAGGAGTGAGAAAAACATCACGGGGTGGTGTGCCTTGTATGGGTGTGTGTTACATTACATTCACTAGTAGGAGTGAGAAAAACATCACGGGGTGGTGCGCATTGTATGGGTGTGTGTTACATTACATTCACTAGTAGGAGTGAGCAAAACATCACGGGGTGGTGCGCCTTGTATGGGTGTGTGTTACATTAGATTCACTAGTAGGAGTGAGAAAAACATCACGGGGTGGTGCGCCTTGTATGGGTGTGTGTTACATTAGATTCACTAGTAGGAGTGAGAAAAACATCACGGGGTGGTGCGCATTGTATGGGTGTGTGTTACATTACATTCACTAGTAGCAGTGAGAAAAACATCACGGGGTGGTGCGCATTGTATGGGTGTGTGTTACATTAGATTCACTAGTAGCAGTGAGAAAAACATCACGGGGTTGTGCGCATTGTATGGGTGTGCGTTACATTAGATTCACTAGTAGCAGTGAGAAAAACATCATGGGGTGGTGCGCATTGTATGGGTGTGTGTTACATTAGATTCACTAGTAGGAGTGAGAAAAACATCACGGGGTGGTGCGCATTTTATGGGTGTGTGTTACATTAGATTCACTAGTAGGAGTGAGAAAAACATCACGGGGTGGTGCGCATTGTATGGGTGTGGGTTACATTAGATTCACTAGTAGCAGTGAGAAAAACATCACGGGGTGGTGCGCATTGTATGGGTGTGTGTTACATTAGATTCACTAGTATGAGTGAGAAAAACATCACGGGGTGGTGCGCATTGTATGGGTGTGTGTTACATTAGATTCACTAGTAGGAGTGAGAAAAACATCACGGGGTGGTGCGCATTGTATGGGTATGTGTTACATTACGTTCACTAGTAGGAGTGAGAAAAACATCACGGGGTGGTGCGCATTGTATGGGTGTGTGTTACATTACATTCACTAGTAGGAGTGAGAAAAACATCACGGGGTGGTGCGCCTTGTATGGGTGTGTGTTACATTAGATTCACTAGTAGGAGTGAGAAAAACATCACGGGGTGGTGCGCATTGTATGGCTGTGTGTTACATTAGATTCACTAGTAGCAGTGAGAAAAACATCACGGGGTGGTGCGCATTGTATGGGTGTGTGTTACATTAGATTCACTAGTAGCAGTGAGATAAACATCACGGGGTTGTGCGCATTGTATGGGTGTGTGTTACATTAGATTCACTAGTAGCAGTGAGAAAAACATCACGGGGTGGTGCGCATTGTATGGGTGTGTGTTACATTAGATTCACTAGTAGGAGTGAGAAAAACATCACGGGGTGGTGCGCATTTTATGGGTGTGTGTTACATTAGATTCACTAGTAGGAGTGAGAAAAACATCACGGTGTGGTGCGCATTGTATGGGTGTGGGTTACATTAGATTCACTAGTAGCAGTGAGAAAAACATCACGGGGTGGTGCGCCTTGTATGGGTGTGTGTTACATTAGATGCACTAGTAGGAGTGAGAAAAACATCACGGGGTGGTGCGCCTTGTATGGGTGTGTGTTACATTACATTCACTAGTAGGAGTGAGAAAAACATCACGGGGTGGTGCGCCTTGTATGGGTGTGTGTTACATTACATTCACTAGTAGGAATGAGAAAAACATCACGGGGTGGTGCGCATTGTATGGGTGTGTGTTACATTACATTCACTAGTAGGAGTGAGCAAAACATCACGGGGTGGTGCGCCTTGTATGGGTGTGTGTTACATTAGATTCACTAGTAGGAGTGAGAAAAACATCACGGGGTGGTGCGCCTTGTATGGGTGTGTGTTACATTAGATTCACTAGTAGGAGTGAGAAAAACATCACGGGGTGGTGCGCATTGTATGGGTGTGTGTTACATTAGATTCACTAGTAGGAGTGAGAAAAACATGACGGGGTGGTGCGCATTGTATGGGTGTGTGTTACATTAGATTCACTAGTAGGAGTGAGCAAAACATCACGGGGTGGTGCGCATTGTATGGGTGTGTGTTACATTAGATTCACTAGTAGGAGTGAGCAAAACATCACGGGGTGGTGCGCATTGTATGGGTGTGTGTTACATTAGAATCACTAGTAGGAGTGAGCAAAACATCACGGTGTGGTGCGCCTTGTATGGGTGTGTGTTACATTAGATTCACTAGTAGGAGTGAGCAAAACATCACGGGTTGGTGCGCCTTGTATGGGTGTGTGTTACATTAGATTCACTAGTAGGAGTGAGAAAAACATCACGGGGTGGTGCGCCTTGTATGGGTGTGTGTTACATTAGATTCACTAGTAGGAGTGAGAAAAACATCACGGGGTGTTGCGCCTTGTATGGGTGTGTGTTACATTACATTCAATAGTAGGAGTGAGAAAAACATCACGGGGTGGTGCGCCTTGTATGGGTGTGTGTTACATTAGATTCACTAGTGGGAGTGAGAAAAACATCACGGGGTGGTGCGCCTTGTATGGGTGTGTGTTACATTAGATTCACTAGTAGGAGTGAGAAAAACATCACGGGGTGGTGCGCCTTGTATGGGTGTGTGTTACATTAGATTCACTAGTAGGAGTGAGAAAAACATCACGGGATGGTGCGCATTGTATGGGTGTGTGTTACATTAGATTCACTAGTAGGAGTGAGAAAAACATCACGGGGTGGTGCGCCTTGTATGGGTGTGTGTTACATTAGATTCACTAGTAGGAGTGAGAAAAACATCACGGGGTGGTGCGCATTGTATGGGTGTGTGTTACATTAGATTCACTAGTAGGAGTGAGAAAAACATGACGGGGTGGTGCGCATTGTATGGGTGTGTGTTACATTAGATTCACTAGTAGGAGTGAGAAAAACCTCACGGGGTGATGCGCATTGTATGGGTGTGTGTTACATTAGATTCACTATTAGGAGTGAGAAAAACCTCACGGGGTGGTGCGCATTGTATGGGTGTGTGTTACATTAGATTCACTAGTAGGAGTGAGAAAAACCTCACGGGGTGGTGCGCATTGTATGGGTGTGTGTTACATTACATTCACTAGTAGGAGTGAGAAAAACATCACGGGGTGGTGCGCATTGTATGGGTGTGTGTTACATTACATTCACTAGTAGGAGTGAGAAAAACCTCCCGGCGTGGTGCGCCTTGTATGGGTGTGTGTTACATTACATTCACTAGTAGGAGTGAGAAAAACCTCACGGGGTGGTGCGCCTTGTATGGGTGTGTGTTACATTACATTCACTAGTAGGAGTGAGAAAAACCTCACGGGGTGGTGCGCATTGTATGGGTGTGTGTTACATTACATTCACTAGTAGGAGTGAGAAAAACATCACGGGGTGGTGCGCATTGTATGGGTGTGTTTTACATTACATTCACTAGTAGGAGTGAGAAAAACATCACGGGGTGGTGCGCATTGTATGGGTGTGTGTTACATTACATTCACTAGTAGGAGTGAGAAAAACATCACGGGGTTGTGCGCATTGTATGGGTGTGTGTTACATTACATTCACTAGTAGGAGTGAGAAAAACATCACGGGGTGGTGCGCATTGTATGGGTGTGTGTTACATTAGATTCACTACTAACAGTGAGAAAAACATCACGGGGTGGTGCGCATTGTATGGGTGTGTGTTACATTAGATTCACTAGAAGGAGTGAGAAAAACATCACGGGGTGGTGCGCATTGTATGGGTGTGTGTTACATTACATTCACTAGTAGGAGTGAGAAAAACATCACGGGGTGGTGCGCATTGTATGGGTGTGTGTTACATTAGATTCACTAGTAGGAGTGAGAAAAACATCACGGGGTGGTGCGCCTTGTATGGGTGTGTGTTACATTACATTCACTCGTAGGAGTGAGAAAAACATCACGGGGTGGTGCGCCTTGTATGGGTGTGTGTTACATTACATTCACTAGTAGGAGTGAGAAAAACATCACGGGGTGGTGCGCCTTGTATGGGTGTGTGTTACATTAGATTCACTAGTAGGAGTGAGCAAAACATCACGGGGTGGTGCGCCTTGTATGGGTGTGTGTTATATTAGATTCACTAGTAGGAGTGAGCAAAACATCACGGGGTGGTGCGCCTTGTATGGGTGTGTCTTACATTAGATTCACTAGTAAGAGTGAGCAAAACATCACGGGGTGGTGCGCCTTGTATGGGTGTGTGTTACATTAGATTCACTAGTAGGAGTGAGCAAAACATCACGGGGTGGTGCGCCTTGTATGGGTGTGTGTTACATTAGATTCACTAGTAGGAGTGAGAAAAACATCACGGGGTGGTGCGCCTTGTATGGGTGTGTGTTACATTACATTCACTAGTAGGAGTGAGAAAAACATCACGGGGTGGTGCGCCTTGTATGGGTGTGTGTTACATTACATTCACTAGTAGGAGTGAGAAAAACATCACGGGGTGGTGCGCATTGTATGGGTGTGTGTTACATTACATTCACTTGTAGGAGTGAGCAAAACATCACGGGGTGGTGCGCCTTGTATGGGTGTGTGTTACATTAGATTCACTAGTAGGAGTGACAAAAACATCACGGGGTGGTGCGCCTTGTATGGGTGTGTGTTACATTACATTCACTAGTAGCAGTGAGAAAAACATCACGGAGTGGTGCGCATTGTATGGGTGTGTGTTACATTACATTCACTAGTAGCAGTGAGAAAAACATCACGGGGTGGTGCGCCTTGTATGGGTGTGTGTTACATTAGATTCACTAGTAGGAGTGAGAAAAACATCACGGGGTGGTGCGCATTGTATGGGTGTGTGTTACATTAGATTCACTAGTAGGAGTGAGAAAAACATGACGGGGTGGTGCGCATTGTATGGGTGTGTGTTACATTAGATTCACTAGTAGGAGTGAGAAAAACCTCACGGGGTGATGCGCATTGTATGGGTGTGTGTTACATTAGATTCACTAGTAGGAGTGAGAAAAACCTCACGGGGTGGTGCGCATTGTATGGGTGTGTGTTACATTAGATTCACTAGTAGGAGTGAGAAAAACCTCACGGGGTGGTGCGCATTGTATGGGTGTGTGTTACATTACATTCACTAGTAGGAGTGAGAAAAACATCACGGGGTGGTGCGCATTGTATGGGTGTGTGTTACATTACATTCACTAGTAGGAGTGAGAAAAACCTCCCGGCGTGGTGCGCCTTGTATGGGTGTGTGTTACATTACATTCACTAGTAGGAGTGAGAAAAACCTCACGGGGTGGTGCGCCTTGTATGGGTGTGTGTTACATTACATTCACTAGTAGGAGTGAGAAAAACCTCACGGGGTGGTGCGCATTGTATGGGTGTGTGTTACATTACATTCACTAGTAGGAGTGAGAAAAACATCACGGGCTGGTGCGCATTGTATGGGTGTGTTTTACATTACATTCACTAGTAGGAGTGAGAAAAACATCACGGGGTGGTGCGCATTGTATGGGTGTGTGTTACATTACATTCACTAGTAGGAGTGAGAAAAACATCACGGGGTGGTGCGCATTGTATGGGTGTGTGTTACATTACATTCACTAGTAGGAGTGAGAAAAACATCACGGGGTGGTGCGCATTGTATGGGTGTGTGTTACATTAGATTCACTACTAACAGTGAGAAAAACATCACGGGGTGGTGCGCATTGTATGGGTGTGTGTTACATTAGATTCACTAGAAGGAGTGAGAAAAACATCACGGGGTGGTGCGCATTGTATGGGTGTGTGTTACATTACATTCACTAGTAGGAGTGAGAAAAACATCACGGGGTGGTGCGCATTGTATGGGTGTGTGTTACATTAGATTCACTAGTAGGAGTGAGAAAAACATCACGGGGTGGTGCGCCTTGTATGGGTGTGTGTTACATTACATTCACTAGTAGGAGTGAGAAAAACATCACGGGGTGGTGCGCCTTGTATGGGTGTGTGTTACATTAGATTCACTAGTAGGAGTGAGAAAAACATCACGGGGTGGTGCGCCTTGTATGGGTGTGTGTTACATTAGATTCACTAGTAGGAGTGAGCAAAACATCACGGGGTGGTGCGCCTTGTATGGGTGTGTGTTATATTAGATTCACTAGTAGGAGTGAGCAAAACATCACGGGGTGGTGCGCCTTGTATGGGTGTGTCTTACATTAGATTCACTAGTAAGAGTGAGCAAAACATCACGGGGTGGTGCGCCTTGTATGGGTGTGTGTTACATTAGATTCACTAGTAGGAGTGAGCAAAACATCACGGGGTGGTGCGCCTTGTATGGGTGTGTGTTACATTAGATTCACTAGTAGGAGTGAGAAAAACATCACGGGGTGGTGCGCCTTGTATGGGTGTGTGTTACATTACATTCACTAGTAGGAGTGAGAAAAACATCACGGGGTGGTGTGCCTTGTATGGGTGTGTGTTACATTACATTCACTAGTAGGAGTGAGAAAAACATCACGGGGTGGTGCGCATTGTATGGGTGTGTGTTACATTACATTCACTAGTAGGAGTGAGCAAAACATCACGGGGTGGTGCGCCTTGTATGGGTGTGTGTTACATTAGATTCACTAGTAGGAGTGAGAAAAACATCACGGGGTGGTGCGCCTTGTATGGGTGTGTGTTACATTACATTCACTAGTAGGAGTGAGAAAAACATCACGGGGTGGTGCGCCTTGTATGGGTGTGTGTTACATTACATTCACTAGTAGGAGTGAGAAAAACATCACGGGGTGGTGCGCATTGTATGGGTGTGTGTTACATTACATTCACTTGTAGGAGTGAGCAAAACATCACGGGGTGGTGCGCCTTGTATGGGTGTGTGTTACATTAGATTCACTAGTAGGAGTGACAAAAACATCACGGGGTGGTGCGCCTTGTATGGGTGTGTGTTACATTACATTCACTAGTAGCAGTGAGAAAAACATCACGGAGTGGTGCGCATTGTATGGGTGTGTGTTACATTACATTCACTAGTAGCAGTGAGAAAAACATCACGGGGTGGTGCGCCTTGTATGGGTGTGTGTTACATTAGATTCACTAGTAGGAGTGAGAAAAACATCACGGGGTGGTGCGCATTGTATGGGTGTGTGTTACATTAGATTCACTAGTAGGAGTGAGAAAAACATGACGGGGTGGTGCGCATTGTATGGGTGTGTGTTACATTAGATTCACTAGTAGGAGTGAGAAAAACCTCACGGGGTGATGCGCATTGTATGGGTGTGTGTTACATTAGATTCACTAGTAGGAGTGAGAAAAACCTCACGGGGTGGTGCGCATTGTATGGGTGTGTGTTACATTAGATTCACTAGTAGGAGTGAGAAAAACCTCACGGGGTGGTGCGCATTGTATGGGTGTGTGTTACATTACATTCACTAGTAGGAGTGAGAAAAACATCACGGGGTGGTGCGCATTGTATGGGTGTGTGTTACATTACATTCACTAGTAGGAGTGAGAAAAACCTCCCGGCGTGGTGCGCCTTGTATGGGTGTGTGTTACATTACATTCACTAGTAGGAGTGAGAAAAACCTCACGGGGTGGTGCGCCTTGTATGGGTGTGTGTTACATTACATTCACTAGTAGGAGTGAGAAAAACCTCACGGGGTGGTGCGCATTGTATGGGTGTGTGTTACATTACATTCACTAGTAGGAGTGAGAAAAACATCACGGGCTGGTGCGCATTGTATGGGTGTGTTTTACATTACATTCACTAGTAGGAGTGAGAAAAACATCACGGGGTGGTGCGCATTGTATGGGTGTGTGTTACATTACATTCACTAGTAGGAGTGAGAAAAACATCACGGGGTGGTGCGCATTGTATGGGTGTGTGTTACATTACATTCACTAGTAGGAGTGAGAAAAACATCACGGGGTGGTGCGCATTGTATGGGTGTGTGTTACATTAGATTCACTACTAACAGTGAGAAAAACATCACGGGGTGGTGCGCATTGTATGGGTGTGTGTTACATTAGATTCACTAGAAGGAGTGAGAAAAACATCACGGGGTGGTGCGCATTGTATGGGTGTGTGTTACATTACATTCACTAGTAGGAGTGAGAAAAACATCACGGGGTGGTGCGCATTGTATGGGTGTGTGTTACATTAGATTCACTAGTAGGAGTGAGAAAAACATCACGGGGTGGTGCGCCTTGTATGGGTGTGTGTTACATTACATTCACTAGTAGGAGTGAGAAAAACATCACGGGGTGGTGCGCCTTGTATGGGTGTGTGTTACATTAGATTCACTAGTAGGAGTGAGAAAAACATCACGGGGTGGTGCGCCTTGTATGGGTGTGTGTTACATTAGATTCACTAGTAGGAGTGAGCAAAACATCACGGGGTGGTGCGCCTTGTATGGGTGTGTGTTATATTAGATTCACTAGTAGGAGTGAGCAAAACATCACGGGGTGGTGCGCCTTGTATGGGTGTGTCTTACATTAGATTCACTAGTAAGAGTGAGCAAAACATCACGGGGTGGTGCGCCTTGTATGGGTGTGTGTTACATTAGATTCACTAGTAGGAGTGAGCAAAACATCACGGGGTGGTGCGCCTTGTATGGGTGTGTGTTACATTAGATTCACTAGTAGGAGTGAGAAAAACATCACGGGGTGGTGCGCCTTGTATGGGTGTGTGTTACATTACATTCACTAGTAGGAGTGAGAAAAACATCACGGGGTGGTGTGCCTTGTATGGGTGTGTGTTACATTACATTCACTAGTAGGAGTGAGAAAAACATCACGGGGTGGTGCGCATTGTATGGGTGTGTGTTACATTACATTCACTAGTAGGAGTGAGCAAAACATCACGGGGTGGTGCGCCTTGTATGGGTGTGTGTTACATTAGATTCACTAGTAGGAGTGAGAAAAACATCACGGGGTGGTGCGCCTTGTATGGGTGTGTGTTACATTACATTCACTAGTAGCAGTGAGAAAAACATCACGGAGTGGTGCGCATTGTATGGGTGTGTGTTACATTACATTCACTAGTAGCAGTGAGAAAAACATCACGGTGTGGTGCGCATTGTATGGGTGTGTGTTACATTAGATTCACTAGTAGGAGTGAGAAAAACATCACGGGGTGGTGCGCATTGTATGGGTGTGTGTTACATTACATTCACTAGTAGCAGTGAGAAAAACATCACGGGGTGGTGCGCATTGTATGGGTGTGTGTTACATTACATTCACTAGTAGGAGTGAGAAAAACATCACGGGGTGGTGCGCCTTGTATGGGTGTGTGTTACGTTACATTCACTAGTAGCAGTGAGAAAAACATCACGGGTTGGTGCGCAATGTATGGGTGTGTGTTACATTACATTCACTAGAAGGAGTGAGAAAAACATCACGGGGTGGTGCGCATTGTATTGGTGTGTGTTACATTACTTTCACTAGTAGGAGTGAGAAAATCATCACGGGGTGGTGCGCATTGTATGGGTGTGTGTTACATTACATGCACTAGTAGGAGTGAGAAAAACATCACGGGGTGGTGCGCATTGTATGGGTGTGTGTTACATTACTTTCACTAGAAGGAGTGAGAAAAACATCACGGGGTGGTGCGCATTGTATGGGTGTGTGTTACATTACATTCACTAGTAGGAGTGAGAAAAACATCACGGGGTGGTGCGCATTGTATGGGTGTGTTTTACATTACATTCACTAGTAGGAGTGAGAAAAACATCACGGGGTGGTGCGCATTGTATGGGTGTGTGTTACATTACATTCACTAGTAGGAGTGAGAAAAACATCACGGGGTGGTGCGCATTGTATGGGTGTGTGTTACATTACATTCACTAGTAGGAGTGAGAAAAACATCACGGGGTGGTGCGCATTGTATGGGTGTGTGTTACATTAGATTCACTACTAACAGTGAGAAAAACATCACGGGGTGGTGCGCATTGTATGGGTGTGTGTTACATTAGATTCACTAGAAGGAGTGAGAAAAACATCACGGGGTGGTGCGCATTGTATGGGTGTGTGTTAAATTACATTCACTAGTAGGAGTGAGAAAAACATCACGGGGTGGTGCGCATTGTATGGGTGTGTGTTACATTAGATTCACTAGTAGGAGTGAGAAAAACATCACGGGGTGGTGCGCCTTGTATGGGTGTGTGTTACATTACATTCACTAGTAGGAGTGAGAAAAACATCACGGGGTGGTGCGCCTTGTATGGGTGTGTGTTACATTAGATTCACTAGTAGGAGTGAGAAAAACATCACGGGGTGGTGCGCCTTGTATGGGTGTGTGTTACATTAGATTCACTAGTAGGAGTGAGAAAAACATCACGGGGTGGTGCGCCTTGTATGGGTGTGTGTTACATTAGATTCACTAGTAGGAGTGAGCAAAACATCACGGGGTGGTGCGCCTTGTATGGGTGTGTCTTACATTAGATTCACTAGTAGGAGTGAGCAAAACATCACGGGGTGGTGCGCCTTGTATGGGTGTGTGTTACATTAGATTCACTAGTAGGAGTGAGCAAAACATCACGGGGTGGTGCGCCTTGTATGGGTGTGTGTTACATTAGATTCACTAGTAGGAGTGAGAAAAACATCACGGGGTGGTGCGCCTTGTATGGGTGTGTGTTACATTACATTCACTAGTAGGAGTGAGAAAAACATCACGGGGTGGTGCGCCTTGTATGGGTGTGTGTTACATTACATTCACTAGTAGGAGTGAGAAAAACATCACGGGGTGGTGCGCATTGTATTGGTGTGTGTTACATTACATTCACTAGTAGGAGTGAGCAAAACATCACGGGGTGGTGCGCCTTGTATGGGTGTGTGTTACATTAGATTCACTAGTAGGAGTGAGAAAAACATCACGGGGTGGTGCGCCTTGTATGGGTGTGTGTTACATTAGATTCACTAGTAGGAGTGAGAAAAACATCACTGGGTGGTGCGCATTGTATGGGTGTGTGTTACATTAGATTCACTAGTAGGAGTGAGAAAAACATCACGGGGTGGTGCGCATTGTATGGGTGTGTGTTACATTAGATTCACTAGTAGGAGTGAGAAAAACATCACGGGGTGGTGCGCATTGTATGGGTGTGTCTTACATTAGATTCACTAGTAGGAGTGAGAAAAACATCACGGGGTGGTGCGCATTGTATGGGTGTGTCTTACATTAGATTCACTAGTAGGAGTGAGAAAAACATCACGGGGTGGTGCGCCTTGTATGGGTGTGTGTTACATTACATTCACTAGTAGGAGTGAGAAAAACATCACGGGGTGGTGCGCCTTGTATGGGTGTGTGTTACATTACATTCACTAGTAGGAGTGAGAAAAACATCACGGGGTGGTGCGCATTGTATGGGTGTGTGTTACATTACATTCACTAGTAGGAGTGAGCAAAACATCACGGGGTGGTGCGCCTTGTATGGGTGTGTGTTACATTAGATTCACTAGTAGGAGTGAGAAAAACATCACGGGGTGGTGCGCCTTGTATGGGTGTGTGTTACATTAGATTCACTAGTAGGAGTGAGAAAAACATCACGGGGTGGTGCGCATTGTATGGGTGTGTGTTACATTACATTCACTAGTAGCAGTGAGAAAAACATCACGGGGTGGTGCGCATTGTATGGGTGTGTGTTACATTAGATTCACTAGTAGCAGTTTGAAAAACATCACGGGGTTGTGCGCATTGTATGGGTGTGCGTTACATTAGATTCACTAGTAGCAGTGAGAAAAACATCATGGGGTGGTGCGCATTGTATGGGTGTGTGTTACATTAGATTCACTAGTAGGAGTGAGAAAAACATCACGGGGTGGTGCGCATTTTATGGGTGTGTGTTACATTAGATTCACTAGTAGGAGTGAGAAAAACATCACGGGGTGGTGCGCATTGTATGGGTGTGGGTTACATTAGATTCACTAGTAGCAGTGAGAAAAACATCACGGGGTGGTGCGCATTGTATGGGTGTGTGTTACATTAGATTCACTAGTATGAGTGAGAAAAACATCACGGGGTGGTGCGCATTGTATGGGTGTGTGTTACATTAGATTCACTAGTAGGAGTGAGAAAAACATCACGGGGTGGTGCGCATTGTATGGGTGTGTGTTACATTACGTTCACTAGTAGGAGTGAGAAAAACATCACGGGGTGGTGCGCATTGTATGGGTGTGTGTTACATTACATTCACTAGTAGGAGTGAGAAAAACATCACGGGGTGGTGCGCATTGTATGGGTGTGTGTTACATTAGATTCACTAGTAGGAGTGAGAAAAACATCACGGGGTGGTGCGCATTGTATGGCTGTGTGTTACATTAGATTCACTAGTAGCAGTGAGAAAAACATCACGGGGTGGTGCGCATTGTATGGGTGTGTGTTACATTAGATTCACTAGTAGCAGTGAGATAAACATCACGGGGTTGTGCGCATTGTATGGGTGTGTGTTACATTAGATTCACTAGTAGCAGTGAGAAAAACATCACGGGGTGGTGCGCATTGTATGGGTGTGTGTTACATTAGATTCACTAGTAGGAGTGAGAAAAACATCACGGGGTGGTGCGCATTTTATGGGTGTGTGTTACATTAGATTCACTAGTAGGAGTGAGAAAAACATCACGGGGTGGTGCGCATTGTATGGGTGTGGGTTACATTAGATTCACTAGTAGCAGTGAGAAAAACATCACGGGGTGGTGCGCCTTGTATGGGTGTGTGTTACATTAGATGCACTAGTAGGAGTGAGAAAAACATCACGGGGTGGTGCGCCTTGTATGGGTGTGTGTTACATTACATTCACTAGTAGGAGTGAGAAAAACATCACGGGGTGGTGCGCCTTGTATGGGTGTGTGTTACATTACATTCACTAGTAGGAATGAGAAAAACATCACGGGGTGGTGCGCATTGTATGGGTGTGTGTTACATTACATTCACTAGTAGGAGTGAGCAAAACATCACGGGGTGGTGCGCCTTGTATGGGTGTGTGTTACATTAGATTCACTAGTAGGAGTGAGAAAAACATCACGGGGTGGTGCGCCTTGTATGGGTGTGTGTTACATTAGATTCACTAGTAGGAGTGAGAAAAACATCACGGGGTGGTGCGCATTGTATGGGTGTGTGTTACATTAGATTCACTAGTAGGAGTGAGAAAAACATGACGGGGTGGTGCGCATTGTATGGGTGTGTGTTACATTAGATTCACTAGTAGGAGTGAGGAAAACATCACGGGGTGGTGCGCATTGTATGGGTGTGTGTTACATTAGATTCACTAGTAGGAGTGAGCAAAACATCACGGGGAGGTGCGCATTGTATGGGTGTGTGTTACATTAGAATCACTAGTAGGAGTGAGCAAAACATCACGGTGTGGTGCGCCTTGTATGGGTGTGTGTTACATTAGATTCACTAGTAGGAGTGAGCAAAACATCACGGGTTGGTGCGCCTTGTATGGGTGTGTGTTACATTAGATTCACTAGTAGGAGTGAGAAAAACATCACGGGGTGGTGCGCCTTGTATGGGTGTGTGTTACATTAGATTCACTAGTAGGAGTGAGAAAAACATCACGGGGTGTTGCGCCTTGTATGGGTGTGTGTTACATTACATTCAATAGTAGGAGTGAGAAAAACATCACGGGGTGGTGCGCCTTGTATGGGTGTGTGTTACATTAGATTCACTAGTGGGAGTGAGAAAAACATCACGGGGTGGTGCGCCTTGTATGGGTGTGTGTTACATTAGATTCACTAGTAGGAGTGAGAAAAACATCACGGGGTGGTGCGCCTTGTATGGGTGTGTGTTACATTAGATTCACTAGTAGGAGTGAGAAAAACATCACGGGATGGTGCGCATTGTATGGGTGTGTGTTACATTAGATTCACTAGTAGGAGTGAGAAAAACATCACGGGGTGGTGCGCCTTGTATGGGTGTGTGTTACATTAGATTCACTAGTAGGAGTGAGAAAAACATCACGGGGTGGTGCGCATTGTATGGGTGTGTGTTACATTAGATTCACTAGTAGGAGTGAGAAAAACATGACGGGGTGGTGCGCATTGTATGGGTGTGTGTTACATTAGATTCACTAGTAGGAGTGAGAAAAACCTCACGGGGTGATGCGCATTGTATGGGTGTGTGTTACATTAGATTCACTAGTAGGAGTGAGAAAAACCTCACGGGGTGGTGCGCATTGTATGGGTGTGTGTTACATTAGATTCACTAGTAGGAGTGAGAAAAACCTCACGGGGTGGTGCGCATTGTATGGGTGTGTGTTACATTACATTCACTAGTAGGAGTGAGAAAAACATCACGGGGTGGTGCGCATTGTATGGGTGTGTGTTACATTACATTCACTAGTAGGAGTGAGAAAAACCTCCCGGCGTGGTGCGCCTTGTATGGGTGTGTGTTACATTACATTCACTAGTAGGAGTGAGAAAAACCTCACGGGGTGGTGCGCCTTGTATGGGTGTGTGTTACATTACATTCACTAGTAGGAGTGAGAAAAACCTCACGGGGTGTGCGCATTGTATGGGTGTGTGTTACATTACATTCACTAGTAGGAGTGAGAAAAACATCACGGGGTGGTGCGCATTGTATGGGTGTGTTTTACATTACATTCACTAGTAGGAGTGAGAAAAACATCACGGGGTGGTGCGCATTGTATGGGTGTGTGTTACATTACATTCACTAGTAGGAGTGAGAAAAACATCACGGGGTGGTGCGCATTGTATGGGTGTGTGTTACATTACATTCACTAGTAGGAGTGAGAAAAACATCACGGGGTGGTGCGCATTGTATGGGTGTGTGTTACATTAGATTCACTACTAACAGTGAGAAAAACATCACGGGGTGGTGCGCATTGTATGGGTGTGTGTTACATTAGATTCACTAGAAGGAGTGAGAAAAACATCACGGGGTGGTGCGCATTGTATGGGTGTGTGTTACATTACATTCACTAGTAGGAGTGAGAAAAACATCACGGGGTGGTGCGCATTGTATGGGTGTGTGTTACATTAGATTCACTAGTAGGAGTGAGAAAAACATCACGGGGTGGTGCGCCTTGTATGGGTGTGTGTTACATTACATTCACTAGTAGGAGTGAGAAAAACATCACGGGGTGGTGCGCCTTGTATGGGTGTGTGTTACATTAGATTCACTAGTAGGAGTGAGAAAAACATCACGGGGTGGTGCGCCTTGTATGGGTGTGTGTTACATTAGATTCACTAGTAGGAGTGAGCAAAACATCACGGGGTGGTGCGCCTTGTATGGGTGTGTGTTATATTAGATTCACTAGTAGGAGTGAGCAAAACATCACGGGGTGGTGCGCCTTGTATGGGTGTGTCTTACATTAGATTCACTAGTAAGAGTGAGCAAAACATCACGGGGTGGTGCGCCTTGTATGGGTGTGTGTTACATTAGATTCACTAGTAGGAGTGAGCAAAACATCACGGGGTGGTGCGCCTTGTATGGGTGTGTGTTACATTAGATTCACTAGTAGGAGTGAGAAAAACATCACGGGGTGGTGCGCCTTGTATGGGTGTGTGTTACATTACATTCACTAGTAGGAGTGAGAAAAACATCACGGGGTGGTGCGCCTTGTATGGGTGTGTGTTACATTACATTCACTAGTAGGAGTGAGAAAAACATCACGGGGTGGTGCGCATTGTATGGGTGTGTGTTACATTACATTCACTAGTAGGAGTGAGCAAAACATCACGGGGTGGTGCGCCTTGTATGGGTGTGTGTTACATTAGATTCACTAGTAGGAGTGAGAAAAACATCACGGGGTGGTGCGCCTTGTATGGGTGTGTGTTACATTACATTCACTAGTAGCAGTGAGAAAAACATCACGGAGTGGTGCGCATTGTATGGGTGTGTGTTACATTACATTCACTAGTAGCAGTGAGAAAAACATCACGGGGTGGTGCGCCTTGTATGGGTGTGTGTTACATTAGATTCACTAGTAGGAGTGAGAAAAACATCACGGGGTGGTGCGCATTGTATGGGTGTGTGTTACATTAGATTCACTAGTAGGAGTGAGAAAAACATGACGGGGTGGTGCGCATTGTATGGGTGTGTGTTACATTAGATTCACTAGTAGGAGTGAGAAAAACCTCATGGGGTGATGCGCATTGTATGGGTGTGTGTTACATTAGATTCACTAGTAGGAGTGAGAAAAACCTCACGGGGTGGTGCGCATTGTATGGGTGTGTGTTACATTAGATTCACTAGTAGGAGTGAGAAAAACCTCACGGGGTGGTGCGCATTGTATGGGTGTGTGTTACATTACATTCACTAGTAGGAGTGAGAAAAACATCACGGGGTGGTGCGCATTGTATGGGTGTGTGTTACATTACATTCACTAGTAGGAGTGAGAAAAACCTCCCGGCGTGGTGCGCCTTGTATGGGTGTGTGTTACATTACATTCACTAGTAGGAGTGAGAAAAACATCACGGGGTGGTGCGCCTTGTATGGGTGTGTGTTACATTACATTCACTAGTAGGAGTGAGAAAAACCTCACGGGGTGGTGCGCATTGTATGGGTGTGTGTTACATTACATTCACTAGTAGGAGTGAGAAAAACATCACGGGGTGGTGCGCATTGTATGGGTGTGTTTTACATTACATTCACTAGTAGGAGTGAGAAAAACATCACGGGGTGGTGCGCATTGTATGGGTGTGTGTTACATTACATTCACTAGTAGGAGTGAGAAAAACATCACGGGGTGGTGCGCATTGTATGGGTGTGTGTTACATTACATTCACTAGTAGGAGTGAGAAAAACATCACGGGGTGGTGCGCATTGTATGGGTGTGTGTTACATTAGATTCACTACTAACAGTGAGAAAAACATCACGGGGTGGTGCGCATTGTATGGCTGTGTGTTACATTAGATTCACTAGAAGGAGTGAGAAAAACATCACGGGGTGGTGCGCATTGTATGGGTGTGTGTTACATTACATTCACTAGTAGGAGTGAGAAAAACATCACGGGGTGGTGCGCATTGTATGGGTGTGTGTTACATTAGATTCACTAGTAGGAGTGAGAAAAACATCACGGGGTGGTGCGCCTTGTATGGGTGTGTGTTACATTACATACACTAGTAGGAGTGAGAAAAACATCACGGGGTGGTGCGCCTTGTATGGGTGTGTGTTACATTAGATTCACTAGTAGGAGTGAGAAAAACATCACGGGGTGGTGCGCCTTGTATGGGTGTGTGTTACATTAGATTCACTAGTAGGAGTGAGCAAAACATCACGGGGTGGTGCGCCTTGTATGGGTGTGTGTTATATTAGATTCACTAGTAGGAGTGAGCAAAACATCACGGGGTGGTGCGCCTTGTATGGGTGTGTCTTACATTAGATTCACTAGTAAGAGTGAGCAAAACATCACGGGGTGGTGCGCCTTGTATGGGTGTGTGTTACATTAGATTCACTAGTAGGAGTGAGCAAAACATCACGGGGTGGTGCGCCTTGTATGGGTGTGTGTTACATTAGATTCACTAGTAGGAGTGAGAAAAACATCACGGGGTGGTGCGCCTTGTATGGGTGTGTGTTACATTACATTCACTAGTAGGAGTGAGAAAAACATCACGGGGTGGTGCGCCTTGTATGGGTGTGTGTTACATTACATTCACTAGTAGGAGTGAGAAAAACATCACGGGGTGGTGCGCATTGTATGGGTGTGTGTTACATTACATTCACTAGTAGGAGTGAGCAAAACATCACGGGGTGGTGCGCCTTGTATGGGTGTGTGTTACATTAGATTCACTAGTAGGAGTGAGAAAAACATCACGGGGTGGTGCGCCTTGTATGGGTGTGTGTTACATTACATTCACTAGTAGCAGTGAGAAAAACATCACGGAGTGGTGCGCATTGTATGGGTGTGTGTTACATTACATTCACTAGTAGCAGTGAGAAAAACATCACGGTGTGGTGCGCATTGTATGGGTGTGTGTTACATTAGATTCACTAGTAGGAGTGAGAAAAACATCACGGGGTGGTGCGCATTGTATGGGTGTGTGTTACATTACATTCACTAGTAGCAGTGAGAAAAACATCACGGGGTGGTGCGCATTGTATGGGTGTGTGTTACATTACATTCACTAGTAGGAGTGAGAAAAACATCACGGGGTGGTGCGCCTTGTATGGGTGTGTGTTACGTTACATTCACTAGTAGCAGTGAGAAAAACATCACGGGTTGGTGCGCAATGTATGGGTGTGTGTTACATTACATTCACTAGAAGGAGTGAGAAAAACATCACGGGGTGGTGCGCATTGTATGGGTGTGTGTTACATTACTTTCACTAGTAGGAGTGAGAAAATCATCACGGGGTGGTGCGCATTGTATGGGTGTGTGTTACATTACATGCACTAGTAGGAGTGAGAAAAACATCACGGGGTGGTGCGCATTGTATGGGTGTGTGTTACATTACTTTCACTAGAAGGAGTGAGAAAAACATCACGGGGTGGTGCGCATTGTATGGGTGTGTGTTACATTACATTCACTAGTAGGAGTGAGAAAAACATCACGGGGTGGTGCGCATTGTATGGGTGTGTTTTACATTACATTCACTAGTAGGAGTGAGAAAAACATCACGGGGTGGTGCGCATTGTATGGGTGTGTGTTACATTACATTCACTAGTAGGAGTGAGAAAAACATCACGGGGTGGTGCGCATTGTATGGGTGTGTGTTACATTACATTCACTAGTAGGAGTGAGAAAAACATCACGGGGTGGTGCGCATTGTATGGGTGTGTGTTACATTAGATTCACTACTAACAGTGAGAAAAACATCACGGGGTGGTGCGCATTGTATGGGTGTGTGTTACATTAGATTCACTAGAAGGAGTGAGAAAAACATCACGGGGTGGTGCGCATTGTATGGGTGTGTGTTACATTACATTCACTAGTAGGAGTGAGAAAAACATCACGGGGTGGTGCGCATTGTATGGGTGTGTGTTACATTAGATTCACTAGTAGGAGTGAGAAAAACATCACGGGGTGGTGCGCCTTGTATGGGTGTGTGTTACATTACATTCACTAGTAGGAGTGAGAAAAACATCACGGGGTGGTGCGCCTTGTATGGGTGTGTGTTACATTAGATTCACTAGTAGGAGTGAGAAAAACATCACGGGGTGGTGCGCCTTGTATGGGTGTGTGTTACATTAGATTCACTAGTAGGAGTGAGCAAAACATCACGGGGTGGTGCGCCTTGTATGGGTGTGTGTTACATTAGATTCACTAGTAGGAGTGAGCAAAACATCACGGGGTGGTGCGCCTTGTATGGGTGTGTCTTACATTAGATTCACTAGTAGGAGTGAGCAAAACATCACGGGGTGGTGCGCCTTGTATGGGTGTGTGTTACATTAGATTCACTAGTAGGAGTGAGCAAAACATCACGGGGTGGTGCGCCTTGTATGGGTGTGTGTTACATTAGATTCACTAGTAGGAGTGAGAAAAACATCACGGGGTGGTGCGCCTTGTATGGGTGTGTGTTACATTACATTCACTAGTAGGAGTGAGAAAAACATCACGGGGTGGTGCTCCTTGTATGGGTGTGTGTTACATTACATTCACTAGTAGGAGTGAGAAAAACATCACGGGGTGGTGCGCATTGTATTGGTGTGTGTTACATTACATTCACTAGTAGGAGTGAGCAAAACATCACGGGGTGGTGCGCCTTGTATGGGTGTGTGTTACATTAGATTCACTAGTAGGAGTGAGAAAAACATCACGGGGTGGTGCGCCTTGTATGGGTGTGTGTTACATTAGATTCACTAGTAGGAGTGAGAAAAACATCACTGGGTGGTGCGCATTGTATGGGTGTGTGTTACATTAGATTCACTAGTAGGAGTGAGAAAAACATCACGGGGTGGTGCGCATTGTATGGGTGTGTGTTACATTAGATTCACTAGTAGGAGTGAGAAAAACATCACGGGGTGGTGCGCATTGTATGGGTGTGTCTTACATTAGATTCACTAGTAGGAGTGAGAAAAACATCACGGGGTGGTGCGCATTGTATGGGTGTGTCTTACATTAGATTCACTAGTAGGAGTGAGCAAAACACCACGGGGTGGTGCGCCTTGTATGGGTGTGTGTTACATTAGATTCACTAGTAGGAGTGAGCAAAACATCACGGGGTGGTGCGCCTTGTATGGGTGTGTGTTACATTAGATTCACTAGTAGGAGTGAGAAAAACATCACGGGGTGGTGCGCCTTGTATGGGTGTGTGTTACATTACATTCACTAGTAGGAGTGAGAAAAACATCACGGGGTGGTGCGCCTTGTATGGGTGTGTGTTACATTACATTCACTAGTAGGAGTGAGAAAAACATCACGGGGTGGTGCGCATTGTATGGGTGTGTGTTACATTACATTCACTAGTAGGAGTGAGAAAAACATCACGGGGTGGTGCGCCTTGTATGGGTGTGTGTTACATTAGATTCACTAGTAGGAGTGAGAAAAACATCACGGGGTGGTGCGCCTTGTATGGGTGTGTGTTACATTAGATTCACTAGTCGGAGTGAGAAAAACATCACTGGGTGGTGCGCATCGTATGGGTGTGTGTTACATTAGATTCACTAGTAGGAGTGAGAAAAACATCACGGGGTGGTGCGCCTTTTATGGGTGTGTGTTACATTAGATTCACTAGTAGGAGTGAGAAAAACATCACGGGGTGGTGCGCATTGTATGGGTGTGTGTTACATTAGATTCACTAGTAGGAGTGAGAAAAACATCACGGGGTGGTGCGCCTTGTATGGGTGTGTGTTACATTAGATTCACTAGTAGGAGTGAGCGAAACATCACGGGGTGGTGCGCCTTGTATGGGTGTGTGTTACATTAGATTCACTAGTAGGAGTGAGCAAAACATCACGGGGTGGTGCGCCTTGTATGGGTGTGTGTTACATTAGATTCGCTAGTAGGAGTGAGCAAAACATCACGGGGTGGTGCGCCTTGTATTGGTGTGTGTTACATTAGATTCACTAGTAGGAGTGAGCAAAACATCACGGGGTGGTGCGCCTTGTATGGGTGTGTGTTACATTAGATTCACTAGTAGGAGTGAGAAAAACATCACGGGGTGTTGCGCCTTGTATGGGTGTGTGTTACATTACATTCACTAGTAGGAGTGATAAAAACATCACGGGGTGGTGCGCCTTGTATGGGTGTGTGTTACATTACATTCACTAGTAGGAGTGAGAAAAACATCACGGGGTGGTGCGCATTGTATGGGTGTGTGTTACATTACATTCACTAGTAGGAGTGAGAAAAACATCACGGGGTGGTGCGCCTTGTATGGGTGTGTGTTACATTAGATTCACTAGTAGGAGTGAGAAAAACATTACGGGGTGGTGCGCCTTGTATGGGTGTGTGTTACATTAGATTCACTAGTAGGAGTGAGAAAAACATCACGGGGTGGTGCGCCTTTTATGGGTGTGTGTTACATTAGATTCACTAGTAGGAGTGAGAAAAACATCACGGGGTGGTGCGCATTGTATGGGTGTGTGTTACATTAGATTCACTAGTAGGAGTGAGAAAAACACGGGGTGGTGCGCATTGTATGGGTGTGTGTTACATTAGATTCACTAGTAGGAGTGAGAAAAACATCACGGGGTGGTGCGCATTGTATGGGTGTGTGTTACATTACATTCTCTAGTAGGAGTGAGAAAAACATCACGGGGTGGTGCGCATTGTATGGGTGTGTGTTACATTAGACTCACTAGTAGGAGTGAGAAAAACATCACGGGGTGGTGCGCATTGTATGGGTGTGTGTTACATTAGACTCACTAGTAGGAGTGAGAAAAACATCACGGGGTGTTGCGCATTGTATGGGTGTGTGTTACATAACATTCACTAGTAGGAGTGAGAAAAACATCACGGGGTGGTGCGCATTGTATGGGTGTGTGTTACATTAGATTCAGTAGTAGGAGTGAGAAAAACATCACGGGGTGGTGCGCCTTGTATGGGTGTGTGTTACATTACATTCACTAGTAGGAGTGAGAAAAACATCACGGGGTGGTGCGCCTTGTATGGGTGTGTGTTACATTAGATTCACTAGTGGGTGTGAGAAAAACATCACGGGGTGGTGCGCCTTGTATGGGTGTGTGTTACATTAGATTCACTAGTAGGAGTGAGAAAAACATCACGGGGTTGTGCGCCTTGTATGGGTGTGTGTTACATTAGATTCACTAGTAGGAGTGAGAAAAACATCACGGGGTGGTGCGCCTTGTATGGGTGTGTGTTACATTAGATTCACTAGTAGGAGTGAGAAAAACATCACGGGGTGGTGCGCCTTGTATGGGTGTGTGTTACATTAGATTCACTAGTAGGAGTGAGAAAAACATCACGGGGTGGTGCGCCTTGTATGGGTGTGTGTTACATTAGATTCACTAGTAGGAGTGAGAAAAACATCACGGGATGGTGCGCATTGTATGGGTGTGTGTTACATTAGATTCACTAGTAGGAGTGAGAAAAACATCACGGGGTGGTGCGCCTTGTATGGGTGTGTGTTACATTAGATTCACTAGTAGGAGTGAGCAAAACATCACGGGGTGGTGCGCCTTGTATGGGTGTGTGTTACATTAGATTCACTAGTAGGAGTGAGCAAAACATCACGGGGTGGTGCGCATTGTATGGGTGTGTGTTACATTACTTTCACTAGAAGGAGTGAGAAAAACATCACGGGGTGGTGCGCATTGGATGGGTGTGTGTTACATTACATTCACTAGTAGGAGTGAGAAAAACATCACGGGGTGGTGCGCATTGTATGGGTGTGTTTTACATTACATTCACTAGTAGGAGTGAGAAAAACATCACGGGGTGGTGCGCATTGTATGGGTGTGTGTTACATTACATTCACTAGTAGGAGTGAGAAAAACATCACGGGGTGGTGCGCATTGTATGGGTGTGTGTTACATTACATTCACTAGTAGGAGTGAGAAAAACATCACGGGGTGGTGCGCATTGTATGGGTGTGTGTTACATTAGATTCACTACTAACAGTGAGAAAAACATCACGGGGTGGTGCGCATTGTATGGGTGTGTGTTACATTAGATTCACTAGTAGGAGTGAGCAAAACATCACGGGGTGGTGCGCCTTGTATGGGTGTGTGTTACATTAGATTCACTAGAAGGAGTGAGAAAAACATCACGGGGTGGTGCGCATTGTATGGGTGTGTGTTACATTACTTTCACTAGTAGGAGTGAGAAAATCATCACGGGGTGGTGCGCATTGTATGGGTGTGTGTTACATTACATGCACTAGTAGGAGTGAGAAAAACATCACGGGGTGGTGCGCATTGTATGGGTGTGTGTTACATTACTTTCACTACAAGGAGTGAGAAAAACATCACGGGGTGGTGCGCATTGTATGGGTGTGTGTTACATTACATTCACTAGTAGGAGTGAGAAAAACATCACGGGGTGGTGCGCATTGTATGGGTGTGTTTTACATTACATTCACTAGTAGGAGTGAGAAAAACATCACGGGGTGGTGCGCATTGTATGGGTTGTGTTACATTACATTCACTAGTAGGAGTGAGAAAAACATCACGGGGTGGTGCGCATTGTATGGGTGTGTGTTACATTACATTCACTAGTAGGAGTGAGAAAAACATCACGGGGTGGTGCGCATTGTATGGGTGTGTGTTACATTAGATTCACTACTAACAGTGAGAAAAACATCACGGGGTGGTGCGCATTGTATGGGTGTGTGTTACATTAGATTCACTAGAAGGAGTGAGAAAAACATCACGGGGTGGTGCGCATTGTATGGGTGTGTGTTACATTACATTCACTAGTAGGAGTGAGAAAAACATCACGGGGTGGTGCGCATTGTATGGGTGTGTGTTACATTAGATTCACTAGTAGGAGTGAGAAAAACATCACGGGGAGGTGCGCCTTGTATGGGTGTGTGTTACATTACATTCACTAGTAGGAGTGAGAAAAACATCACGGGGTGGTGCGCCTTGTATGGGTGTGTGTTACATTAGATTCACTAGTAGGAGTGAGAAAAACATCACGGGGTGGTGCGCCTTGTATGGGTGTGTGTTACATTAGATTCACTAGTAGGAGTGAGCAAAACATCACGGGGTGGTGCGCCTTGTATGGGTGTGTGTTACATTAGATTCACTAGTAGGAGTGAGCAAAACATCACGGGGTGGTGCGCCTTGTATGGGTGTGTCTTACATTAGATTCACTAGTAGGAGTGAGCAAAACATCACGGGGTGGTGCGCCTTGTATGGGTGTGTGTTACATTAGATTCACTAGTAGGAGTGAGCAAAACATCACGGGGTGGTGCGCCTTGTATGGGTGTGTGTTACATTAGATTCACTAGTAGGAGTGAGAAAAACATCACGGGGTGGTGCGCCTTGTATGGGTGTGTGTTACATTACATTCACTAGTAGGAGTGAGAAAAACATCACGGGGTGGTGCTCCTTGTATGGGTGTGTGTTACATTACATTCACTAGTAGGAGTGAGAAAAACATCACGGGGTGGTGCGCATTGTATTGGTGTGTGTTACATTACATTCACTAGTAGGAGTGAGCAAAACATCACGGGGTGGTGCGCCTTGTATGGGTGTGTGTTACATTAGATTCACTAGTAGGAGTGAGAAAAACATCACGGGGTGGTGCGCCTTGTATGGGTGTGTGTTACATTAGATTCACTAGTAGGAGTGAGAAAAACATCACTGGGTGGTGCGCATTGTATGGGTGTGTGTTACATTAGATTCACTAGTAGGAGTGAGAAAAACATCACGGGGTGGTGCGCATTGTATGGGTGTGTGTTACATTAGATTCACTAGTAGGAGTGAGAAAAACATCACGGGGTGGTGCGCATTGTATGGGTGTGTCTTACATTAGATTCACTAGTAGGAGTGAGAAAAACATCACGGGGTGGTGCGCATTGTATGGGTGTGTCTTACATTAGATTCACTAGTAGGAGTGAGCAAAACACCACGGGGTGGTGCGCCTTGTATGGGTGTGTGTTACATTAGATTCACTAGTAGGAGTGAGCAAAACATCACGGGGTGGTGCGCCTTGTATGGGTGTGTGTTACATTAGATTCACTAGTAGGAGTGAGAAAAACATCACGGGGTGGTGCGCCTTGTATGGGTGTGTGTTACATTACATTCACTAGTAGGAGTGAGAAAAACATCACGGGGTGGTGCGCCTTGTATGGGTGTGTGTTACATTACATTCACTAGTAGGAGTGAGAAAAACATCACGGGGTGGTGCGCATTGTATGGGTGTGTGTTACATTACATTCACTAGTAGGAGTGAGAAAAACATCACGGGGTGGTGCGCCTTGTATGGGTGTGTGTTACATTAGATTCACTAGTAGGAGTGAGAAAAACATCACGGGGTGGTGCGCCTTGTATGGGTGTGTGTTACATTAGATTCACTAGTCGGAGTGAGAAAAACATCACTGGGTGGTGCGCATCGTATGGGTGTGTGTTACATTAGATTCACTAGTAGGAGTGAGAAAAACATCACGGGGTGGTGCGCCTTTTATGGGTGTGTGTTACATTAGATTCACTAGTAGGAGTGAGAAAAACATCACGGGGTGGTGCGCATTGTATGGGTGTGTGTTACATTAGATTCACTAGTAGGAGTGAGCAAAACATCACGGGGTGGTGCGCCTTGTATGGGTGTGTGTTACATTAGATTCACTAGTAGGAGTGAGAAAAACATCACCGGGTGGTGCGCCTTGTATGGGTGTGTGTTACATTAGATTCGCTAGTAGGAGTGAGCAAAACATCACGGGGTGGTGCGCCTTGTATTGGTGTGTGTTACATTAGATTCACTAGTAGGAGTGAGCAAAACATCACGGGGTGGTGCGCCTTGTATGGGTGTGTGTTACATTAGATTCACTAGTAGGAGTGAGAAAAACATCACGGGGTGTTGCGCCTTGTATGGGTGTGTGTTACATTACATTCACTAGTAGGAGTGATAAAAACATCACGGGGTGGTGCGCCTTGTATGGGTGTGTGTTACATTACATTCACTAGTAGGAGTGAGAAAAACATCACGGGGTGGTGCGCATTGTATGGGTGTGTGTTACATTACATTCACTAGTAGGAGTGAGAAAAACATCACGGGGTGGTGCGCCTTGTATGGGTGTGTGTTACATTAGATTCACTAGTAGGAGTGAGAAAAACATTACGGGGTGGTGCGCCTTGTATGGGTGTGTGTTACATTAGATTCACTAGTAGGAGTGAGAAAAACATCACGGGGTGGTGCGCCTTTTATGGGTGTGTGTTACATTAGATTCACTAGTAGGAGTGAGAAAAACATCACGGGGTGGTGCGCATTGTATGGGTGTGTGTTACATTAGATTCACTAGTAGGAGTGAGAAAAACACGGGGTGGTGCGCATTGTATGGGTGTGTGTTACATTAGATTCACTAGTAGGAGTGAGAAAAACATCACGGGGTGGTGTGCATTGTATGGGTGTGTGTTACATTACATTCTCTAGTAGGAGTGAGAAAAACATCACGGGGTGGTGCGCATTGTATGGGTGTGTGTTACATTAGACTCACTAGTAGGAGTGAGAAAAACATCACGGGGTGGTGCGCATTGTATGGGTGTGTGTTACATTAGACTCACTAGTAGGAGTGAGAAAAACATCACGGGGTGTTGCGCATTGTATGGGTGTGTGTTACATAACATTCACTAGTAGGAGTGAGAAAAACATCACGGGGTGGTGCGCATTGTATGGGTGTGTGTTACATTAGATTCAGTAGAAGGAGTGAGAAAAACATCACGGGGTGGTGCGCCTTGTATGGGTGTGTGTTACATTACATTCACTAGTAGGAGTGAGAAAAACATCACGGGGTGGTGCGCCTTGTATGGGTGTGTGTTACATTAGATTCACTAGTGGGTGTGAGAAAAACATCACGGGGTGGTGCGCCTTGTATGGGTGTGTGTTACATTAGATTCACTAGTAGGAGTGAGAAAAACATCACGGGGTTGTGCGCCTTGTATGGGTGTGTGTTACATTAGATTCACTAGTAGGAGTGAGAAAAACATCACGGGGTGGTGCGCCTTGTATGGGTGTGTGTTACATTAGATTCACTAGTAGGAGTGAGAAAAACATCACGGGGTGGTGCGCCTTGTATGGGTGTGTGTTACATTAGATTCACTAGTAGGAGTGAGAAAAACATCACGGGGTGGTGCGCCTTGTATGGGTGTGTGTTACATTAGATTCACTAGTAGGAGTGAGAAAAACATCACGGGATGGTGCGCATTGTATGGGTGTGTGTTACATTAGATTCACTAGTAGGAGTGAGAAAAACATCACGGGGTGGTGCGCCTTGTATGGGTGTGTGTTACATTAGATTCACTAGTAGGAGTGAGCAAAACATCACGGGGTGGTGCGCCTTGTATGGGTGTGTGTTACATTAGATTCACTAGTAGGAGTGAGCAAAACATCACGGGGTGGTGCGCATTGTATGGGTGTGTGTTACATTACTTTCACTAGAAGGAGTGAGAAAAACATCACGGGGTGGTGCGCATTGGATGGGTGTGTGTTACATTACATTCACTAGTAGGAGTGAGAAAAACATCACGGGGTGGTGCGCATTGTATGGGTGTGTTTTACATTACATTCACTAGTAGGAGTGAGAAAAACATCACGGGGTGGTGCGCATTGTATGGGTGTGTGTTACATTACATTCACTAGTAGGAGTGAGAAAAACATCACGGGGTGGTGCGCATTGTATGGGTGTGTGTTACATTACATTCACTAGTAGGAGTGAGAAAAACATCACGGGGTGGTGCGCATTGTATGGGTGTGTGTTACATTAGATTCACTACTAACAGTGAGAAAAACATCACGGGGTGGTGCGCATTGTATGGGTGTGTGTTACATTAGATTCACTAGAAGGAGTGAGAAAAACATCACGGGGTGGTGCGCATTGTATGGGTGTGTGTTACATTACATTCACTAGTAGGAGTGAGAAAAACATCACGGGGTGGTGCGCATTGTATGGGTGTGTGTTACATTAGATTCACTAGTAGGAGTGAGAAAAACATCACGGGGTGGTGCGCCTTGTATGGGTGTGTGTTACATTACATTCACTAGTAGGAGTGAGAAAAACATCACGGGGTGGTGCGCATTGTATGGGTGTGTGTTACATTAGATTCACTAGTAGGAGTGAGAAAAACATCACGGGGTGGTGCGCCTTGTATGGGTGTGTGTTACATTAGATTCACTAGTAGGAGTGAGCAAAACATCACGGGGTGGTGCGCCTTGTATGGGTGTGTGTTACATTAGATTCACTAGTAGGAGTGAGCAAAACATCACGGGGTGGTGCGCCTTGTATGGGTGTGTCTTACATTAGATTCACTAGTAGGAGTGAGCAAAACATCACGGGGTGGTGCGCCTTGTATGGGTGTGTGTTACATTAGATTCACTAGTAGGAGTGAGCAAAACATCACGGGGTGGTGCGCCTTGTATGGGTGTGTGTTACATTAGATTCACTAGTAGGAGTGAGAAAAACATCACGGGGTGGTGCGCCTTGTATGGGTGTGTGTTACATTACATTCACTAGTAGGAGTGAGAAAAACATCACGGGGTGGTGCGCCTTGTATGGGTGTGTGTTACATTACATTCACTAGTAGGAGTGAGAAAAACATCACGGGGTGGTGCGCATTGTATGGGTGTGTGTTACATTAGATTCACTAGTAGGAGTGAGAAAAACATCACGGGGTGGTGCGCCTTGTATGGGTGTGTGTTACATTAGATTCACTAGTAGGAGTGAGAAAAACATCACGGGGTGGTGCGCCTTGTATGGGTGTGTGTTACATTAGATTCACTAGTAGGAGTGAGCAAAACATCACTGGGTGGTGCGCATTGTATGGGTGTGTGTTACATTAGATTCACTAGTAGGAGTGAGAAAAACATCACGGGGTGGTGCGCATTGTATGGGTGTGTGTTACATTAGATTCACTAGTAGGAGTGAGAAAAACATCACGGGGTGGTGCGCATTGTATGGGTGTGTCTTACATTAGATTCACTAGTAGGAGTGAGAAAAACATCACGGGGTGGTGCGCATTGTATGGGTGTGTCTTACATTAGATTCACTAGTAGGAGTGAGCAAAACATCACGGGGTGGTGCGCCTTGTATGGGTGTGTGTTACATTAGATTCACTAGTAGGAGTGAGCAAAACATCACGGGGTGGTGCGCCTTGTATGGGTGTGTGTTACATTAGATTCACTAGTAGGAGTGAGAAAAACATCACGGGGTGGTGCGCATTGTATGGGTGTGTGTTACATTACATTCACTAGTAGGAGTGAGAAAAACATCACGGGGTGGTGCGCCTTGTATGGGTGTGTGTTACATTACATTCACTAGTAGGAGTGAGCAAAACATCACGGGGTGGTGCGCATTGTATGGGTGTGTGTTACATTACATTCACTAGTAGGAGTGAGAAAAACATCACGGGGTGGTGCGCCTTGTATGGGTGTGTGTTACATTAGATTCACTAGTAGGAGTGAGAAAAACATCACGGGGTGGTGCGCCTTGTATGGGTGTGTGTTACATTAGATTCACTAGTCGGAGTGAGAAAAACATCACTGGGTGGTGCGCATCGTATGGGTGTGTGTTACATTAGATTCACTAGTAGGAGTGAGAAAAACATCACGGGGTGGTGCGCCTTTTATGGGTGTGTGTTACATTAGATTCACTAGTAGGAGTGAGAAAAACATCACGGGGTGGTGCGCATTGTATGGGTGTGTGTTACATTAGATTCACTAGTAGGAGTGAGAAAAACATCACGGGGTGGTGCGCCTTGTATGGGTGTGTGTTACATTAGATTTACTAGTAGGAGTGAGCAAAACATCACGGGGTGGTGCGCCTTGTATGGGTGTGTGTTACATTAGATTCACTAGTAGGAGTGAGCAAAACATCACGGGGTGGTGCGCCTTGTATTGGTGTGTGTTACATTAGATTCACTAGTAGGAGTGAGCAAAACATCACGGGGTGGTGCGCCTTGTATGGGTGTGTGTTACATTAGATTCACTAGTAGGAGTGAGAAAAACATCACGGGGTGTTGCGCCTTGTATGGGTGTGTGTTACATTAGATTCACTAGTAGGAGTGAGAAAAACATCACGGGGTGGTGCGCCTTGTATGGGTGTGTGTTACATTACATTCACTAGTAGGAGTGAGAAAAACATCACGGGGTGGTGCGCCTTGTATGGGTGTGTGTTACATTAGATTCACTAGTAGGAGTGAGCAAAACATCACGGGGTGGTGCGCCTTGTATGGGTGTGTGTTACATTAGATTCACTAGTAGGAGTGAGAAAAACATCACGGGGTGGTGCGCCTTGTATGGGTGTGTGTTACATTAGATTCACTAGTAGGAGTGAGAAAAACATCACTGGGTGGTGCGCATTGTATGGGTGTGTGTTACATTAGATTCACTAGTAGGAGTGAGAAAAACATCACGGGGTGGTGCGCCTTTTATGGGTGTGTGTTACATTAGATTCACTAGTAGGAGTGAGAAAAACATCACGGGGTGGTGCGCATTGTATGGGTGTGTGTTACATTAGATTCACTAGTAGGAGTGAGAAAAACACGGGGTGCTGCGCATTGTATGGGTGTGTGTTACATTAGATTCACTAGTAGGAGTGAGAAAAACATCACGGGGTGGTGCGCATTGTATGGGTGTGTGTTACATTACATTCTCTAGTAGGAGTGAGAAAAACATCACGGGGTGGTGCGCATTGTATGGGTGTGTGTTACATTAGACTCACTAGTAGGAGTGAGAAAAACATCACGGGGTGGTGCGCATTGTATGGGTGTGTGTTACATTAGACTCACTAGTAGGAGTGAGAAAAACATCACGGGGTGTTGCGCATTGTATGGGTGTGTGTTACATAACATTCACTAGTAGGAGTGAGAAAAACATCACGGGGTGGTGCGCATTGTATGGGTGTGTGTTACATTAGATTCACTAGTAGGAGTGAGAAAAACATCACGGGGTGGTGCGCATTTTATGGGTGTGTGTTACATTAGATTCACTAGTAGGAGTGAGAAAAACATCACGGGGTGGTGCGCATTGTATGGGTGTGGGTTACATTAGATTCACTAGAAGCAGTGAGAAAAACATCACGGAGTGGTGCGCATTGTATGGGTGTGTGTTACATTAGATTCACTAGTAGGAGTGAGAAAAACATCACGGGGTTGTGCGCATTGTATGGGTGTGTGTTACATTACATTCACTACTAACAGTGAGAAAAACATCACGGGGTGGTGCGCATTGTATGTGTGTGTGTTACATTAGATTCACTAGTAGGAGTGAGAAAAACATCACGGGGTGGTGCGCATTGTATGGGTGTGTGTTACATTACTTTCACTAGTAGGAGTGAGAAAATCATCACGGGGTGGTGCGCATTGTATGGTTGTGTGTTACATTACATTCACTAGTAGCAGTGAGAAAAACATCACGGGCTGGTGCGCCTTGTATGGGTGCGTGTTACATTACATTCACTAGTAGGAGTGAGAAAAACATCACGGGGTGGTGCGCCTTGTATGGGTGTGTGTTACATTAGATTCACTATTAGGAGTGAAAAAAAACATCACGGGGTGGTGCGCCTTGTATGGGTGTGTGTTACATTAGATTCACTAGTAGGAGTGAGAAAAACTTCACGGTGTGGTGCGCCATGTATGGGTGTGTGTTACATTAGATTCACTAGTAGGAGTGAGCAAAACATCACAGGGTGGTGCGCATTGTATGGGTGTGTGTTACATTAGATTCACTAGTAGGAGTGAGAAAAACATCACGGGGTGGTGCGCATTTTATGGGTGTGTGTTACATTAGATTCACTAGTAGGAGTGAGAAAAACATCACGGGGTGGTGCGCATTGTATGGGTGTGGGTTACATTAGATTCACTAGTAGCAGTGAGAAAAACATCACGGGGTGGTGCGCATTGTATGGGTGTGTGTTACATTAGATTCACTAGTAGGAGTGAGAAAAACATCACGGGGTTGTGCGCATTGTATGGGTGTGTGTTACATTACATTCACTACTAACAGTGAGAAAAACATCACGGGGTGGTGCGCATTGTATGGGTGTGTGTTACATTAGATTCACTAGTAGGAGTGAGAAAAACATCACGGGGTGGTGCGCATTGTATGGGTGTGTGTTACATTACTTTCACTAGTAGGAGTGAGAAAATCATCACGGGGTGGTGCGCATTGTATGGTTGTGTGTTACATTACATTCACTAGTAGCAGTGAGAAAAACATCACGGGCTGGTGCGCCTTGTATGGGTGCGTGTTACATTACATTCACTAGTAGGAGTGAGAAAAACATCACGGGGTGGTGCGCCTTGTATGGGTGTGTGTTACATTAGATTCACTATTAGGAGTGAAAAAAAACATCACGGGGTGGTGCGCCTTGTATGGGTGTGTGTTACATTAGATTCACTAGTAGGAGTGAGAAAAACATCACGGTGTGGTGCGCCATGTATGGGTGTGTGTTACATTAGATTCACTAGTAGGAGTGAGCAAAACATCACAGGGTGGTGCGCATTGTATGGGTGTGTGTTACATTAGAATCACTAGTAGGAGTGAGCAAAACATCACGGTGTGGTGCGCCTTGTATGGGTGTGTGTTACATTAGATTCACTAGTAGAAGTGAGCAAACCATCACGGGTTGGTGCGCCTTGTATGGGTGTGTGTTACATTAGATTCAGTAGTAGGAGTGAGAAAAACATCACGGGGTGGTGCGCCTTGTATGGGTGTGTGTTACATTAGATTCACTAGTAGGAGTGAGAAAAACATCACGGGGTGGTGCGCCTTGTATGGGTGTGTGTTACATTACATTCACTAGTAGGAGTGAGAAAAACATCACGGGGTGGTGCGCCTTGTATGGGTGTGTGTTACATTAGATTCACTAGTGGGAGTGAGAAAAACATCACGGGGTGGTGCGCCTTGTATGGGTGTGTGTTACATTAGATTCACTAGTAGGAGTGAGAAAAACATCACGGGGTGGTGCGCCTTGTATGGGTGTGTGTTACATTAGATTCACTAGTAGGAGTGAGCAAAACATCACGGGGTGGTGCGCCTTGTATGGGTGTGTGTTACATTAGATTCACTAGTAGGAGTGAGAAAAACATCACGGGGTGGTGCGCCTTGTATGGGTGTGTGTTACATTAGATTCACTAGTAGGAGTGAGAAAAACATCATGGGGTGGTGCGCCTTGTATGGGTGTGTGTTACATTAGATTCACTAGTAGGAGTGAGAAAAACATCACGGGGTGGTGCGCATTGTATGGGTGTGTGTTACATTAGATTCACTAGTAGGAGTGAGAAAAACATCACGGGGTGGTGCGCATTGTATGGGTGTGGGTTACATTAGATTCACTAGTAGGAGTGAGAAAAACATCACGGGATGGTGCGCATTGTATGGGTGTGTGTTACATTAGATTCACTAGTAGGAGTGAGAAAAACATCACGGGGTGGTGCGCATTGTATGGGTGTGTGTTACATTAGATTCACTAGTAGGAGTGAGAAAAACATCACGGGGTGGTGCGCATTGTATGGGTGTGTGTTACATTAGATTCACTAGTAGGAGTGAGAAAAACCTCACGGGGTGGTGCGCATTGTATGGGTGTGTGTTACATTAGATTCACTAGTAGGAGTGAGAAAAACCTCACGGGGTGGTGCGCATTGTATGGGTGTGTGTTACATTACATTCACTAGTAGGAGTGAGAAAAACATCACGGGGTGGTGCGCATTGTATGGGTGTGTGTTACATTACATTCACTAGTAGGAGTGAGAAAAACCTCACGGCGTGGTGCGCCTTGTATGGGTGTGTGTTACATTACATTCACTAGTAGGAGTGAAAAAAACCTCACGGGGTGGTGCGCCTTGTATGGGTGTGTGTTACATTAGATTCACTAGTAGGAGTGAGAAAAACCTCACGGGGTGGTGCGCCTTGTATGGGTGTGTGTTACATTACATTCACTAGTAGGAGTGAGAAAAACCTCACGGGGTGGTGCGCATTGTATGGGTGTGTGTTACATTACATTCACTAGTAGGAGTGAGAAAAACCTCACGGCGTGGTGCGCATTGTATGGGTGTGTGTTACATTAGATTCACTAGCAGCAGTGAGAAAATCATCACGGGGTGTTGCGCATTGTATGGGTGTGTGTTACATTAGATTCACTAGTAGCAGTGAGAAAAACATCACGGGGTGGTGCGCAATGTATGGGTGTGTGTTACATTAGATTCACTAGTAGCAGTGAGAAAAACATCACGGGGTGGTGCGCATTGTATGGGTGTGTGTTACATTACATTCACTAGTAGCAGTGAGAAAAACATCACGGGGTGGTGCGCATTGTATGGGTGTGTGTTACATTACATTCACTAGTAGCAGTGAGAAAAACATCACGGAGTGGTGCGCATTGTATGGGTGTGTGTTACATTACATTCACTAGTAGCAGTGAGAAAAACATCACGGTGTGGTGCGCATTGTATGGGTGTGTGTTACATTAGATTCACTAGTAGGAGTGAGAAAAACATCACGGGGGGTGCGCATTGTATGGGTGTGTGTTACATTACATTCACTAGTAGCAGTGAGAAAAACATCACGGGGTGGTGCGCATTGTACGGGTGTGTGTTACGTTACATTCACTAGTAGGAGTGAGAAAAACATCACGGGGTGGTGCGCATTGTATGGGTGTGTGTTACATTAGATTCACTAGTAGGAGTGAGAAAAACATCACGGGGTGGTGCGCCTTGTATGGGTGTGTGTTACATTAGATTCACTAGTAGGAGTGAGAAAAACATCACGGGGTGGTGCGCCTTGTATGGGTGTGTGTTACATTAGATTCACTAGTAGGAGTGAGAAAAACATCACGGGGTGGTGCGCCTTGTATGGGTGTGTGTTACATTAGATTCACTAGTAGGAGTGAGAAAAACATCACGGGGTGGTGCGCCTTGTATGGGTGTGTGTTACATTAGATTCACTAGTAGGAGTGAGAAAAACATCACGGGGTGGTGCGCCTTGTATGGGTGTGTGTTACATTAGATTCACTAGTAGGAGTGAGAAAAACATCACGGGGTGGTGCGCATTGTATGGGTGTGTGTTACATTAGATTCACTAGTAGGAGTGAGAAAAACATGACGGGGTGGTGCGCATTGTATGGGTGTGTGTTACATTAGATTCACTAGTAGGAGTGAGAAAAACATCACGGGGTGGTGCGCATTGTATGGGTGTGTGTTACATTAGATTCACTAGTAGGAGTGAGAAAAACCTCACGGGGTGGTGCGCATTGTATGGGTGTGTGTTACATTAGATTCACTAGTAGGAGTGAGAAAAACCTCACGGGGTGGTGCGCATTGTATGGGTGTGTGTTACATTACATTCACTAGTAGGAGTGAGAAAAACATCACGGGGTGGTGCGCATTGTATGGGTGTGTGTTACATTACATTCACTAGTAGGAGTGAGAAAAACCTCACGGCGTGGTGCGCCTTGTATGGGTGTGTGTTACATTACATTCACTAGTAGGAGTGAGAAAAACCTCACGGGGTGGTGCGCCTTGTATGGGTGTGTGTTACATTACATTCACTAGTAGGAGTGAGAAAAACCTCACGGGGTGGTGTGCCTTGTATGGGTGTGTGTTACATTACATTCACTAGTAGGAGTGAGAAAAACCTCACGGGGTGGTGCGCATTGTATGGGTGTGTGTTACATTACATTCACTAGTAGGAGTGAGAAAAACCTCACGGCGTGGTGCGCATTGTATGGGTGTGTCTTACATTAGATTCACTAGCAGCAGTGAGAAAATCATCACGGGGTGGTGCGCATTGTATGGGTGTGTGTTACATTAGATTCACTAGCAGCAGTGAGAAAAACATCACGGGGTGGTGCGCAATGTATGGGTGTGTGTTACATTAGATTCACTAGTAGCAGTGAGAAAAACATCACGGGGTGGTGCGCATTGTATGGGTGTGTGTTACATTACATTCACTAGTAGCAGTGAGAAAAACATCACGGGGTGGTGCGCATTGTATGGGTGTGTGTTACATTACATTCACTAGTAGGAGTGAGAAAAACATCACGGGGTGGTGCGCATTGTATGGGTGTGTGTTACATTACATTCACTAGTAGCAGTGAGAAAAACATCACGGGGTGGTGCGCATTGTATGGGTGTGTGTTACGTTACATTCACTAGTAGGAGTGAGAAAAACATCACGGGGTGGTGCGCATTGTATGGGTGTGTGTTACGTTACATTCACTAGTAGCAGTGAGAAAAACATCACGGGTTGGTGCGCAATGTATGGGTGTGTGTTACATTACATTCACTAGAAGGAGTGAGAAAAACATCACGGGGTGGTGCGCATTGTATGGGTGTGTGTTACATTACTTTCACTAGTAGGAGTGAGAAAAACATCACGGGGTGGTGCGCATTGTATGGGTGTGTGTTACATTACATTCACTAGTAGGAGTGAGAAAAACATCACGGGGTGGTGCGCATTGTATGGGTGTGTGTTACATTACATTCACTAGTAGGAGTGAGAAAAACATCACGGGGTGGTGCGCATTGTATGGGTGTGTTTTACTTTACATTCACTAGTAGGAGTGAGAAAAACATCACGGGGTGGTGCGCATTGTATGGGTGTGTGTTACATTACATTCACTAGTAGGAGTGAGAAAAACATCACGGGGTGGTGCGCATTGTATGGGTGTGTGTTACATTACATTCAGTAGTAGGAGTGAGAAAAACATCACGGGGTGGTGCGCATTGTATGGGTGTGTGTTACATTAGATTCACTACTAACAGTGAGAAAAACATCACGGGGTGGTGCGCATTGTATGGGTGTGTGTTACATTAGATTCACTAGTAGGAGTGAGAAAAACATCACGGGGTGGTGCGCATTGTATGGGTGTGTGTTACATTACATTCACTAGTAGGAGTGAGAAAAACATCACGGGGTGGTGCGCATTGTATGGGTGTGTGTTACATTAGATTCACTATTAGGAGTGAGAAAAACATCACGGGGTGGTGCGCCTTGTATGGGTGTGTGTTACATTACATTCACTAGTAGGAGTGAGAAAAACATCACGGGGTGGTGCGCCTTGTATATGTGTGTGTTACATTAGATTCACTAGTAGGAGTGAGAAAAACATCACGGGGTGGTGCGCCTTATATGGGTGTGTGTTACATTAGATTCACTAGTAGGAGTGAGCAAAACATCACGGGGTGGTGCGCCTTGTATGGGTGTGTGTTACATTAGATTCACTAGTAGGAGTGAGCAAAACATCACGGGGTGGTGCGCCTTGTATGGGTGTGTCTTACATTAGATTCACTAGTAGGAGTGAGCAAAACATCACGGGGTGGTGCGCCTTGTATGGGTGTGTGTTACATTAGATTCACTAGTAGGAGTGAGCAAAACATCACGGGGTGGTGCGCCTTGTATGGGTGTGTGTTACATTAGATTCACTAGTAGGAGTGAGAAAAACATCACGGGGTGGTGCGCCTTGTATGGGTGTGTGTTACATTACATTCACTAGTAGGAGTGAGAAAAACATCACGGGGTGGTGCGCCTTGTATGGGTGTGTGTTACATTACATTCACTAGTAGGAGTGAGAAAAACATCACGGGGTGGTGCGCATTGTATGGGTGTGTGTTACATTACATTCACTAGTAGGAGTGAGCAAAACATCACGGGGTGGTGCGCCTTGTATGGGTGTGTGTTACATTAGATTCACTAGTAGGAGTGAGAAAAACATCACGGGGTGGTGCGCATTGTATGGGTGTGTGTTACATTAGATTCACTAGTAGGAGTGAGAAAAACATCACTGGGTGGTGCGCATTGTATGGGTGTGTGTTACATTAGATTCACTAATAGGAGTGAGAAAAACATCACGGGGTGGTGCGCCTTTTATGGGTGTGTGTTACATTAGATTCACTAGTAGGAGTGAGAAAAACATCACGGGGTGGTTTGCATTGTATGGGTGTGTGTTACATTAGATTCACTAGTAGGAGTGAGAAAAACATCACGGGGTGGTGCGCATTGTATGGGTGTGTGTTACATTACATTCACTAGTAGGAGTGAGAAAAACATCACGGGGTGGTGCGCATTGTATGGGTGTGTGTTACATTACATTCTCTAGTAGGAGTGAGAAAAACATCACGGGGTGGTGCGCATTGTATGGGTGTGTGTTACATTAGACTCACTAGTAGGAGTGAGAAAAACATCACGGGGTGGTGCGCATTGTATGGGTGTGTGTTACATTAGATTCACTAGTAGCAGTGAGAAAAACATCACGGGGTGGTTCGCATTGTATGGGTGTGTGTTACATTAGATTCACTAGTAGCAGTGAGAAAAACATCACGGGGTGGTGCGCATTGTATGGGTGTGTGTTTCATTACATTTACTAGTAGCAGTGAGAAAAACATCACGGGGTGGTGCGCATTGTATGGGTGTGTGTTACATTACATTCACTAGTAGCAGTGAGAAAAACATCACGGTGTGGTGCGCATTGTATGGGTGTGTGTTACATTAGATTCACTAGTAGGAGTGAGAAAAACATCACGGGGTGGTGCGCATTGTATGGGTGTGTGTTACATTACATTCACTAGTAGCAGTGAGAAAAACATCACGGGGTGGTGCGCATTGTATGGGTGTGTGTTACATTGCATTCACTAGTAGGAGTGAGAAAAACATCACGGGGTGGTGCGCATCGTATGGGTGTGTGTTACGTTACATTCACTAGTAGGAGTGACAAAAACATCACGGGTTGGTGCGCATTGTATGGGTGTGTGTTACATTACATTCACTAGAAGGAGTGAGAAAAACATCACGGGGTGGTGCGCATTGTATGGGTGTGTGTTACATTACATTCACTAGAAGGAGTGAGAAAAACATCACGGGGTGGTGCGCATTGTATGGGTGTGTGTTACATTACATTCACTAGTAGGAGTGAGAAAAACATCACGGGGTGGTGTGCATTGTATGGGTGTGTTTTACATTACATTCACTAGTAGGAGTGAGAAAAACATCACGGGGTGGTGCGCATTGTATGGGTGTGTGTTACATTACGTTCACTAGTAGGAGTGAGAAAAACATCACGGGGTGGTGCGCATTGTATGGGTGTGTGTTACATTACATTCACTAGTAGGAGTGAGAAAAACATCACGGGGTGGTGCGCATTGTATGGGTGTGTGTTACATTAGATTCACTAGTAGGAGTGAGAAAAACATCACGGGGTGGTGCGCATTGTATGGGTGTGTGTTACATTAGATTCACTAGTAGCAGTGAGAAAAACATCACGGGGTGGTGCGCATTGTATGGGTGTGTGTTACATTAGATTCACTAGTAGCAGTGAGAAAAACATCACGGGGTGGTGCGCATTGTATGGGTGTGTGTTACATTAGATTCACTAGTAGGAGTGAGAAAAACATCACGGGGTGGTGCGCATTTTATGGGTGTGTGTTACATTAGATTCACTAGTAGGAGTGAGAAAAACATCACGGTGTGGTGCGCATTGTATGGGTGTGGGTTACATTAGATTCACTAGTAGCAGTGAGAAAAACATCACGGGGTGGTGCGCCTTGTATGGGTGTGTGTTACATTAGATGCACTAGTAGGAGTGAGAAAAACATCACGGGGTGGTGCGCCTTGTATGGGTGTGTGTTACATTACATTCACTAGTAGGAGTGAGAAAAACATCACGGGGTGGTGCGCCTTGTATGGGTGTGTGTTACATTACATTCACTAGTAGGAATGAGAAAAACATCACGGGGTGGTGCGCATTGTATGGGTGTGTGTTACATTACATTCACTAGTAGGAGTGAGCAAAACATCACGGGGTGGTGCGCCTTGTATGGGTGTGTGTTACATTAGATTCACTAGTAGGAGTGAGAAAAACATCACGGGGTGGTGCGCATTGTATGGGTGTGTGTTACATTAGATTCACTAGTAGCAGTGAGAAAAACATCACGGGGTGGTGCGCATTGTATGGGTGTGTGTTACATTAGATTCACTAGTAGCAGTGAGAAAAACATCACGGGGTTGTGCGCATTGTATGGGTGTGCGTTACATTAGATTCACTAGTAGCAGTGAGAAAAACATCATGGGGTGGTGCGCATTGTATGGGTGTGTGTTACATTAGATTCACTAGTAGGAGTGAGAAAAACATCACGGGGTGGTGCGCATTTTATGGGTGTGTGTTACATTAGATTCACTAGTAGGAGTGAGAAAAACATCACGGGGTGGTGCGCATTGTATGGGTGTGGGTTACATTAGATTCACTAGTAGGAGTGAGAAAAACATCACGGGGTGGTGGGCATTGTATGGGTGTGTGTTACATTACATTCACTAGTAGCAGTGAGAAAAACATCACGGGGTGGTGCGCATTGTATGGGTGTGTGTTACATTAGATTCACTAGTAGGAGTGAGAAAAACATCACGGGGTGGTGCGCCTTGTATGGGTGTGTGTTACATTAGATGCACTAGTAGGAGTGAGAAAAACATCACGGGGTGGTGCGCCTTGTATGGGTGTGTGTTACATTACATTCACTAGTAGGAGTGAGAAAAACATCACGGGGTGGTGCGCCTTGTATGGGTGTGTGTTACATTACATTCACTAGTAGGAATGAGAAAAACATCACGGGGTGGGGCGCATTGTATGGGTGTGTGTTACATTACATTCACTAGTAGGAGTGAGCAAAACATCACGGGGTGGTGCGCCTTGTATGGGTGTGTGTTACATTAGATTCACTAGTAGGAGTGAGCAAAATATCACGGGGTGGTGCGCATTGTATGGGTGTGTGTTACATTAGATTCACTAGTAGCAGTGAGAAAAACATCACGGGGTGGTGCGCATTGTATGGGTGTGTGTTACATTAGATTCACTAGTAGCAGTGAGAAAAACATCACGGGGTTGTGCGCATTGTATGGGTGTGCGTTACATTAGATTCACTAGTAGCAGTGAGAAAAACATCACGGGGTGGTGCGCATTGTATGGGTGTGCGTTACATTAGATTCACTAGTAGGAGTGAGAAAAACATCACGGGGTGGTGCGCATTTTATGGGTGTGTGTTACATTAGATTCACTAGTAGGAGTGAGAAAAACATCACGGGGTGGTGCGCATTGTATGGGTGTGGGTTACATTAGATTCACTAGTAGGAGTGAGAAAAACATCACGGGGTGGTGCGCATTGTATGGGTGTGTGTTACATTACATTCTCTAGTAGGAGTGAGAAAAACATCACGGGGTGGTGCGCATTGTATGGGTGTGTGTTACATTAGATTCACTAGTAGGAATGAGAAAAACATCACGGGGTGGTGCGCATTGTATGGGTGTGTGTTACATTAGATTCACTAGTAGGAGTGAGAAAAACATCACGGGGTTGTGCGCATTGTATGGGTGTGTGTTACATTACATTCACTACTAACAGTGAGAAAAACATCACGGGGTGGTGCGCATTGTATGGGTGTGTGTTACATTAGATTCACTAGTAGGAGTGAGAAAAACATCACGGGGTGGTGCGCATTGTATGGGTGTGTGTTACATTACATTCACTAGTAGGAGTGAGAAAAACATCACGGGGTGGTGCGCATTGTATGGGTGTGTGTTACATTAGATTCACTAGTAGGAGTGAGAAAAACATCACGGGGTGGTGCGCCTTGTATGGGTGTGTGTTACATTACATTCACTAGTAGGATTGAGAAAAACATCACGGGGTGGTGCGCCTTGTATGGGTGTGTGTTACATTAGATTCACTAGTAGGAGTGAGAAAAACATCACGGGGTGGTGCGCCTTGTATGGGTGTGTGTTACATTAGATTCACTAGTAGGAGTGAGCAAAACATCACGGGGTGGTGCGCCTTGTATGGGTGTGTGTTACATTAGATTCACTAGTAGGAGTGAGCAAAACATCACGGGGTGGTGCGCCTTGTATGGGTGTGTGTTATATTAGATTCACTAGTAGGAGTGAGAAAAACATCACGGGGTGTTGCGCCTTGTATGGGTGTGTGTTACATTACATTCACTAGTAGGAGTGAGCAAAACATCACGGGGTGGTGCGCCTTGTATGGGTGTGTGTTACATTACATTCACTAGTAGGAGTGAGAAAAACATCACGGGGTGGTGCGCATTGTATGGGTGTGTGTTACATTACATTCACTAGTAGGAGTGAGAAAAACATCACGGGGTGGTGCGCCTTGTATGGGTGTGTGTTACATTAGATTCACTAGTAGGAGTGAGAAAAACATCACGGGGTGGTGCGCCTTGTATGGGTGTGTGTTACATTAGATTCACTAGTAGGAGGGAGAAAAACATCACGGGGTGGTGCGCATTTTATGGGTGTGTGTTACATTAGATTCACTAGTAGGAGTGAGAAAAACATCACGGTGTGGTGCGCATTGTATGGGTGTGGGTTACATTAGATTCACTAGTAGCAGTGAGAAAAACATCACGGGGTGGTGCGCCTTGTATGGGTGTGTGTTACATTAGATGCACTAGTAGGAGTGAGAAAAACATCACGGGGTGGTGCGCCTTGTATGGGTGTGTGTTACATTACATTCACTAGTAGGAGTGAGAAAAACATCACGGGGTGGTGCGCATTGTATGGGTGTGTGTTACATTAGATTCACTAGTAGGAGTGAGAAAAACATCACGGGGTGGTGCGCCTTGTATGGGTGTGTGTTACATTAGATTCACTAGTAGGAGTGAGCAAAACATCACGGGGTGGTGCGCCTTGTATGGGTGTGTCTTACATTAGATTCACTAGTAGGAGTGAGCAAAACATCACGGGGTGGTGCGCCTTGTATGGGTGTGTCTTACATTAGATTCACTAGTAGGAGTGAGCAAAACATCACGGTGTGGTGCGCCTTGTATGGGTGTGTGTTACATTAGATTCACTAGTAGGAGTGAGCAAAACATCACGGGGTGGTGCGCCTTGTATGGGTGTGTGTTACATTAGATTCACTAGTAGGAGTGAGAAAAACATCACGGGGTGTTGCGCCTTGTATGGGTGTGTGTTACATTACATTCACTAGTAGGAGTGAGAAAAACATCACGGGGTGGTGCGCCTTGTATGGGTGTGTGTCACATTACATTCACTAGTAGGAGTGAGAAAAACATCACGGGGTGGTGCGCATTGTATGGGTGTGTGTTACATTAGACTCACTAGTAGGAGTGAGAAAAACATCACGGGGTGGTGCGCATTGTATGGGTGTGTGTTACATTAGACTCACTAGTAGGAGTGAGAAAAACATCACGGGGTGGTGCGCATTGTATGGGTGTGTGTTACATAACATTCACTAGTAGGAGTGAGAAAAACATCACGGGGTGGTGCGCATTGTATGGGTGTGTGTTACATTAGATTCACTAGTAGGAGTGAGAAAAACATCACGGGGTGGTGCGCATTGTATGGGTGTGTGTTACATTAGATTCACTAGTAGGAGTGAGAAAAACATCACGGGGTGGTGCGCATTGTATGGGTGTGGGTTACATTAGATTCACTAGTAGCAGTGAGAAAAAAATCACGGGGTGGTGCGCATTGTATGGGTGTGTGTTACATTAGATTCACTAGTAGGAGTGAGAAAAACATCACGGGGTTGTGCGCATTGTATGGGTGTGTGTTACATTACATTCACTACTAACAGTGAGAAAAACATCACGGGGTGGTGCGCATTGTATGGGTGTGTGTTACATTAGATTCACTAGTAGGAGTGAGAAAAACATCACGGGGTGGTGCGCATTGTATGGGTGTGTGTTACATTACATTCACTAGTAGGAGTGAGAAAAACATCACGGGGTGGTGCGCATTGTATGGGTGTGTGTTACATTACATTCACTAGTAGGAGTGAGAAAAACATCACGGGGTGGTGCGCATTGTATGGGTGTGTGTTACATTAGATTCACTACTAACAGTGAGAAAAACATCACGGGGTGGTGCGCATTGTATGGGTGTGTGTTACATTAGATTCACTAGTAGGAGTGAGAAAAACATCACGGGGTGGTGCGCATTGTATGGGTGTGTGTTACATTACATTCACTAGTAGGAGTGAGAAAAACATCACGGGGTGGTGCGCATTGCATGGGTGTGTGTTACATTAGATTCACTAGTAGGAGTGAGAAAAACATCACGGGGTGGTGCGCCTTGTATGGGTGTGTGTTACATTACATTCACTAGTAGGAGTGAGAAAAACATCACGGGGTGGTGCGCCTTGTATGGGTGTGTGTTACATTAGATTCACTAGTAGGAGTGAGAAAAACATCACGGGGTGGTGCGCCTTGTATGGGTGTGTGTTGCATTAGATTCACTAGTAGGAGTGAGCAAAACATCACGGGGTGGTGCGCCTTGTATGGGTGTGTGTTACATTAGATTCACTAGTAGGAGTGAGCAAAACATCACGGGGTGGTGCGCCTTGTATGGGTGTGTCTTACATTAGATTCACTAGTAGGAGTGAGCAAAACATCGCGGGGTGGTGCGCCTTGTATGGGTGTGTGTTAGATTAGATTCACTAGTAGGAGTGAGCAAAACATCACGGGGTGGTGCGCCTTGTATGGGTGTGTGTTACATTAGATTCACTAGTAGGAGTGAGAAAAACATCACGGGGTGGTGCGCCTTGTATGGGTGTGTGTTACATTACATTCACTAGTAGGAGTGAGAAAAACATCACGGGGTGGTGCGCCTTGTATGGGTGTGTGTTACATTACATTCACTAGTAGGAGTGAGAAAAACATCACGGGGTGGTGCGCATTGTATGGGTGTGTGTTACATTACATTCACTAGTAGGAGTGAGCAAAACATCACGGGGTGGTGCGCCTTGTATGGGTGTGTGTTACATTAGATTCACTAGTAGGAGTGAGAAAAACATCACGGGGTGGTGCGCCTTGTATGGGTGTGTGTTACATTAGATTCACTAGTAGGAGTGAGAAAAACATCACTGGGTGGTGCGCATTGTATGGGTGTGTGTTACATTAGATTCACTAGTAGGAGTGAGAAAAACATCACGGGGTGGTGCGCCTTTTATGGGTGTGTGTTACATTAGATTCACTAGTAGGAATGAGAAAAACATCACGGGGTGGTGCGCATTGTATGGGTGTGTGTTACATTAGACTCACTAGTAGGAGTGAGAAAAACATCACGGGGTGGTGCGCATTGTATGGGTGTGTGTTACATAACATTCACTAGTAGGAGTGAGAAAAACATCACGGGGTGGTGCGCATTGTATGGGTGTGTGTTACATTAGATTCACTAGTAGGAGTGAGAAAAACATCACGGGGTGGTGCGCATTTTATGGGTGTGTGTTACATTAGATTCACTAGTAGGAGTGAGAAAAACATCACGGGGTGGTGCGCATTGTATGGGTGTGGGTTACATTAGATTCACTAGTAGCAGTGAGAAAAACATCACGGGGTGGTGCGCATTGTATGGGTGTGTGTTACATTAGATTCACTAGTAGGAGTGAGAAAAACATCACGGGGTTGTGCGCATTGTATGGGTGTGTGTTACATTACATTCACTACTAACAGTGAGAAAAACATCACGGGGTGGTGCGCATTGTATGGGTGTGTGTTACATTAGATTCACTAGTAGGAGTGAGAAAAACATCACGGGGTGGTGCGCATTGTATGGGTGTGTGTTACATTACATTCACTAGTAGGAGTGAGAAAAACATCACGGGGTGGTGCGCATTGTATGGGTGTGTGTTACATTACATTCACTAGTAGGAGTGAGAAAAACATCACGGGGTGGTGCGCATTGTATGGGTGTGTGTTACATTAGATTCACTACTAACAGTGAGAAAAAGATCACGGGGTGGTGCGCATTGTATGGGTGTGTGTTACATTAGATTCACTAGTAGGAGTGAGAAAAACATCACGGGGTGGTGCGCATTGTATGGGTGTGTGTTACATTACATTCACTAGTAGGAGTGAGAAAAACATCACGGGGTGGTGCGCATTGCATGGGTGTGTGTTACATTAGATTCACTAGTAGGAGTGAGAAAAACATCACGGGGTGGTGCGCCTTGTATGGGTGTGTGTTACATTACATTCACTAGTAGGAGTGAGAAAAACATCACGGGGTGGTGCGCCTTGTATGGGTGTGTGTTACATTAGATTCACTAGTAGGAGTGAGAAAAACATCACGGGGTGGTGCGCCTTGTATGGGTGTGTGTTGCATTAGATTCACTAGTAGGAGTGAGCAAAACATCACGGGGTGGTGCGACTTGTATGGGTGTGTGTTACATTAGATTCACTAGTAGGAGTGAGCAAAACATCACGGGGTGGTGCGCCTTGTATGGGTGTGTCTTACATTAGATTCACTAGTAGGAGTGAGCAAAACATCGCGGGGTGGTGCGCCTTGTATGGGTGTGTGTTAGATTAGATTCACTAGTAGGAGTGAGCAAAACATCACGGGGTGGTGCGCCTTGTATGGGTGTGTGTTACATTAGATTCACTAGTAGGAGTGAGAAAAACATCACGGGGTGGTGCGCCTTGTATGGGTGTGTGTTACATTACATTCACTAGTAGGAGTGAGAAAAACATCACGGGGTGGTGCGCCTTGTATGGGTGTGTGTTACATTACATTCACTAGTAGGAGTGAGAAAAACATCACGGGGTGGTGCGCATTGTATGGGTGTGTGTTACATTACATTCACTAGTAGGAGTGAGCAAAACATCACGGGGTGGTGCGCCTTGTATGGGTGTGTGTTACATTAGATTCACTAGTAGGAGTGAGAAAAACATCACGGGGTGGTGCGCCTTGTATGGGTGTGTGTTACATTAGATTCACTAGTAGGAGTGAGAAAAACATCACTGGGTGGTGCGCATTGTATGGGTGTGTGTTACATTAGATTCACTAGTAGGAGTGAGAAAAACATCACGGTGTGGTGCGCCTTTTATGGGTGTGTGTTACATTAGATTCACTAGTAGGAATGAGAAAAACATCTCGGGGTGGTGCGCATTGTATGGGTGTGTGTTACATTAGATTCACTAGTAGGAGTGAGAAAAACATCACGGGGTGGTGCGCATTGTATGGGTGTGTGTTACATTAGATTCACTAGTAGGAGTGAGAAAAACATCACGGGGTGGTGCGCATTGTATGGGTGTGTGTTACATTACATTCTCTAGTAGGAGTAAGAAAAACATCACGGGGTGGTGCGCATTGTATGGGTGTGTGTTACATTAGATTCACTAGTAGGAGTGAGAAAAACATCACGGGGTGGTGCGCATTGTATGGGTGTGTGTTACATTAGATTCACTAGTAGGAGTGAGAAAAACATCACGGGGTTGTGCGCATTGTATGGGTGTGTGTTACATTACATTCACTACTAACAGTGAGAAAAACATCACGGGGTGGTGCGCATTGTATGGGTGTGTGTTACATTAGATTCACTAGTAGGAGTGAGAAAAACATCACGGGGTGGTGCGCATTGTATGGGTGTGTGTTACATTACATTCACTAGTAGGAGTGAGCAAAACATCACGGGGTGGTGCGCCTTGTATGGGTGTGTGTTACATTACATTCACTAGTAGGAGTGAGAAAAACATCACGGGGTGGTGCGCATTGTATGGGTGTGTGTTACATTACATTCACTAGTAGGAGTGAGAAAAACATCACGGGGTGGTGCGCCTTGTATGGGTGTGTGTTACATTAGATTCACTAGTAGGAGTGAGAAAAACATCACGGGGTGGTGCGCCTTGTATGGGTGTGTGTTACATTAGATTCACTAGTAGGAGTGAGAAAAACATCACGGGGTGGTGCGCATTTTATGGGTGTGTGTTACATTAGATTCACTAGTAGGAGTGAGAAAAACATCACGGTGTGGTGCGCATTGTATGGGTGTGGGTTACATTAGATTCACTAGTAGCAGTGAGAAAAACATCACGGGATGGTGCGCCTTGTATGGGTGTGTGTTACATTAGATGCACTAGTAGGAGTGAGAAAAACATCACGGGGTGGTGCGCCTTGTATGGGTGTGTGTTACATTACATTCACTAGTAGGAGTGAGAAAAACATCACGGGGTGGTGCGCATTGTATGGGTGTGTGTTACATTAGATTCACTAGTAGGAGTGAGAAAAACATCACGGGGTGGTGCGCCTTGTATGGGTGTGTGTTACATTAGATTCACTAGTAGGAGTGAGCAAAACATCACGGGGTGGTGCGCCTTGTATGGGTGTGTCTTACATTAGATTCACTAGTAGGAGTGAGCAAAACATCACGGGGTGGTGCGCCTTGTATGGGTGTGTCTTACATTAGATTCACTAGTAGGAGTGAGCAAAACATCACGGTGTGGTGCGCCTTGTATGGGTGTGTGTTACATTAGATTCACTAGTAGGAGTGAGCAAAACATCACGGGGTGGTGCGCCTTGTATGGGTGTGTGTTACATTAGATTCACTAGTAGGAGTGAGAAAAACATCACGGGGTGTTGCGCCTTGTATGGGTGTGTGTTACATTACATTCACTAGTAGGAGTGAGAAAAACATCACGGGGTGGTGCGCCTTGTATGGGTGTGTGTCACATTACATTCACTAGTAGGAGTGAGAAAAACATCACGGGGTGGTGCGCATTGTATGGGTGTGTGTTACATTACATTCACTAGTAGGAGTGAGCAAAACATCACGGGGTGGTGCGCCTTGTATGGGTGTGTGTTACATTAGATTCACTAGTAGGAGTGAGAAAAACATCACGGGGTGGTGCGCCTTGTATGGGTGTGTGTTACATTAGATTCACTAGTAGGAGTGAGAAAAACATCACTGGGTGGTGCGCATTGTATGGGTGTGTGTTACATTAGATTCACTAGTAGGAGTGAGAAAAACATCACGGGGTGGTGCGCCTTTTATGGGTGTGTGTTACATTAGATTCACTAGTAGGAGTGAGAAAAACATCATGGGGTGGTGCGCATTGTATGGGTGTGTGTTACATTAGATTCACTAGTAGGAGTGAGAAAAACATCACGGGGTGGTGCGCATTGTATGGGTGTGTGTTACATTACATTCACTAGTAGGAGTGAGAAAAACATCACGGGGTGGTGCGCATTGCATGGGTGTGTGTTACATTAGATTCACTAGTAGGAGTGAGAAAAACATCACGGGGTGGTGCGCCTTGTATGGGTGTGTGTTACATTACATTCACTAGTAGGAGTGAGAAAAACATCACGGGGTGGTGCGCCTTGTATGGGTGTGTGTTACATTAGATTCACTAGTAGGAGTGAGAAAAACATCACGGGGTGGTGCGCCTTGTATGGGTGTGTGTTGCATTAGATTCACTAGTAGGAGTGAGCAAAACATCACGGGGTGGTGCGACTTGTATGGGTGTGTGTTACATTAGATTCACTAGTAGGAGTGAGCAAAACATCACGGGGTGGTGCGCCTTGTATGGGTGTGTCTTACATTAGATTCACTAGTAGGAGTGAGCAAAACATCGCGGGGTGGTGCGCCTTGTATGGGTGTGTGTTAGATTAGATTCACTAGTAGGAGTGAGCAAAACATCACGGGGTGGTGCGCCTTGTATGGGTGTGTGTTACATTAGATTCACTAGTAGGAGTGAGAAAAACATCACGGGGTGGTGCGCCTTGTATGGGTGTGTGTTACATTACATTCACTAGTAGGAGTGAGAAAAACATCACGGGGTGGTGCGCCTTGTATGGGTGTGTGTTACATTACATTCACTAGTAGGAGTGAGAAAAACATCACGGGGTGGTGCGCATTGTATGGGTGTGTGTTACATTACATTCACTAGTAGGAGTGAGCAAAACATCACGGGGTGGTGCGCCTTGTATGGGTGTGTGTTACATTAGATTCACTAGTAGGAGTGAGAAAAACATCACGGGGTGGTGCGCCTTGTATGGGTGTGTGTTACATTAGATTCACTAGTAGGAGTGAGAAAAACATCACTGGGTGGTGCGCATTGTATGGGTGTGTGTTACATTAGATTCACTAGTAGGAGTGAGAAAAACATCACGGTGTGGTGCGCCTTTTATGGGTGTGTGTTACATTAGATTCACTAGTAGGAATGAGAAAAACATCTCGGGGTGGTGCGCATTGTATGGGTGTGTGTTACATTAGATTCACTAGTAGGAGTGAGAAAAACATCACGGGGTGGTGCGCATTGTATGGGTGTGTGTTACATTAGATTCACTAGTAGGAGTGAGAAAAACATCACGGGGTGGTGCGCATTGTATGGGTGTGTGTTACATTACATTCTCTAGTAGGAGTAAGAAAAACATCACGGGGTGGTGCGCATTGTATGGGTGTGTGTTACATTAGATTCACTAGTAGGAGTGAGAAAAACATCACGGGGTGGTGCGCATTGTATGGGTGTGTGTTACATTAGATTCACTAGTAGGAGTGAGAAAAACATCACGGGGTTGTGCGCATTGTATGGGTGTGTGTTACATTACATTCACTACTAACAGTGAGAAAAACATCACGGGGTGGTGCGCATTGTATGGGTGTGTGTTACATTAGATTCACTAGTAGGAGTGAGAAAAACATCACGGGGTGGTGCGCATTGTATGGGTGTGTGTTACATTACATTCACTAGTAGGAGTGAGCAAAACATCACGGGGTGGTGCGCCTTGTATGGGTGTGTGTTACATTACATTCACTAGTAGGAGTGAGAAAAACATCACGGGGTGGTGCGCATTGTATGGGTGTGTGTTACATTACATTCACTAGTAGGAGTGAGAAAAACATCACGGGGTGGTGCGCCTTGTATGGGTGTGTGTTACATTAGATTCACTAGTAGGAGTGAGAAAAACATCACGGGGTGGTGCGCCTTGTATGGGTGTGTGTTACATTAGATTCACTAGTAGGAGTGAGAAAAACATCACGGGGTGGTGCGCATTTTATGGGTGTGTGTTACATTAGATTCACTAGTAGGAGTGAGAAAAACATCACGGTGTGGTGCGCATTGTATGGGTGTGGGTTACATTAGATTCACTAGTAGCAGTGAGAAAAACATCACGGGATGGTGCGCCTTGTATGGGTGTGTGTTACATTAGATGCACTAGTAGGAGTGAGAAAAACATCACGGGGTGGTGCGCCTTGTATGGGTGTGTGTTACATTACATTCACTAGTAGGAGTGAGAAAAACATCACGGGGTGGTGCGCATTGTATGGGTGTGTGTTACATTAGATTCACTAGTAGGAGTGAGAAAAACATCACGGGGTGGTGCGCCTTGTATGGGTGTGTGTTACATTAGATTCACTAGTAGGAGTGAGCAAAACATCACGGGGTGGTGCGCCTTGTATGGGTGTGTCTTACATTAGATTCACTAGTAGGAGTGAGCAAAACATCACGGGGTGGTGCGCCTTGTATGGGTGTGTCTTACATTAGATTCACTAGTAGGAGTGAGCAAAACATCACGGTGTGGTGCGCCTTGTATGGGTGTGTGTTACATTAGATTCACTAGTAGGAGTGAGCAAAACATCACGGGGTGGTGCGCCTTGTATGGGTGTGTGTTACATTAGATTCACTAGTAGGAGTGAGAAAAACATCACGGGGTGTTGCGCCTTGTATGGGTGTGTGTTACATTACATTCACTAGTAGGAGTGAGAAAAACATCACGGGGTGGTGCGCCTTGTATGGGTGTGTGTCACATTACATTCACTAGTAGGAGTGAGAAAAACATCACGGGGTGGTGCGCATTGTATGGGTGTGTGTTACATTACATTCACTAGTAGGAGTGAGCAAAACATCACGGGGTGGTGCGCCTTGTATGGGTGTGTGTTACATTAGATTCACTAGTAGGAGTGAGAAAAACATCACGGGGTGGTGCGCCTTGTATGGGTGTGTGTTACATTAGATTCACTAGTAGGAGTGAGAAAAACATCACTGGGTGGTGCGCATTGTATGGGTGTGTGTTACATTAGATTCACTAGTAGGAGTGAGAAAAACATCACGGGGTGGTGCGCCTTTTATGGGTGTGTGTTACATTAGATTCACTAGTAGGAGTGAGAAAAACATCATGGGGTGGTGCGCATTGTATGGGTGTGTGTTACATTAGATTCACTAGTAGGAGTGAGAAAAACATCACGGGGTGGTGCGCATTGTATGGGTGTGTGTTACATTAGATTCACTAGTAGGAGTGAGAAAAACATCACGTGGTGGTGCGCATTGTATGGGTGTGTGTTACATTACATTCTCTAGTAGGAGTGAGAAAAACATCACGGGGTGGTGCGCATTGTATGGGTGTGTGTTACATTAGACTCACTAGTAGGAGTGAGAAAAACATCAAGGGGTGGTGCGCATTGTATGGGTGTGTGTTACATTAGACTCACTAGTAGGAGTGAGAAAAACATCACGGGGTGGTGCGCATTGTATGGGTGTGTGTTACATAACATTCACTAGTAGGAGTGAGAAAAACATCACGGGGTGGTGCGCATTGTATGGGTGTGTGTTACATTAGATTCACTAGTAGGAGTGAGAAAAACATCACGGGGTGGTGCGCATTTTATGGGTGTGTGTTACATTAGATTCACTAGTAGGAGTGAGAAAAACATCACGGGGTGGTGCGCATTGTATGGGTGTGGGTTACATTAGATTCACTAGTAGCAGTGAGAAAAAAATCACGGGGTGGTGCGCATTGTATGGGTGTGTGTTACATTAGATTCACTAGTAGGAGTGAGAAAAACATCACGGGGTTGTGCGCATTGTATGGGTGTGTGTTACATTACATTCACTACTAACAGTGAGAAAAACATCACGGGGTGGTGCGCATTGTATGGGTGTGGGTTACATTAGATTCACTAGTAGCAGTGAGAAAAACATCACGGGGTGGTGCGCCTTGTATGGGTGTGTGTTACATTAGATGCACTAGTAGGAGTGAGAAAAACATCACGGGGTGGTGCGCCTTGTATGGGTGTGTGTTACATTACATTCACTAGTAGGAGTGAGAAAAACATCACGGGGTGGTGCGCCTTGTATGGGTGTGTGTTACATTACATTCACTAGTAGGAATGAGAAAAACATCACGGGGTGGTGCGCATTGTATGGGTGTGTGTTACATTACATTCACTAGTAGGAGTGAGCAAAACATCACGGGGTGGTGCGCCTTGTATGGGTGTGTGTTACATTAGATTCACTAGTAGGAGTGAGAAAAACATCACGGGGTGGTGCGCATTGTATGGGTGTGTGTTACATTAGATTCACTAGTAGCAGTGAGAAAAACATCACGGGGTGGTGCGCATTGTATGGGTGTGTGTTACATTAGATTCACTAGTAGCAGTGAGAAAAACATCACGGGGTTGTGCGCATTGTATGGGTGTGCGTTACATTAGATTCACTAGTAGCAGTGAGAAAAACATCATGGGGTGGTGCGCATTGTATGGGTGTGTGTTACATTAGATACACTAGTAGGAGTGAGAAAAACATCACGGGGTGGTGCGCATTTTATGGGTGTGTGTTACATTAGATTCACTAGTAGGAGTGAGAAAAACATCACGGGGTGGTGCGCATTGTATGGGTGTGGGTTACATTAGATTCACTAGTAGGAGTGAGAAAAACATCACGGGGTGGTGCGCATTGTATGGGTGTGTGTTACATTACATTCACTAGTAGCAGTGAGAAAAACATCACGGGGTGGTGCGCATTGTATGGGTGTGTGTTACATTAGATTCACTAGTAGGAGTGAGAAAAACATCACGGGGTGGTGCGCCTTGTATGGGTGTGTGTTACATTAGATGCACTAGTAGGAGTGAGAAAAACATCAAGGGGTGGTGCGCCTTGTATGGGTGTGTGTTACATTACATTCACTAGTAGGAGTGAGAAAAACATCACGGGGTGGTGCGCCTTGTATGGGTGTGTGTTACATTACATTCACTAGTAGGAATGAGAAAAACATCACGGGGTGGTGCGCATTGTATGGGTGTGTGTTACATTACATTCACTAGTAGGAGTGAGCAAAACATCACGGGGTGGTGCGCCTTGTATGGGTGTGTGTTACATTAGATTCACTAGTAGGAGTGAGCAAAATATCACGGGGTGGTGCGCATTGTATAGGTGTGTGTTACATTAGATTCACTAGTAGCATTGAGAAAAACATCACGGGGTGGTGCGCATTGTATGGGTGTGTGTTACATTAGATTCACTAGTAGCAGTGAGAAAAACATCACGGGGTTGTGCGCATTGTATGGGTGTGCGTTACATTAGATTCACTAGTAGCAGTGAGAAAAACATCACGGGGTGGTGCGCATTGTATGGGTGTGCGTTACATTAGATTCACTAGTAGGAGTGAGAAAAACATCACGGGGTGGTGCGCATTTTATGGGTGTGTGTTACATTAGATTCACTAGTAGGAGTGAGAAAAACATCACGGGGTGGTGCGCATTGTATGGGTGTGGGTTACATTAGATTCACTAGTAGGAGTGAGAAAAACATCACGGGGTGGTGCGCATTGTATGGGTGTGTGTTACATTACATTCTCTAGTAGGAGTGAGAAAAACATCACGGGGTGGTGCGCATTGTATGGGTGTGTGTTACATTAGATTCACTAGTAGGAGTGAGAAAAACATCACGGGGTGGTGCGCATTGTATGGGTGTGTGTTACATTAGATTCACTAGTAGGAGTGAGAAAAACATCACGGGGTTGTGCGCATTGTATGGGTGTGTGTTACATTACATTCACTACTAACAGTGAGAAAAACATCACGGGGTGGTGCGCATTGTATGGGTGTGTGTTACATTAGATTCACTAGTAGGAGTGAGAAAAACATCACGGGGTGGTGCGCATTGTATGGGTGTGTGTTACATTACATTCACTAGTAGGAGTGAGAAAAACATCACGGGGTGGTGCGCATTGTATGGGTGTGTGTTACATTAGATTCACTAGTAGGAGTGAGAAAAACATCACGGGGTGGTGCGCCTTGTATGGGTGTGTGTTACATTACATTCACTAGTAGGATTGAGAAAAACATCACGGGGTGGTGCGCCTTGTATGGGTGTGTGTTACATTAGATTCACTAGTAGGAGTGAGAAAAACATCACGGGGTGGTGCGCCTTGTATGGGTGTGTGTTACATTAGATTCACTAGTAGGAGTGAGCAAAACATCACGGGGTGGTGCGCCTTGTATGGGTGTGTGTTACATTAGATTCACTAGTAGGAGTGAGCAAAACATCACGGGGTGGTGCGCCTTGTATGGGTGTGTGTTATATTAGATTCACTAGTAGGAGTGAGAAAAACATCACGGGGTGTTGCGCCTTGTATGGGTGTGTGTTACATTACATTCACTAGTAGGAGTGAGCAAAACATCACGGGGTGGTGCGCCTTGTATGGGTGTGTGTTACATTACATTCACTAGTAGGAGTGAGAAAAACATCACGGGGTGGTGCGCATTGTATGGGTGTGTGTTACATTACATTCACTAGTAGGAGTGAGAAAAACATCACGCGGTGGTGCGCCTTGTATGGGTGTGTGTTACATTAGATTCACTAGTAGGAGTGAGAAAAACATCACGGGGTGGTGCGCCTTGTATGGGTGTGTGTTACATTAGATTCACTAGTAGGAGTGAGAAAAACATCACGGGGTGGTGCGCATTTTATGGGTGTGTGTTACATTAGATTCACTAGTAGGAGTGAGAAAAACATCACGGTGTGGTGCGCATTGTATGGGTGTGGGTTACATTAGATTCACTAGTAGCAGTGAGAAAAACATCACGGGGTGGTGCGCCTTGTATGGGTGTGTGTTACATTAGATGCACTAGTAGGAGTGAGAAAAACATCACGGGGTGGTGCGCCTTGTATGGGTGTGTGTTACATTACATTCACTAGTAGGAGTGAGAAAAACATCACGGGGTGGTGCGCATTGTATGGGTGTGTGTTACATTAGATTCACTAGTAGGAGTGAGAAAAACATCACGGGGTGGTGCGCCTTGTATGGGTGTGTGTTACATTAGATTCACTAGTAGGAGTGAGCAAAACATCACGGGGTGGTGCGCCTTGTATGGGTGTGTCTTACATTAGATTCACTAGTAGGAGTGAGCAAAACATCACGGGGTGGTGCGCCTTGTATGGGTGTGTCTTACATTAGATTCACTAGTAGGAGTGAGCAAAACATCACGGTGTGGTGCGCCTTGTATGGGTGTGTGTTACATTAGATTCACTAGTAGGAGTGAGCAAAACATCACGGGGTGGTGCGCCTTGTATGGGTGTGTGTTACATTAGATTCACTAGTAGGAGTGAGAAAAACATCACGGGGTGTTGCGCCTTGTATGGGTGTGTGTTACATTACATTCACTAGTAGGAGTGAGAAAAACATCACGGGGTGGTGCGCCTTGTATGGGTGTGTGTCACATTACATTCACTAGTAGGAGTGAGAAAAACATCACGGGGTGGTGCGCATTGTATGGGTGTGTGTTACATTACATTCACTAGTAGGAGTGAGAAAAACATCACGGGGTGGTGCGCCTTGTATGGGTGTGTGTTACATTACATTCACTAGTAGGAGTGAGAAAAACATCACGGGGTGGTGCGCCTTGTATGGGTGTGTGTTACATTAGATTCACTAGTAGGAGTGAGAAAAACATCACTGGGTGGTGCGCATTGTATGGGTGTGTGTTACATTAGATTCACTAGTAGGAGTGAGAAAAACATCACGGGGTGGTGCGCCTTTTATGGGTGTGTGTTACATTAGATTCACTAGTAGGAGTGAGAAAAACATCATGGGGTGGTGCGCATTGTATGGGTGTGTGTTACATTAGATTCACTAGTAGGAGTGAGAAAAACATCACGGGGTGGTGCGCATTGTATGGGTGTGTGTTACATTAGATTCACTAGTAGGAGTGAGAAAAACATCACGTGGTGGTGCGAATTGTATGGGTGTGTGTTACATTACATTCTCTAGTAGGAGTGAGAAAAACATCACGGGGTGGTGCGCATTGTATGGGTGTGTGTTACATTAGACTCACTAGTAGGAGTGAGAAAAACATCACGGGGTGGTGCGCATTGTATGGGTGTGTGTTACATTAGACTCACTAGTAGGAGTGAGAAAAACATCACGGGGTGGTGCGCATTGTATGGGTGTGTGTTACATAACATTCACTAGTAGGAGTGAGAAAAACATCACGGGGTGGTGCGCATTGTATGGGTGTGTGTTACATTAGATTCACTAGTAGGAGTGAGAAAAACATCACGGGGTGGTGCGCATTTTATGGGTGTGTGTTACATTAGATTCACTAGTAGGAGTGAGAAAAACATCACGGGGTGGTGCGCATTGTATGGGTGTGGGTTACATTAGATTCACTAGTAGCAGTGAGAAAAAAATCACGGGGTGGTGCGCATTGTATGGGTGTGTGTTACATTAGATTCACTAGTAGGAGTGAGAAAAACATCACGGGGTTGTGCGCATTGTATGGGTGTGTGTTACATTACATTCACTACTAACAGTGAGAAAAACATCACGGGGTGGTGCGCATTGTATGGGTGTGTGTTACATTAGATTCACTAGTAGGAGTGAGAAAAACATCACGGGGTGGTGCGCATTGTATGGGTGTGTGTTACATTACATTCACTAGTAGGAGTGAGAAAAACATCACGGGGTGGTGCGCATTGTATGGGTGTGTGTTACATTACATTCACTAGTAGGAGTGAGAAAAACATCACGGGGTGGTGCGCATTGTATGGGTGTGTGTTACATTAGATTCACTACTAACAGTGAGAAAAACATCACGGGGTGGTGCGCATTGTATGGGTGTGTGTTACATTAGATTCACTAGTAGGAGTGAGAAAAACATCACGGGGTGGTGCGCATTGTATGGGTGTGTGTTACATTACATTCACTAGTAGGAGTGAGAAAAACATCACGGGGTGGTGCGCATTGCATGGGTGTGTGTTACATTAGATTCACTAGTAGGAGTGAGAAAAACATCACGGGGTGGTGCGCCTTGTATGGGTGTGTGTTACATTACATTCACTAGTAGGAGTGAGAAAAACATCACGGGGTGGTGCGCCTTGTATGGGTGTGTGTTACATTAGATTCACTAGTAGGAGTGAGAAAAACATCACGGGGTGGTGCGCCTTGTATGGGTGTGTGTTGCATTAGATTCACTAGTAGGAGTGAGCAAAACATCACGGGGTGGTGCGCCTTGTATGGGTGTGTGTTACATTAGATTCACTAGTAGGAGTGAGCAAAACATCACGGGGTGGTGCGCCTTGTATGGGTGTGTCTTACATTAGATTCACTAGTAGGAGTGAGCAAAACATCGCGGGGTGGTGCGCCTTGTATGGGTGTGTGTTAGATTAGATTCACTAGTAGGAGTGAGCAAAACATCACGGGGTGGTGCGCTTTGTATGGGTGTGTGTTACATTAGATTCACTAGTAGGAGTGAGAAAAACATCACGGGGTGGTGCGCCTTGTATGGGTGTGTGTTACATTACATTCACTAGTAGGAGTGAGAAAAACATCACGGGGTGGTGCGCCTTGTATGGGTGTGTGTTACATTACATTCACTAGTAGGAGTGAGAAAAACATCACGGGGTGGTGCGCATTGTATGGGTGTGTGTTACATTACATTCACTAGTAGGAGTGAGCAAAACATCACGGGGTGGTGCGCCTTGTATGGGTGTGTGTTACATTAGATTCACTAGTAGGAGTGAGAAAAACATCACGGGGTGGTGCGCCTTGTATGGGTGTGTGTTACATTAGATTCACTAGTAGGAGTTAGAAAAACATCACTGGGTGGTGCGCATTGTATGGGTGTGTGTTACATTAGATTCACTAGTAGGAGTGAGAAAAACATCACGGGGTGGTGCGCCTTTTATGGGTGTGTGTTACATTAGATTCACTAGTAGGAATGAGAAAAACATCACGGGGTGGTGCGCATTGTATGGGTGTGTGTTACATTAGACTCACTAGTAGGAGTGAGAAAAACATCACGGGGTGGTGCGCATTGTATGGGTGTGTGTTACATAACATTCACTAGTAGGAGTGAGAAAAACATCACGGGGTGGTGCGCATTGTATGGGTGTGTGTTACATTAGATTCACTAGTAGGAGTGAGAAAAACATCACGGGGTGGTGCGCATTTTATGGGTGTGTGTTACATTAGATTCACTAGTAGGAGTGAGAAAAACATCACGGGGTGGTGCGCATTGTATGGGTGTGGGTTACATTAGATTCACTAGTAGCAGTGAGAAAAACATCACGGGGTGGTGCGCATTGTATGGGTGTGTGTTACATTAGATTCACTAGTAGGAGTGAGAAAAACATCACGGGGTTGTGCGCATTGTATGGGTGTGTGTTACATTACATTCACTACTAACAGTGAGAAAAACATCACGGGGTGGTGCGCATTGTATGGGTGTGTGTTACATTAGATTCACTAGTAGGAGTGAGAAAAACATCACGGGGTGGTGCGCATTGTATGGGTGTGTGTTACATTACATTCACTAGTAGGAGTGAGAAAAACATCACGGGGTGGTGCGCATTGTATGGGTGTGTGTTACATTACATTCACTAGTAGGAGTGAGAAAAACATCACGGGGTGGTGCGCCTTGTATGGGTGTGTGTTACATTACATTCACTAGTAGGAGTGAGAAAAACATCACGGGGTGGTGCGCATTGTATGGGTGTGTGTTACATTACATTCACTAGTAGGAGTGAGCAAAACATCACGGGGTGGTGCGCCTTGTATGGGTGTGTGTTACATTAGATTCACTAGTAGGAGTGAGAAAAACATCACGGGGTGGTGCGCCTTGTATGGGTGTGTGTTACATTAGATTCACTAGTAGGAGTGAGAAAAACATCACTGGGTGGTGCGCATTGTATGGGTGTGTGTTACATTAGATTCACTAGTAGGAGTGAGAAAAACATCACGGGGTGGTGCGCCTTTTATGGGTGTGTGTTACATTAGATTCACTAGTAGGAATGAGAAAAACATCACGGGGTGGTGCGCATTGTATGGGTGTGTGTTACATTAGATTCACTAGTAGCAGTGAGAAAAACATCACGGGGTGGTGCGCATTGTATGGGTGTGTGTTACATTAGATTCACTAGTAGGAGTGAGAAAAACATCACGGGGTGGTGCGCATTGTATGGGTGTGTGTTACATTACATTCTCTAGTAGGAGTGAGAAAAACATCACGGGGTGGTGCGCATTGTATGGGTGTGTGTTACATTAGACTCACTAGTAGGAGTGAGAAAAACATCACGGGGTGGTGCGCATTGTATGGGTGTGTGTTACATTAGACTCACTAGTAGGAGTGAGAAAAACATCACGGGGTGGTGCGCATTGTATGGGTGTGTGTTACATTAGATTCACTAGTAGCAGTGAGAAAAACATCACGGGGTGGTGCGCATTGTATGGGTGTGTGTTACATTAGATTCACTAGTAGCAGTGAGAAAAACATCACGGGGTGGTGCGCATTGTATGGGTGTGTGTTTCATTACATTCACTAGTAGCAGTGTGAAAAACATCACGGGATGGTGCGCATTGTATGGGTGTGTGTTACATTACATTCACTAGTAGCAGTGAGAAAAACATCACGGTGTGGTGCGCATTGTATGGGTGTGTGTTACATTAGATTCACTAGTAGCAGTGAGAAAAACATCACGGGGTGGTGCGCATTGTATGGGTGTGTGTTACATTACATTCTCTAGTAGGAGTGAGAAAAACATCACGGGGTGGTGCGCATTGTATGGGTGTGTGTTACATTAGACTCACTAGTAGGAGTGAGAAAAACATCACGGGGTGGTGCGCATTGTATGGGTGTGTGTTACATTAGATTCACTAGTAGCAGTGAGAAAAACATCACGGGGTGGTGCGCATTGTATGGGTGTGTGTTACATTAGATTCACTAGTAGCAGTGAGAAAAACATCACGGGGTGGTGCGCATCGTATGGGTGTGTGTTTCATTACATTCACTAGTAGCAGTGAGAAAAACATCACGGGGTGGTGCGCATTGTATGGGTGTGTGTTACATTACATTCACTAGTAGCAGTGAGAAAAACATCACGGAGTGGTGCGCCTTGTATGGGTGTTGTTATATTAGATTCACTAGTAGCAGTGAGAAAAACATCACGGGGTGGTGCGCCTTGTATGGGTGTGTGTTACATTAGATTCACTAGGAGGAGTGAGAAAAACATCACGGGGTGGTGCGCCTTGTATGGGTGTGTGTTACATTACATTCACTAGTAGGAGTGAGAAAAACATCACGGGGTGGTGCGCCTTGTATGGGTGTGTGTTACATTACATTCACTAGTAGGAGTGAGAAAAACATCACGGGGTGGTGCGCATTGTATGGGTGTGTGTTACATTACATTCACTAGTAGGAGTGAGCAAAACATCACGGGGTGGTGCGCCTTGTATGGGTGTGTGTGACATTAGATTCACTAGTGGGAGTGAGAAAAACATCACGGGGTGGTGCGCCTTGTATGGGTGTGTGTGACATTAGATTCACTAGTAGGAGTGAGAAAAACATCACGGGGTGGTGCGCATTGTATGGGTGTGTGTTACATTAGATTCACTAGTAGGAGTGAGAAAAACATCACGGGGTGGTGCGCCTTTTATGGGTGTGTGTTACATTAGATTTACTAGTAGGAATGAGAAAAACATCACGGGGTGGTGCGCATTGTATGGGTGTGTGTTACATTAGACTCACTAGTAGGAGTGAGAAAAACATCACGGGGTGGTGCGCATTGTATGGGTGTGTGTTACATAACATTCACTTGTAGGAGTGAGAAAAACATCACGGGGTGGTGCGCATTGTATGGGTGTGTGTTACATTAGATTCACTAGTAGGAGTGAGAAAAACATCACGGGGTGGTGCGCATTTTATGGGTGTGTGTTACATTAGATTCACTAGTAGGAGTGAGAAAAACATCACGGGGTGGTGCGCATTGTATGGGTGTGGGTTACATTAGATTCACTAGTAGCAGTGAGAAAAACATCACGGGGTGGTGCGCATTGTATGGGTGTGTGTTACATTAGATTCACTAGTAGGAGTGAGAAAAACATCACGGGGTTGTGCGCATTGTATGGGTGTGTGTTACATTACATTCACTACTAACAGTGAGAAAAACATCACGGGGTGGTGCGCATTGTATGGGTGTGTGTTACATTAGATTCACTAGTAGGAGTGAGAAAAACATCACGGGGTGGTGCGCATTGTATGGGTGTGTGTTACATTACATTCACTAGTAGGAGTGAGAAAAACATCACGGGGTGGTGCGCATTGTATGGGTGTGTGTTACATTACATTCACTAGTAGGAGTGAGAAAAACATCACGTGGTGGTGTGCATTGTATGGGTGTGTGTTACATTAGATTCACTACTAACAGTGAGAAAAACATCACGGGGTGGTGCGCATTGTATGGGTGTGTGTTACATTAGATTCACTAGTAGGAGTGAGAAAAACATCACGGGGTGGTGCGCATTGTATGGGTGTGTGTTACATTACATTCACTAGTAGGAGTGAGAAAAACATCACGGGGTGGTGCGCATTGCATGGGTGTGTGTTACATTAGATTCACTAGTAGGAGTGAGAAAAACATCACGGGGTGGTGCGCCTTGTATGGGTGTGTGTTACATTACATTCACTAGTAGGAGTGAGAAAAACATCACGGGGTGGTGCGCCTTGTATGGGTGTGTGTTACATTAGATTCACTAGTAGGAGTGAGAAAAACATCACGGGGTGGTGCGCCTTGTATGGGTGTGTGTTGCATTAGATTCACTAGTAGGAGTGAGCAAAACATCACGGGGTGGTGCGCCTTGTATCGGTGTGTGTTACATTAGATTCACTAGTAGGAGTGAGCAAAACATCACGGGGTGGTGCGCCTTGTATGGGTGTGTCTTACATTAGATTCACTAGTAGGAGTGAGCAAAACATCGCGGGGTGGTGCGCCTTGTATGGGTGTGTGTTAGATTAGATTCACTAGTAGGAGTGAGCAAAACATCACGGGGTGGTGCGCCTTGTATGGGTGTGTGTTACATTAGATTCACTAGTAGGAGTGAGAAAAACATCACGGGGTGGTGCGCCTTGTATGGGTGTGTGTTACATTACATTCACTAGTAGGAGTGAGAAAAACATCACGGGGTGGTGCGCCTTGTATGGGTGTGTGTTACATTACATTCACTAGTAGGAGTGAGAAAAACATCACGGGGTGGTGCGCATTGTATGGGTGTGTGTTACATTACATTCACTAGTAGGAGTGAGCAAAACATCACGGGGTGGTGCGCCTTGTATGGGTGTGTGTTACATTAGATTCACTAGTAGGAGTGAGAAAAACATCACGGGGTGGTGCGCCTTGTATGGGTGTGTGTTACATTAGATTCACTACTAGGAGTGAGAAAAACATCACTGGGTGGTGCGCATTGTATGGGTGTGTGTTACATTAGATTCACTAGTAGGAGTGAGAAAAACATCACGGGGTGGTGCGCCTTTTATGGGTGTGTGTTACATTAGATTCACTAGTAGGAATGAGAAAAACATCACGGGGTGGTGCGCATTGTATGGGTGTGTGTTACATTAGATTCACTAGTAGGAGTGAGAAAAACATCACGGGGTGGTGCGCATTGTATGGGTGTGTGTTACATTAGATTCACTAGTAGGAGTGAGAAAAACATCACGGGGTAGTGCGCATTGTATGGGTGTGTGTTACATTACATTCTCTAGTAGGAGTAAGAAAAACATCACGGGGTGGTGCGCATTGTATGGGTGTGTGTTACATTAGATTCACTAGTAGGAGTGAGAAAAACATCACGGGGTGGTGCGCATTGTATGGGTGTGTGTTACATTAGATTCACTAGTAGGAGTGAGAAAAACATCACGGGGTTGTGCGCATTGTATGGGTGTGTGTTACATTACATTCACTACTAACAGTGAGAAAAACATCACGGGGTGGTGCGCATTGTATGGGTGTGTGTTACATTAGATTCACTATTAGGAGTGAGAAAAACATCACGGGGTGGTGCGCATTGTATGGGTGTGTGTTACATTACATTCACTAGTAGGAGTGAGCAAAACATCACGGGGTGGTGCGCCTTGTATGGGTGTGTGTTACATTACATTCACTAGTAGGAGTGAGAAAAACATCACGGGGTGGTGCGCATTGTATGGGTGTGTGTTACATTACATTCACTAGTAGGAGTGAGAAAAACATCACGGGGTGGTGCGCCTTGTATGGGTGTGTGTTACATTAGATTCACTAGTAGGAGTGAGAAAAACATCACGGGGTGGTGCGCCTTGTATGGGTGTGTGTTACATTAGATTCACTAGTAGGAGTGAGAAAAACATCACGGGGTGGTGCGCATTTTATGGGTGTGTGTTACATTAGATTCACTAGTAGGAGTGAGAAAAACATCACGGTGTGGTGCGCATTGTATGGGTGTGGGTTACATTAGATTCACTAGTAGCAGTGAGAAAAACATCACGGGGTGGTGCGCCTTGTATGGGTGTGTGTTACATTAGATGCACTAGTAGGAGTGAGAAAAACATCACGGGGTGGTGCGCCTTGTATGGGTGTGTGTTACATTACATTCACTAGTAGGAGTGAGAAAAACATCACGGGGTGGTGCGCATTGTATGGGTGTGTGTTACATTAGATTCACTAGTAGGAGTGAGAAAAACATCACGGGGTGGTGCGCCTTGTATGGGTGTGTGTTACATTAGATTCACTAGTAGGAGTGAGCAAAACATCACGGGGTGGTGCGCCTTGTATGGGTGTGTCTTACATTAGATTCACTAGTAGGAGTGAGCAAAACATCACGTGGTGGTGCGCCTTGTATGGGTGTGTCTTACATTAGATTCACTAGTAGGAGTGAGCAAAACATCACGGTGTGGTGCGCCTTGTATGGGTGTGTGTTACATTAGATTCACTAGTAGGAGTGAGCAAAACATCACGGGGTGGTGCGCCTTGTATGGGTGTGTGTTACATTAGATTCACTAGTAGGAGTGAGAAAAACATCACGGGGTGTTGCGCCTTGTATGGGTGTGTGTTACATTACATTCACTAGTAGGAGTGAGAAAAACATCACGGGGTGGTGCGCCTTGTATGGGTGTGTGTCACATTACATTCACTAGTAGGAGTGAGAAAAACATCACGGGGTGGTGCGCATTGTATGGGTGTGTGTTACATTACATTCACTAGTAGGAGTGAGAAAAACATCACGGGGTGGTGCGCCTTGTATGGGTGTGTGTTACATTAGATTCACTAGTAGGAGTGAGAAAAACATCACGGGGTGGTGCGCCTTGTATGGGTGTGTGTTACATTAGATTCACTAGTAGGAGTGAGAAAAACATCACTGGGTGGTGCGCATTGTATGGGTGTGTGTTACATTAGATTCACTAGTAGGAGTGAGAAAAACATCACGGGGTGGTGCGCCTTTTATGGGTGTGTGTTACATTAGATTCACTAGTAGGAGTGAGAAAAACATCATGGGGTGGTGCGCATTGTATGGGTGTGTGTTACATTAGATTCACTAGTAGGAGTGAGAAAAACATCACGGGGTGGTGCGCATTGTATGGGTGTGTGTTACATTAGATTCACTAGTAGGAGTGAGAAAAACATCACGTGGTGGTGCGCATTGTATGGGTGTGTGTTACATTACATTCTCTAGTAGGAGTGAGAAAAACATCACGGGGTGGTGCGCATTGTATGGGTGTGTGTTACATTAGACTCACTAGTAGGAGTGAGAAAAACATCAAGGGGTGGTGCGCATTGTATGGGTGTGTGTTACATTAGACTCACTAGTAGGAGTGAGAAAAACATCACGGGGTGGTGCGCATTGTATGGGTGTGTGTTACATAACATTCACTAGTAGGAGTGAGAAAAACATCACGGGGTGGTGCGCATTGTATGGGTGTGTGTTACATTAGATTCACTAGTAGGAGTGAGAAAAACATCACGGGGTGGTGCGCATTTTATGGGTGTGTGTTACATTAGATTCACTAGTAGGAGTGAGAAAAACATCACGGGGTGGTGCGCATTGTATGGGTGTGGGTTACATTAGATTCACTAGTAGCAGTGAGAAAAAAATCACGGGGTGGTGCGCATTGTATGGGTGTGTGTTACATTAGATTCACTAGTAGGAGTGAGAAAAACATCACGGGGTTGTGCGCATTGTATGGGTGTGTGTTACATTACATTCACTACTAACAGTGAGAAAAACATCACGGGGTGGTGCGCATTGTATGGGTGTGTGTTACATTAGATTCACTAGTAGGAGTGAGAAAAACATCACGGGGTGGTGCGCATTGTATGGGTGTGTGTTACATTACATTCACTAGTAGGAGTGAGAAAAACATCACGGGGTGGTGCGCATTGTATGGGTGTGTGTTACATTACATTCACTAGTAGGAGTGAGAAAAACATCACGGGGTGGTGCGCATTGTATGGGTGTGTGTTACATTAGATTCACTACTAACAGTGAGAAAAACATCACGGGGTGGTGCGCATTGTATGGGTGTGTGTTACATTAGATTCACTAGTAGGAGTGAGAAAAACATCACGGGGTGGTGCGCATTGTATGGGTGTGTGTTACATTACATTCACTAGTAGGAATGAGAAAAACATCACGGGGTGGTGCGCATTGCATGGGTGTGTGTTACATTAGATTCACTAGTAGGAGTGAGAAAAACATCACGGGGTGGTGCGCCTTGTATGGGTGTGTGTTACATTACATTCACTAGTAGGAGTGAGAAAAACATCACGGGGTGGTGCGCCTTGTATGGGTGTGTGTTACATTAGATTCACTAGTAGGAGTGAGAAAAACATCACGGGGTGGTGCGCCTTGTATGGGTGTGTGTTGCATTAGATTCACTAGTAGGAGTGAGCAAAACATCACGGGGTGGTGCGCCTTGTATGGGTGTGTGTTACATTAGATTCACTAGTAGGAGTGAGCAAAACATCACGGGGTGGTGCGCCTTGTATGGGTGTGTCTTACATTAGATTCACTAGTAGGAGTGAGCAAAACATCGCGGGGTGGTGCGCCTTGTATGGGTGTGTGTTAGATTAGATTCACTAGTAGGAGTGAGCAAAACATCACGGGGTGGTGCGCCTTGTATGGGTGTGTGTTACATTAGATTCACTAGTAGGAGTGAGAAAAACATCACGGGGTGGTGCGCCTTGTATGGGTGTGTGTTACATTACATTCACTAGTAGGAGTGAGAAAAACATCACGGGGTGGTGCGCCTTGTATGGGTGTGTGTTACATTACATTCACTAGTAGGAGTGAGAAAAACATCACGGGGTGGTGCGCATTGTATGGGTGTGTGTTACATTACATTCACTAGTAGGAGTGAGCAAAACATCACGGGGTGGTGCGCCTTGTATGGGTGTGTGTTACATTAGATTCACTAGTAGGAGTGAGAAAAACATCACGGGGTGGTGCGCCTTGTATGGGTGTGTGTTACATTAGATTCACTAGTAGGAGTGAGAAAAACATCACTGGGTGGTGCGCATTGTATGGGTGTGTGTTACATTAGATTCACTAGTAGGAGTGAGAAAAACATCACGGGGTGGTGCGCCTTTTATGGGTGTGTGTTACATTAGATTCACTAGTAGGAATGAGAAAAACATCACGGGGTGGTGCGCATTGTATGGGTGTGTGTTACATTAGACTCACTAGTAGGAGTGAGAAAAACATCACGGGGTGGTGCGCATTGTATGGGTGTGTGTTACATAACATTCACTAGTAGGAGTGAGAAAAACATCACGGGGTGGTGCACATTGTATGGGTGTGTGTTACATTAGATTCACTAGTAGGAGTGAGAAAAACATCACGGGGTGGTGCGCATTTTATGGGTGTGTGTTACATTAGATTCACTAGTAGGAGTGAGAAAAACATCACGGGGTGGTGCGCATTGTATGGGTGTGGGTTACATTAGATTCACTAGTATCAGTGAGAAAAACATCACGGGGTGGTGCGCATTGTATGGGTGTGTGTTACATTAGATTCACTAGTAGGAGTGAGAAAAACATCACGGGGTTGTGCGCATTGTATGGGTGTGTGTTACATTACATTCACTACTAACAGTGAGAAAAACATCACGGGGTGGTGCGCATTGTATGGGTGTGTGTTACATTAGATTCACTAGTAGGAGTGAGAAAAACATCACGGGGTGGTGCGCATTGTATGGGTGTGTGTTACATTACATTCACTAGTAGGAGTGAGAAAAACATCACGGGGTGGTGCGCATTGTATGGGTGTGTGTTACATTACATTCACTAGTAGGAGTGAGAAAAACATCACGGGGTGGTGCGCATTGTATGGGTGTGTGTTACATTAGATTCACTACTAACAGTGAGAAAAACATCACGGGGTGGTGCGCATTGTATGGGTGTGTGTTACATTAGATTCACTAGTAGGAGTGAGAAAAACATCACGGGGTGGTGCGCATTGTATGGGTGTGTGTTACATTACATTCACTAGTAGGAGTGAGAAAAACATCACGGGGTGGTGCGCATTGCATGGGTGTGTGTTACATTAGATTCACTAGTAGGAGTGAGAAAAACATCACGGGGTGGTGCGCCTTGTATGGGTGTGTGTTACATTACATTCACTAGTAGGAGTGAGAAAAACACGGGGTGGTGCGCCTTGTATGGGTGTGTGTTACATTAGATTCACTAGTAGGAGTGAGAAAAACATCACGGGGTGGTGCGCCTTGTATGGGTGTGTGTTGCATTAGATTCACTAGTAGGAGTGAGCAAAACATCACGGGGTGGTGCGCCTTGTATGGGTGTGTGTTACATTAGATTCACTAGTAGGAGTGAGCAAAACATCACGGGGTGGTGCGCCTTGTATGGGTGTGTCTTACATTAGATTCACTAGTAGGAGTGAGCAAAACATCGCGGGGTGGTGCGCCTTGTATGGGTGTGTGTTAGATTAGATTCACTAGTAGGAGTGAGCAAAACATCACGGGGTGGTGCGCCTTGTATGGGTGTGTGTTACATTAGATTCACTAGTAGGAGTGAGAAAAACATCACGGGGTGGTGCGCCTTGTATGGGTGTGTGTTACATTAGATTCACTAGTAGGAGTGAGAAAAACATCACGGGGTGGTGCGCCTTGTATGGGTGTGTGTTACATTAGATTCACTAGTAGGAGTGAGAAAAACATCACTGGGTGGTGCGCATTGTATGGGTGTGTGTTACATTAGATTCACTAGTAGGAGTGAGAAAAACATCACGGGGTGGTGCGCCTTTTATGGGTGTGTGTTACATTAGATTCACTAGTAGGAATGAGAAAAACATCACGGGGTGGTGCGCATTGTATGGGTGTGTGTTACATTAGATTCACTAGTAGGAGTGAGAAAAACATCACGGGGTGGTGCGCATTGTATGGGTGTGTGTTACATTAGATTCACTAGTAGGAGTGAGAAAAACATCACGGGGTGGTGCGCATTGTATGGGTGTGTGTTACATTACATTCTCTAGTAGGAGTGAGAAAAACATCACGGGGTGGTGCGCATTGTATGGGTGTGTGTTACATTAGACTCACTAGTAGGAGTGAGAAAAACATCACGGGGTGGTGCGCATTGTATGGGTGTGTGTTACATTAGACTCACTAGTAGGAGTGAGAAAAACATCACGGGGTGGTGCGCATTGTATGGGTGTGTGTTACATTAGATTCACTAGTAGCAGTGAGAAAAACATCACGGGGTGGTGCGCATTGTATGGGTGTGTGTTACATTAGATTCACTAGTAGCAGTGAGAAAAACATCACGGGGTGGTGCGCATTGTATGGGTGTGTGTTTCATTACATTCACTAGTAGCAGTGTGAAAAACATCACGGGATGGTGCGCATTGTATGGGTGTGTGTTACATTACATTCACTAGTAGCAGTGAGAAAAACATCACGGTGTGGTGCGCATTGTATGGGTGTGTGTTACATTAGATTCACTAGTAGCAGTGAGAAAAACATCACGGGGTGGTGCGCATTGTATGGGTGTGTGTTACATTACATTCTCTAGTAGGAGTGAGAAAAACATCACGGGGTGGTGCGCATTGTATGGGTGTGTGTTACATTAGACTCACTAGTAGGAGTGAGAAAAACATCACGGGGTGGTGCGCATTGTATGGGTGTGTGTTACATTAGATTCACTAGTAGCAGTGAGAAAAACATCACGGGGTGGTGCGCATTGTATGGGTGTGTGTTACATTAGATTCACTAGTAGCAGTGAGAAAAACATCACGGGGTGGTGCGCATCGTATGGGTGTGTGTTTCATTACATTCACTAGTAGCAGTGAGAAAAACATCACGGGGTGGTGCGCATTGTATGGGTGTGTGTTACATTACATTCACTAGTAGCAGTGAGAAAAACATCACGGAGTGGTGCGCCTTGTATGGGTGTTGTTATATTAGATTCACTAGTAGCAGTGAGAAAAACATCACGGGGTGGTGCGCCTTGTATGGGTGTGTGTTACATTAGATTCACTAGTAGGAGTGAGAAAAACATCACGGGGTGGTGCGCCTTGTATGGGTGTGTGTTACATTAGATTCACTAGTAGGAGTGAGAAAAACATCACGGGGTGGTGCGCCTTGTATGGGTGTGTGTTACATTAGATTCACTAGTAGGAGTGAGCAAAACATCACGGGGTGGTGCGCCTTGTATGGGTGTGTCTTACATTAGATTCACTAGTAGGAGTGAGCAAAACATCACGGGGTGGTGCGCCTTGTATGCGTGTGTCTTACATTAGATTCACTAGTAGGAGTGAGCAAAACATCACGGGGTGGTGCGCCTTGTATGGGTGTGTGTTACATTAGATTCACTAGTAGGAGTGAGCAAAACATCACGGGGTGGTGCGCCTTGTATGGGTGTTTGTTACATTAGATTCACTAGTAGGAGTGAGAAAAACATCACGGGGTGGTGCGCCTTGTATGGGTGTGTGTTACATTAGATTCACTAGTAGGAGTGAGAAAAACATCACGGGGTGGTGCGCCTTGTATGGGTGTGTGTTACATTACATTCACTAGTAGGAGTGAGAAAAACATCACGGGGTGGTGCGCATTGTAGGGGTGTGTGTTACATTACATTCACTAGTAGGAGTGAGAAAAACATCACGGGGTGGTGCGCATTGTATGGGTGTGTGTTACATTACATTCACTAGTAGGAGTGAGCAAAACATCACGGGGTGGTGCGCCTTGTATGGGTGTGTGTTACATTAGATTCACTAGTAGGAGTGAGAAAAACATCACGGGGTGGTGCGCCTTGTATGGGTGTGTGTTACATTAGATTCACTAGTAGGAGTGAGAAAAACATCACTGGGTGGTGCGCATTGTATGGGTGTGTGTTACATTAGATTCACTAGTAGGAGTGAGGAAAACATTACGGGGTGGTGCGCCTTTTATGGGTGTGTGTTACATTAGATTCACTAGTAGGAATGAGAAAAACATCACGGGGTGGTGCGCATTGTATGGGTGTGTGTTACATTAGATTCACTAGTAGGAGTGAGAAAAACATCACGGGGTGTTGCGCGTTGTATGGGTGTGTGTTACATTACATTCTCTAGTAGGAGTGAGAAAAACATCACGGGGTGGTTCGCATTGTATGGGTGTGTGTTACATTAGACTCACTAGTAGGAGTGAGAAAAACATCACGGGGTGGTGCGCATTGTATGGGTGTGTGTTACATTAGACTCACTAGTAGGAGTGAGAAAAACATCACGGGGTGGTGCGCATTGTATGGGTGTGTGTTACATTAGATTCACTAGTAGCAGTGAGAAAAACATCACGGGGTGGTGCGCATTGTATGGGTGTGTGTTTCATTACATTCACTAGTAGCAGTGTGAAAAACATCACGGGATGGTGCGCATTGTATGGGTGTGTGTTACATTACATTCACTAGTAGCAGTGAGAAAAACACCACGGTGTGGTGCGCATTGTATGGGTGTGTGTTACATTAGATTCACTACTAGCAGTGAGAAAAACATCACGGGGTGGTGCGCATTGTATGGGTGTGTGTTACATTACATTCTCTAGTAGGAGTGAGAAAAACATCACGGGGTGGTGCGCATTGTATGGGTGTGTGTTACATTAGACTCACTAGTAGGAGTGAGAAAAACATCACGGGGTGGTGCGCATTGTATGGGTGTGTGTTACATTAGATTCACTAGTAGCAGTGAGAAAAACATCACGGGGTGGTGCGCATTGTATGGGTGTGTGTTACATTAGATTCACTAGTAGCAGTGAGAAAAACATCACGGGGTGGTGCGCATCGTATGGGTGTGTGGTTCATTACATTCACTAGTAGCAGTGAGAAAAACATCACGGGGTGGTGCGCATCGTATGGGTGTGTGTTACATTACATTCACTAGTAGCAGTGAGAAAAACATCACGGGGTGGTGCGCATTGTATGGGTGTGTGTTACATTACATTCACTAGTAGCAGTGAGAAAAACATCACGGAGTGGTGCGCCTTGTATGGGTGTTGTTATATTAGATTCACTAGTAGCAGTGAGAAAAACATCACGGGGTGGTGCGCCTTGTATGGGTGTGTGTTACATTAGATTCACTAGTAGGAGTGAGAAAAACATCACGGGGTGGTGCGCCTTGTATGGGTGTGTGTTACATTAGATTCACTAGTAGGAGTGAGAAAAACATCACGGGGTGGTGCGCCTTGTATGGGTGTGTGTTACATTAGATTCACTAGTAGGAGTGAGAAAAACATCACGGGGTGGTGCGCCTTGTATGGGTGTGTCTTACATTAGATTCACTAGTAGGAGTGAGCAAAACATCACGGGGTGGTGCGCCTTGTATGGGTGTGTCTTACATTAGATTCACTAGTAGGAGTGAGCAAAACATCACGGGGTGGTGCGCCTTGTATGGGTGTGTGTTACATTAGATTCACTAGTAGGAGTGAGCAAAACATCACGGGGTGGTGCGCCTTGTATGGGTGTGTGTTACATTAGATTCACTAGTAGGAGTGAGAAAAACATCACGGGGTGGTGCGCCTTGTATGGGTGTGTGTTACATTACATTCACTAGTAGGAGTGAGAAAAACATCACGGGGTGGTGCGCATTGTATGGGTGTGTGTTACATTACATTCACTAGTAGGAGTGAGAAAAACATCACGGGGTGGTGCGCATTGTATGGGTGTGTGTTACATTACATTCACTAGTAGGAGTGAGCAAAACATCACGGGGTGGTGCGCCTTGTATGGGTGTGTGTTACATTAGATTCACTAGTAGGAGTGAGAAAAACATCACGGGGTGGTGCGCATTGTATGGGTGTGTGTTACATTAGATTCACTAGTAGGAGTGAGAAAAACATCACTGGGTGGTGCGCATTGTATGGGTGTGTGTTACATTAGATTCACTAGTAGGAGTGAGAAAAACATCACGGGGAGGTGCGCCTTTTATGGGTGTGTGTTACATTAGATTCACTAGTAGGAATGAGAAAAACATCACGGGGTGGTGCGCCTTGTATGGGTGTGTGTTACATTAGATTCACTAGTAGGAGTGAGAAAAACATCACGGGGTGGTGCGCATTGTATGGGTGTGTGTTACATTACATTCTCTAGTAGGAGTGAGAAAAACATCACGGGGTGGTGCGCATTGTATGGGTGTGTGTTACATTACATTCTCTAGTAGGAGTGAGAAAAACATCACGGGGTGGTGCGCATTGTATGGGTGTGTGTTACATTAGACTCACTAGTAGGAGTGAGAAAAACATCACGGGGTGGTGCGCATTGTATGGGTGTGTGTTACATTAGATTCACTAGTAGCAGTGAGAAAAACATCACGGGGTGGTGCGCATTGTATGGGTGTGTGTTACATTAGATTCACTAGTAGCAGTGAGAAAAACATCACGGGGTGGTGCGCATTGTATGGGTGTGTGTTTCATTACATTCACTAGTAGCAGTGTGAAAAACATCACGGGGTGGTGCGCATTGTATGGGTGTGTGTTACATTACATTCACTAGTAGCAGTGAGAAAAACATCACGGTGTGGTGCGCATTGTATGGGTGTGTGTTACATTAGATTCACTAGTAGCAGTGAGAAAAACATCACGGGGTGGTGCGTATTGTATGGGTGTGTGTTACATTACATTCTCTAGTAGGAGTGAGAAAAACATCACGGGGTGGTGCGCATTGTATGGGTGTGTGTTACATTAGACTCACTAGTAGGAGTGAGAAAAACATCACGGGGTGGTGCGCATTGTATGGGTGTGTGTTACATTAGATTCACTAGTAGCAGTGAGAAAAACATCACGGGGTGGTGCGCATTGTATGGGTGTGTGTTTCATTACATTCACTAGTAGCAGTGAGAAAAACATCACGGGGTGGTGCGCATTGTATGGGTGTGTGTTACATTACATTCACTAGTAGCAGTGAGAAAAACATCACGGTGTGGTGCGCATTGTATGGGTGTGTGTTACATTAGATTCACTAGTAGGAGTGAGAAAAACATCACGGGGTGGTGCGCATTGTATGGGTGTGTGTTACATTACATTCACTAGTAGCAGTGAGAAAAACATCACGGGGTGGTGCGCATTGTATGGGTGTGTGTTACATTACATTCACTAATAGGAGTGAGAAAAACATCACGGGGTGGTGCGCATTGTATGGGTGTGTGTTACGTTACATTCACTAGTAGCAGTGAGAAAAACATCACGGGTTGGTGCGCATTGTATGGGTGTGTGTTACATTACATTCACTAGAAGGAGTGAGAAAAACATCACGGGGTGGTGCGCATTGTATGGGTGTGTGTTACATTACGTTCACTAGAAGGAGTGAGAAAAACATCACGGGGTGGTGCGCATTGTATGGGTGTGTGTTACATTACATTCACTAGTAGGAGTGAGAAAAACATCACGGGGTGGTGCGCATTGTATGGGTGTGTGTTACATTACGTTCACTAGTAGGAGTGAGAAAAACATCACGGGGTGGTGCGCATTGTATGGGTGTGTGTTACATTAGATTCACTAGTAGGAGTGAGAAAAACATCACGGGGTGGTGCGCATTGTATGGGTGTGTGTTACATTAGATTCACTAGTAGCAGTGAGAAAAACATCACGGGGTGGTGCGCATTGTATGGGTGTGTGTTTCATTACATTCACTAGTAGCAGTGAGAAAAACATCACGGGGTGGTGCGCATTGTATGGGTGTGTGTTACATTACATTCACTAGTAGCAGTGAGAAAAACATCACGGTGTGGTGCGCATTGTATGGGTGTGTGTTACATTAGATTCACTAGTAGGAGTGAGAAAAACATCACGGGGTGGTGCGCATTGTATGGGTGTGTGTTAAATTACATTCACTAGTAGCAGTGAGAAAAACATCACGGGGTGGTGCGCATTGTATGGGTGTGTGTTACATTACATTCACTAATAGGAGTGAGAAAAACATCACGGGGTGGTGCGCATTGTATGGGTGTGTGTTACGTTACATTCACTAGTAGCAGTGAGAAAAACATCACGGGTTGGTGCGCATTGTATGGGTGTGTGTTACATTACATTCACTAGAAGGAGTGAGAAAAACATCACGGGGTGGTGCGCATTGTATGGGTGTGTGTTATATTACGTTCACTAGAAGGAGTGAGAAAAACATCACGGGGTGGTGCGCATTGTATGGGTGTGTGTTACATTACATTCACTAGTAGGAGTGAGAAAAACATCACGGGGTGGTGCGCATTGTATGGGTGTGTGTTACATTACGTTCACTAGTAGGAGTGAGAAAAACATCACGGGGTGGTGCGCATTGTATGGGTGTGTGTTACATTACATTCACTAGTAGGAGTGAGAAAAACATCACGGGGTGGTGCGCATTGTATGGGTGTGTGTTACATTAGATTCACTAGTAGGAGTGAGAAAAACATCACGGGGTGGTTCGCATTGTATGGGTGTGTGTTACATTAGATTCACTAGTAGCAGTGAGAAAAACATCACGGGGTGGTGCGCATTGTATGGGTGTGTGTTACATTAGATTCACTAGTAGCAGTGAGATAAACATCACGGGGTTGTGCGCATTGTATGGGTGTGTGTTACATTAGATTCACTAGTAGCAGTGAGAAAAACATCATGGGGTGGTGCGCATTGTATGGGTGTGTGTTACATTAGATTCACTAGTAGGAGTGAGAAAAACATCACGGGGTGGTGCACATTTTATGGGTGTGCGTTACATTAGATTCACTAGTAGGAGTGAGAAAAACATCACGGGGTGGTGCGCCTTGTATGGGTGTGGGTTACATTAGATTCACTAGTAGCAGTGAGAAAAACATCACGGGGTGGTGCGCCTTGTATGGGTGTGTGTTACATTAGATGCACTAGTAGGAGTGAGAAAAACATCACGGGGTGGTGCGCCTTGTATGGGTGTGTGTTACATTACATTCACTAGTAGGAGTGAGAAAAACATCACGGGGTGGTGCGCCTTGTATGGGTGTGTGTTACATTACATTCACTAGTAGGAATGAGAAAAACATCACGGGGTGGTGCGCATTGTATGGGTGTGTGTTACATTACATTCACTAGTAGGAGTGAGCAAAACATCACGGGGTGGTGCGCCTTGTATGGGTGTGTGTTACATTAGATTCACTAGTAGGAGTGAGAAAAACATCACGGGGTGGTGCGCCTTGTATGGGTGTGTGTTACATTAGATTCACTAGTAGGAGTGAGAAAAACATCACGGGGTGGTGCGCATTGTATGGGTGTGTGTTACATTACATTCACTAGTAGCAGTGAGAAAAACATCACGGGGTGGTGCGCATTGTATGGGTGTGTGTTACATTAGATTCACTAGTAGCAGTGAGAAAAACATCACGGGGTTGTGCGCATTGTATGGGTGTGCGTTACATTAGATTCACTAGTAGCAGTGAGAAAAACATCATGGGGTGGTGCGCATTGTATGGGTGTGTGTTACATTAGATTCACTAGTAGGAGTGAGAAAAACATCACGGGGTGGTGCGCATTTTATGGGTGTGTGTTACATTAGATTCACTAGTAGGAGTGAGAAAAACATCACGGGGTGGTGCGCATTGTATGGGTGTGGGTTACATTAGATTCACTAGTAGCAGTGAGAAAAACATCACGGGGTGGTGCGCATTGTATGGGTGTGTGTTACATTAGATTCACTAGTAGGAGTGAGAAAAACATCACGGGGTGGTGCGCATTGTATGGGTGTGTGTTACATTAGATTCACTAGTAGGAGTGAGAAAAACATCACGGGGTGGTGCGCATTGTATGGGTGTGTGTTACATTACGTTCACTAGTAGGAGTGAGAAAAACATCACGGGGTGGTGCGCATTGTATGGGTGTGTGTTACATTACATTCACTAGTAGGAGTGAGAAAAACATCACGGGGTGGTGCGCATTGTATGGGTGTGTGTTACATTAGATTCACTAGTAGGAGTGAGAAAAACATCACGGGGTGGTGCGCATTGTATGGCTGTGTGTTACATTAGATTCACTAGTAGCAGTGAGAAAAACATCACGGGGTGGTGCGCATTGTATGGGTGTGTGTTACATTAGATTCACTAGTAGCAGTGAGATAAACATCACGGGGTTGTGCGCATTGTATGGGTGTGTGTTACATTAGATTCACTAGTAGCAGTGAGAAAAACATCACGGGGTGGTGCGCATTGTATGGGTGTGTGTTACATTAGATTCACTAGTAGGAGTGAGAAAAACATCACGGGGTGGTGCGCATTTTATGGGTGTGTGTTACATTAGATTCACTAGTAGGAGTGAGAAAAACATCACGGGGTGGTGCGCATTGTATGGGTGTGTGTTACATTACATTCACTAGTAGGAGTGAGCAAAACATCACGGGGTGGTGCGCCTTGTATGGGTGTGTGTTACATTAGATTCACTAGTAGGAGTGAGAAAAACATCACGGGGTGGTGCGCCTTGTATGGGTGTGTGTTACATTAGATTCACTAGTAGGAGTGAGAAAAACATCACGGGGTGGTGCGCATTGTATGGGTGTGTGTTACATTAGATTCACTAGTAGCAGTGAGAAAAACATCACGGGGTGGTGCGCATTGTATGGGTGTGTGTTACATTAGATTCACTAGTAGCAGTGAGAAAAACATCACGGGGTTGTGCGCATTGTATGGGTGTGCATTACATTAGATTCACTAGTAGCAGTGAGAAAAACATCATGGGGTGGTGCGCATTGTATGGGTGTGTGTTACATTAGATTCACTAGTAGGAGTGAGAAAAACATCACGGGGTGGTGCGCATTTTATGGGTGTGTGTTACATTTGATTCACTAGTAGGAGTGAGAAAAACATCACGGGGTGGTGCGCATTGTATGGGTGTGGGTTACATTTGATTCACTAGTAGCAGTGAGAAAAACATCACGGGGTGGTGAACATTGTATGGGTGTGTGTTACATTAGATTCACTAGTAGGAGTGAGAAAAACATCACGGGGTGGTGCGCATTGTATGGGTGTGTGTTACATTACATTCACTACTAACAGTGAGAAAAACATCACAGGGTGGTGCGCATTGTATGGGTGTGTGTTACATTAGATTCACTAGTAGGAGTGAGAAAAACATCACGGGGTGGTGCGCATTGTATGGGTGTGTGTTACATTACATTCACTAGTAGGAGTGAGAAAAACATCACGGGGTGGTGCGCATTGTATGGGTGTGTGTTACATTAGATTCACTAGTAGGAGTGAGAAAAACATCACGGGGTGGTGCGCCTTGTATGGGTGTGTGTTACATTACATTCACTAGTAGGATTGAGAAAAACATCACGGGGTGGTGCGCCTTGTATGGGTGTGTGTTACATTAGATTCACTAGTAGGAGTGAGAAAAACATCACGGGGTGGTGCGCCTTGTATGGGTGTGTGTTACATTAGAATCACTAGTAGGAGTGAGCAAAACATCACGGGGTGGTGCGCCTTGTATGGGTGTGTGTTACATTAGATTCACTAGTAGGAGTGAGCAAAACATCAAGGGGTGGTGCGCCTTGTATGGGTGTGTGTTACATTAGATTCACTAGTAGGAGTGAGAAAAACATCACGGGGTGTTGCGCCTTGTATGGGTGTGTGTTACATTACATTCACTAGTAGGAGTGAGAAAAACATCACGGGGTGGTGCGCCTTGTATGGGTGTGTGTTACATTACATTCACTAGTAGGAGTGAGAAAAACATCACGGGGTGGTGCGCATTGTATGGGTGTGTGTTACATTACATTCACTAGTAGGAGTGAGAAAAACATCACGGGGTGGTGCGCCTTGTATGGGTGTGTGTTACATTAGATTCACTAGGAGGAGTGAGAAAAACATCACGGGGTGGTGCGCCTTGTATGGGTGTGTGTTACATTAGATTCACTAGTAGGAGTGAGAAAAACATCACTGGGTGGTGCGCATTGTATGGGTGTGTGTTACATTAGATTCACTAGTAGGAGTGAGAAAAACATCACGGGGTGGTGCGCCATTTATGGGTGTGTGTTACATTAGATTCACTAGTAGGAGTGAGAAAAACATCACGGGGTGGTGCGCATTGTATGGGTGTGTGTTACATTAGATTCACTAGTAGGAGTGAGAAAAACATCACGGGGTGGTGCGCCTTGTATGGGTGTGTGTTACATTAGATTCACTAGTAGGAGTGAGCAAAACATCACGGGGTGGTGCGCCTTGTATGGGTGTGTCTTACATTAGATTCACTAGTAGGAGTGAGCAAAACATCACGGGGTGGTGCGCCTTGTATGGGTGTGTGTTACATTAGATTCACTAGTAGGAGTGAGCAAAACATCACGGGGTGGTGCGCCTTGTATGGGTGTGTGTTACATTAGATTCACTAGTAGGAGTGAGAAAAACATCACGGGGTGTTGCGCCTTGTATGGGTGTGTGTTACATTACATTCACTAGTAGGAGTGAGAAAAACATCACGGGGTGGTGCGCCTTGTATGGGTGTGTGTTACATTACATTCACTAGTAGGAGTGAGAAAAACATCACGGGGTGGTGCGCATTGTATGGGTGTGTGTTACATTAGATTCACTAGTAGGAGTGAGAAAAACATCACGGGGTGGTGCGCCTTGTATGGGTGTGTGTTACATTAGATTCACTAGTAGGAGTGAGAAAAACATCACGGGGTGGTGCGCCTTGTATGGGTGTGTGTTACATTAGATTCACTAGTAGGAGTGAGAAAAACATCACTGGGTGGTGCGCATTGTATGGGTGTGTGTTACATTAGATTCACTAGCAGGAGTGAGAAAAACATCACGGGGTCGTGCGCGTTTTATGGGTGTGTGTTACATTAGATTCACTAGTAGGAGTGAGAAAAACATCACGGGGTGGTGCGCATTGTATGGGTGTGTGTTACATTAGATTCACTAGTAGGAGTGAGAAAAACATCACGGGGTGGTGCGCATTGTATGGGTGTGTGTTACATTAGATTCACTAGTAGGAGTGAGAAAAACATCACGGGGTGGTGCGCATTGTATGGGTGTGTGTTACATTACATTCTCTAGTAGGAGTGAGAAAAACATCACGGGGTGGTGCGCATTGTATGGGTGTGTGTTACATTAGACTCACTAGTAGGAGTGAGAAAAACATCACGGGGTGGTGCGCATTGTATGGGTGTGTGTTACATTAGACTCACTAGTAGGAGTGAGAAAAACATCACGGGGTGGAGCGCATTGTATGGGTGTGTGTTACATAACATTCACTAGTAGGAGTGAGAAAAACATCACGGGGTGGTGCGCATTGTATGGGTGTGTGTTACATTAGATTCACTAGTAGGAGTGAGAAAAACATCACGGGGTGGTGCGCATTTTATCGGTGTGTGTTACATTAGATTCACTAGTAGGAGTGAGAAAAACATCACGGGGTGGTGCGCATTGTATGGGTGTGGGTTACATTAGATTCACTAGTAGCAGTGAGAAAAACATCACGGGGTGGTGCGCATTGTATGGGTGTGTGTTACATTAGATTCACTAGTAGGAGTGAGAAAAACATCACGGGGTTGTGCGCATTGTATGGGTGTGTGTTACATTACATTCACTACTAACAGTGAGAAAAACATCACGGGGTGGTGCGCATTGTATGGGTGTGTGTTACATTAGATTCACTAGTAGGAGTGAGAAAAACATCACGGGGTGGTGCGCATTGTATGGGTGTGTGTTTCATTACTTTCACTAGTAGGAGTGAGAAAATCATCACGGGGTGGTGCGCATTGTATGGGTGTGTGTTACATTACATTCACTAGTAGGAGTGAGAAAAACATCACGGGCTGGTGCGCCTTGTATGGGTGCGTGTTACAATACATTCACTAGTAGGAGTGAGAAAAACATCACGGGGTGGTGCGCCTTGTATGGGTGCGTGTTACATTAGATTCACTATTAGGAGTGAGAAAAACATCACGGGGTGGTGCGCCTTGTATGGGTGTGTGTTACATTAGATTCACTAGTAGGAGTGAGAAAAACATCACGGTGTGGTGCGCCATGTATGGGTGTGTGTTACATTAGATTCACTATTAGGAGTGAGCAAAACATCACGGGGTGTTGCGCATTGTATGGGTGTGTGTTACATTAGAATCACTAGTAGGAGTGAGCAAAACATCACGGTGTGGTGCGCCTTGTATGGGTGTGTGTTACATTAGATTCACTAGTAGGAGTGAGCAAAACATCACGGGTTGGTGCGCCTTGTATGGGTGTGTGTTACATTAGATTCACTAGTAGGAGTGAGCAAAACATCACGGGGTGGTGCGCCTTGTATGGGTGTGTGTTACATTAGATTCACTAGTAGGAGTGAGAAAAACATCACGGGGTGGTGCGCCTTGTATGGGTGTGTGTTACATTAGATTCACTAGTGGGAGTGAGCAAAACATCACGGGGTGGTGCGCCTTGTATGGGTGTGTGTTACATTAGATTCACTAGTGGGAGTGAGAAAAACATCACGGGGTGGTGCGCCTTGTATGGGTGTGTGTTACATTAGATTCACTAGTAGGAGTGAGAAAAACATCACGGGGTGGTGCGCCTTGTATGGGTGTGTGTTACATTAGATTCACTAGTGGGAGTGAGAAAAACATCACGGGGTGGTGCGCCTTGTATGGGTGTGTGTTACATTAGATTCACTAGTAGGAGTGAGAAAAACATCACGGGGTGGTGCGCCTTGTATGGGTGTGTGTTACATTAGATTCACTAGTAGGAGTGAGAAAAACATCACGGGGTGGTGCGCCTTGTATGGGTGTGTGTTACATGAGATTCACTAGTAGGAGTGAGAAAAACATCACGGGGTGGTGCGCATTGTATGGGTGTGTGTTACATGAGATTCACTAGTAGGAGTGAGAAAAACATCACGGGGTGGTGCGCATTGTATGGGTGTGTGTTACATTAGATTCACTAGTAGGAGTGAGAAAAACCTCACGGGGTGGTGCGCATTGTATGGGTGTGTGTTACATTAGATTCACTAGTAGGAGTGAGAAAAACCTCACGGGGTGGTGCGCATTGTATGGGTGTGTGTTACATTAGATTCACTAGTAGGAGTGAGAAAAACCTCACGGGGTGGTGCGCATTGTATGGGTGTGTGTTACATTACATTCACTAGTAGGAGTGAGAAAAACCTCACGGGGTGGTGCGCCTTGTATGGGTGTGTGTTACATTACATTCACTAGTAGGAGTGAGAAAAACCTCACGGCGTGGTGCGCCTTGTATGGGTGTGTGTTACATTACATTCACTAGTAGGAGTGAGAAAAACCTCACGGGGTGGTGCGCCTTGTATGGGTGTGTGTTACATTACATTCACTAGTAGGAGTGAGAAAAACCTCACGGGGTGGTGCGCATTGTATGGGTGTGTGTTACATTACATTCACTAGTAGGAGTGAGAAAAACCTCACGGCGTGGTGCGCATTGTATGGGTGTGTGTTACATTAGATTCACTAGTAGGAGTGAGAAAAACCTCACGGGGTGGTGCGCAATGTATGGGTGTGTGTTACATTAGATTCACTAGTAGCAGTGAGAAAAACATCACGGGGTGGTGCGTATTGTATGGGTGTGTGTTACATTAGATTCACTAGTAGCAGTGAGAAAAACATCACGGGGTGGTGCGCAATGTATGGGTGTGTGTTACATTACATTCACTAGTAGCAGTGAGAAAAACATCACGGGGTGGTGCGTATTGTATGGGTGTGTGTTACATTAGATTCACTAGTAGCAGTGAGAAAAACATCACGGGGTGGTGCGCATTGTATGGGTGTGTGTTACATTACATTCACTAGTAGGAGTGAGAAAAACATCACGGGGTGGTGCGCATTGTATGGGTGTGTGTTACATTACATTCACTAGTAGCAGTGAGAAAAACATCACGGTGTGGTGCGCATTGTATGGGTGTGTGTTACATTAGATTCACTAGTAGGAGTGAGAAAAACATCACGGGGTGGTGCGCATTGTATGGGTGTGTGTTACATTACATTCACTAGTAGCAGTGAGAAAAACATCACGGGTTGGTGCGCAATGTATGGGTGTGTGTTACATTACATTCACTAGAAGGAGTGAGAAAAACATCACGGGGTGGTGCGCATTGTATGGTTGTGTGTTACATTACTTTCACTAGTAGGAGTGAGAAAATCATCACGGGGTGGTGCGCATTGTATGGGTGTGTGTTACATTACATGCACTAGTAGGAGTGAGAAAAACATCACGGGGTGGTGCGCATTGTATGGGTGTGTGTTACATTACATTCACTAGTAGGAGTGAGAAAAACATCACGGGGTGGTGCGCACTGTATGGGTGTGTTTTACATTACATTCACTAGTAGGAGTGAGAAAAACATCACGGGGTGGTGCGCATTGTATGGGTGTGTGTTACATTACATTCACTAGTAGGAGTGAGAAAAACATCACGGGGTGGTGCGCATTGTATGGGTGTGTGTTACATTACATTCACTAGTAGGAGTGAGAAAAACATCACGGGGTGGTGCGCATTGTATGGGTGTGTGTTACATTAGATTCACTACTAACAGTGAGAAAAACATCACGGGGTGGTGCGCATTGTATGGGTGTGTGTTACATTAGATTCACTAGTAGGAGTGAGAAAAACATCACGGGGTGGTGCGCATTGTATGGGTGTGTGTTACATTACATTCACTAGTAGGAGTGAGAAAAACATCACGGGGTGGTGCGCATTGTATGGGTGTGTGTTACATTAGATTCACTAGTAGGAGTGAGAAAAACATCACGGGGTGGTGCGCCTTGTATGGGTGTGTGTTACATTACATTCACTAGTAGGAGTGAGCAAAACATCACGGGGTGGTGCGCCTTGTATGGGTGTGTGTTACATTAGATTCACTAGTAGGAGTGAGAAAAACATCACGGGGTGGTGCGCCTTGTATGGGTGTGTGTTACATTAGATTCACTAGTAGGAGTGAGCAAAACATCACGGGGTGGTGCGCCTTGTATGGGTGTGTGTTACATTAGATTCACTAGTAGGAGTGAGCAAAACATCACGGGGTGGTGCGCCTTGTATGGGTGTGTCTTACATTAGATTCACTAGTAGGAGTGAGCAAAACATCACGGGGTGGTGCGCCTTGTATGGGTGTGTGTTACATTAGATTCACTAGTAGGAGTGAGCAAAACATCACGGGGTGGTGCGCCTTGTATGGGTGTGTGTTACATTAGATTCACTAGTAGGAGTGAGAAAAACATCACGGGGTGGTGCGCCTTGTATGGGTGTGTGTTACATTACATTCACTAGTAGGAGTGAGAAAAACATCACGGGGTGGTGCGCCTTGTATGGGTGTGTGTTACATTACATTCACTAGTAGGAGTGAGAAAAACATCACGGGGTGGTGCGCATTGTATGGGTGTGTGTTACATTAGATTCACTAGTAGGAGTGAGCAAAACATCACGGGGTGGTGCGCCTTGTATGGGTGTGTGTTACATTAGATTCACTAGTAGGAGTGAGAAAAACATCACGGGGTGGTGCGCATTGTATGGGTGTGTGTTACATTACATTCTCTAGTAGGAGTGAGAAAAACATCACGGGGTGGTGCGCATTGTATGGGTGTGTGTTACATTAGACTCACTAGTAGGAGTGAGAAAAACATCACGGGGTGGTGCGCATTGTATGGGTGTGTGTTACATTAGATTCACTAGTAGCAGTGAGAAAAACATCACGGGGTGGTGCGCATTGTATGGGTGTGTGTTACATTAGATTCACTAGTAGCAGTGAGAAAAACATCACGGGGTGGTGCGCATTGTATGGGTGTGTGTTTCATTACATTCACTAGTAGCAGTGTGAAAAACATCACGGGGTGGTGCGCATTGTATGGGTGTGTGTTACATTACATTCACTAGTAGCAGTGAGAAAAACATCACGGTGTGGTGCGCACTGTATGGGTGTGTGTTACATTAGATTCACTAGTAGGAGTGAGAAAAACATCACGGGGTGGTGCGCATTGTATGGGTGTGTGTTACATTACATTCACTAGTAGCAGTGAGAAAAACATCACGGGGTGGTGCGCATTGTATGGGTGTGTGTTACATTACATTCACTAGTAGGAGTGAGAAAAACATCACGGGGTGGTGCGCATTGTATGGGTGTGTGTTACGTTACATTCACTAGTAGCAGTGAGAAAAACATCACGGGTTGGTGCGCATTGTATGGGTGTGTGTTACATTACATTCACTAGAAGGAGTGAGAAAAACATCACGGGGTGGTGCGCATTGTATGGGTGTGTGTTACATTACATTCACTAGAAGGAGTGAGAAAAACATCACGGGGTGGTGCGCATTGTATGGGTGTGTGTTACATTACATTCAATAGTAGGAGTGAGAAAAACATCACGGGGTGGTGCGCATTGTATGGGTGTGTTTTACATTACATTCACTAGTAGGAGTGAGAAAAACATCACGGTGTGGTGCGCATTGTATGGGTGTGTGTTACATTACATTCACTAGTAGGAGTGAGAAAAACATCACGGTGTGGTGCGCATTGTATGGGTGTGTGTTACATTACATTCACTAGTAGGAGTGAGAAAAACATCACGGGGTGGTGCGCATTGTATAGGTGTGTGTTACATTAGATTCACTAGTAGGAGTGAGAAAAACATCACGGTGTGGTGCGCATTGTATGGGTGTGTGTTACATTACATTCACTAGTAGGAGTGAGAAAAACATCACGGTGTGGTGCGCATTGTATGGGTGTGTCTTACATTAGATTCACTAGAAGGAGTGAGCAAAACATCACGGGGTGGTGCGCCTTGTATGGGTGTGTGTTACATTAGATTCACTAGTAGGAGTGAGCAAAACATCACGGGGTGGTGCGCCTTGTATGGGTGTGTGTTACATTAGATTCACTAGTAGGAGTGAGAAAAACATCACGGGGTGGTGCGCCTTGTATGGGTGTGTGTTACATTACATTCACTAGTAGGAGTGAGAAAAACATCACGGGGTGGTGCGCCTTGTATGGGTGTGTGTTACATTACATTCACTAGTAGGAGTGAGAAAAACATCACGGGGTGGTGCGCCTTGTATGGGTGTGTGTTACATTACATTCACTAGTAGGAGTGAGAAAAACATCACGGGGTGGTGCGCATTGTATGGGTGTGTGTTACATTACATTCACTAGTAGGAGTGAGCAAAACATCACGGGGTGGTGCGCCTTGTATGGGTGTGTGTTACATTACATTCACTAGTAGGAGTGAGAAAAACATCACGGGGTGGTGCGCATTGTATGGGTGTGTGTTACATTAGATTCACTAGTAGGAGTGAGAAAAACATCACGGGGTGGTGCGCCTTGTATGGGTGTGTGTTACATTAGATTCACTAGTAGGAGTGAGAAAAACATCACGGGGTGGTGCGCATTGTATGGGTGTGTGTTACATTACATTCTCTAGTAGGAGTGAGAAAAACATCACGGGGTGGTGCGCATTGTATGGGTGTGTGTTACATTAGACTCACTAGTAGGAGTGAGAAAAACATCACGGGGTGGTGCGCATTGTATGGGTGTGTGTTACATTAGATTCACTAGTAGCAGTGAGAAAAACATCACGGGGTGGTGCGCATTGTATGGGTGTGTGTTACATTAGATTCACTAGTAGCAGTGAGAAAAACATCACGGGGTGGTGCGCATTGTATGGGTGTGTGTTTCATTACATTCACTAGTAGCAGTGTGAAAAACATCACGGGGTGGTGCGCATTGTATGGGTGTGTGTTACATTACATTCACTAGTAGCAGTGAGAAAAACATCACGGTGTGGTGCGCACTGTATGGGTGTGTGTTACATTAGATTCACTAGTAGGAGTGAGAAAAACATCACGGGGTGGTGCGCATTGTATGGGTGTGTGTTACATTACATTCACTAGTAGCAGTGAGAAAAACATCACGGGGTGGTGCGCATTGTATGGGTGTGTGTTACATTACATTCACTAGTAGGAGTGAGAAAAACATCACGGGGTGGTGCGCATTGTATGGGTGTGTGTTACGTTACATTCACTAGTAGCAGTGAGAAAAACATCACGGGTTGGTGCGCATTGTATGGGTGTGTGTTACATTACATTCACTAGAAGGAGTGAGAAAAACATCACGGGGTGGTGCGCATTGTATGGGTGTGTGTTACATTACATTCACTAGAAGGAGTGAGAAAAACATCACGGGGTGGTGCGCATTGTATGGGTGTGTGTTACATTACATTCAATAGTAGGAGTGAGAAAAACATCACGGGGTGGTGCGCATTGTATGGGTGTGTTTTACATTACATTCACTAGTATGAGTGAGAAAAACATCACGGTGTGGTGCGCATTGTATGGGTGTGTGTTACATTACATTCACTAGTAGGAGTGAGAAAAACATCACGGTGTGGTGCGCATTGTATGGGTGTGTGTTACATTACATTCACTAGTAGGAGTGAGAAAAACATCACGGGGTGGTGCGCATTGTATGGGTGTGTGTTACATTAGATTCACTAGTAGGAGTGAGAAAAACATCACGGTGTGGTGCGCATTGTATGGGTGTGTGTTACATTACATTCACTAGTAGGAGTGAGAAAAACATCACGGTGTGGTGCGCATTGTATGGGTGTGTGTTACATTACATTCACTAGTAGGAGTGAGAAAAACATCACGGGGTGGTGCGCATTGTATGGGTGTGTGTTACATTAGATTCACTAGTAGGAGTGAGAAAAACATCACGGGGCGGTGCGCATTGTATGGGTGTGTGTTACATTAGATTCACTAGTAGCAGTGAGAAAAACATCACGGGGTGGTGAGCATTGTATGGGTGTGTGTTACATTAGATTCACTAGTAGCAGTGAGAAAAACATCACGGGGTTGTGCGCATTGTATGGGTGTGTGTTACATTAGATTCACTAGTAGCAGTGAGAAAAACATCACGGGGTGGTGCGCATTTTATGGGTGTGTGTTACATTAGATTCACTAGTAGGAGTGAGAAAAACATCACGGGGTGGTGCGCATTGTATGGGTGTGGGTTACATTAGATTCACTAGTAGCAGTGAGAAAAACATCACGGGGTGGTGCGCATTGTATGGATGTGTGTTACATTACATTCACTAGTAGGAGTGAGAAAAACATCACGGGGTGGTGCGCATTGTATGGGTGTGTGTTACATTAGATTCACTAGTAGGAGTGAGAAAAACATCACGGGGTGGTGCGCATTGTATGGGTGTGTGTTACATTACATTCTCTAGTAGGAGTGAGAAAAACATCACGGGGTGGTGCGCATTGTATGGGTGTGTGTTACATTAGACTCACTAGTAGGAGTGAGAAAAACATCACGGGGTGGTGCGCATTGTATGGGTGTGTGTTACATTAGACTCACTAGTAGGAGTGAGAAAAACATCACGGGGTGGTGCGCATTGTATGGGTGTGTGTTACATAACATTCACTAGTAGGAGTGAGAAAAACATCACGGGGTGGTGCGCATTGTATGGGTGTGTGTTACATTAGATTCACTAGTAGGAGTGAGAAAAACATCACGGGGTGGTGCGCATTGTATGGGTGTGTGTTACATTAGATTCACTAGTAGGAGTGAGAAAAACATCACGGGGTTGTGCGCATTGTATGGGTGTGTTACATTACATTCACTACTAACAGTGAGAAAAACATCACGGGGTGGTGCGCATTGTATGGGTGTGTGTTACATTAGATTCACTAGTAGGAGTGAGAAAAACATCACGGGGTGGTGCGCATTGTATGGGTGTGTGTTACATTACATTCACTAGTAGGAGTGAGAAAAACATCACGGGGTGGTGCCCATTGTATGGGTGTGTGTTACATTAGATTCACTAGTAGGAGTGAGAAAAACATCACGGGGTGGTGCGCCTTGTATGGGTGTGTGTTACATTAGATTCACTAGTAGGAGTGAGAAAAACATCACGGGGTGGTGCGCCTTGTATGGGTGTGTGTTACATTAGATTCACTAGTAGGAGTGAGAAAAACATCACGGGGTGGTGCGCCTTGTATGGGTGTGTGTTACATTAGATTCACTAGTAGGAGTGAGCAAAACATCACGGGGTGGTGCGCCTTGTATGGGTGTGTCTTACATTAGATTCACTAGTAGGAGTGAGAAAAACATCACGGGGTGGTGCGCCTTGTATGGGTGTGTGTTACATTAGATTCACTAGTAGGAGTGAGAAAAACATCACGGGGTGGTGCGCCTTGTATGGGTGTGTGTTACATTAGATTCACTAGTAGGAGTGAGCAAAACATCACGGGGTGGTGCGCCTTGTATGGGTGTGTCTTACATTAGATTCACTAGTAGGAGTGAGAAAAACATCACGGGGTGGTGCGCCTTGTATGGGTGTGTGTTACATTAGATTCACTAGTAGGAGTGAGCAAAACATCACGGGGTGGTGCGCCTTGTATGGGTGTGTGTTACATTAGATTCACTAGTAGGAGTGAGAAAAACATCACGGGGTGGTGCGCCTTGTATGGGTGTGTGTTACATTACATTCACTAGTAGGAGTGAGAAAAACGTCACGGGGTGGTGCGCCTTGTATGGGTGTGTGTTACATTACATTCACTAGTAGGAGTGAGAAAAACGTCACGGGGTGGTGCGCATTGTATGGGTGTGTGTTACATTACATTCACTAGTAGGAGTGAGAAAAACATCACGGGGTGGTGCGCCTTGTATGGGTGTGTGTTACATTAGATTCACTAGTAGGAGTGAGAAAAACATCACGGGGTGGTGCGCCTTGTATGGGTGTGTGTTACATTAGATTCACTAGTAGGAGTGAGAAAAACATCACGGGGTGGTGCGCATTGTATGGGTGTGTGTTACATTAGATTCACTAGTAGGAGTGAGAAAAACATCACGGGGTGGTGCGCCTTTTATGGGTGTGTGTAACATTAGATTCACTAGTAGGAGTGAGAAAAACATCACGGGGTGGTGCGCATTGTATGGGTGTGTGTTACATTAGATTCACTAGTAGGAGTGAGAAAAACATCACGCGGTGGTGCGCATTGTATGGGTGTGTGTTACATTAGATTCACTAGTAGGAGTGAGAAAAACCTCACGGGGTGGTGCGCATTGTATGGGTGTGTGTTACATTACATTCACTAGTAGGAGTGAGAAAAACCTCACGGGGTGGTGCGCATTTTATGGGTGTGTGTTACATTACATTCACTAGTAGGAGTGAGAAAAACCTCACGGGGTGGTGCGCATTGTATGGGTGTGTGTTACATTACATTCTCTAGTAGGAGTGAGAAAAACCTCACGGGGTGGTGCGCATTGTATGGGTGTGTGTTACATTAGATTCACTAGTAGGAGTGAGAAAAACCTCACGGGGTGGTGCGCATTGTATGGGTGTGTGTTACATTAGATTCACTAGTAGGAGTGAGAAAAACATCACGGGGTGGTGCGCATTGTATGGGTGTGTGTTACATTAGATTCACTAGTAGCAGTGAGAAAAACATCACGGGGTGGTGCGCATTGTATGGGTGTGTGTTACATTACATTCACTAGTAGCAGTGAGAAAAACATCCCGGGGTGGTGCGCATTGTATGGGTGTGTGTTACATTACATTCACTAGTAGCAGTGAGAAAAACATCACGGGGTGGTGCGCATTGTATGGGTGTGCGTTACATTAGATTCACTAGTAGCAGTGAGAAAAACATCACGGGGTGGTGCGCATTGTATGGGTGTGCGTTACATTAGATTCACTGGTAGCAGTGAGAAAAACATCACGGGGTGGTGCGCATTGTATGGGTGTGCCTTACATTAGATTCACTGGTAGCAGTGAGAAAAACATCACGGGGTGGTGCGCATTGTATGGGTGTGTGTTACATTACATTCACTAGTAGGAGTGAGAAAAACATCACGGGTTGGTGCGCATTGTATGGGTGTGTGTTACATTACATTCACTAGTAGGAGTGAGAAAAACATCACGGGGTGGTGCACATTGTATGGGTGTGTGTTACATTACATTCACTAGTAGGAGTGAGAAAAACATCACGGGGTGGTGCGCATTGTATGGGTGTGTGTTACATTAGATTCACTAGTAGGAGTGAGAAAAACATCACGGGGTGGTGCGCATTGTATGGGTGTGTGTTACATTTGATTCACTAGCAGGAGTGAGAAAAACATCACGGGTTGGTGCGCATTGTATGGGTGTGTGTTACACTTGATTCACTAGCAGGAGTGAGAAAAACATCATGGGGTGGTGCGCATTGTATGGGTGTGTGTTACATTAGATTCACTAGTAGCAGTGAGAAAAACATCACGGGGTGGTGCGCATTGTATGGGTGTGTGTTACATTAGATTCACTAGTAGGAGTGAGAAAAACATCACGGGGTGGTGCGCATTGTATGGGTGTGTGTTACATTAGATTCACTAGTAGGAGTGAGAAAAACATCACGGGGTGGTGCGCATTGTATGGGTGTGTGTTACATTAGATTCACTAGTAGCAGTCAGAAAAACATCACGGGGTGGTGAGCATTGTATGGGTGTGTGTTACATTAGATTCACTAGTAGCAGTGAGAAAAACATCACGGGGTGGTGCGCATTGTATGGGTGTGTGTTACATTCGATTCACTAGTAGCAGTGAGAAAAACATCACGGGGTGGTGCGCATTGTATGGGTGTGTGTTACATTCGATTCACTAGTAGCAGTGAGAAAAACATCACGGGGTGGTGCGCATTGTATGGGTGTGTGTTACATTCGATTCACTAGTAGCAGTGAGAAAAACATCACGGGGTGGTGCGCATTGTATGGGTGTGTGTTACATTACATTCACTAGTAGCAGTGAGAAAAACATCACGGGGTGGTGCGCATTGTATGGGTGTGTGTTACATTACATTCACTAGTAGGAGTGAGAAAAACATCACGGGGTGGTGCGCATTGTATGGGTGTGTGTTACGTTACATTCACTAGTAGCAGTGAGAAAAACATCACGGGTTGGTGCGCATTGTATGGGTGTGTGTTGCATTACATTCACTAGAAGGAGTGAGAAAAACATCACGGGGTGGTGCGCATTGTATGGGTGTGTGTTACATTACATTCACTAGAAGGAGTGAGAAAAACATCACGGGGTGGTGCGCATTGTATGGGTGTGTGTTACATTACATTCAATAGTAGGAGTGAGAAAAACATCACGGGGTGGTGCGCATTGTATGGGTGTGTTTTACATTACATTCACTAGTAGGAGTGAGAAAAACATCACGGGGTGGTGCGCATTGTATGGGTGTGTGTTACATTACATTCACTAGTAGGAGTGAGAAAAACATCACGGTGTGGTGCGCATTGTATGGGTGTGTGTTACATTACATTCACTAGTAGGAGTGAGAAAAACATCACGGGGTGGTGCGCATTGTATGGGTGTGTGTTACATTAGATTCACTAGTAGGAGTGAGAAAAACATCACGGGGCGGTGCGCATTGTATGGGTGTGTGTTACATTAGATTCACTAGTAGCAGTGAGAAAAACATCACGGGGTGGTGAGCATTGTATGGGTGTGTGTTACATTAGATTCACTAGTAGCAGTGAGAAAAACATCACGGGGTTGTGCGCATTGTATGGGTGTGTGTTACATTAGATTCACTAGTAGCAGTGAGAAAAACATCACGGGGTGGTGCGCATTTTATGGGTGTGTGTTACATTAGATTCACTAGTAGGAGTGAGAAAAACATCACGGGGTGGTGCGCATTGTATGGGTGTGGGTTACATTAGATTCACTAGTAGCAGTGAGAAAAACATCACGGGGTGGTGCGCATTGTATGGGTGTGTGTTACATTACATTCACTAGTAGGAGTGAGAAAAACATCACGGGGTGGTGCGCATTGTATGGGTGTGTGTTACATTAGATTCACTAGTAGGAGTGAGAAAAACATCACGGGGTGGTGCGCATTGTATGGGTGTGTGTTACATTACATTCTCTAGTAGGAGTGAGAAAAACATCACGGGGTGGTGCGCATTGTATGGGTGTGTGTTACATTAGACTCACTAGTAGGAGTGAGAAAAACATCACGGGGTGGTGCGCATTGTATGGGTGTGTGTTACATTAGACTCACTAGTAGGAGTGAGAAAAACATCACGGGGTGGTGCGCATTGTATGGGTGTGTGTTACATAACATTCACTAGTAGGAGTGAGAAAAACATCACGGGGTGGTGCGCATTGTATGGGTGTGTGTTACATTAGATTCACTAGTAGGAGTGAGAAAAACATCACGGGGTGGTGCGCATTGTATGGGTGTGTGTTACATTAGATTCACTAGTAGGAGTGAGAAAAACATCACGGGGTTGTGCGCATTGTATGGGTGTGTTACATTACATTCACTACTAACAGTGAGAAAAACATCACGGGGTGGTGCGCATTGTATGGGTGTGTGTTACATTAGATTCACTAGTAGGAGTGAGAAAAACATCACGGGGTGGTGCGCATTGTATGGGTGTGTGTTACATTACATTCACTAGTAGGAGTGAGAAAAACATCACGGGGTGGTGCCCATTGTATGGGTGTGTGTTACATTAGATTCACTAGTAGGAGTGAGAAAAACATCACGGGGTGGTGCGCCTTGTATGGGTGTGTGTTACATTACATTCACTAGTAGGAGTGAGAAAAACATCACGGGGTGGTGCGCCTTGTATGGGTGTGTGTTACATTAGATTCACTAGTAGGAGTGAGAAAAACATCACGGGGTGGTGCGCCTTGTATGGGTGTGTGTTACATTAGATTCACTAGTAGGAGTGAGCAAAACATCACGGGGTGGTGCGCCTTGTATGGGTGTGTCTTACATTAGATTCACTAGTAGGAATGAGAAAAACATCACGGGGTGGTGCGCCTTGTATGGGTGTGTGTTACATTAGATTCACTAGTAGGAGTGAGCAAAACATCACGGGGTGGTGCGCCTTGTATGGGTGTGTGTTACATTACATTCACTAGTAGGAGTGAGAAAAACGTCACGGGGTGGTGCGCCTTGTATGGGTGTGTGTTACATTACATTCACTAGTAGGAGTGAGAAAAACGTCACGGGGTGGTGCGCATTGTATGGGTGTGTGTTACATTACATTCAGTAGTAGGAGTGAGAAAAACATCACGGGGTGGTGCGCCTTGTATGGGTGTGTGTTACATTAGATTCACTAGTAGGAGTGAGAAAAACATCACGGGGTGGTGCGCCTTGTATGGGTGTGTGTTACATTAGATTCACTAGTAGGAGTGAGAAAAACATCACGGGGTGGTGCGCATTGTATGGGTGTGTGTTACATTAGATTCACTAGTAGGAGTGAGAAAAACATCACGGGGTGGTGCGCCTTTTATGGGTGTGTGTAACATTAGATTCACTAGTAGGAGTGAGAAAAACATCACGGGGTGGTGCGCATTGTATGGGTGTGTGTTACATTAGATTCACTAGTAGGAGTGAGAAAAACATCACGCGGTGGTGCGCATTGTATGGGTGTGTGTTACATTAGATTCACTAGTAGGAGTGAGAAAAACCTCACGGGGTGGTGCGCATTGTATGGGTGTGTGTTACATTACATTCACTAGTAGGAGTGAGAAAAACCTCACGGGGTGGTGCGCATTTTATGGGTGTGTGTTACATTACATTCACTAGTAGGAGTGAGAAAAACCTCACGGGGTCGTGCGCATTGTATGGGTGTGTGTTACATTACATTCTCTAGTACGAGTGAGAAAAACCTCACGGGGTGGTGCGCATTGTATGGGTGTGTGTTACATTAGATTCACTAGTAGGAGTGAGAAAAACCTCACGGGGTGGTGTGCATTGTATGGGTGTGTGTTACATTAGATTCACTAGTAGGAGTGAGAAAAACATCACGGGGTGGTGCGCATTGTATGGGTGTGTGTTACATTAGATTCACTAGTAGCAGTGAGAAAAACATCACGGGGTGGTGCGCATTGTATGGGTGTGTGTTACATTACATTCACTAGTAGCAGTGAGAAAAACATCCCGGGGTGGTGCGCATTGTATGGGTGTGTGTTACATTACATTCACTAGTAGCAGTGAGAAAAACATCACGGGGTGGTGCGCATTGTATGGGTGTGTGTTACATTAGATTCACTAGTAGCAGTGAGAAAAACATCACGGGGTGGTGCGCATTATATGGGTGTGCGTTACATTAGATTCACTAGTAGCAGTGAGAAAAACATCACGGGGTGGTGCGCATTGTATGGGTGTGTGTTACATTACATTCACTAGTAGCAGTGAGAAAAACATCACGGGGTGGTGCGCATTGTATGGGTGTGTGTTACATTACATTCACTAGTAGCAGTGAGAAAAACATCACGGGGTGGTGCGCATTGTATGGGTGTGCGTTACATTAGATACACTGGTAGCAGTGAGAAAAACATCACGGGGTGGTGCGCATTTTATGGGTGTGCCTTACATTAGATTCACTGGTAGCAGTGAGAAAAACATCACGGGGTGGTGCGCATTGTATGGGTGTGTGTTACATTACATTCACTAGTAGGAGTGAGAAAAACATCACGGGTTGGTGCGCATTGTATGGGTGTGTGTTACATTACATTCACTAGTAGGAGTGAGAAAAACATCACGGGGTGGTGCGCATTGTATGGGTGTGTGTTACATTACATTCACTAGTAGGAGTGAGAAAAACATCACGGGGTGGTGCGCATTGTATGGGTGTGTGTTACATTAGATTCACTAGTAGGAGTGAGAAAACATCACGGGGTGGTGCGCATTGTATGGGTGTGTGTTACATTTGATTCACTAGCAGGAGTGAGAAAAACATCACGGGTTGGTGCGCATTGTATGGGTGTGTGTTACATTTGATTCACTAGCAGGAGTGAGAAAAACATCATGGGGTGGTGCGCATTGTATGGGTGTGTGTTACATTAGATTCACTAGTAGCAGTGAGAAAAACATCACGGGGTGGTGCGCATTGTATGGGTGTGTGTTACATTAGATTCACTAGTAGGAGTGAGAAAAACATCACGGGGTGGTGCGCATTGTATGGGTGTGTGTTACATTAGATTCACTAGTAGGAGTGAGAAAAACATCACGGGGTGGTGCGCATTGTATGGGTGTGTGTTACATTAGATTCACTAGTAGCAGTCAGAAAAACATCACGGGGTGGTGAGCATTGTATGGGTGTGTGTTACATTAGATTCACTAGTAGCAGTGAGAAAAACATCACGGGGTGGTGCGCATTGTATGGGTGTGTGTTACATTCGATTCACTAGTAGCAGTGAGAAAAACATCACGGGGTGGTGCGCATTGTATGGGTGTGTGTTACATTCGATTCACTAGTAGCAGTGAGAAAAACATCACGGGGTGGTGCGCATTGTATGGGTGTGTGTTACATTCGATTCACTAGTAGCAGTGAGAAAAACATCACGGGGTGGTGCGCATTGTATGGGTGTGTGTTACATTCGATTCACTAGTAGCAGTGAGAAAAACATCACGGGGTGGTGCGCATTGTATCGGTGTGTGTTACATTCGATTCACTAGTAGCAGTGAGAAAAACATCACGGGGTGGTGCGCATTGTATGGGTGTGTGTTACATTCGATTCACTAGTAGCAGTGAGAAAAACATCACGGGGTGGTGCGCATTGTATGGGTGTGTGTTACATTAGATTCACTAGTAGCAGTGAGAAAAACATCACGGGGTGGTGCGCATTGTATGGGTGTGTGTTACATTAGATTCACCAGTAACAGTGAGAAAAACATCACGGGGTGGTGCGCATTGTATGGGTGTGTGTTACATTCGATTCACTAGTAGCAGTGAGAAAAACATCACAGGGTGGTGCGCATTGTATGGGTGTGTGTTACATTTGATTCACTAGTAGGAGTGAGAAAAACATCACGGGGTGGTGCGCATTGTATGGGTGTGTGTTACACTAGAATCACTATTAGGAGTGAGAAAAACATCACGGTGTGGTGCGCATTGTATGGGTGTGTGTTACATTACATTCACTAGTAGGAGTGAGAAAAACATCACGGGGTGGTGCCCATTGTATGGGTGTGTGTTACATTAGATTCACTAGTAGGAGTGAGAAAAACATCACGGGGTGGTGCGCCTTGTATGGGTGTGTGTTACATTACATTCACTAGTAGGAGTGAGAAAAACATCACGGGGTGGTGCGCCTTGTATGGGTGTGTGTTACATTAGATTCACTAGTAGGAGTGAGAAAAACATCACGGGGTGGTGCGCCTTGTATGGGTGTGTGTTACATTAGATTCACTAGTAGGAGTGAGCAAAACATCACGGGGTGGTGCGCCTTGTATGGGTGTGTCTTACATTAGATTCACTAGTAGGAATGAGAAAAACATCACGGGGTGGTGCGCCTTGTATGGGTGTGTGTTACATTAGATTCACTAGTAGGAGTGAGCAAAACATCACGGGGTGGTGCGCCTTGTATGGGTGTGTGTTACATTACATTCACTAGTAGGAGTGAGAAAAACGTCACGGGGTGGTGCGCCTTGTATGGGTGTGTGTTACATTACATTCACTAGTAGGAGTGAGAAAAACGTCACGGGGTGGTGCGCATTGTATGGGTGTGTGTTACATTACATTCACTAGTAGGAGTGAGAAAAACATCACGGGGTGGTGCGCCTTGTATGGGTGTGTGTTACATTAGATTCACTAGTAGGAGTGAGAAAAACATCACGGGGTGGTGCGCATTGTATGGGTGTGTGTTACATTAGATTCACTAGTAGGAGTGAGAAAAACATCACGGGGTGGTGCGCATTGTATGGGTGTGTGTTACATTACATTCACTAGTAGCAGTGAGAAAAACATCACGGGGTGGTGCGCATTGTATGGGTGTGCGTTACATTAGATACACTGGTAGCAGTGAGAAAAACATCACGGGGTGGTGCGCATTTTATGGGTGTGCCTTACATTAGATTCACTGGTAGCAGTGAGAAAAACATCACGGGGTGGTGCGCATTGTATGGGTGTGTGTTACATTACATTCACTAGTAGGAGTGAGAAAAACATCACGGGTTGGTGCGCATTGTATGGGTGTGTGTTACATTACATTCACTAGTAGGAGTGAGAAAAACATCACGGGGTGGTGCGCATTGTATGGGTGTGTGTTACATTACATTCACTAGTAGGAGTGAGAAAAACCTCACGGGGTGGTGCGCATTGTATGGGTGTGTGTTACATTAGATTCACTAGTAGGAGTGAGAAAACATCACGGGGTGGTGCGCATTGTATGGGTGTGTGTTACATTTGATTCACTAGCAGGAGTGAGAAAAACATCACGGGTTGGTGCGCATTGTATGGGTGTGTGTTACATTTGATTCACTAGCAGGAGTGAGAAAAACATCATGGGGTGGTGCGCATTGTATGGGTGTGTGTTACATTAGATTCACTAGTAGCAGTGAGAAAAACATCCCGGGGTGGTGCGCATTGTATGGGTGTGTGTTACATTACATTCACTAGTAGGAGTGAGAAAAACATCACGGGGTGGTGCGCATTGTATGGGTGTGTGTTACATTAGATTCACTAGTAGCAGTGAGAAAAACATCACGGGGTGGTGCGCATTGTATGGGTGTGTGTTACATTAGATTCACTAGTAGCAGTCAGAAAAACATCACGGGGTGGTGAGCATTGTATGGGTGTGTGTTACATTAGATTCACTAGTAGCAGTGAGAAAAACATCACGGGGTGGTGCGCATTGTATGGGTGTGTGTTACATTCGATTCACTAGTAGCAGTGAGAAAAACATCACGGGGTGGTGCGCATTGTATGGGTGTGCGTTACATTAGATACACTGGTAGCAGTGAGAAAAACATCACGGGGTGGTGCGCATTTTATGGGTGTGCCTTACATTAGATTCACTGGTAGCAGTGAGAAAAACATCACGGGGTGGTGCGCATTGTATGGGTGTGTGTTACATTACATTCACTAGTAGGAGTGAGAAAAACATCACGGGTTGGTGCGCATTGTATGGGTGTGTGTTACATTACATTCACTAGTAGGAGTGAGAAAAACATCACGGGGTGGTGCGCATTGTATGGGTGTGTGTTACATTACATTCACTAGTAGGAGTGAGAAAAACATCACGGGGTGGTGCGCATTGTATGGGTGTGTGTTACATTAGATTCACTAGTAGGAGTGAGAAAACATCACGGGGTGGTGCGCATTGTATGGGTGTGTGTTACATTTGATTCACTAGCAGGAGTGAGAAAAACATCACGGGTTGGTGCGCATTGTATGGGTGTGTGTTACATTTGATTCACTAGCAGGAGTGAGAAAAACATCATGGGGTGGTGCGCATTGTATGGGTGTGTGTTACATTAGATTCACTAGTAGCAGTGAGAAAAACATCACGGGGTGGTGCGCATTGTATGGGTGTGTGTTACATTAGATTCACTAGTAGGAGTGAGAAAAACATCACGGGGTGGTGCGCATTGTATGGGTGTGTGTTACATTAGATTCACTAGTAGGAGTGAGAAAAACATCACGGGGTGGTGCGCATTGTATGGGTGTGTGTTACATTAGATTCACTAGTAGCAGTCAGAAAAACATCACGGGGTGGTGAGCATTGTATGGGTGTGTGTTACATTAGATTCACTAGTAGCAGTGAGAAAAACATCACGGGGTGGTGCGCATTGTATGGGTGTGTGTTACATTCGATTCACTAGTAGCAGTGAGAAAAACATCACGGGGTGGTGCGCATTGTATGGGTGTGTGTTACATTCGATTCACTAGTAGCAGTGAGAAAAACATCACGGGGTGGTGCGCATTGTATGGGTGTGTGTTACATTCGATTCACTAGTAGCAGTGAGAAAAACATCACGGGGTGGTGCGCATTGTATGGGTGTGTGTTACATTCGATTCACTAGTAGCAGTGAGAAAAACATCACGGGGTGGTGCGCATTGTATCGGTGTGTGTTACATTCGATTCACTAGTAGCAGTGAGAAAAACATCACGGGGTGGTGCGCATTGTATGGGTGTGTGTTACATTCGATTCACTAGTAGCAGTGAGAAAAACATCACGGGGTGGTGCGCATTGTATGGGTGTGTGTTACATTAGATTCACTAGTAGCAGTGAGAAAAACATCACGGGGTGGTGCGCATTGTATGGGTGTGTGTTACATTAGATTCACCAGTAACAGTGAGAAAAACATCACGGGGTGGTGCGCATTGTATGGGTGTGTGTTACATTCGATTCACTAGTAGCAGTGAGAAAAACATCACAGGGTGGTGCGCATTGTATGGGTGTGTGTTACATTTGATTCACTAGTAGGAGTGAGAAAAACATCACGGGGTGGTGCGCATTGTATGGGTGTGTGTTACACTAGAATCACTATTAGGAGTGAGAAAAACATCACGGTGTGGTGCGCATTGTATGGGTGTGTGTTACATTACATTCACTAGTAGGAGTGAGAAAAACATCACGGGGTGGTGCGCATTGTATGGGTGTGTGTTACATTAGATTCACTAGTAGGAGTGAGAAAAACATCACGGGGTGGTGCGCATTGTATGGGTGTGTGTTACATTAGATTCACTAGTAGGAGTGAGAAAAACATCACGGGGTGGTGCGCATTTTATGGGTGTGTGTTACATTAGATTCACTAGTAGGAGTGAGAAAATCATCACGGGGTGGTGCGCATTGTATGGGTGTGAGTTACATTAGATTCACTAGTAGCAGTGAGAAAAACATCACGGGGTGGTGCGCATTGTATGGGTGTGTGTTACATTAGATTCACTAGGAGCAGTGAGAAAAACATCACGGGGTGGTGCGCATTGTATGGGTGTGTGTTACATTAGATTCACTAGTAGCAGTGAGAAAAACATCACGGGGTGGTGCGCATTGTATGGGTGTGTGTTACATTAGATTCACTAGTAGCAGTGAGAAAAACATCACGGGGTGGTGCGCATTGTATGGGTGTGTGTTACATTCGATTCACTAGTAGGAGTGAGAAAAACATCACGGGTTGGTGCGCATTGTATGGGTGTGTGTTACATTTGATTCACTAGTAGGAGTGAGAAAGACATCACGGGGTGTTGAGCATTGTATGGGTGTGTGTTACATTAGATTCACTAGTAGGAGTGAGAAAAACATCACGGGGTGGTGCGCATTGTATGGGTGTGTGTTACATTACATTCACTAGTAGGAGTGAGAAAAACATCAGGGGTGGTGCGCATTGTATGGGTGTGTGTTACATTACATTCACTAGTAGGAGTGAGAAAAACATCACGGGGTGGTGCGCATTGTATGGGTGTGTGTTACATTACATTCACTAGTAGGAGTGAGATAAACATCACGGGGTGGTGCGCATTGTATGGGTGTGTGTTACATTACATTCACTAGTAGGAGTGAGAAAAACATCACGGGGTGGTGCGCATTGTATGGGTGTGTGTTACATTAGATTCACTAGTAGGAGTGAGAAAAACATCACGGGGTGGTGCGCATTGTATGGGTGTGTGTTACATTTGATTCACTAGCAGGAGTGAGAAAAACATCATGGGGTGGTGCGCATTGTATGGGTGTGTGTTACATTAGATTCACTAGTAGCAGTGAGAAAAACATCACGGGGTGGTGCGCATTGTATGGGTGTGTGTTACATTAGATTCACTAGTAGGAGTGAGAAAAACATCACGGGGTGGTGCGCATTGTATGGGTGTGTGTTACATTAGATTCACTAGTAGGAGTGAGAAAAACATCACGGGGTGGTGCGCATTGTATGGGTGTGTGTTACATTAGATTCACTAGTAGCAGTCAGAAAAACATCACGGGGTGGTGAGCATTGTATGGGTGTGTGTTACATTAGATTCACTAGTAGCAGTGAGAAAAACATCACGGGGTGGTGCGCATTGTATGGGTGTGTGTTACATTCGATTCACTAGTAGCAGTGAGAAAAACATCACGGGGTGGTGCGCATTGTATGGGTGTGTGTTACATTCGATTCACTAGTAGCAGTGAGAAAAACATCACGGGGTGGTGAGCATTGTATGGGTGTGTGTTACATTAGATTCACTAGTAGCAGTGAGAAAAACATCACGGGGTGGTGCGCATTGTATGGGTGTGTGTTACATTCGATTCACTAGTAGCAGTGAGAAAAACATCACGGGGTGGTGCGCATTGTATCGGTGTGTGTTACATTCGATTCACTAGTAGCAGTGAGAAAAACATCACGGGGTGGTGCGCATTGTATGGGTGTGTGTTACATTCGATTCACTAGTAGCAGTGAGAAAAACATCACGGGGTGGTGCGCATTGTATGGGTGTGTGTTACATTCGATTCACTAGTAGCAGTGAGAAAAACATCACGGGGTGGTGCGCATTGTATCGGTGTGTGTTACATTCGATTCACTAGTAGCAGTGAGAAAAACATCACGGGGTGGTGCGCATTGTATGGGTGTGTGTTACATTCGATTCACTAGTAGCAGTGAGAAAAACATCACGGGGTGGTGCGCATTGTATGGGTGTGTGTTACATTAGATTCACTAGTAGCAGTGAGAAAAACATCACGGGGTGGTGCGCATTGTATGGGTGTGTGTTACATTAGATTCACCAGTAACAGTGAGAAAAACATCACGGGGTGGTGCGCATTGTATGGGTGTGTGTTACATTCGATTCACTAGTAGCAGTGAGAAAAACATCACAGGGTGGTGCGCATTGTATGGGTGTGTGTTACATTTGATTCACTAGTAGGAGTGAGAAAAACATCACGGGGTGGTGCGCATTGTATGGGTGTGTGTTACACTAGAATCACTATTAGGAGTGAGAAAAACATCACGGTGTGGTGCGCATTGTATGGGTGTGTGTTACATTACATTCACTAGTAGGAGTGAGAAAAACATCACGGGGTGGTGCGCATTGTATGGGTGTGTGTTACATTAGATTCACTAGTAGGAGTGAGAAAAACATCACGGGGTGGTGCGCATTGTATGGGTGTGTGTTACATTAGATTCACTAGTAGGAGTGAGAAAAACATCACGGGGTGGTGCGCATTTTATGGGTGTGTGTTACATTAGATTCACTAGTAGGAGTGAGAAAATCATCACGGGGTGGTGCGCATTGTATGGGTGTGAGTTACATTAGATTCACTAGTAGCAGTGAGAAAAACATCACGGGGTGGTGCGCATTGTATGGGTGTGTGTTACATTAGATTCACTAGGAGCAGTGAGAAAAACATCACGGGGTGGTGCGCATTGTATGGGTGTGTGTTACATTAGATTCACTAGTAGCAGTGAGAAAAACATCACGGGGTGGTGCGCATTGTATGGGTGTGTGTTACATTAGATTCACTAGTAGCAGTGAGAAAAACATCACGGGGTGGTGCGCATTGTATGGGTGTGTGTTACATTCGATTCACTAGTAGGAGTGAGAAAAACATCACGGGTTGGTGCGCATTGTATGGGTGTGTGTTACATTTGATTCACTAGTAGGAGTGAGAAAGACATCACGGGGTGTTGAGCATTGTATGGGTGTGTGTTACATTAGATTCACTAGTAGGAGTGAGAAAAACATCACGGGGTGGTGCGCATTGTATGGGTGTGTGTTACATTACATTCACTAGTAGGAGTGAGAAAAACATCAGGGGTGGTGCGCATTGTATGGGTGTGTGTTACATTACATTCACTAGTAGGAGTGAGAAAAACATCACGGGGTGGTGCGCATTGTATGGGTGTGTGTTACATTACATTCACTAGTAGGAGTGAGATAAACATCACGGGGTGGTGCGCATTGTATGGGTGTGTGTTACATTACATTCACTAGTAGGAGTGAGAAAAACATCACGGGGTGGTGCGCATTGTATGGGTGTGTGTTACATTAGATTCACTAGTAGGAGTGAGAAAAACATCACGGGGTGGTGCGCATTGTATGGGTGTGTGTTACATTTGATTCACTAGCAGGAGTGAGAAAAACATCATGGGGTGGTGCGCATTGTATGGGTGTGTGTTACATTAGATTCACTAGTAGCAGTGAGAAAAACATCACGGGGTGGTGCGCATTGTATGGGTGTGTGTTACATTAGATTCACTAGTAGGAGTGAGAAAAACATCACGGGGTGGTGCGCATTGTATGGGTGTGTGTTACATTAGATTCACTAGTAGGAGTGAGAAAAACATCACGGGGTGGTGCGCATTGTATGGGTGTGTGTTACATTAGATTCACTAGTAGCAGTCAGAAAAACATCACGGGGTGGTGAGCATTGTATGGGTGTGTGTTACATTAGATTCACTAGTAGCAGTGAGAAAAACATCACGGGGTGGTGCGCATTGTATGGGTGTGTGTTACATTCGATTCACTAGTAGCAGTGAGAAAAACATCACGGGGTGGTGCGCATTGTATGGGTGTGTGTTACATTCGATTCACTAGTAGCAGTGAGAAAAACATCACGGGGTGGTGCGCATTGTATGGGTGTGTGTTACATTCGATTCACTAGTAGCAGTGAGAAAAACATCACGGGGTGGTGCGCATTGTATGGGTGTGTGTTACATTCGATTCACTAGTAGCAGTGAGAAAAACATCACGGGGTGGTGCGCATTGTATCGGTGTGTGTTACATTCGATTCACTAGTAGCAGTGAGAAAAACATCACGGGGTGGTGCGCATTGTATGGGTGTGTGTTACATTGGATTCACTAGTAGCAGTGAGAAAAACATCACGGGGTGGTGCGCATTGTATGGGTGTGTGTTACATTAGATTCACTAGTAGCAGTGAGAAAAACATCACGGGGTGGTGCGCATTGTATGGGTGTGTGTTACATTAGATTCACCAGTAACAGTGAGAAAAACATCACGGGGTGGTGCGCATTGTATGGGTGTGTGTTACATTCGATTCACTAGTAGCAGTGAGAAAAACATCACAGGGTGGTGCGCATTGTATGGGTGTGTGTTACATTTGATTCACTAGTAGGAGTGAGAAAAACATCACGGGGTGGTGCGCATTGTATGGGTGTGTGTTACACTAGAATCACTATTAGGAGTGAGAAAAATATCACGGTGTGGTGCGCATTGTATGGGTGTGTGTTACATTACATTCACTAGTAGGAGTGAGAAAAACATCACGGGGTGGTGCGCATTGTATGGGTGTGTGTTACATTAGATTCACTAGTAGGAGTGAGAAAAACATCACGGGGTGGTGCGCATTGTATGGGTGTGTGTTACATTAGATTCACTAGTAGGAGTGAGAAAAACATCACGGGGTGGTGCGCATTTTATGGGTGTGTGTTACATTAGATTCACTAGTAGGAGTGAGAAAATCATCACGGGGTGGTGCGCATTGTATGGGTGTGAGTTACATTAGATTCACTAGTAGCAGTGAGAAAAACATCACGGGGTGGTGCGCATTGTATGGGTGTGTGTTACATTAGATTCACTAGGAGCAGTGAGAAAAACATCACGGGGTGGTGCGCATTGTATGGGTGTGTGTTACATTAGATTCACTAGTAGCAGTGAGAAAAACATCACGGGGTGGTGCGCATTGTATGGGTGTGTGTTACATTAGATTCACTAGTAGCAGTGAGAAAAACATCACGGGGTGGTGCGCATTGTATGGGTGTGTGTTACATTCGATTCACTAGTAGGAGTGAGAAAAACATCACGGGTTGGTGCGCATTGTATGGGTGTGTGTTACATTTGATTCACTAGTAGGAGTGAGAAAGACATCACGGGGTGTTGAGCATTGTATGGGTGTGTGTTACATTAGATTCACTAGTAGGAGTGAGAAAAACATCACGGGGTGGTGCGCATTGTATGGGTGTGTGTTACATTACATTCACTAGTAGGAGTGAGAAAAACATCAGGGGTGGTGCGCATTGTATGGGTGTGTGTTACATTACATTCACTAGTAGGAGTGAGAAAAACATCACGGGGTGGTGCGCATTGTATGGGTGTGTGTTACATTACATTCACTAGTAGGAGTGAGATAAACATCACGGGGTGGTGCGCATTGTATGGGTGTGTGTTACATTACATTCACTAGTAGGAGTGAGAAAAACATCACGGGGTGGTGCGCATTGTATGGGTGTGTGTTACATTAGATTCACTAGTAGCAGTGAGAAAAACATCACGGGGTGGTGCGCATTGTATGGGTGTGTGTTACATTAGATTCACTAGTAGGAGTGAGAAAAACATCACGGGGTGGTGCGCCTTTTATGGGTGTGTGTAACATTAGATTCACTAGTAGGAGTGAGAAAAACATCACGGGGTGGTGCGCATTGTATGGGTGTGTGTTACATTAGATTCACTAGTAGGAGTGAGAAAAACATCACGCGGTGGTGCGCATTGTATGGGTGTGTGTTACATTAGATTCACTAGTAGGAGTGAGAAAAACCTCACGGGGTGGTGCGCATTGTATGGGTGTGTGTTACATTACATTCACTAGTAGGAGTGAGAAAAACCTCACGGGGTGGTGCGCATTGTATGGGTGTGTGTTACATTAGATTCACTAGTAGGAGTGAGAAAAACCTCACGGGGTCGTGCGCATTGTATGGGTGTGTGTTACATTACATTCTCTAGTAGGAGTGAGAAAAACCTCACGGGGTGGTGCGCATTGTATGGGTGTGTGTTACATTAGATTCACTAGTAGCAGTGAGAAAAACATCACGGGGTGGTGCGCATTGTATGGGTGTGTGTTACATTCGATTCACTAGTAGGAGTGAGAAAAACATCACGGGTTGGTGCGCATTGTATGGGTGTGTGTTACATTTGATTCACTAGTAGGAGTGAGAAAGACATCACGGGGTGTTGAGCATTGTATGGGTGTGTGTTACATTAGATTCACTAGTAGGAGTGAGAAAAACATCACGGGGTGGTGCGCATTGTATGGGTGTGTGTTACATTACATTCACTAGTAGGAGTGAGAAAAACATCAGGGGTGGTGCGCATTGTATGGGTGTGTGTTACATTACATTCACTAGTAGGAGTGAGAAAAACATCACGGGGTGGTGCGCATTGTATGGGTGTGTGTTACATTACATTCACTAGTAGGAGTGAGATAAACATCACGGGGTGGTGCGCATTGTATGGGTGTGTGTTACATTACATTCACTAGTAGGAGTGAGAAAAACATCACGGGGTGGTGCGCATTGTATGGGTGTGTGTTACATTAGATTCACTAGTAGGAGTGAGAAAAACATCACGGGGTGGTGCGCATTGTATGGGTGTGTGTTACATTAGATTCACTATTAGGAGTGAGAAAAACATCACGGGGTGGTGCGCCTTTTATGGGTGTGTGTAACATTAGATTCACTAGTAGGAGTGAGAAAAACATCACGGGGTGGTGCGCATTGTATGGGTGTGTGTTACATTAGATTCACTAGTAGGAGTGAGAAAAACATCACGCGGTGGTGCGCATTGTATGGGTGTGTGTTACATTAGATTCACTAGTAGGAGTGAGAAAAACCTCACGGGGTGGTGCGCATTGTATGGGTGTGTGTTACATTACATTCACTAGTAGGAGTGAGAAAAACCTCACGGGGTGGTGCGCATTGTATGGGTGTGTGTTACATTAGATTCACTAGTAGGAGTGAGAAAAACCTCACGGGGTCGTGCGCATTGTATGGGTGTGTGTTACATTACATTCTCTAGTAGGAGTGAGAAAAACCTCACGGGGTGGTGCGCATTGTATGGGTGTGTGTTACATTAGATTCACTAGTAGGAGTGAGAAAAACCTCACGGGGTGGTGCGCATTGTATGGGTGTGTGTTACATTAGATTCACTAGTAGGAGTGAGAAAAACATCACGCGGTGGTGCGCATTGTATGGGTGTGTGTTACATTAGATTCACTAGTAGGAGTGAGAAAAACATCACGGGGTGGTGCGCATTGTATGGGTGTGTGTTACATTAGATTCACTAGTAGCAGTGAGAAAAACATCACGGGGTGGTGCGCATTGTATGGGTGTGTGTTACATTACATTCACTAGTAGCAGTGAGAAAAACATCCCGGGGTGGTGCGCATTGTATGGGTGTGTGTTACATTACATTCACTAGTAGCAGTGAGAAAAACATCACGGGGTGGTGCGCATTGTATGGGTGTGTGTTACATTAGATTCACTAGTAGCAGTGAGAAAAACATCACGGGGTGGTGCGCATTATATGGGTGTGCGTTACATTAGATTCACTAGTAGCAGTGAGAAAAACATCACGGGGTGGTGCGCATTGTATGGGTGTGTGTTACATTACATTCACTAGTAGCAGTGAGAAAAACATCACGGGGTGGTGCGCATTGTATGGGTGTGTGTTACATTACATTCACTAGTAGCAGTGAGAAAAACATCACGGGGTGGTGCGCATTGTATGGGTGTGCGTTACATTAGATTCACTGGTAGCAGTGAGAAAAACATCACGGGGTGGTGCGCATTGTATGGGTGTGCGTTACATTAGATTCACTGGTAGCAGTGAGAAAAACATCACGGGGTGGTGCGCATTGTATGGGTGTGCCTTACATTAGATTCACTGGTAGCAGTGAGAAAAACATCACGGGGTGGTGCGCATTGTATGGGTGTGTGTTACATTACATTCACTAGTAGGAGTGAGAAAAACATCACGGGTTGGTGCGCATTGTATGGGTGTGTGTTACATTACATTCACTAGTAGGAGTGAGAAAAACATCACGGGGTGGTGCGCATTGTATGGGTGTGTGTTACATTACATTCACTAGTAGGAGTGAGAAAAACATCACGGGGTGGTGCGCATTGTATGGGTGTGTGTTACATTAGATTCACTAGTAGGAGTGAGAAAACATCACGGGGTGGTGCGCATTGTATGGGTGTGTGTTACATTTGATTCACTAGCAGGAGTGAGAAAAACATCACGGGTTGGTGCGCATTGTATGGGTGTGTGTTACATTTGATTCACTAGCAGGAGTGAGAAAAACATCATGGGGTGGTGCGCATTGTATGGGTGTGTGTTACATTAGATTCACTAGTAGCAGTGAGAAAAACATCACGGGGTGGTGCGCATTGTATGGGTGTGTGTTACATTAGATTCACTAGTAGGAGTGAGAAAAACATCACGGGGTGGTGCGCATTGTATGGGTGTGTGTTACATTAGATTCACTAGTAGCAGTCAGAAAAACATCACGGGGTGGTGCGCATTGTATGGGTGTGTGTTACATTAGATTCACTAGTAGCAGTCAGAAAAACATCACGAGGTGGTGAGCATTGTATGGGTGTGTGTTACATTAGATTCACTAGTAGCAGTGAGAAAAACATCACGGGGTGGTGCGCATTGTATGGGTGTGTGTTACATTCGATTCACTAGTAGCAGTAAGAAAAACATCACGGGGAGGTGCGCATTGTATGGGTGTGTGTTACATTCGATTCACTAGTAGCAGTGAGAAAAACATCACGGGGTGGTGCGCATTGTATCGGTGTGTGTTACATTCGATTCACTAGTAGCAGTGAGAAAAACATCACGGGGTGGTGCGCATTGTATGGGTGTGTGTTACATTCGATTCACTAGTAGCAGTGAGAAAAACATCACGGGGTGGTGCGCATTGTATGGGTGTGTGTTACATTAGATTCACCAGTAACAGTGAGAAAAACATCACGGGGTGGTGCGCATTGTATGGGTGTGTGTTACATTCGATTCACTAGTAGCAGTGAGAAAAACATCACCGGGTGGTGCGCATTGTATGGGTGTGTGTTACATTTGATTCACTAGTAGGAGTGAGAAAAACATCACGGGGTGGTGCGCATTGTATGGGTGTGTGTTACACTAGAATCACTATTAGGAGTGAGAAAAACATCACGGTGTGGTGCGCATTGTATGGGTGTGTGTTACATTACATTCACTAGTAGGAGTGAGAAAAACATCACGGGGTGGTGCGCATTGTATGGGTGTGTGTTACATTAGATTCACAAGTAGGAGTGAGAAAAACATCACGGGGTGGTGCGCATTGTATGGGTGTGTGTTACGTTAGATTCACTAGTAGGAGTGAGAAAAACATCACGGGGTGGTGCGCATTTTATGGGTGTGTGTTACATTAGATTCACTAGTAGGAGTGAGAAAATCACGGGGTGGTGCGCATTGTATGGGTGTGAGTTACATTAGATTCACTAGTAGCAGTGAGAAAAACATCACGGGGTGGTGCGCATTGTATGGGTGTGTGTTACATTAGATTCACTAGGAGCAGTGAGAAAAACATCACGGGGTGGTGCGCATTGTATGGGTGTGTGTTACATTAGATTCACTAGTAGCAGTGAGAAAAACATCACGGGGTGGTGCGCATTGTATGGGTGTGTGTTACATTCGATTCACTAGTAGCAGTGAGAAAAACATCACGGGGTGGTGCGCATTGTATGGGTGTGTGTTACATTCGATTCACTAGTAGCAGTGAGAAAAACATCACGGGGTGGTGCGCATTCTATGGGTGTGTGTTACATTCGATTCACTAGTAGCAGTGAGAAAAACATCACGGGGTGGTGCGCATTGTATGGGTGTGTGTTACATTAGATTCACTAGTAGCAGTGAGAAAAACATCACGGGGTGGTGCGCATTGTATGGGTGTGTGTTACATTAGATTCACTAGTAGCAGTGAGAAAAACATCACGGGGTGGTGCGCATTGTATGGGTGTGTGTTACATTCGATTCACTAGAAGGAGTGAGAAAAACATCACGGGTTGGTGCGCATTGTATGGGTGTGTGTTACATTTGATTCACTAGTAGGAGTGAGAAAGACATCACGGGGTGGTGAGCATTGTATGGGTGTGTGTTACATTAGATTCACTAGTAGGAGTGAGAAAAACATCACGGGGTGGTGCGCATTGTATGGGTGTGTGTTACATTACATTCACTAGTAGGAGTGAGAAAAACATCAGGGGTGGTGCGCATTGTATGGGTGTGTGTTACATTACATTCACTAGTAGGAGTGAGAAAAACATCACGGGGTGGTGCGCATTGTATGGGTGTGTGTTACATTACATTCACTAGTAGGAGTGAGAAAAACATCACGGGGTGGTGCGCATTGTATGGGTGTGTGTTACATTACATTCACTAGTAGGAGTGAGAAAAACATCACGGGGTGGTGCGCATTGTATGGGTGTGTGTTACATTACATTCACTAGTAGGAGTGAGAAAATCATCACGGGGTGGTGCGCATTGTATGGGTGTGTGTTACATTAGATTCACTAGTAGGAGTGAGAAAATCATCACGGGGTGGTGCGCATTGTATGGGTGTGTGTTACATTAGATTCACTATTAGCAGTGAGAAAAACATCACGGGGTGGTGCGCATTGTATGGGTGTGTGTTACGTTAGATTCACTATTAGCAGTGAGAAAAACATCACGGGGTGGTGCGCATTGTATGGGTGTGTGTTACGTTAGATTCACTAGTAGCAGTGAGAAAAACATCACGGGGTGGTGCGCATTGTATGGGTGTGTGTTAAATTAGATTCACTAGTAGGAGTGAGAAAAACATCACGGGGTGGTGCGCATTGTATGGGTGTGTGTTACATTAGATTCACTAGTAGCAGTGAGAAAAACATCACGGGTTGGTGGGCATTGTATGGGTGTGTGTTACATTAGATTCACTAGTAGCAGTGAGGAAAACATCACGGGGTGGTGGGCATTGTATGGGTGTGTGTTACATTAGATTCACTAGTAGCAGTGAGAAAAACATCACGGGGTGGTGCGCATTGTATGGGTGTGTGTTACATTAGATTCACTAGTAGGAGTGAGAAAAACATCACGGGGTGGTGCGCATTGTATGGGTGTGTGTTACATTACATTCACTAGCAGGAGTGAGAAAAACATCACGGGGTGGTGCGCATTGTATGGGTGTGTGGTACATTAGATTCACTAGCAGGAGTGACAAAAACCTCAAGGGGTGGTGCGCATTGTATGGGTGTGTGTTACATTTGATTCACTAGCAGGAGTGAGAAAAACATCACGGGTTGGTGCGCATTGTATGGGTGTGTGTTACATTTGATTCACTAGTAGGAGTGAGAAAAACATCACGGGGTGGTGCGCATTGTATGGGTGTGTGTCACATTACATTCACTAGTAGGAGTGAGAAAAACATCACGGGGTGGTGCGCATTGTATGGGTGTGTGTTACATTACATTCACTAGTAGGAGTGAGAAAAACATCACGGGGTGGTGCGCATTGTATGGGTGTGTGTTACATTACATTCACTAGTAGGAGTGAGAAAAACATCACGGGGTGGTGCGCATTGTATGGGTGTGTGTTACATTACATTCACTAGTAGGAGTGAGAAAAACATCACGGGGTGGTGCGCATTGTATGGGTGTGTGTTACATTAGATTCACTAGTAGGAGTGAGAAAAACATCACGGGGTGGTGCGCATTGTATGGGTGTGTGTTACATTAGATTCACTAGTAGGAGTGAGAAAAACATCACGGGGTGGTGCGCCTTTTATGGGTGTGTGTAACATTAGATTCACTAGTAGGAGTGAGAAAAACATCACGGGGTGGTGCGCATTGTATGGGTGTGTGTTACATTAGATTCACTAGTAGGAGTGAGAAAAACATCACGCGGTGGTGCGCATTGTATGGGTGTGTGTTACATTAGATTCACTAGTAGGAGTGAGAAAAACCTCACGGGGTGGTGCGCATTGTATGGGTGTGTGTTACATTACATTCACTAGTAGGAGTGAGAAAAACCTCACGGGGTGGTGCGCATTTTGTGGGTGTGTGTTACATTACATTCACTAGTAGGAGTGAGAAAAACCTCACGGGGTCGTGCGCATTGTATGGGTGTGTGTTACATTACATTCTCTAGTAGGAGTGAGAAAAACCTCACGGGGTGGTGCGCATTGTATGGGTGTGTGTTACATTAGATTCACTAGTAGGAGTGAGAAAAACCTCACGGGGTGGTGCGCATTGTATGGGTGTGTGTTACATTAGATTCACTAGTAGGAGTGAGAAAAACATCACGGGGTGGTGCGCATTGTATGGGTGTGTGTTACATTAGATTCACTAGTAGCAGTGAGAAAAACATCACGGGGTGGTGCGCATTGTATGGGTGTGTGTTACATTACATTCACTAGTAGCAGTGAGAAAAACATCCCGGGGTGGTGCGCATTGTATGGGTGTGTGTTACATTACATTCACTAGTAGCAGTGAGAAAAACATCACGGGGTGGTGCGCATTGTATGGGTGTGTGTTACATTAGATTCACTAGTAGCAGTGAGAAAAACATCACGGGGTGGTGCGCATTATATGGGTGTGCGTTACATTAGATTCACTAGTAGCAGTGAGAAAAACATCACGGGGTGGTGCGCATTGTATGGGTGTGTGTTACATTACATTCACTAGTAGCAGTGAGAAAAACATCACGGTGTGGTGCGCATTGTATGGGTGTGTGTTACATTACATTCACTAGTAGCAGTGAGAAAAACATCACGGGGTGGTGCGCATTGTATGGGTGTGCGTTACATTAGATTCACTGGTAGCAGTGAGAAAAACATCACGGGGTGGTGCGCATTGTATGGGTGTGCCTTACATTAGATTCACTGGTAGCAGTGAGAAAAACATCACGGGGTGGTGCGCATTGTATGGGTGTGTGTTACATTACATTCACTGGTAGCAGTGAGAAAAACATCACGGGTTGGTGCGCATTGTATGGGTGTGTGTTACATTACATTCACTAGTAGGAGTGAGAAAAACATCACGGGGTGGTGCGCATTGTATGGGTGTGTGTTACATTACATTCACTAGTAGGAGTGAGAAAAACATCACGGGGTGGTGCGCATTGTATGGGTGTGTGTTACATTAGATTCACTAGTAGGAGTGAGAAAACATCACGGGGTGGTGCGCATTGTATGGGTGTGTGTTACATTTGATTCACTAGCAGGAGTGAGAAAAACATCACGGGTTGGTGCGCATTGGATGGGTGTGTGTTACATTTGATTCACTAGCAGGAGTGAGAAAAACATCATGGGGTGGTGCGCATTGTATGGGTGTGTGTTACATTAGATTCACTAGTAGCAGTGAGAAAAACATCACGGGGTGGTGCGCATTGTATGGGTGTGTGTTACATTAGATTCACTAGTAGGAGTGAGAAAAACATCACGGGGTGGTGCGCATTGTATGGGTGTGTGTTACATTAGATTCACTAGTAGGAGTGAGAAAAACATCACGGGGTGGTGCGCATTGTATGGGTGTGTGTTACATTAGATTCACTAGTAGCAGTCAGAAAAACATCACGGGGTGGTGCGCATTGTATGGGTGTGTGTTACATTCGATTCACTAGTAGCAGTGAGAAAAACATCACGGGGTGGTGCGCATTGTATGGGTGTGTGTTACATTCGATTCACTAGTAGCATTGAGAAAAACATCACGGGGTGGTGCGCATTGTATGGGTGTGTGTTACATTCGATTCACTAGTAGCAGTGAGAAAAACATCACGGGGTGGTGCGCATTGTATCGGTGTGTGTTACATTCGATTCACTAGTAGCAGTGAGAAAAACATCACGGGGTGGTGCGCATTGTATGGGTGTGTGTTACATTCGATTCACTAGTAGCAGTGAGAAAAACATCACGGGGTGGTGCGCATTGTATGGGTGTGTGTTACATTCGATTCACTAGTAGCAGTGAGAAAAACATCACGGGGTGGTGCGCATTGTATGGGTGTGTGTTACATTAGATTCACCAGTAACAGTGAGAAAAACATCACGGGGTGGTGCGCATTGTATGGGTGTGTGTTACATTCGATTCACTAGTAGCAGTGAGAAAAACATCACGGGGTGGTGCGCATTGTATGGGTGTGTGTTACATTTGATTCACTAGTAGGAGTGAGAAAAACATCACGGGGTGGTGCGCATTGTATGGGTGTGTGTTACACTAGAATCACTATTAGGAGTGAGAAAAACATCACGGTGTGGTGCGCATTGTATGGGTGTGTGTTACATTACATTCACTAGTAGGAGTGAGAAAAACATCACGGGGTGGTGCGCATTGTATGGGTGTGTGTTACATTAGATTCACAAGTAGGAGTGAGAAAAACATCACGGGGTGGTGCGCATTGTATGGGTGTGTGTTACGTTAGATTCACTAGTAGGAGTGAGAAAAACATCACGGGGTGGTGCGCATTTTATGGGTGTGTGTTACATTAGATTCACTAGTAGGAGTGAGAAAATCATCACGGGGTGGTGCGCATTGTATGGGTGTGAGTTACATTAGATTCACTAGTAGCAGTGAGAAAAACATCACGGGGTGGTGCGCATTGTATGGGTGTGTGTTACATTAGATTCACTAGGAGCAGTGAGAAAAACATCACGGGGTGGTGCGCATTGTATGGGTGTGTGTTACATTAGATTCACTAGTAGCAGTGAGAAAAACATCACGGGGTGGTGCGCATTGTATGGGTGTGTGTTACATTCGATTCACTAGTAGCAGTGAGAAAAACATCACGGGGTGGTGCGCATTGTATGGGTGTGTGTTACATTCGATTCACTAGTAGCAGTGAGAAAAACATCACGGGGTGGTGCGCATTCTATGGGTGTGTGTTACATTCGATTCACTAGTAGCAGTGAGAAAAACATCACGGGGTGGTGCGCATTGTATGGGTGTGTGTTACATTAGATTCACTAGTAGCAGTGAGAAAAACATCACGGGGTGGTGCGCATTGTATGGGTGTGTGTTACATTAGATTCACTAGTAGCAGTGAGAAAAACATCACGGGGTGGTGCGCATTGTATGGGTGTGTGTTACATTCGATTCACTAGTAGGAGTGAGAAAAACATCACGGGTTGGTGCGCATTGTATGGGTGTGTGTTACATTTGATTCACTAGTAGGAGTGAGAAAGACATCACGGGGTGGTGAGCATTGTATGGGTGTGTGTTACATTAGATTCACTAGTAGGAGTGAGAAAAACATCACGGGGTGGTGCGCATTGTATGGGTGTGTGTTACATTACATTCACTAGTAGGAGTGAGAAAAACATCAGGGGTGGTGCCCATTGTATGGGTGTGTGTTACATTACATTCACTAGTAGGAGTGAGAAAAACATCACGGGGTGGTGCGCATTGTATGGGTGTGTGTTACATTACATTCACTAGTAGGAGTGAGAAAAACATCACGGGGTGGTGCGCATTGTATGGGTGTGTGTTACATTAGATTCACTAGTAGGAGTGAGAAAATCATCACGGGGTGGTGCGCATTGTATGGGTGTGTGTTACATTAGATTCACTAGTAGGAGTGAGAAAATCATCACGGGGTGGTGCGCATTGTATGGGTGTGTGTTACATTAGATTCACTATTAGCAGTGAGAAAAACATCACGGGGTGGTGCGCATTGTATGGGTGTGTGTTACGTTAGATTCACTATTAGCAGTGAGAAAAACATCACGGGGTGGTGCGCATTGTATGGGTGTGTGTTACGTTAGATTCACTAGTAGCAGTGAGAAAAACATCACGGGGTGGTGCGCATTGTATGGGTGTGTGTTAAATTAGATTCACTAGTAGGAGTGAGAAAAACATCACGGGGTGGTGCGCATTGTATGTGTGTGTGTTACATTAGATTCACTATTGCAGTGAGAAAAACATCACGGGTTGGTGGGCATTGTATGGGTGTGTGTTACATTAGATTCACTAGTAGCAGTGAGGAAAACATCACGGGGTGGTGGGCATTGTATGGGTGTGAGTTACATTAGATTCACTAGTAGCAGTGAGAAAAACATCACGGGGTGGTGCGCATTGTATGGGTGTGTGTTACATTAGATTCACTAGTAGGAGTGAGAAAAACATCACGGGGTGGTGCGCATTGTATGGGTGTGTGTTACATTACATTCACTAGCAGGAGTGAGAAAAACATCACGGGGTGGTGCGCATTGTATGGGTGTGTGGTACATTAGATTCACTAGCAGGAGTGAGAAAAACATCAAGGGGTGGTGCGCATTGTATGGGTGTGTGTTACATTTGATTCACTAGCAGGAGTGAGAAAAACATCACGGGTTGGTGCGCATTGTATGGGTGTGTGTTACATTTGATTCACTAGTAGGAGTGAGAAAAACATCACGGGGTGGTGCGCATTGTATGGGTGTGTGTTACATTAGATTCACTAGTAGCAGTGAGAAAAACATCACGGGGTGGTGCGCATTGTATGGGTGTGAGTTACATTAGATTCACTAGTAGGAGTGAGAAAAACATCACGGGGTGGTGCGCATTGTATGGGTGTGTGTTACATTAGATTCACTAGTAGGAGTGAGAAAAACATCACGGGGTGGTGCGCATTGTATGGGTGTGTGTTACATTAGATTCACTAGTAGCAGTGAGAAAAACATCACGGGGTGGTGGGCATTGTATGGGTGTGTGTTACATTAGATTCACTAGTAGCAGTGAGAAAAACATCACGGGGTGGTGCGCATTGTATGGGTGTGTGTTACATTCGATTCACTAGTAGCAGTGAGAAAAACATCACGGGGTGGTGCGCATTGTATGGGTGTGTGTTACATTCGATTCACTAGTAGCAGTGAGAAAAACATCACGGGGTGGTGCGCATTGTATGGGTGTGTGTTACATTCGATTCACTAGTAGCAGTGAGAAAAACATCACGGGGTGGTGCGCATTGTATGGGTGTGTGTTACATTCGATTCACTAGTAGCAGTGAGAAAAACATCACGGGGTGGTGCGCATTGTATGGGTGTGTGTTACATTCGATTCACTAGTAGCAGTGAGAAAAACATCACGGGGTGGTGCGCATTGTATGGGTGTGTGTTACATTCGATTCACTACTAGCAGTGAGAAAAACATCACGGGGTGGTGCGCATTGTATGGGTGTGTGTTACATTCGATTCACTAGTAGCATTTAGAAAAACATCACGGGGTGGTGCGCATTGTATGGGTGTGTGTTACATTCGATTCACTAGTAGCAGTGAAAAAAACATCACGGGGTGGTGCGCATTGTATGGGTGTGTGTTACATTAGATTCACCAGTAGCAGTGAGAAAAACATCACGGGGTGGTGCGCATTGTATGGGTGTGTGTTACATTCGATTCACTAGTAGCAGTGAGAAAAACATCACGGGGTGGTGCGCATTGTATGGGTGTGTGTTACATTTGATTCACTAGTAGGAGTGAGAAAAACATCACGGGGTGGTGCGCATTGTATGGGTGTGTGTTACATTAGAATCAGTATTAGGAGTTAGAAAAACATCACGGGGTGGTGCGCATTGTATGGGTGTGTGTTACATTACATTCACTAGTAGGAGTGAGAAAAACATCACGGGGTGGTGCGCATTGTATGGGTGTGTGTTACATTAGATTCACTAGTAGGAGTGAGAAAAACATCACGGGGTGGTGCGCATTGTATGGGTGTGTGTTACATTAGATTCACTAGTAGGAGTGAGAAAAACATCACGGGGTGGTGCGCATTGTATGGGTGTGTGTTACATTAGATTCACTAGTAGGAGTGAGAAAAACATCACGGGGTGGTGCGCATTGTATGGGTGTGTGTTACATTAGATTCACTAGTAGGAGTGAGAAAATCATCACGGCGTGGTGCGCATTGTATGGGTGTGTGTTACATTAGATTCACTAGTAGCAGTGAGAAAAACTTCACGGGGTGGTGCGCATTGTATGGGTGTGTGTTACATTAGATTCACTAGGAGCAGTGAGAAAAACATCACGGGGTGGTGCGCATTGTATGGGTGTGTGTTACATTAGATTCACTAGTAGCAGTGAGAAAAACATCACGGGGTGGTGCGCATTGTATGGGTGTGTGTTACATTAGATTCACTAGTAGCAGTGAGAAAAACATCACGGGGTGGTGCGCATTGTATGGGTGTGTGTTACATTAGATTCACTAGTAGCAGTGAGAAAAACATCACGGGGTGGTGCGCATTGTATGGGTGTGTGTTACATTAGATTCACTAGTAGCAGTGAGAAAAACATCACGGGGTGGTGCGCATTGTATGGGTGTGTGTTACATTAGATTCACTAGTAGCAGTGAGAAAAACATCACGGGGTGGTGCGCATTGTATGGGTGTGTGTTACACTAGATTCACTAGTAGCAGTGAGAAAAACATCACGGGGTGGTGCGCACTGTATGGGTGTTTGTTACATTCGATTCACTAGTAGCAGTGAGAAAAACATCACGGGGTGGTGCGCACTGTATGGGTGTGTGTTACATTCGATTCACTAGTAGCAGTGAGAAAAACATCACGGGGTGGTGCGCATTGTATGGGTGTGCGTTACATTCGATTCACTAGTAGCAGTGAGAAAAACATCACGGGGTGGTGCGCATTGTATGGGTGTGCGTTACATTCGATTCACTAGTAGCAGTGAGAAAAACATCACGGGGTGGTGCGCATTGTATGGGTGTGTGTTACATTAGATTCACTAGTAGCAGTGAGAAAAACATCACGGGGTGGTGCGCATTCTATGGGTGTGTGTTACATTCGATTCACTAGTAGCAGTGAGAAAAACATCACGGGGTGGTGCGCATTGTATGGGTGTGTGTTACATTCGATTCACTAGTAGCAGTGAGAAAAACATCACGGGGTGGTGCGCATTGTATGGGTGTGTGTTACATTAGATTCACTAGTAGCAGTGAGAAAAACATCACGGGGTGGTGCGCATTGTATGGGTGTGTGTTACATTTGATTCACTAGTAGGAGTGAGAAAAACATCACGGGTTGGTGCGCATTGTATGGGTGTGTGTTACATTTGATTCACTAGTAGGAGTGAGAAAGACATCACGGGGTGGTGCGCATTGTATGGGTGTGTGTTACATTAGATTCACTAGTAGTAGTGAGAAAAACATCACGGTTTGGTGCGCATTGTATGGGTGTGTGTTACATTACATTCACTAGTAGGAGTGAGAAAAACATCAGGGGTGGTGCGCATTGTATGGGTGTGTGTTACATTACATTCACTAGTAGGAGTGAGAAAAACATCACGGGGTGGTGCGCATTGTATGGGTGTGTGTTACATTACATTCACTAGTAGGAGTGAGAAAAACATCACGGGGTGGTGCGCATTGTATGCGTGTGTGTTACATTACATTCACTAGTAGGAGTGAGAAAAACATCACGGGGTGGTGCGCATTGTATGGGTGTGTGTTACATTAGATTCACTAGTAGGAGTGAGAAAATCATCACGGGGTGGTGCGCATTGTATGGGTGTGTGTTACATTAGATTCACTAGTAGGAGTGAGAAAATCATCACGGGGTGGTGCGCATTGTAAGGGTGTGTGTTACATTAGATTCACTATTAGCAGTGAGAAAAACATCACGGGGTGGTGCGCATTGTATGGGTGTGTGTTACATTAGATTCACTATTAGCAGTGAGAAAAACATCACGGGGTGGTGCGCATTGTATGGGTGTGTGTTACATTAGATTCACTAGTAGCAGTGAGAAAAACATCACGGGGTGGTGCGCATAGTATGGGTGTGTGTTACATTAGATTCACTAGTAGGAGTGAGAAAAACATCACGGGGTGGTGCGCATTGTATGGGTGTGTGTTACATTAGATTCACTAGTAGGAGTGAGAAAAACATCACGGGGTGGTGGGCATTGTATGGGTGTGTGTTACATTAGATTCACTAGTAGCAGTGAGAAAAACATCACGGGGTGGTGGGCATTGTATGGGTGTGTGTTACATTAGATTCACTAGTAGCAGTGAGAAAAACATCACGGGGTGGTGGGCATTGTATGGGTGTGTGTTACATTAGATTCACTAGTAGCAGTGAGAAAAACATCACGGGGTGGTGCGCATTGTATGGGTGTGTGTTACATTCGATTCACTAGTAGCAGTGAGAAAAACATCACGGGGTGGTGCGCATTGTATGGGTGTGTGTTACATTCGATTCACTAGTAGCAGTGAGAAAAACATCACGGGTTGGTGCGCATTGTATGGGTGTGTTACATTCGATTCACTAGAAGCAGTGAGAAAAACATCACGGGGTGGTGCGCATTGTATGGGTGTGTGTTACATTCGATTCAATAGTAGCAGTGAGAAAAACATCACGGGGTGGTGCGCATTGTATGGGTGTGTGTTACATTCGATTCACTAGTAGCAGTGAGAAAAACATCACGGGGTGGTGCGCATTGTATGGGTGTGTGTTACATTCGATTCACTAGTAGCAGTGAGAAAAACATCACGGGGTGGTGCGCATTGTATGGGTGTGTGTTACATTCGATTCACTAGTAGCAGTGAGAAAAACATCACGGGGTGGTGCGCATTCTATGGGTGTGTGTTACATTCGAATCACTAGTAGCAGTGAGAAAAACATCACGGGGTGGTGCGCATTGTATGGGTGTGTGTTACATTAGATTCACTAGTAGCAGTGAGAAAAACATCACGGGGTGGTGCGCATTGTACGGGTGTGTGTTACATTAGATTCACTAGTAGGAGTGAGAAAAACATCACGGGGTGGTGCGCATTGTACGTGTGTGTGTTACATTAGATTCACTAGTAGGAGTGAGAAAAACATCACGGGGTGGTGCGCATTTTACGGGTGTGTGTTACATTAGATTCACTAGTAGGAGTGACAAATACATCACGGGGTGGTGCGCATTTTACGGGTGTGTGTTACATTACATTCACTAGTAGGAGTGAGAAAAACATCACGGGGTGGTGCGCATTGTATGGGTGTGTGTTACATTAGATTCACTAGTAGCAGTGAGAAAAACATCACGGGGTGGTGCGCATTGTATGGGTGTGTGTTACATTAGATTCACTAGTAGCAGTGAGAAAAACATCACGGGGTGGTGCGCATTGTATGGGTGTGTGTTACATTTGATTCACTAGTAGGAGTGAGAAAAACATCACGGGTTGATGCGCATTGTATGGGTGTGTGTTACATTTGATTCACTAGTAGGAGTGAGAAAAACATCACGGGTTGGTGCGCATTGTATGGGTGTGTGTTACATTACATTCACTAGTAGGAGTGAGAAAAACATCACGGGGTGGTGCGCATTGTATGGGTGTGTGTTACATTACATTCACTAGTAGGAGTGAGAAAAACATCAGGGGTGGTGCGCATTGTATGGGTGTGTGTTACATTCACTACTAGGAGTGAGAAAAACATCACGGGGTGGTGCGCATTGTATGGGTGTGTGTTACATTACATTCACTAGTAGGAGTGAGAAAAACATCACGGGGTGGTGCGCATTCTATGGGTGTGTGTTACATTAGATTCACTAGTAGGAGTGAGAAAATCATCACGGGGTGGTGCGCATTGTATGGGTGTGTGTTACATTAGATTCACTATTAGGAGTGAGAAAAACATCACGGGGTGGTGCGCATTGTATGGGTGTGTGTTACATTAGATTCACTAGTAGCAGTGAGAAAAACATCACGGGGTGGTGCGCATTGTATGGGTGTGTGTTACATTAGATTCACTAGTAGCAGTGAGAAAAACATCACGGGGTGGTGCGCATTGTACGGGTGTGTGTTACATTAGATTCACTAGTAGGAGTGAGAAAAACATCACGGGGTGGTGCGCATTGTATGGGTGTGTGTTACATTAGATTCACTAGTAGGAGTGAGAAAAACATCACGGGGTGGTGCGCATTGTATGGGTGTGTGTTACATTAGATTCACTAGTAGGAGTGAGAAAAACATCATGGGGTGGTGGGCATTGTATGGGTGTGTGTTACATTAGATTCACTAGTAGCAGTGAGAAAAACATCACGGGGTGGTGCGCATTGTATGGGTGTGTGTTACATTAGATTCACTAGTAGCAGTGAGAAAAACATCACGGGGTGGTGCGCATTGTACGGGTGTGTGTTACATTAGATTCACTAGTAGGAGTGAGAAAAACATCACGGGGTGGTGCGCATTGTACGGGTGTGTGTTACATTCGATTCACTAGTAGGAGTGAGAAAAACATCACGGGGTGGTGCGCATTGTACGGGAGTGTGTTACATTAGATTCACTAGTAGGAGTGAGAAAAACATCACGGGGTGGTGCGCATTGTACGGGTGTGTGTTACATTAGATTCACTAGTAGGAGTGAGAAAAACATCACGGGGTGGTGCGCATTTTACGGGTGTGTGTTACATTAGATTCACTGGTAGGAGTGACAAATACATCACGGGGTGGTGCGCATTGTATGGGTGTGTGTTACATTAGATTCACTAGTAGCAGTGAGAAAAACATCACGGGGTGGTGCGCATTGTATGGGTGTGTGTTACATTAGATTCACTAGTAGCAGTGAGAAAAACAGCACGGGGTGGTGCGCATTGTATGGGTGTGTGTTACATTTGATTCACTAGTAGGAGTGAGAAAAACATCACGGTTTGGTGCGCATTGTATGGGTGTGTGTTACATTTGATTCACTAGTAGGAGTGAGAAAAACATCACGGTTTGGTGCGCATTGTATGGGTGTGTGTTACATTAGATTCACTAGTAGGAGTGAGAAAAACATCACGGGGTGGTGCGCATTGTATGGGTGTGTGTTACATTACATTCACTAGTAGGAGTGAGAAAAACATCAGGGGTGGTGCGCATTGTATGGGTGTGTGTTACATTCACTACTAGGAGTGAGAAAAACATCACGGGGTGGTGCGCATTGTATGGGTGTGTGTTACATTACATTCACTAGTAGGAGTGAGAAAAACATCACGGGGTGGTGCGCATTGTATGGGTGTGTTTTACATTAGATTCACTAGTAGGAGTGAGAAAATCATCACGGGGTGGTGCGCATTGTATGGGTGTGTGTTACATTAGATTCACTATTAGCAGTGAGAAAAACATCACGGGGTGGTGCGCATTGTATGGGTGTGTGTTACATTAGATTCACTAGTAGCAGTGAGAAAAACATCACGGGGTGGTGCGCATTGTATGGGTGTGTGTTACATTAGATTCACTAGTAGCAGTGAGAAAAACATCACGGGGTGGTGCGCATTGTCCGGGTGTGTGTTACATTAGATTCACTAGTAGGAGTGAGAAAAACATCACGGGGTGGTGCGCATTGTATGGGTGTGTGTTACATTAGATTCACTATTAGGAGTGAGAAAAACATCACGGGGTGGTGGGCATTGTATGGGTGTGTGTTACATTAGATTCACTAGTAGCAGTGAGAAAAACATCACGGGGTGGTGCGCATTGTATGGGTGTGTGTTACATTAGATTCACTAGTAGCAGTGAGAAAAACATCACGGGGTGGTGCGCATTGTATGGGTGTGTGTTACATTCGATTCACTAGTAGCAGTGAGAAAAACATCACGGGGTGGTGCGCATTGTATGGGTGTGTGTTACATTCGATTCACTAGAAGCAGTGAGAAAAACATCACGGGGTGGTGCGCATTGTATGGGTGTGTGTTACATTCGATTCACTAGAAGCAGTGAGAAAAACATCACGGGGTGGTGCGCATTGTATGGGTGTGTGTTACATTCGATTCACTAGTAGCAGTGAGAAAAACATCACGGGGTGGTGCGCATTGTATGGGTGTGTGTTACATTCGATTCACTAGTAGCAGTGAGAAAAACATCACGGGGTGGTGCGCATTGTATGGGTGTGTGTTACATTAGATTCACTAGTAGGAGTGAGAAAATCATCACGGGGTGGTGCGCATTGTATGGGTGTGTGTTACATTAGATTCACTATTAGCAGTGAGAAAAACATCACGGGGTGGTGTGCATTTTATGGGTGTGTGTTACATTAGATTCACTATTAGCAGTGAGAAAAACATCACGGGGTGGTGCGCATTGTATGGGTGTGTGTTACATTAGATTCACTAGTAGCAGTGAGAAAAACATCACGGGGTGGTGCGCATTGTATGGGTGTGTGTTACATTAGATTCACTAGTAGGAGTGAGAAAAACATCACGGGGTGGTGCGCATTGTATGGGTGTGTGTTACATTAGATTCACTAGTAGCAGTGAGAAAAACATCACGGGGTTGTGGGCATTGTATGGGTGTGTGTTACATTAGATTCACTAGTAGCAGTGAGAAAAACATCACGGGGTGGTGGGCATTGTATGGGTGTGTGTTACATTAGATTCACTAGTAGCAGTGAGAAAAACATCACGGGGTGGTGCGCATTGTATGGGTGTGTGTTACATTAGATTCACTAGTAGCAGTGAGAAAAACATCACGGGGTGGTGTGCATTGTATGGGTGTGTGTTACATTCGATTCACTAGTAGCAGTGAGAAAAACATCACGGGGTGGTGCGCATTGTATGGGTGTGTGTTACATTCGATTCACTAGAAGCAGTGAGAAAAACATCACGGGGTGGTGCGCATTGTATGGGTGTGTGTTACATTCGATTCACTAGTAGCAGTGAGAAAAACATCACGGGGTGGTGCGCATTGTATGGGTGTGTGTTACATTCGATTCACTAGTAGCAGTGAGAAAAACATCACGGGGTCGTGCGCATTGTATGGGTGTGTGTTACATTCGATTCACTAGTAGCAGTGAGAAAAACATCACGGGGTGGTGCGCACTGTATGGGTGTGTGTTACATTCGATTCACTAGTAGCAGTGAGAAAAACATCACGGGGTGGTGCGCATTGTATGGGTGTGTGTTACATTAGATTCACTAGTAGCAGTGAGAAAAACATCACGGGGTGGTGCGCATTGTATGGGTGTGTGTTACATTAGATTCACTAGTAGCAGTGAGAAAAACATCACGGGGTGGTGCGCATCGTATGGGTGTGTGTTACATTAGATTCACTAGTAGCAGTGAGAAAAACATCACAGGGTGGTGTGCATCGTATGGGTGTGTGTTACATTAGATTCACTAGTAGGAGTGAGAAAAACATCACGGGGTGGTGCGCATCGTATGGGTGTGTGTTACATTAGATTCACGAGTAGGAGTGAGAAAAACATCACGGGGTGGTGCGCATCGTATGGGTGTGTGTTACATTTGATTCACGAGTAGGAGCGAGAAAAACTTCACGGGGTGGTGCGCATTGTATGGGTGTGTGTTACATTAGATTCACTAGTAGGAGTGAGAAAAACATCACGGGGTGGTGCGCATTGTATGGATGTGTGTTACATTACATTCACTAGTAGGAGTGAGAAAAACATCACGGGGTGGTGCGCATTGTATGGGTGTGTGTTACATTAGATTCACTAGTAGGAGTGAGAAAAACATCACGGGGTGGTGCGCATTGTACGGGTGTGTGTTACATTAGATTCACTAGTAGGAGTGAGAAAAACATCACGGGGTGGTGCGCATTGTACGGGTGTGTGTTACATTAGATTCACTAGTAGGAGTGAGAAAAACATCACGGGGTGGTGCGCATTGTACGGGTGTGTGTTACATTAGATTCACTAGTAGGAGTGAGAAAAACATCACGGGGTGGTGCGCATTGTACGGGTGTGTGTTACATTAGATTCACTACTAGGAGTGAGAAAAACATCACGGGGTGGTGCGCATTTTACGGGTGTGTGTTACATTAGATTCACTAGTAGGAGTGACAAATACATCACGGGGTGGTGCGCATTTTACGGGTGTGTGTTACATTACATTCACTAGTAGGAGTGAGAAAAACATCACGGGGTGGTGCGCATTGTATGGGTGTGTGTTACATTAGATTCACTAGTAGCAGTGAGAAAAACATCACGGGGTGGTGCGCATTGTATGGGTGTGTGTTACATTAGATTCACTAGTAGCAGTGAGAAAAACATCACGGGGTGGTGCGCATTGTATGGGTGTGTGTTACATTTGATTCACTAGTAGGAGTGAGAAAAACATCACGGGTTGATGCGCATTGTATGGGTGTGTGTTACATTTGATTCACTAGTAGGAGTGAGAAAAACATCACGGGTTGGTGCGCATTGTATGGGTGTGTGTTACATTAGATTCACTAGTAGGAGTGAGAAAAACATCACGGGGTTGTGCGCATTGTATGGGTGTGTGTTACATTACATTCACTAGTAGGAGTGAGAAAAACATCAGGGGTGGTGCGCATTGTATGGGTGTGTGTTACATTCACTACTAGGAGTGAGAAAAACATCACGGGGTGGTGCGCATTGTATGGGTGTGTGTTACATTAGATTCACTAGTAGCAGTGAGAAAAACATCACGGGGTGGTGCGCATTGTATGGGTGTGTGTTACATTAGATTCACTAGTAGCAGTGAGAAAAACATCACGGGGTGGTGCGCATTGTACGGGTGTGTGTTACATTAGATTCACTAGTAGGAGTGAGAAAAACATCACGGGGTGGTGCGCATTGTACGGGTGTGTGTTACATTAGATTCACTAGTAGGAGTGAGAAAAACATCACGGGGTGGTGCGCATTGGATGGGTGTGTGTTACATTAGATTCACTAGTAGCAGTGAGAAAAACATCACGGGGTGGTGGGCATTGTATGGGTGTGTGTTACATTAGATTCACTAGTAGCAGTGAGAAAAACATCACGGGGTGGTGCGCATTGTATGGGTGTGTGTTACATTAGATTCACTAGTAGCAGTGAGAAAAACATCACGGGGTGGTGCGCATTGTATGGGTGTGTGTTACATTAGATTCACTAGTAGCAGTGAGAAAAACATCACGGGGTGGTGCGCATTGTATGGGTGTGTGTTACATTCGATTCACTAGTAGCAGTGAGAAAAACATCACGGGGTGGTGCGCATTGTATGGGTGTGTGTTACATTCGATTCACTAGAAGCAGTGAGAAAAACATCACGTGGTGTTGCGCATTGTATGGGTGTGTGTTACATTCGATTCACTAGAAGCAGTGAGAAAAACATCACGGGGTGGTGCGCATTGTATGGGTGTGTGTTACATTCGATTCACTAGTAGCAGTGAGAAAAACATCACGGGGTGGTGCGCATTGTATGGGTGTGTGTTACATTCGATTCACTAGTAGCAGTGAGAAAAACATCACGGGGTGGTGCGCATTGTATGGGTGTGTGTTACATTCGATTCACTAGTAGCAGTGAGAAAAACATCACGGGGTCGTGCGCATTGTATGGGTGTGTGTTACATTCGATTCACTAGTAGCAGTGAGAAAAACATCACGGGGTGGTGCGCATTGTATGGGTGTGTGTTACATTACATTCACTAGTAGGAGTGAGAAAAACATCAAGGGGTGGTGCGCATTGTATGGGTGTGTGTTACATTTGATTCACTAGCAGGAGTGAGAAAAACATCACGGGGTGGTGCGCATTGTATGGGTGTGTGTTACCTTAGATTCACTAGCAGGAGTGAGAAAAACATCACGGGGTGGTGCGCATTGTATGGGTGTGTGTTACATTAGATTCACTAGCAGGAGTGAGAAAAACATCACGGGGTGGTGCGCATTGTATGGGTGTGTGTTACATTACATTCACTAGTAGGAGTGAGAAAAACATCAGGGGTGGTGCGCATTGTATGTGTGTGTGTTACATTACTTTCACTAGTAGGAGTGAGAAAAACATCACGGGGTGGTGCGCATTGTATGGGTGTGTGTTACATTACATTCACAAGTAGGAGTGAGAAAAACATCACGGGGTGGTGCGCATTGTATGGGTGTGTGTTACATTACATTCACTAGTAGGAGTGAGAAAAACATCACGGGGTGGTGCGCATTGTATGGGTGTGTGTTACATTAGATTCACTATTAGCAGTGAGAAAAACATCACGGGGTGGTGCGCATTGTATGGGTGTGTGTTACATTAGATTCACTAGTAGCAGTGAGAAAAACATCACGGGGTGGTGCGCATTGTATGGGTGTGTGTTACATTAGATTCACTAGTAGCAGTGAGAAAAACATCACGGGGTGGTGCGCATTGTATGTGTGTGTGTTACATTAGATTCACTAGTAGGAGTGAGAAAAACATCACGGGGTGGTGCGCATTGTATGGGTGTGTGTTACATTAGATTCACTAGTAGGAGTGAGAAAAACATCACGGGGTGGTGCGCATTGTATGGGTGTGTGTTACATTAGATTCACTAGTAGCAGTGAGAAAAACATCACGGGGTGGTGGGCATTGTATGGGTGTGTGTTACATTAGATTCACTAGTAGCAGTGAGAAAAACATCACGGGGTGGTGCGCATTGTATGGGTGTGAGTTACATTAGATTCACTAGTAGCAGTGAGAAAAACATCACGGGGTGGTGCGCATTGTATGGGTGTGAGTTACATTCGATTCACTAGTAGCAGTGAGAAAAACATCACGGGGTGGTGCGCATTGTATGGGTGTGTGTTACGTTCGATTCACTAGTAGCAGTGAGAAAAACATCACGGGGTGGTGCGCATTGTATGGGTGTGTGTTACATTCGATTCACTAGTAGCAGTGAGAAAAACATCACGGGGTGGTGCGCATTGTATGGGTGTGTGTTACATTCGATTCACTACTAGCAGTGAGAAAAACATCACGGGGTGGTGCGCATTGTATGGGTGTGTGTTACATTCGATTCACTAGTAGCAGTGAGAAAAACATCACGGGGTGGTGCGCATTGTATGGGTGTGTGTTACATTCGATTCACTAGTAGCAGTGAGAAAAACATCACGGGGTGGTGCGCATTGTATGGGTGTGTGTTACATTCGATTCACTAGTAGCAGTGAGAAAAACATCACGGGGTGGTGCGCATTGTATGGGTGTGTGTTACATTCGATTCACTAGTAGCAGTGAGAAAAACATCACGGGGTGGTGCGCATTGTATGGGTGTGTGTTACATTCGATTCACCAGTAACAGTGAGAAAAACATCACGGGGTGGTGCGCATTGTATGGGTGTGTGTTACATTAGATTCACCAGTAGCAGTGAGAAAAACATCACGGGGTGGTGCGCATTGTATGGGTGTGTGTTACATTAGATTCACCAGTAGGAGTGAGAAAAACATCACGGGGTGGTGCGCATTGTATGGGTGTGTGTTACATTAGATTCACCAGTAGGAGTGAGAAAAACATCACGGGGTGGTGCGCATTGTATGGGTGTGTGTTACATTTGATTCACTAGTAGGAGTGAGAAAAACATCACGGGGTGGTGCGCATTGTATGGGTGTGTGTTACATTAGAATCACTAGTAGGAGTGAGAAAAACATCACGGGGTGGTGCGCATTGTATGGGTGTGTGTTACATTAAAATCACTAGTAGGAGTGAGAAAAACATCACGGGGTGGTGCGCATTGTATGGGTGTGTGTTACATCACATTCACTAGTAAGAGTGAGAAAAACATCACGGGGTGGTGCGCATTGTATGGGTGTGTGTTACATTAGATTCAGTAATAGGAGTGAGAAAAACATCACGGGGTGGTGCGCATTGTATGGGTGTGTGTTACATTAGATTCACTAGTAGGAGTGAGAAAAACATCACGGGGTGGTGCGCATTGTATGGGTGTGTGTTACATTAGATTCACTAGTAGGAGTGAGAAAATCATCACGGGGTGGTGCGCATTGTATGGGTGTGTGTTACATTAGATTCACTAGTAGGAGTGACAAAAACATCACGGGGTGGTGCGCATTGTATGGGTGTGTGTTACATTAGATTCACTAGGAGCAGTGAGAAAAACATCACGGGGTGGTGCGCATTGTATGGGTGTGTGTTACATTAGATTCACTAGTAGCAGTGAGAAAATCATCACGGGGTGGTGCGCATTGTATGGGTGTGTGTTACATTAGATTCACTAGTAGGAGTGAGAAAATCATCACAGGGTGGTGCGCATTGTAAGGGTTTGTGATACATTAGATTCCCTAGTAGCAGTGAGAAAATCATCACGGGGTGGTGCGCATTGTATGGGTGTGTGTTACATTAGATTCACTAGTAGGAGTGAAACATCACGGGGTGGTGCGCATTGTATGGGTGTGTGTTACATTAGATTCACTAGTAGGAGTGAGAAAAACATCACGGGGTGGTGCGCATTTTATGGGTGTGTGTTACATTACATTCACTAGTAGGAGTGAGAAAAACATCAAGGGGTGGTGCGCATTGTATGGGTGTGTGTTACATTTGATTCACTAGCAGGAGTGAGAAAAACATCACGGGGTGGTGCGCATTGTATGGGTGTGTGTTACATTAGATTCACTAGCAGGAGTGAGAAAAACATCACGGGGTGGTGCGCATTGTATGGGTGTGTGTTACATTAGATTCACTAGTAGGAGTGAGAAAAACATCACGGGGTGGTGCGCATTGTATGGGTGTGTGTTACATTAGATTCACTAGTAGGAGTGAGAAAAACATCACGGGGTGGTGCGCATTGTATGGGTGTGTTTTACATTACATTCACTAGTAGGAGTGAGAAAAACATCAAGGGGTGGTGCGCATTGTATGGGTGTGTGTTACATTTGATTCACTAGCAGGAGTGAGAAAAACATCACGGGGTGGTGCGCATTGTATGGGTGTGTGTTACATTAGATTCACTAGCAGGAGTGAGAAAAACATCACGGGGTGGTGCGCATTGTATGGGTGTGTGTTACATTACATTCACTAGTAGGAGTGAGAAAAACATCAGGGGTGGTGCGCATTGTATGTGTGTGTGTTACATTACATTCACTAGTAGGAGTGAGAAAAACATCACGGGGTGGTGCGCATTGTATGGGTGTGTGTTACATTACATTCACAAGCAGGAGTGAGAAAAACATCACGGGGTGGTGCGCATTGTATGGGTGTGTGTTACATTACATTCACTAGTAGGAGTGAGAAAAACATCACGGGGTGGTGCGCATTGTATGGGTGTGTGTTACATTAGATTCACTAGTAGGAGTGAGAAAATCATCACGGGGTGGTGCGCATTGTATGGGTGTGTGTTACATTAGATTCACTATTAGCAGTGAGAAAAACATCACGGGGTGGTGCGCATTGTATGGGTGTGTGTTACATTAGATTCACTAGTAGGAGTGAGAAAAACATCACGGGGTGGTGCGCATTGTATGGGTGTGTGTTACATTAGATTCACTAGTAGGAGTGAGAAAAACATCACGGGGTGGTGCGACTTGTATGGGTGTGTGTTACATTACATTCACTAGTAGGAGTGAGAAAAACATCAAGGGGTGGTGCGCATTGTATGGGTGTGTGTTACATTTGATTCACTAGCAGGAGTGAGAAAAACATCACGGGGTTGTGCGCATTGTATGGGTGTGTGTTACATTAGATTCACTAGCAGGAGTGAGAAAAACATCACGGGGTGGTGCGCATTGTATGGGTGTGTGTTACATTAGATTCACTAGTAGGAGTGAGAAAAACATCACGGGGTGGTGCGCATTGTATGGGTGTGTGTTACATTAGATTCACTAGTAGGAGTGAGAAAAACATCACGGGGTGGTGCGCATTCTATGGGTGTGTTTTACATTACATTCACTAGTAGGAGTGAGAAAAACATCAAGGGGTGGTGCGCATTGTATGGGTGTGTGTTACATTTGATTCACTAGCAGGAGTGAGAAAAACATCACGGGGTGGTGCGCATTGTATGGGTGTGTGTTACATTAGATTCACTAGCAGGAGTGAGAAAAACATCACGGGGTGGTGCGCATTGTATGGGTGTGTGTTACATTACATTCACTAGTAGGAGTGAGAAAAACATCAGGGGTGGTGCGCATTGTATGTGTGTGTGTTACATTTCATTCACTAGTAGGAGTGAGAAAAACATCACGGGGTGGTGCGCATTGTATGGGTGTGTGTTACATTACATTCACAAGTAGGAGTGAGAAAAACATCACGGGGTGGCGCGCATTGTATGGGTGTGTGTTACATTACATTCACTAGTAGGAGTGAGAAAAACATCACGGGGTGGTGCGCATTGTATGGGTGTGTGTTACATTACATTCACAAGTAGGAGTGAGAAAAACATCACGGGGTGGTGCGCATTGTATGGGTGTGTGTTACATTACATTCACTAGTAGGAGTGAGAAAAACATCACGGGGTGGTGCGCATTGTATGGGTGTGTGTTACATTAGATTCACTAGTAGGAGTGAGAAAATCATCACGGGGTGGTGCGCATTGTATGGGTGTGTGTTACATTAGATTCACTATTAGCAGTGAGAAAAACATCACGGGGTGGTGCGCATTGTATGGGTGTGTGTTACATTAGATTCACTAGTAGCAGTGAGAAAAACATCACGGGGTGGTGCGCATTGTATGGGTGTGTGTTACATTAGATTCACTAGTAGCAGTGAGAAAAACATCACGGGGTGGTGCGCATTGTATGGGTGTGTGTTACATTAGATTCACTAGTAGGAGTGAGAAAAACATCACGGGGTGGTGCGCATTGTATGGGTGTGTGTTACATTAGATTCACTAGTAGCAGTGAGAAAAACATCACGGGGTGGTGTGCATTGTATGGGTGTGTGTTACATTAGATTCACTAGTAGCAGTGAGAAAAACATCACGGGGTGGTGGGCATTGTATGGGTGTGTGTTACATTAGATTCACTAGTAGGAGTGAGAAAAGCATCACGGGGTGGTGCGCATTGTATGGGTGTGTGTTACATTAGATTCACTAGTAGCAGTGAGAAAAACATCACGGGGTGGTGCGCATTGTATGGGTGTGTGTTACATTCGATTCACTAGTAGCAGTGAGAAAAACATCACGGGGTGGTGCGCATTGTATGGGTGTGTGTTACATTCGATTCACTAGTAGCAGTGAGAAAAACATCACGGGGTGGTGCGCATTGTATGGGTGTGTGTTACATTCGATTCACAAGTAGCAGTGAGAAAAACATCACGGGGTGGTGCGCATTGTATGGGTGTGTGTTACATTCGATTCACTAGTAGCAGTGAGAAAAACATCACGGGGTGGTGCGCATTGTATGGGTGTGTGTTACATTCTATTCACTAGTAGCAGTGAGAAAAACATCACGGGGTGGTGCGCATTGTATGGGTGTGTGTTACATTCGATTCACCAGTAGCAGTGAGAAAAACATCACGGGGTGGTGCGCATTGTATGGGTGTTTGTTACATTCGATTCACCAGTAGCAGTGAGAAAAACATCACGGGGTAGTGCGCATTGTATGGGTGTGTGTTACATTAGATTCACCAGTAGCAGTGAGAAAAACATCACGGGGTGGTGCGCATTGTATGGGTGTGTGTTACATTAGATTCACCAGTAGCAGTGAGAAAAACATCACGGGGTGGTGCGCATTGTATGGGTGTGTGTTACATTAGATTCACCAGTAGGAGTGAGAAAAACATCACGGGGTGGTGCGCATTGTATGGGTGTGTGTTACATTAGATTCACTAGTAGGAGTGAGAAAAACATCACGGGGTGGTGCGCATTGTATGGGTGTGTGTTACATTAGATTCACAAGTAGGAGTGAGAAAAACATCACGGGGTGGTGCGCATTGTATGGGTGTGTGTTACATTTGATTCACTAGTAGGAGTGAGAAAAACATCACGGGGTGGTGCGCATTGTATGGGTGTGTGTTACATTAGAATCACTAGTAGGAGTGAGAAAAACATCACTGGGTGGTGCGCATTGTATGGGTGTGTGTTACATTAGAATCACTAGTAGGAGTGAGAAAAACATCACGGGGTGGTGCGTATTGTATGGGTGTGTGTTACATTACATTCACTAGTAGGAGTGAGAAAAACATCACGGGGTGGTGCGCATTGTATGGGTGTGTGTTACATTAGATTCAGTAATAGGAGTGAGAAAAACATCACGGGGTGGTGCGCATTGTATGGGTGTGTGTTACATTAGATTCACTAGTAGGAGTGAGAAAAACATCACGGGGTGGTGCGCATTGTATGGGTGTGTGTTACATTAGATTCACTAGTAGGAGTGAGAAAATCATCACGGGGTGGTGCGCATTGTATGGGTGTGTGTTACATTAGATTCACTAGTAGGAGTGACAAAAACATCACGGGGTGGTGCGCATTGTATGGGTGTGTGTTACATTAGATTCACTAGGAGCAGTGAGAAAAACATCACGGGGTGGTGCGCATTGTATGGGTGTGTGTTACATTAGATTCACTAGTAGCAGTGAGAAAAACTTCACGGGGTGGTGCGCATTGTATGGGTGTGTGTTACATTACATTCACTAGTAGCAGTGAGAAAAACATCACGGGGTGGTGTGCATTGTATGGGTGTGTGTTACATTAGATTCACTAGTAGCAGTGAGAAAAACATCACGGGGTGATGCGCATTGTATGGGTGTGTGTTACATTAGATTCACTAGTAGCAGTGAGAAAAACATCACGGGGTGGTGCGCATTGTATGGGTGTGTGTTACATTAGATTCACTAGTAGCAGTGAGAAAAACATCACGGGGAGGTGCGCATTGTATGGGTGTGTGTTACATTAGATTCACTAGTAGCAGTGAGAAAAACATCACGGGGTGGTGCGCATTGTATGGGTGTGTGTTACACTCGATTCACTAGTAGCAGTGAGAAAAACATCACGGGGTGGTGCGCATTGTATGGGTGTGTGTTACATTCGATTTACTAGTAGCAGTGAGAAAAACATCACGGGGTGGTGCGCATTGTATGCGTGTGTGTTACATTCGATTCACTAGTAGCAGTGAGAAAAACATCACGGGGTGGTGCGCATTGTATGGGTGTGTGTTACATTCGATTCACTAGTAGCAGTGAGAAAAACATCACGGGGTGGTGCGCATTGTATGGGTGTGTGTTACATTACATTCACAAGTAGGAGTGAGAAAAACATCACGGGGTGGCGCGCATTGTATGGGTGTGTGTTACATTACATTCACTAGTAGGAGTGAGAAAAACATCACGGGGTGGTGCGCATTGTATGGGTGTGTGTTACATTACATTCACAAGTAGGAGTGAGAAAAACATCACGGGGTGGTGCGCATTGTATGGGTGTGTGTTACATTACATTCACTAGTAGGAGTGAGAAAAACATCACGGGGTGGTGCGCATTGTATGGGTGTGTGTTACATTAGATTCACTAGTAGGAGTGAGAAAATCATCACGGGGTGGTGCGCATTGTATGGGTGTGTGTTACATTAGATTCACTATTAGCAGTGAGAAAAACATCACGGGGTGGTGCGCATTGTATGGGTGTGTGTTACATTAGATTCACTAGTAGCAGTGAGAAAAACATCACGGGGTGGTGCGCATTGTATGGGTGTGTGTTACATTAGATTCACTAGTAGCAGTGAGAAAAACATCACGGGGTGGTGCGCATTGTATGGGTGTGTGTTACATTAGATTCACTAGTAGGAGTGAGAAAAACATCACGGGGTGGTGCGCATTGTATGGGTGTGTGTTACATTAGATTCACTAGTAGCAGTGAGAAAAACATCACGGGGTGGTGTGCATTGTATGGGTGTGTGTTACATTAGATTCACTAGTAGCAGTGAGAAAAACATCACGGGGTGGTGGGCATTGTATGGGTGTGTGTTACATTAGATTCACTAGTAGGAGTGAGAAAAGCATCACGGGGTGGTGCGCATTGTATGGGTGTGTGTTACATTAGATTCACTAGTAGCAGTGAGAAAAACATCACGGGGTGGTGCGCATTGTATGGGTGTGTGTTACATTCGATTCACTAGTAGCAGTGAGAAAAACATCACGGGGTGGTGCGCATTGTATGGGTGTGTGTTACATTCGATTCACTAGTAGCAGTGAGAAAAACATCACGGGGTGGTGCGCATTGTATGGGTGTGTGTTACATTCGATTCACTAGTAGCAGAGAGAAAAACATCACGGGGTGGTGCGCATTGTATGGGTGTGTGTTACATTCGATTCACTAGTAGCAGTGAGAAAAACATCACGGGGTGGTGCGCATTGTATGGGTGTGTGTTACATTCTATTCACTAGTAGCAGTGAGAAAAACATCACGGGGTGGTGCGCATTGTATGGGTGTGTGTTACATTCGATTCACCAGTAGCAGTGAGAAAAACATCACGGGGTGGTGCGCATTGTATGGGTGTTTGTTACATTCGATTCACCAGTAGCAGTGAGAAAAACATCACGGGGTAGTGCGCATTGTATGGGTGTGTGTTACATTAGATTCACCAGTAGCAGTGAGAAAAACATCACGGGGTGGTGCGCATTGTATGGGTGTGTGTTACATTAGATTCACCAGTAGCAGTGAGAAAAACATCACGGGGTGGTGCGCATTGTATGGGTGTGTGTTACATTAGATTCACCAGTAGGAGTGAGAAAAACATCACGGGGTGGTGCGCATTGTATGGGTGTGTGTTACATTAGATTCACTAGTAGGAGTGAGAAAAACATCACGGGGTGGTGCGCATTGTATGGGTGTGTGTTACATTAGATTCACAAGTAGGAGTGAGAAAAACATCACGGGGTGGTGCGCATTGTATGGGTGTGTGTTACATTTGATTCACTAGTAGGAGTGAGAAAAACATCACGGGGTGGTGCGCATTGTATGGGTGTGTGTTACATTAGAATCACTAGTAGGAGTGAGAAAAACATCACTGGGTGGTGCGCATTGTATGGGTGTGTGTTACATTAGAATCACTAGTAGGAGTGAGAAAAACATCACGGGGTGGTGCGTATTGTATGGGTGTGTGTTACATTACATTCACTAGTAGGAGTGAGAAAAACATCACGGGGTGGTGCGCATTGTATGGGTGTGTGTTACATTAGATTCAGTAATAGGAGTGAGAAAAACATCACGGGGTGGTGCGCATTGTATGGGTGTGTGTTACATTAGATTCACTAGTAGGAGTGAGAAAAACATCATGGGGTGGTGCGCATTGTATGGGTGTGTGTTACATTAGATTCACTAGTAGGAGTGAGAAAATCATCACGGGGTGGTGCGCATTGTATGGGTGTGTGTTACATTAGATTCACTAGTAGGAGTGACAAAAACATCACGGGGTGGTGCGCATTGTATGGGTGTGTGTTACATTAGATTCACTAGGAGCAGTGAGAAAAACATCACGGGGTGGTGCGCATTGTATGGGTGTGTGTTACATTAGATTCACTAGTAGCAGTGAGAAAAACTTCACGGGGTGGTGCGCATTGTATGGGTGTGTGTTACATTACATTCACTAGTAGCAGTGAGAAAAACATCACGGGGTGGTGTGCATTGTATGGGTGTGTGTTACATTAGATTCACTAGTAGCAGTGAGAAAAACATCACGGGGTGATGCGCATTGTATGGGTGTGTGTTACATTAGATTCACTAGTAGCAGTGAGAAAAACATCACGGGGTGGTGCGCATTGTATGGGTGTGTGTTACATTAGATTCACTAGTAGCAGTGAGAAAAACATCACGGGGAGGTGCGCATTGTATGGGTGTGTGTTACATTAGATTCACTAGTAGCAGTGAGAAAAACATCACGGGGTGGTGCGCATTGTATGGGTGTGTGTTACACTCGATTCACTAGTAGCAGTGAGAAAAACATCACGGGGTGGTGCGCATTGTATGGGTGTGTGTTACATTCGATTTACTAGTAGCAGTGAGAAAAACATCACGGGGTGGTGCGCATTGTATGCGTGTGTGTTACATTCGATTCACTAGTAGCAGTGAGAAAAACATCACGGGGTGGTGCGCATTGTATGGGTGTGTGTTACATTCGATTCACTAGTAGCAGTGAGAAAAACATCACGGGGTGGTGCGCATTGTATGGGTGTGTGTTACATTCGATTCACTAGTAGCAGTGAGAAAAACATCACGGGGTGGTGCGCATTCTATGGGTGTGTGTTACATTCGATTCACTAGTAGCAGTGAGAAAAACATCACGGGGTGGTGCACATTGTATGGGTGTGTGTTACATTAGATTCACTAGTAGCAGTGAGAAAAACATCACGGGGTGGTGCGCATTGTATCGGTGTGTGTTACATTAGATTCACTAGTAGCAGTGAGAAAAACATCACGGGGTGGTGCGCATTGTATGGGTGTGTGTTACATTAGATTCACTAGTAGCAGTGAGAAAAACATCACGGGGTGGTGCGCATTCTATGGGTGTGTGTTACATTCGATTCACTAGTAGCAGTGAGAAAAACATCACGGGGTGGTGCACATTGTATGGGTGTGTGTTACATTAGATTCATTAGTAGCAGTGAGAAAAACATCACGGGGTGGTGCGCATTGTATCGGTGTGTGTTACATTAGATTCACTAGTAGCAGTGAGAAAAACATCACGGGGTGGTGCGCATTGTATGGGTGTGTGTTACATTAGATTCACTAGTAGCAGTGAGAAAGACATCACGGGGTGGTGCGCATTGTATGGGTGTGTGTTACATTTGATTCACTAGTAGGAGTGAGAAAGACATCACGGGTTGGTGCGCATTGTATGGGTGTGTGTTACATTTGATTCACTAGTAGGAGTGAGAAAGACATCACGGGGTGGTGCGCATTGTATGGGTGTGTGTTACATTACATTCACTAGTAGGAGTGAGAAAAACATCACGGGGTGGTGCACATTGTATGGGTGTGTGTTACATTACATTCACTAGTAGGAGTGAGAAAAACATCACGGGGTGGTGCGCATTGTATGGGTGTGTGTTACATTACATTCACTAGTAGGAGTGAGAAAAACATCACGGGGTGGTGCGCATTGTATGGGTGTGTGTTACATTACATTCACTAGTAGGAGTGAGAAAAACATCACGGGGTGGTGCGCATTGTATGGGTGTGTGTTGCATTAGATTCACTAGTAGGAGTGAGAAAATCATCATGGGGTGGTGCGCATTGTATGGGTGTGTGTTACATTAGATTCACTATTAGCACTGAGAAAAACATCACGGGGTGGTGCGCATTGTATGAGTGTGTGTTACATTAGATTCACTAGTAGCAGTGAGAAAAACATCACGGGGTGGTGCGCATTGTATGGGTATGTGTTACATTAGATTCACTAGTAGCAGTGAGAAAAACATCACGGGGTGGTGCGCATTGTATGGGTGTGTGTTACATTAGATTCACTAGTAGGAGTGAGAAAAACATCACGGGGTGGTGCGCATTGTATGGGTGTGTGTTACATTAGATTCACTAGTAGGAGTGAGAAAAACATCACGGGGTGGTGCGCATTGTATGGGTGTGTGTTACATTAGATTCACTAGTAGCAGTGAGAAAAACATCACGGGGTGGTGGGCATTGTATGGGTGTGTGTTACATTAGATTCACTAGTAGCAGTGAGAAAAACATCACGGGTTGGTGCGCATTGTATGGGTGTGTGTTACATTCGATTCACTAGTAGCAGTGAGAAAAACATCACGGGGTGGTGCGCATTGTATGGGTGTGTGTTACATTCGATTCACTAGTAGCAGTGAGAAAAACATCACAGGGTGGTGCGCATTGTATGGGTGTGTGTTACATTCGATTCACTAGAAGCAGTGAGAAAAACATCACGGGGTGGTGCGCATTGTATGGGTGTGTGTTACATTCGATTCACTAGTAGCAGTGAGAAAAACATCACGGGGTGGTGCGCATTGTATGGGTGTGTGTTACATTCGATTCACTAGTAGCAGTGAGAAAAACATCACGGGGTGGTGCGCATTGTATGGGTGTGTGTTACATTCGATTCACTAGTAGCAGTGAGAAAAACATCACGGGGTCGTGCGCATTGTATGGGTGTGTGTTACATTCGATTCACTAGTAGCAGTGAGAAAAACATCACGGGGTGGTGCGCATTGTATGGGTGTGTGTTACATTCGATTCACTAGTAGCAGTGAGAAAAACATCACGGGGTGGTGCGCATTGTATGGGTGTGTGTTACATTAGATTCACTAGTAGCAGTGAGAAAAACATCTCGGGGTGGTGCGCATTGTATGGGTGTGTGTTACATTAGATTCACTAGTAGCAGTGAGAAAAACATCACGGGGTGGTGTGCATCGTATGGGTGTGTGTTACATTAGATTCACTAGTAGCAGTGAGAAAAACATCACGGGGTGGTGCGCATCGTATGGGTGTGTGTTACATTAGATTCACTAGTAGGAGTGAGAAAAACATCACGGGGTGGTGCGCATTGTATGGGTGTGTGTTACATTAGATTCACTAGTATGAGTGAGAAAAACATCACGGGGTGGTGCGCATTGTATGGGTGTGTGTTACATTACATTCACTAGTAGGAGTGAGAAAAACATCACGGGGTGGTGCGCATTGTATGGGTGTGTGTTACATTAGATTCAGTAGTAGGAGTGAGAAAAACATCACGGGGTGGTGCGCATTGTACGGGTGTGTGTTACATTAGATTCACTAGTAGGAGTGAGAAAAACATCACGTGGTGGTGCGCATTGTACGGGTGTGTGTTACATTAGATTCACTAGTAGGAGTGAGAAAAACATCACGGGGTGGTGCGCATTGTACGGGTGTGTGTTACATTAGATTCACTAGTAGGAGTGAGAAAAACATCACGGGGTGGTGCGCATTGTACGGGTGTGTGTTACATTAGATTCACTAGTAGGAGTGAGAAAAACATCACGGGGTGGTGCGCATTGTACGGGTGTGTGTTACATTAGATTCACTAGTAGGAGTGAGAAAAACATCACGGGGTGGTGCGCATTTTACGGGTGTGTGTTACATTAGATTCACTAGTAGGAGTGAGAAAAACATCACGGGGTGGTGCGCATTGTACGGGTGTGTGTTACATTACATTCACTAGTAGGAGTGAGAAAAACATCACGGGGTGGTGCGCATTGTATGGGTGTGTGTTACATTACATTCACTAGTAGCAGTGAGAAAAACATCACGGGGTGGTGCGCATTGTATGGGTGTGTGTTACATTAGATTCACTAGTAGCAGTGAGAAAAACATCACGGGGTGGTGCGCATTGTATGGGTGTGTGTTACATTTGATTCACTAGTAGGAGTGAGAAAAACAGCACGGGTTGATGCGCATTGTATGGGTGTGTGTTACATTTGATTCACTAGTAGGAGTGAGAAAAACATCACGGGGTGGTGCGCATTGTATGGGTGTGTGTTACATTAGATTCACTAGTAGGAGTGAGAAAAACATCACGGGGTGGTGCGCATTGTATGGGTGTGTGTTACATTACATTCACTAGTAGGAGTGAGAAAAACATCAGGGGTGGTGCGCATTGTATGGGTGTGTGTTACATTCACTACTACGAGTGAGAAAAACATCACGGGGTGGTGCGCATTGTATGGGTGTGTGTTACATTACATTCACTAGTAGGAGTGAGAAAAACATCACGGGGTGGTGCGCATTGTATGGGTGTGTGTTGCATTAGATTCACTAGTAGGAGTGAGAAAATCATCACGGGGTGGTGCGCATTGTATGGTTGTGTGTTACATTAGATTCACTATTAGCAGTGAGAAAAACATCACGGGGTGGTGCGCATTGTGTGGGTGTGTGTTACATTAGATTCACTAGTAGCAGTGAGAAAAACATCACGGGGTGGTGCGCATTGTATGGGTGTGTGTTACATTAGATTCACTAGTAGCAGTGAGAAAAACATCACGGGGTGGTGCGCATTGTATGGGTGTGTGTTACATTAGATTCACTAGTAGGAGTGAGAAAAACATCACGGGGTGGTGCGCATTGTATGGGTGTGTGTTACATTACATTCACTAGTAGGAGTGAGAAAAACATCACGGGGTGGTGCGCATTGTATGGGTGTGTGTTACATTACATTCACTAGTAGGAGTGAGAAAAACATCACGGGGTGGTGCGCATTGTATGGGTGTGTGTTACATTACATTCACTAGTAGGAGTGAGAAAAACATCACGGGGTGGTGCGCATTGTATGGGTGTGTGTTACATTCGATTCACTAGTAGCAGTGAGAAAAACATCACGGGGTGGTGCGCATTGTATGGGTGTGTGTTACATTCGATTCACTAGTAGCAGTGAGAAAAACATCACGGGGTGGTGCGCATTGTATGGGTGTGTGTTACATTCGATTCACTAGAAGCAGTGAGAAAAACATCACGGGGTGGTGCGCATTGTATGGGTTTGTGTTACATTCGATTCACTAGTAGCAGTGAGAAAAACATCACGGGGTGGTGCGCATTGTATGGGTGTGTGTTACATTCGATTCACTAGTAGCAGTGAGAAAAACATCACGGGGTGGTGCGCATTGTATGGGTGTGTGTTACATTCGATTCACTAGTAGCAGTGAGAAAAACATCACGGGGTCGTGCGCATTGTATGGGTGTGTGTTACATTCGATTCACTAGTAGCAGTGAGAAAAACATCACGGGGTGGTGCGCATTGTATGGGTGTGTGTTACATTCGATTCACTAGTAGCAGTGAGAAAAACATCACGGGGTGGTGCGCATTGTATGGGTGTGTGTTACATTAGATTCACTAGTAGCAGTGAGAAAAACATCTCGGGGTGGTGCGCATTGTATGGGTGTGTGTTACATTAGATTCACTAGTAGCAGTGAGAAAAACATCACGGGGTGGTGCGCATCGTATGGGTGTGTGTTACATTAGATTCACTAGTAGCAGTGAGAAAAACATCACGGGGTGGTGCGCATCGTATGGGTGTGTGTTACATTAGATTCACTAGTAGGAGTGAGAAAAAATCACGGGGTGGTGCGCATTGTATGGGTGTGTGTTACATTAGATTCACTAGTAGGAGTGAGAAAAACATCACGGGTTGTTGCGCATTGTATGGGTGTCTGTTACATTAGATTCACTAGTAGGAGTGAGAAAAACATCACGGGGTGGTGCGCATTGTATGGGTGTGTGTTACATTAGATTCACTAGTATCAGTGAGAAAAACATCACGGGGTGGTGCGCATTGTATGGGTGTGTGTTACATTACATTCACTAGTAGGAGTGAGAAAAACATCACGGGGTGGTGCGCATTGTATGGGTGTGTGTTACATTAGATTCAGTAGTAGGAGTGAGAAAAACATCACGGGGTGGTGCGCATTGTACGGGTGTGTGTTACATTAGATTCACTAGTAGGAGTGAGAAAAACATCACGTGGTGGTGCGCATTGTACGGGTGTGTGTTACATTAGATTCACTAGTAGGAGTGAGAAAAACATCACGGGGTGGTGCGCATTGTACGGGTGTGTGTTACATTAGATTCACTAGTAGGAGTGAGAAAAACATCACGGGGTGGTGCGCATTGTACGGGTGTGTGTTACATTAGATTCACTAGTAGGAGTGAGAAAAACATCACGGGGTGGTGCGCATTGTACGGGTGTGTGTTACATTAGATTCACTAGTAGGAGTGAGAAAAACATCACGGGGTGGTGCGCATTTTACGGGTGTGTGTTACATTAGATTCACTAGTAGGAGTGAGAAAAACATCACGGGGTGGTGCGCATTGTACGGGTGTGTGTTACATTACATTCACTAGTAGGAGTGAGAAAAACATCACGGGGTGGTGCGCATTGTATGGGTGTGTGTTACATTACATTCACTAGTAGCAGTGAGAAAAACATCACGGGGTGGTGCGCATTGTATGGGTGTGTGTTACATTAGATTCACTAGTAGCAGTGAGAAAAACATCACGGGGTGGTGCGCATTGTATGGGTGTGTGTTACATTTGATTCACTAGTAGGAGTGAGAAAAACATCACGGGTTGATGCGCATTGTATGGGTGTGTGTTACATTTGATTCACTAGTAGGAGTGAGAAAAACATCACGGGGTGGTGCGCATTGTATGGGTGTGTGTTACATTAGATTCACTAGTAGGAGTGAGAAAAACATCACGGGGTGGTGCGCATTGTATGGGTGTGTGTTACATTACATTCACTAGTAGGAGTGAGAAAAACATCAGGGGTGGTGCGCATTGTATGGGTGTGTGTTACATTCACTACTAGGAGTGAGAAAAACATCACGGGGTGGTGCGCATTGTATGGGTGTGTGTTACATTACATTCACTAGTAGGAGTGAGAAAAACATCACGGGGTGGTGCGCATTGTATGGGTGTGTGTTGCATTAGATTCACTAGTAGGAGTGAGAAAATCATCACGGGGTGGTGCGCATTGTATGGTTGTGTGTTACATTAGATTCACTATTAGCAGTGAGAAAAACATCACGGGGTGGTGCGCATTGTATGGGTGTGTGTTACATTAGATTCACTAGTAGCAGTGAGAAAAACATCACGGGGTGGTGCGCATTGTATGGGTGTGTGTTACATTAGATTCACTAGTAGCAGTGAGAAAAACATCACGGGGTGGTGCGCATTGTATGGGTGTGTGTTACATTAGATTCACTAGTAGGAGTGAGAAAAACATCACGGGGTGGTGCGCATTGTATGGGTGTGTGTTACATTACATTCACTAGTAGGAGTGAGAAAAACATCACGGGGTGGTGCGCATTGATGGGTGTGTGTTACATTACATTCACTAGTAGGAGTGAGAAAAACATCACGGGGTGGTGCGCATTGTATGGGTGTGTGTTACATTACATTCACTAGTAGGAGTGAGAAAAACATCACGGGGTGGTGCGCATTGTATGGGTGTGTGTTACATTACATTCACTAGTAGGAGTGAGAAAAACATCACGGGGTGGTGCGCATTGTATGGGTGTGTGTTGCATTAGATTCACTAGTAGGAGTGAGAAAATCATCATGGGGTGGTGCGCATTGTATGGGTGTGTGTTACATTACATTCACTAGTAGGAGTGAGAAAAACATCACGGGGTGGTGCGCATTGTATGAGTGTGTGTTACATTAGATTCACTAGTAGCAGTGAGAAAAACATCACGGGGTGGTGCGCATTGTATGGGTGTGTGTTACATTAGATTCACTAGTAGGAGTGAGAAAAACATCACGGGGTGGTGCGCATTGTATGGGTGTGTGTTACATTAGATTCACTAGTAGCAGTGAGAAAAACATCACGGGGTGGTGGGCATTGTATGGGTGTGTGTTACATTCGATTCACTAGTAGCAGTGAGAAAAACATCACGGGGTGGTGCGCATTGTATGGGTGTGTGTTACATTAGATTCACTAGTAGCAGTGAGAAAAACATCAAGGGGTGGTGCGCATTGTATGGGTGTGTGTTACATTAGATTCACTAGTAGCAGTGAGAAAAACATCACGGGGTGGTGCGCATTGTATGGGTGTGTGTTACATTCGATTCACTAGTAGCAGTGAGAAAAACATCACGGGGTGGTGCGCATTGTATGGGTGTGTGTTACATTCGATTCACTAGAAGCAGTGAGAAAAACATCACGGGGTGGTGCGCATTGTATGGGTGTGTGTTACATTTGATTCACTAGTAGCAGTGAGAAAAACATCACGGGGTGGTGCGCATTGTATGGGTGTGTGTTACATTCGATTCACTAGTAGCAGTGAGAAAAACATCACGGGGTGGTGCGCATTGTATGGGTGTGTGTTACATTCGATTCACTAGTAGCAGTGAGAAAAACATCACGGGGTCGTGCGCATTGTATGGGTGTGTGTTACATTCGATTCACTAGTCGCAGTGAGAAAAACATCACGGGGTGGTGCGCATTGTATGGGTGTGTGTTACATTCGATTCACTAGTCGCAGTGAGAAAAACATCACGGGGTGGTGCGCATTGTATGGGTGTGTGTTACATTAGATTCACTAATAGCAGTGAGAAAAACATCACGGGGTGGTGCGCATTGTATGTGTGTGTGTTACATTAGATTCACTAGTAGCAGTGAGAAAAACATCACGGGGTGGTGCGCATTGTATGGGTGTGTGTTACATTAGATTCACTAGTAGCAGTGAGAAAAACATCACGGGGTGGTGCGCATTGTATGGGTGTGTGTTACATTAGATTCACTAGTAGCAGTGAGAAAAACATCACGGGGTGGTGCGCATTGTCCGGGTGTGTGTTACATTAGATTCACTAGTAGGAGTGAGAAAAACATCACGGGGTGGTGCGCATTGTATGGGTGTGTGTTACATTTGATTCACTAGTAGGAGTGAGAAAAACATCACGGGGTGGTGCGCATTGTATGGGTGTGTGTTACATTACATTCACTAGTAGGAGTGAGAAAAACATCACGGGGTGGTGCGCATTGTATGGGTGTGTGTTACATTACATTCACTAGTAGGAGTGAGAAAAACATCACGGGGTGGTGCGCATTGTATGGGTGTGTGTTACATTACATTCACTAGTAGGAGTGAGAAAAACATCACGGGGTGGTGCGCATTGTATGGGTGTGTGTTACATTAGATTCACTAGTAGGAGTGAGAAAAACATCACGGGGTGGTGCGCATTGTATGGGTGTGTGTTACATTAGATTCACTAGTAGGAGTGAGAAAAACATCACGGGGTGGTGCGCATTGTATGGGTGTGTGTTACATTAGATTCACTAGTAGGAGTGAGAAAAACATCACGGGGTGGTGCGCATTGTATGGGTGTGTGTTACATTAGATTCACTAGTAGGAGTGAGAAAAACATCACGGGGTGGTGCGCATTGTATGGGTGTGTGTTACATTAGATTCACTAGTAGGAGTGAGAAAAACATCACGGGGTGGTGCGCATTGTATGGGTGTGTGTTACATTAGATTCACTAGTAGGAGTGAGAAAAACATCACGGGGTGGTGCGCATTGTACGGGTGTGTGTTACATTAGATTCACTAGTAGGAGTGAGAAAAACATCACGGGGTGGTGCGCATTGTACGGGTGTGTGTTACATTAGATTCACTAGTAGGAGTGAGAAAAACATCAAGGGGTGGTGCGCATTGTACGGGTGTGTGTTACATTAGATTCACTAGTAGGAGTGAGAAATACATCACGGGGTGGTGCGCATTGTATGGGTGTGTGTTACATTACATTCACTAGTAGGAGTGAGAAAAACATCACGGGGTGGTGCGCATTGTATGGGTGTGTGTTACATTACATTCACTAGTAGCAGTGAGAAAAACATCACGGGGTGGTGCGCATTGTATGGGTGTGTGTTACATTACATTCACTAGTAGGAGTGAGAAAAACATCACGGGGTGGTGCGCATTGTATGGGTGTGTGTTACATTACATTCACTAGTAGGAGTGAGAAAAACATCACGGGGTGGTGCGCATTGTATGGGTGTGTGTTACGTTAGATTCAGTAGTAGGAGTGAGAAAAACATCACGGGGTGGTGCGCATTGTATGGGTGTGTGTTACATTAGATTCACTAGTAGGAGTGAGAAAAACATCACGGGGTGGTGCGCATTGTATGGGTGTGTGTTACATTAGATTCACTAGTAGGAGTGAGAAAAACATCACGGGGTGGTGCGCATTGTACGGGTGTGTGTTACATTAGATTCACTAGTAGGAGTGAGAAAAACATCACGGGGTGGTGCGCATTGTACGGGTGTGTGTTACATTAGATTCACCAGTAGGAGTGAGAAAAACATCACGGGGTGGTGCGCATTGTACTGGTGTGTGTTACATTAGATTCACTAGTAGGAGTGAGAAAAACATCACGGGGTGGTGCGCATTGTACGGGTGTGTGTTACATTAGATTCACTAGTAGCACTGAGAAAAACATCACGGGGTGGTGCGCCTTGTATGGGTGTGTGTTACATTAGATTCACTAGTAGCAGTGAGAAAAGCATCACGGGGTGGTGCGCCTTGTATGGGTGTGTGTTACATTACATTCACTGGTAGGAGTGAGAAAAACATCACGGGGTGGTGCGCCTTGTATGGGTGTGTGTTACATTACATTCACTGGTAGGAGTGAGAAAAACATCACGGGGTGGTGCGCCTTGTATGGGTGTGTGTTACATTACATTCACTAGTAGGAGTGAGAAAAACATCACGGGGTGGTGCCCCTTGTATGGGTGTGTGTTACATTAGATTCACTAGTAGGAGTGAGAAAAACATCACGGGGTGGTGCGCCTTGTATGGGTGTGTGTTACATTACATTCACTAGTAGGAGTGAGAAAAACATCACGGGGTGGTGCGCCTTGTATGGGTGTGTGTTACATTACATTCACTAGTAGGAGTGAGAAAAACATCACGGGGTGGTGCGCCTTGTATGGGTGTGTGTTACATTAGATTCACTAGTAGGAGTGAGAAAATCATCACGGGGTGGTGCGCCGTGAATGGGTGTGTGTTACATTAGATTCACTAGTAGCAGTGAGAAAAACATCACGGGGTGGTGCGCCTTGTATGGGTGTGTGTTACATTAGATTCACTACTAGGAGTGAGAAAAACATCACGGGGTGGTGCGCCTTTAATGGGTGTGTGTTACATTAGATTCACTAGTAGGAGTGAGAAAAACATCACGGGGTAGTGCGCCTTCTATGGGTGTGTGTTACATTAGATTCACTAGTAGGAGTGAGAAAAACATCACGGGGTGGTGCGCCTTCTATGGGTGTGTGTTACATTAGATTCACTAGTAGGAGTGAGAAAAACATCACGGGGTGGTGCGCATTGTATGGGTGTGTGTTACATTAGATTCACTAGTAGGAGTGAGAAAAACATCACTGCTTGGTGCGCATTGTATGGGTGTGTGTTACATTAGATTCACTAGTAGGAGTGGCAAAAACATCACGGGGTGGTGCGCATTGTATGGGTGTGTGTTACATTAGATTCACTAGTAGGAGTGAGAAAAACATCACGGGGTGGTGCGCATTGTATGGGTGTGTGTTACATTAGATTCACTAGTAGGAGTGAGAAAAATATCACGGGGTGGTGCGCATTGTATGGGTGTGTGTTACATTACATTCACTAGTAGGAGTGAGAAAAACATCACGGGGTGGTGCGCATTGTATGGGTGTGTGTTACATTACATTCACTAGTAGGAGTGAGAAAAACATCACGTGGTGGTGCGCATTTTATGGGTGTGTGTTACATTAAATTCACTAGTAGGAGTGAGAAAAACATCACGGGGTGGTGCGCATTGTATGGGTGTGTGTTACATTACATTCACTAGTAGGAGTGGGAAAAACATCACGGGGTGGTTCGCATTGTATGGGTGTGTGTTACATTACATTCACTAGTAGGAGTGAGAAAAACATCACGGGGTGGTGCGTATTGTATGGGTGTGTGTTACATTAGATTCACTAGTAGGAGTAAGAAAATAATCACGGGGTGGTGCGCATTGTATGGGTGTGTGTTACATTAGATTCACTAGTAGCAGTGAGAAAAACATCACGGGGTGGTGCGCATTGTATGGGTGTGTGTTACATTAGATTCACTAGTAGGACTGAGAAAAACATCACGGGGTGGTGCGCATTGTATGGGTGTGTGTTACATTAGATTCACTAGTAGGAGTGAGAAAAACATCACGGGGTGGTGCGCATTGTATGGGTGTGTGTTACATTAGATTCACTAGTAGGAGTGAGAAAAACATCACTGGGTGGTGCGCATTGTATGGGTGTGTGTTACATTTGATTCACTAGTAGGAGTGAGAAAAACATCACGGGGTGGTGCGCATTGTATGGGTGTGTGTTACATTAGATTCACTAGTAGGAGTGAGAAAAACATCACGGGGTGGTGCGCATTGTATGGGTGTGTGTTACATTACATTCACTAGTAGGAGTGAGAAAAACATCACGGGGTGGTGCGCATTGTATGGGTGTGTGTTACATTACATTCACTAGTAGGAGTGAGAAAAACATCACGGGGTGGTGCGCATTGTATGGGTGTGTGTTACATTACATTCACTAGTAGGAGTGAGAAAAACATCACGGGGTGGTGCGCATTGTATGGGTGTGTGTTACATTACATTCACTAGTAGGAGTGAGAAAAACATCACGGGGTGGTGCGCATTGTATGGGTGTGTGTTACATTACATTCACTAGTAGGAGTGAGAAAATCATCACGGGGTGGTGCGCATTGTATGGGTGTGTGTTACATTACATTCACTAGTAGGAGTGAGAAAAACATCACGGGGTGGTGCGCATTGTATGGGTGTGTGTTACATTACATTCACTAGTAGGAGTGAGAAAAACATCACGGGGTGGTGCGCATTGTATGGGTGTGTGTTACATTACATTCACTAATAGGAGTGAGAAAATCATCACGGGGTGGTGCGCATTGTATGGGTGTGTGTTACATTAGATTCACTAGTAGCAGTGAGAAAAACATCACGGGGTGGTGCGCATTGTATGGGTGTGTGTTACATTAGATTCACTAGTAGCAGTGAGAAAAACATCACGGGGTGGTGCGCATTGTATGGGTGTGTGTTACATTAGATTCACTAGTAGTAGTGAGAAAAACATCACGGGGTGGTGCGCATTGTATGGGTGTGTGTTACATTAGATTCACTATTAGGAGTGAGAAAAACATCACGGTGTGGTGAGCATTGAATGGGTGTTTGTTACATTAGATTCACTAGTAGGAGTGAGAAAAACATCACGGGGTGGTGCGCATTGTATGGGTGTGTGTTACATTAGATTAACTAGTAGGAGTGAGAAAAACATGACGGGGTGGTGCGCATTGTATGGGTGTGTGTTACATTAGATTCACTAGTAGGAGTGGGAAAAACATCACGGGGTGGTGCGCATTGTATGGGTGTGTGTTACATTAGATTCACTAGTAGGAGTGAGAAAAACATCACGGGGTGGTGCGCATTGTATTTGTGTGTGTTACATTACATTCACTAGTAGGAGTGAGAAAAACATCACGGGGTGGTGCGCCTTGTATGGGTGTGTGTTACATTAGAATCACTAGTAGGAGTGAGAAAAACATCACGGGGTGGTGCGCATTGTATGGGTGTGTGTTACATTAGATTCACTAGTAGCAGTGAGAAAAACATCATGGGGTGGTGCGCATTGTATGGGTGTGTGTTACATTAGATTCACTAGTAGGAGTGAGAAAAACATCACGGGGTGGTGCGCATTGTATGGGTGTGTGTTACATTAGATTCACTAGTAGGAGTGAGAAAAACATCACGGGGTGGTGCGCATTGTATGGGTGTGTGTTACATTTGATTCACTAGTAGGAGTGAGAAAAACATCACGGGGTGGTGCGCATTGTATGGGTGTGTGTTACATTACATTCACTAGTAGGAGTGAGAAAAACATCACGGGGTGGTGCGCATTGTATGGGTGTGTGTTACATTACATTCACTAGTAGGAGTGAGAAAAACATCACGGGGTGGTGCGCATTGTATGGGTGTGTGTTACATTACATTCACTAGTAGGAGTGAGAAAAACATCATGGGGTGGTGTGCATTGTATGGGTGTGTGTTACATTAGATTCAGTAGTAGGAGTGAGAAAAACATCACGGGGTGGTGCGCATTGTATGGGTGTGTGTTACATTAGATTCACTAGTACGAGTGAGAAAAACATCACGGGGTGGTGCGCATTGTACGGGTGTGTGTTACATTAGATTCACTAGTAGGAGTGAGAAAAACATCACGGGGTGGTGCGCATTGTACGGGTGTGTGTTACATTAGATTCACTAGTAGGAGTGAGAAAAACATCACGGGGTGGTGCGCATTGTACTGGTGTGTGTTACATTAGATTCACTAGTAGGAGTGAGAAAAACATCACGGGGTGGTGCACATTGTACGGGTGTGTGTTACATTAGATTCACTAGTAGGAGTGAGAAAAACATCACTGGGTGGTGCGCCTTGTACGGGTGTGTGTTACATTAGATTCACGAGTAGCAGTGAGAAAAGCATCACGGGGTGGTGCGCCTTGTATGGGTGTGTGTTACATTACATTCACTAGTAGGAGTGAGAAAAACATCACGGGGTGGTGCGCCTTGTATGGGTGTGTGTTACATTACATTCACTGGTAGGAGTGAGAAAAACATCACGGGGTGGTGCGCCTTGTATGGGTGTGTGTTACATTACATTCACTAGTAGGAGTGAGAAAAACATCACGGGGTGGTGCGCCTTGTATGGGTGTGTGTTACATTAGATTCACTAGTAGGAGTGAGAAAATCATCACGTGGTGGTGCGCCTTGTATGGGTGTGTGTTACATTAGATTCACTAGTAGCAGTGAGAAAAACCTCACGGGGTGGTGCGCCTTGTATGGGTGTGTGTTACATTAGATTCACTAGTAGGAGTGAGAAAAACATCAAGGGGTGGTGCGCCTTGTATGGGTGTGTGTTACATTAGATTCACTAGTAGGAGTGAGAAAAACATCACGGGGTGGTGCGCCTTCTATGGGTGTGTGTTACATTAGATTCACTAGTAGGAGTGAGAAAAACATCACGGGGTGGTGCGCCTTGTATGGGTGTGTGTTACATTAGATTCACTAGTAGGAGTAAGAAAAACATCACGGGGTGGTGCGCATTGTATGGGTGTGTGTTACATTAGATTCACTAGTAGGAGTGAGAAAAACATCACGGGTTGGTGCGCATTGTATGGGTGTGTGTTACATTAGATTCACTAGTAGGAGTGGGAAAAACATCACGGGGTGGTGCGCATTGTATGGGTGTGTGTTACATTAGATTCACTAGTAGGAGTGAGAAAAACATCACGGGGTGGTGCGCATTGTATGGGTGTGTGTTACATTAGATTCACTAGTAGGAGTGACAAAAATATCACGGGGTGGTGCGCATTGTATGGGTGTGTGTTACATTACATTCACTAGTAGGAGTGAGAAAAACATCACGGGGTGTGCGCCTTGTATGGGTGTGTGTTACATTAGATTCACTAGTAGGAGTGAGAAAAACATCACGGGGTGGTGCGCATTTTATGGGTGTGTTTTACATTAAATTCACTAGTAGGAGTGAGAAAAACATCACGGGGTGGTGCGCATTGTATGGGTGTGTGTTACATTACATTCACTAGTAGGAGTGGGAAAAACATCACGGGGTGGTGCGCATTGTATGGGTGTGTGTTACATTACATTCACTAGTAGGAGTGAGAAAAACATCACGGGGTGGTGCGCATTGTATGGGTGTGTGTTACATTAGATTCACTAGTAGGAGTAAGAAAATAATCACCTGGTGGTGCGCATTGTATGGCTGTGTGTTACATTAGATTCACTAGTAGCAGTGAGAAAAACATCACGGGGTGGTGCGCATTGTATGGGTGTGTGTTACATTAGATTCACTAGTAGGACTGAGAAAAACATCACGGGGTGGTGCGCATTGTATGGGTGTGTGTTACATTACATTCACTAGTAGGAGTGAGAAAAACATCACGGGGTGGTGCGCATTGTATGGGTGTGTGTTACATTAGATTCACTAGTAGGAGTGAGAAAAACATCACGGGGTGGTGCGCATTGTATGGGTGTGTGTTACATTTGATTCACTAGTAGGAGTGAGAAAAACATCACGGGGTGGTGCGCATTGTATGGGTGTGTGTTACATTACATTCACTAGTAGGAGTGAGAAAAACATCACGGGGTGGTGCGCATTGTATGGGTGTGTGTTACATTACATTCACTAGTAGGAGTGAGAAAAACATCACGGGGTGGTGCGCATTGTATGGGTGTGTGTTACATTAGATTCACTAGTAGGAGTGAGAAAATCATCATGGGGTGGTGCGCATTGTATGGGTGTGTGTTACATTAGATTCACTAGTAGCAGTGAGAAAAACATCACGGGGTGGTGCGCATTGTATGGGTGTGTGTTACATTAGATTCACTAGTAGCAGTGAGAAAAACATCACGGGGTGGTGCGCATTGTATGGGTGTGTGTCACATTAGATTCACTAGTAGGAGTGAGAAAAACATCACGGGGTGGTGCGCCTTGTATGGGTGTGTGTCACATTAGATTCACTAGTAGGACTGAGAAAAACATCACGGTGTGGTGCGCCTTGTATGTGTGTGTGTCACATTAGATTCACTAGTAGGAGTTAGAAAAACATCACGGGGTGGTTCGCCTTGTATGGGTGTGTGTCACATTACATTCACTACTAGGAGTGAGAAAACATCACGGGGTGGTGCGCCTTGTATGGGTGTGTGTCACATTACATTCACTAGTAGGAGTGAGGAAAACATCACGGGGTGGTGCGCCTTGTATGGGTGTGTGTCACATTAGATTCACTAGTAGGATTGAGAAAAACATCACGGGGTGGTGCGCATTGTATGGGTGTGTGTTACATTAGATTCACTAGTAGGAGTGAGAAAAACATCACGGGGTGGTGCGCATTGTACGGGTGTGTGTTACATTAGATTCACTAGTAGGAGTGAGAAAAACATCACGGGGTGGTGCGCATTGTACGGGTGTGTGTTACATTAGATTCACTAGTAGGAGTGAGAAAAACATCACGGGGTGGTGCGCATTTTACGGGTGTGTGTTACATTAGATTCACTAGTAGGAGTGAGAAAAACATCACGGGGTGGTGCGCATTGTACGGGTGTGTGTTACATTAGATTCACTAGTAGGAGTGAGAAAAACATCACGGGGTGGTGCGCATTGTATGGGTGTGTGTTACATTAGATTCACTAGTAGGAGTGAGAAAAACATCACGGGGTGGTACGCATTGTATGGGTGTGTGTTACATTAGATTCACTAGTAGCAGTGAGAAAAACATCACGGGGTGGTGCGAATTGTATGGGTGTGTGTTACATTAGATTCACTAGTAGCAGTGAGAAAAACATCACGGGGTGGTGCGCATTGTATGGGTGTGTGTTACATTAGATTCACTAGTAGCAGTGAGAAAAACATCACGGGGTGGTGCGCATTGTATGGGTGTGTGTTACATTAGATTCACTAGTAGCAGTGAGAAAAACATCACGGGGTGGTGCGCCTTGTATGGGTGTGTGTTACATTAGATTCACTAGTAGGAGTGAGAAAAACATCACGGGGTGGTGCACCTTGTATGGGTGTGTGTCACATTAGATTCACTAGTAGGAGTGAGAAAAACATCACGGTGTGGTGCGCCTTGTATGTGTGTGTGTCACATTAGATTCACTAGTAGGAGTTAGAAAAACATCACGGGGTGGTTCGCCTTGTATGGGTGTGTGTCACATTACATTCACTACTAGGAGTGAGAAAACATCACGGTGTGGTGCGCCTTGTATGGGTGTGTGTCACATTACATTCACTAGTAGGAGTGAGGAAAACATCACGGGGTGGTGCGCCTTGTATGGGTGTGTGTCACATTAGATTCACTAGTAGGATTGAGAAAAACATCACGGGGTAGTGCGCATTGTATGGGTGTGTGTCACATTAGATTCAATAGTAGGAGTCAGAAAAATATCACGGGGTGGTGCGCATTGTATGGGTGTGTGTCACATTAGATTCACTATTAGGAGTGACAAAAACATCACGGTGTGGTGAGCATTGAATGGGTGTTTGTTACATTAGATTCACTAGTAGGAGTGAGAAAAACATCACGGGGTGGTGCGCATTTTATGGGTGTGTGTTACATTAGATTCACTAGTAGGAGTGAGAAAAACATGACGGGGTGGTGCGCCTTGTATGGGTGTGTGTTACATTACATTCACTAGTAGGAGTGAGAAAAACATCACGGGGTGGTGCGCCTTGTATGGGTGTGTGTTACATTAGATTCACTAGTAGGAGTGAGAACAACATCACGGGGTAGTGCGCCTTGTATGGGTGTGTGTTACATTAGATTCACTAGTAGCAGTGAGAAAAACATCACGGGGTGGTGCGCCTTGTATGGGTGTGTGTTACATTACATTCTCTAGTAGCAGTGAGAAAAACATCACGGGGTGGTGCGCATTGTATGGGTGTGTGTTACATTAGATTCACGAGGAGCAGTGAGAAAAACATCACGGGGTGGTGCGCATTTTATGGGTGTGTGTTACATTAGATTCACTAGTAGCAGTGAGAAAAACATCACGAGGTGGTGCGCATTGTATGGGTGTGTGTTACATTAGATTCACTAGTAGCAGTGAGAAAAACATCACGGGGTGGTGCGCATTGTATGGGTGTGTGTTACATTAGATTCACTAGTAGCAGTGAGAAAAACATCACGGGGTGGTGCGCATTGTATGGGTGTGTGTTACATTAGATTCACTAGTAGCAGTGAGAAAAACATCACGGGGTGGTGCGCCTTGTATGGGTGTGTGTTACATTAGATTCACTAGTAGGAGTGAGAAAAACATCACGGGGTGGTGCACCTTGTATGGGTGTGTGTCACATTAGATTCACTAGTAGGAGTGAGAAAAACATCACGGTGTGGTGCGCCTTGTATGTGTGTGTGTCACATTAGATTCACTAGTAGGAGTTAGAAAAACATCACGGGGTGGTTCGCCTTGTATGGGTGTGTGTCACATTACATTCACTACTAGGAGTGAGAAAACATCACGGGGTGGTGCGCATTGTATGGGTGTGTGTTACATTAGATTCACTAGTAGGAGTGAGAAAATCATCATGGGGTGGTGCGCATTGTATGGGTGTGTGTTACATTACATTCACTAGTAGCAGTGAGAAAAACATCACGGGGTGGTGCGCATTGTATGGGTGTGTGTTACATTAGATTCACTAGTAGCAGTGAGAAAAACATCACAGGGTGGTGCGCATTGTATGGGTGTGTGTTACATTAGATTCACTAGTAGCAGTGAGAAAAACATCACGGGGTGGTGCGCATTGTATGGGTGTGTGTCACATTAGATTCACTAGTAGGAGTGAGAAAAACATCACGGGGTGGTGCGCCTTGTATGGGTGTGTGTCACATTAGATTCACTAGTAGCAGTGAGAAAAACATCACGGTGTGGTGCGCCTTGTATGTGTGTGTGTCACATTAGATTCACTAGTAGGAGTTAGAAAAACATCACGGGGTGGTTCGCCTTGTATGGGTGTGTGTCACATTACATTCACTACTAGGAGTGAGAAAACATCACGGGGTGGTGCGCCTTGTATGGGTGTGTGTCACATTACATTCACTAGTAGGAGTGAGGAAAACATCACGGGGTGGTGCGCCTTGTATGGGTGTGTGTCACATTAGATTCACTAGTAGGATTGAGAAAAACATCACGGGGTGGTGCGCATTGTATGGGTGTGTGTTACATTAGATTCACTAGTAGGAGTGAGAAAAACATCACGGGGTGGTGCGCATTGTACGGGTGTGTGTTACATTAGATTCACTAGTAGGAGTGAGAAAAACATCACGGGGTGGTGCGCATTGTACGGGTGTGTGTTACATTAGATTCACTAGTAGGAGTGAGAAAAACATCACGGGGTGGTGCGCATTTTACGGGTGTGTGTTACATTAGATTCACTAGTAGGAGTGAGAAAAACATCACGGGGTGGTGCGCATTGTACGGGTGTGTGTTACATTACATTCACTAGTAGGAGTGAGAAAAACATCACGGGGTGGTGCGCATTGTACGGGTGTGTGTTACATTAGATTCACTAGTAGGAGTGAGAAAAACATCACGGGGTGGTACGCATTGTATGGGTGTGTGTTACATTAGATTCACTAGTAGCAGTGAGAAAAACATCACGGGGTGGTGCGAATTGTATGGGTGTGTGTTACATTAGATTCACTAGTAGCAGTGAGAAAAACATCACGGGGTGGTGCGCATTGTATGGGTGTGTGTTACATTAGATTCACTAGTAGCAGTGAGAAAAACATCACGGGGTGGTGCGCATTGTATGGGTGTGTGTTACATTAGATTCACTAGTAGCAGTGAGAAAAACATCACGGGGTGGTGCGCCTTGTATGGGTGTGTGTTACATTAGATTCACTAGTAGGAGTGAGAAAAACATCACGAGGTGGTGCACCTTGTATGGGTGTGTGTCACATTAGATTCACTAGTAGGAGTGAGAAAAACATCACGGTGTGGTGCGCCTTGTATGTGTGTGTGTCACATTAGATTCACTAGTAGGAGTTAGAAAAACATCACGGGGTGGTTCGCCTTGTATGGGTGTGTGTCACATTACATTCACTACTAGGAGTGAGAAAACATCACGGGGTGGTGCGCCTTGTATGGGTGTGTGTCACATTACATTCACTAGTAGGAGTGAGGAAAACATCACGGGGTGGTGCGCCTTGTATGGGTGTGTGTCACATTAGATTCACTAGTAGGATTGAGAAAAACATCACGGGGTAGTGCGCATTGTATGGGTGTGTGTCACATTAGATTCACTAGTAGGAGTCAGAAAAATATCACGGGGTGGTGCGCATTGTATGGGTGTGTGTCACATTAGATTCACTATTAGGAGTGACAAAAACATCACGGTGTGGTGAGCATTGAATGGGTGTTTGTTACATTAGATTCACTAGTAGGAGTGAGAAAAACATCACGGGGTGGTGCGCATTTTATGGGTGTGTGTTACATTAGATTCACTAGTAGGAGTGAGAAAAACATGACGGGGTGGTGCGCCTTGTATGGGTGTGTGTTACATTACATTCACTAGTAGGAGTGAGAAAAACATCACGGCGTGGTGCGCCTTGTATGGGTGTGTGTTACATTAGATTCACTAGTAGGAGTGAGAACAACATCACGGGGTAGTGCGCCTTGTATGGGTGTGTGTTACATTACATTCTCTAGTAGCAGTGAGAAAAACATCACGGGGTGGTGCGCCTTGTATGGGTGTGTGTTACATTACATTCTCTAGTAGCAGTGAGAAAAACATCACGGGGTGGTGCGCATTGTATGGGTGTGTGTTACATTAGATTCACGAGGAGCAGTGAGAAAAACATCACGGGGTGGTGCGCATTTTATGGGTGTGTGTTACATTAGATTCACTAGTAGCAGTGAGAAAAACATCACGAGGTGGTGCGCATTGTATGGGTGTGTGTTACATTAGATTCACTAGTAGCAGTGAGAAAAACATCACGGGGTGGTGCGCATTGTATGGGTGTGTGTTACATTAGATTCACTAGTAGCAGTGAGAAAAACATCACGGGGTGGTGCGCATTGTATGGGTGTGTGTTACATTAGATTCACTAGTAGCAGTGAGAAAAACATCACGGGGTGGTGCGCCTTGTATGGGTGTGTGTTACATTAGATTCACTAGTAGGAGTGAGAAAAACATCACGGGGTGGTGCACCTTGTATGGGTGTGTGTCACATTAGATTCACTAGTAGGAGTGAGAAAAACATCACGGTGTGGTGAGCCTTGTATGTGTGTGTGTCACATTAGATTCACTAGTAGGAGTTAGAAAAACATCACGGGGTGGTTCGCCTTGTATGGGTGTGTGTCACATTACATTCACTACTAGGAGTGAGAAAACATCACGGGGTGGTGCGCCTTGTATGGGTGTGTGTCACATTACATTCACTAGTAGGAGTGAGGAAAACATCACGGGGTGGTGCGCCTTGTATGGGTGTGTGTCACATTAGATTCACTAGTAGGATTGAGAAAAACATCACGGGGTAGTGCGCATTGTATGGGTGTGTGTCACATTAGATTCACTAGTAGGAGTCAGAAAAATATCACGGGGTGGTGCGCATTGTATGGGTGTGTGTCACATTAGATTCACTATTAGGAGTGACAAAAACATCACGGTGTGGTGAGCATTGAATGGGTGTTTGTTACATTAGATTCACTAGTAGGAGTGAGAAAAACATCACGGGGTGGTGCGCATTATATGGGTGTGTGTTACATTAGATTCACTAGTAGGAGTGAGAAAAACATGACGGGGTGGTGCGCCTTGTATGGGTGTGTGTTACATTACATTCACTAGTAGGAGTGAGAAAAACATCACGGGGTGGTGCGCCTTGTATGGGTGTGTGTTACATTAGATTCACTAGTAGGAGTGAGAACAACATCACGGGGTAGTGCGCCTTGTATGGGTGTGTGTTACATTACATTCTCTAGTAGCAGTGAGAAAAACATCACGGGGTGGTGCGCCTTGTATGGGTGTGTGTTACATTACATTCTCTAGTAGCAGTGAGAAAAACATCACGGGGTGGTGCGCATTGTATGGGTGTGTGTTACATTAGATTCACGAGGAGCAGTGAGAAAAACATCACGGGGTGGTGCGCATTTTATGGGTGTGTGTTACATTAGATTCACTAGTAGCAGTGAGAAAAACATCACGAGGTGGTGCGCATTGTATGGGTTTGTGTTACATTAGATTCACTAGTAGCAGTGAGAAAAACATCACGGGGTGGTGCGCATTGTATGGGTGTGTGTTACATTAGATTCACTAGTAGCAGTGAGAAAAACATCACGGGGTGGTGCGCATTGTATGGGTGTGTGTTACATTAGATTCACTAGTAGCAGTGAGAAAAACATCACGGGGTGGTGCGCATTGTATGGGTGTGTGTTACATTAGATTCACTAGTAGCAGTGAGAAAAACATCACGGGGTGGTGCGCATTGTATGGGTGTGTGTTACATTAGATTCACTAGTAGCAGAGAGAAAAACATCACGGGGTGGTGCGCATTGTATGGGTGTGTGTTACATTCGATTCACTAGTAGCAGTGAGAAAAACATCACGGGGTGGTGCGCATTGTATGGGTGTGTGTTACATTCGATTCACTAGTAGCAGTGAGAAAAACATCACGGGGTGGTGCGCATTGTATGGGTGTGTGTTACATTCGATTCACTAGTAGCAGTGAGAAAAACATCACGGGGTGGTGCGCATTGTATGGGTGTGTGTTACATTCGATTCACTAGTAGCAGTGAGAAAAACATCACGGGGTGGTGCGCATTGTATGGGTGTGTGTTACATTCGATTCACTAGTAGCAGTGAGAACAACATCACGGGGTGGTGCGCATTGTATGGGTGTGTGTTACATTACATTCACTAGTAGGAGTGAGAAAAACATCACGGGGTGGTGCGCATTGTATGGGTGTGTGTTACATTACATTCACTAGTAGGAGTGAGAAAAACCTCACGGGGTGGTGCGCATCGTATGGGTGTGTGTTGCATTACATTCACTAGTAGGAGTGAGAAAAACATCACGGGGTGGTGCGCATTGTATGGGTGTGTGTTACATTACATTCACTAGTAGGAGTGAGAAAAACATCACGGGGTGGTGCGCATCGTATGGGTGTGTGTTACATTACATTCACTAGTAGGAGTGAGAAAAACATCACGGGGTGGTGCGCATTGTATGGGTGTGTGTTACATTACATTCACTAGTAGGAGTGAGAAAAACATCACGGGGTGGTGCGCATTGTATGGGTGTGTGTTACATTAGATTCACTAGTAGGAGTGAGAAAATCATCACGGGGTGGTGCGCATTGTATGGGTGTGTGTTACATTAGATTCACTAGTAGCAGTGAGAAAAACATCACGGGGTGGTGCGCATCGTATGGGTGTGTGTTACATTAGATTCACTAGTAGGATTGAGAAAAACATCACGGGGTAGTGCGCATTGTATGGGTGTGTGTCACATTAGATTCACTAGTAGGAGTCAGAAAAATATCACGGGGTGGTGCGCATTGTATGGGTGTGTGTCACATTAGATTCACTATTAGGAGTGACAAAAACATCACGGTGTGGTGAGCATTGAATGGGTGTTTGTTACATTAGATTCACTAGTAGGAGTGAGAAAAACATCACGGGGTGGTGCGCATTTTATGGGTGTGTGTTACATTAGATTCACTAGTAGGAGTGAGAAAAACATGACGGGGTGGTGCGCCTTGTATGGGTGTGTGTTACATTACATTCACTAGTAGGAGTGAGAAAAACATCACGGGGTGGTGCGCCTTGTATGGGTGTGTGTTACATTAGATTCACTAGTAGGAGTGAGAACAACATCACGGGGTAGTGCGCCTTGTATGGGTGTGTGTTACATTACATTCTCTAGTAGCAGTGAGAAAAACATCACGGGGTGGTGCGCCTTGTATGGGTGTGTGTTACATTACATTCTCTAGTAGCAGTGAGAAAAACATCACGGGGTGGTGCGCATTGTATGGGTGTGTGTTACATTAGATTCACGAGGAGCAGTGAGAAAAACATCACGGGGTGGTGCGCATTTTATGGGTGTGTGTTACATTAGATTCACTAGTAGCAGTGAGAAAAACATCACGAGGTGGTGCGCATTGTATGGGTGTGTGTTACATTAGATTCACTAGTAGCAGTGAGAAAAACATCACGGGGTGGTGCGCATTGTATGGGTGTGTGTTACATTAGATTCACTAGTAGCAGTGAGAAAAACATCACGGGGTGGTGCGCATTGTATGGGTGTGTGTTACATTAGATTCACTAGTAGCAGTGAGAAAAACATCACGGGGTGGTGCGCATTGTATGGGTGTGTGTTACATTAGATTCACTAGTAGCAGTGAGAAAAACATCACGGGGTGGTGCGCATTGTATGGGTGTGTGTTACATTAGATTCACTAGTAGCAGAGAGAAAAACATCACGGGGTGGTGCGCATTGTATGGGTGTGTGTTACATTCGATTCACTAGTAGCAGTGAGAAAAACATCACGGGGTGGTGCGCATTGTATGGGTGTGTGTTACATTACATTCACTAGTAGGAGTGAGAAAAACATCACGGGGTGGTGCGCATTGTATGGGTGTGTGTTACATTACATTCACTAGTAGGAGTGAGAAAAACCTCACGGGGTGGTGCGCATCGTATGGGTGTGTGTTACATTACATTCACTAGTAGGAGTGAGAAAAACCTCACGGGGTGGTGCGCATCGTATGGGTGTGTGTTACATTACATTCACTAGTAGGAGTGAGAAAAACATCACGGGGTGGTGCGCATCGTATGGGTGTGTGTTACATTACATTCACTAGTAGGAGTGAGAAAAACATCACGGGGTGGTGCGCATTGTATGGGTGTGTGTTACATTACATTCACTAGTAGGAGTGAGAAAAACATCACGGGGTGGTGCGCATTGTATGGGTGTGTGTTACATTAGATTCACTTGTAGGAGTGAGAAAATCATCACGGGGTGGTGCGCATTGTATGGGTGTGTGTTACATTAGATTCACTAGTAGCAGTGAGAAAAACATCACGGGGTGGTGCGCATTGTATGGGTGAGTGTTACATTAGATTCACTAGTAGCAGTGAGAAAAACATCACGGGGTGGTGCGCATTGTATGGGTGTCCGTTACATTAGATTCACTAGTAGCAGTGAGAAAAACATCACGGGGTGGTGCGCATTGTATGGGTGTGTGTTACATTAGATTCACTAGTAGGAGTGAGAAAAACGTCACGGGGTGGTGCGCCTTGTATGGGTGTGTGTCACATTAGATTCACTAATAGGAGTGAGAAAAACATCACGGTGTGGTGCGCCTTGTATGTGTGTGTGTCACATTAGATTCACTAGTAGGAGTTAGAAAAACATCACGAGGTGGTTCGCCTTGTATGGGTGTGTGTCACATTACATTCACTACTAGGAGTGAGAAAACATCACGGGGTGGTGCGCCTTGTATGGGTGTGTGTCACATTACATTCACTAGTAGGAGTGAGGAAAACATCACGGGGTGGTGCGCCTTGTATGGGTGTGTGTCACATTAGATTCACTAGTAGGATTGAGAAAAACATCACGGGGTAGTGCGCATTGTATGGGTGTGTGTCACATTAGATTCACTAGTAGGAGTCAGAAAAACATCACGGGGTGGTGCGCATTGTATGGGTGTGTGTCACATTAGATTCACTATTAGGAGTGACAAAAACATCACGGTGTGGTGAGCATTGAATGGGTGTTTGTTACATTAGATTCACTAGTAGGAGTGAGAAAAACATCACGGGGTGGTGTGCATTGTATGGGTGTGTGTTACATTAGATTCACTAGTAGGAGTGAGAAAAACGTGACGGGGTGGTGCGCCTTGTATGGGTGTGTGTTACATTACATTCACTAGTAGGAGTGAGAAAAACATCACGGGGTGGTGCGCCTTGTATGGGTGTGTGTTACATTAGATTCACTAGTAGGAGTGAGAACAACATCACGGGGTAGTGCGCCTTGTATGGGTGTGTGTTACATTACATTCTCTAGTAGCAGTGAGAAAAACATCACGGGGTGGTGCGCCTTGTATGGGTGTGTGTTACATTAGATTCACTAGGAGCAGTGAGAAAAACATCACGGGGTGGTGCGCATTGTATGGGTGTGTGTTACATTAGATTCACTAGGAGCAGTGAGAAAAACATCACGGGGGGGTGCGCATTGTATGGGTGTGTGTTACATTAGATTCACTAGTAGCAGTGAGAAAAACATCACGGGGTGGTGCGCATTGTATGGGTGTGTGTTACATTAGATTCACTAGTAGCAGTGAGAAAAACATCACGGGGTGGTGCGCATTGTATGGGTGTGTGTTACATTAGATTCACTAGTAGCAGTGAGAAAAACATCACGGGGTGGTGCGCATTGTATGGGTGTGTGTTACATTACATTCTCTAGTAGCAGTGAGAAAAACATCACGGGGTGGTGCGCCTTGTATGGGTGTGTGTTACATTACATTCTCTAGTAGCAGTGAGAAAAACATCACGGGGTGGTGCGCATTGTATGGGTGTGTGTTACATTAGATTCACTAGGAGCAGTGAGAAAAACATCACGGGGTGGTGCGCATTGTATGGGTGTGTGTTACATTAGATTCACTAGTAGCAGTGAGAAAAACATCACGGGGGGGTGCGCATTGTATGGGTGTGTGTTACATTAGATTCACTAGTAGCAGTGAGAAAAACATCACGGGGTGGTGCGCATTGTATGGGTGTGTGTTACATTAGATTCACTAGTAGCAGTGAGAAAAACATCACGGGGTGGTGCGCATTGTATGGGTGTGTGTTACATTAGATTCACTAGTAGCAGTGAGAAAAACATCACGGGGTGGTGCGCATTGTATGGGTGTGTGTTACATTAGATTCACTAGTAGCAGTGAGAAAAACATCACGGGGTGGTGTGCATTGTATGGGTGTGTGTTACATTAGATTCACTAGTAGCAGTGAGAAAAACATCACGGGGTGGTGCGCATTGTATGGGTGTGTGTTACATTAGATTCACTAGTAGCAGTGAGAAAAACATCACGGGGTGGTGCGCATTGTATGGGTGTGTGTTACATTAGATTCACTAGTAGCAGAGAGAAAAACATCACGGGGTGGTGCGCATTGTATGGGTGTGTGTTACATTAGATTCACTAGTAGCAGTGAGAAAAACATCACGGGGTGGTGCGCATTGTATGGGTGTGTGTTACATTCGATTCACTAGTAGCAGTGAGAAAAACATCACGGGGTAGTGCGCATTGTATGGGTGTGTGTCACATTAGATTCACTAGTAAGAGTCAGAAAAACATCACGGGGTGGTGCGCATTGTATGGGTGTGTGTCACATTAGATTCACTATTAGGAGTGACAAAAACATCACGGTGTGGTGAGCATTGAATGGGTGTTTGTTACATTAGATTCACTAGTAGGAGTGAGAAAAACATCACGGGGTGGTGTGCATTGTATGGGTGTGTGTTACATTAGATTCACTAGTAGGAGTGAGAAAAACGTGACGGGGTGGTGCGCCTCGTATGGGTGTGTGTTACATTACATTCACTAGTAGGAGTGAGAAAAACATCACGGGGTGGTGCGCATTGTATGGGTGTGTGTTACATTACATTCACTAGTAGGAGTGAGAAAAACATCACGGGGTGGTGCGCATCGTATGGGTGTGTGTTACATTACATTCACTAGTAGGAGTGAGAAAAACATCACGGGGTGGTGCGCATCGTATGGGTGTGTGTTACATTACATTCACTAGTAGGAGTGAGAAAAACATCACGGGGTGGTGCGCATCGTATGGGTGTGTGTTACATTACATTCACTAGTAGGAGTGAGAAAAACATCACGGGGTGGTGCGCATTGTATGGGTGTGTGCTACATTAGATTCACTAGTAGGAGTGAGAAAATCATCACGGGGTGGTGCGCATTGTATGGGTGTGTGTTACATTAGATTCACTAGTAGCAGTGAGAAAAACATCACTGGGTGGTGCGCCTTGTATGGGTGTGTGTTACATTAGATTCACTAGTAGCAGTGAGAAAAGCATCACGGGGTGGTGCGCCTTGTATGGGTGTGTGTTACATTACATTCACTAGTAGGAGTGAGAAAAACATCACGGGGTGGTGTGCCTTGTATGGGTGTGTGTTACATTAGATTCACTAGTAGGAGTGAGAAAAACATCACGGGGTTGTGCGCCTTGTATGGGTGTGTGTTACATTACATTCACTAGTAGGAGTGAGAAAAACATCACGTGGTGGTGCGCATTGTATGGGTGTGTGTTACATTACATTCACTAGTAGGAGTGAGAAAAACATCACAGGGTGGTGCGCTTTGTATGGGTGTGTGTTACATTACATTCACTAGTAGGAGTGAGAAAAACATCACGGGGTGGTGCGCCTTGTATGGGTGTGTGTTACATTAGATTCACTAGTAGGAGTGAGAAAAACATCACGGGGTGGTGCGCCTTGTATGGGTGTGTGTTACATTAGATTCACTAGTAGGAGTGAGAAAAACATCACGGGGTGGTGCGCCTTGTATGGGTGTGTGTTACATTAGATTCACTAGTAGGAGTGAGAAAAACATCACGGGGTGGTGCACCTTGTATGGGTGTGTGTTACATTAGATTCACTAGTAGGAGTGAGAAAAACATCACGCGGTGGTGCGCCTTCTATGGGTGTGTGTTACATTAGATTCACTAGTAGGAGTGAGAAAAACATCACGGGGTTGTGCGCCTTCCATGGGTGTGTGTTACATTAGATTCACTAGTAGGAGTGAGAAAAACATCACGGGGTGGTGCGCATTGTATGGGTGTGTGTTACATTAGATTCACTAGTAGGAGTGAGAAAAACATCACGGGGTGGTGCGCATTGTATGGGTGTGTGTTACATTAGATTCACTAGTAGGAGTGAGAAAAACATCACGGGGTGGTGCGCCTTGTATGGGTGTGTGTTACATTACATTCACTAATAGGAGTGAGAAAAACATCACGGGGTGGTGCGCCTTGTATGGGTGTGTGTTACATTAGATTCACTAGTAGGAGTGAGAAAAACATCACGGGGTGGTGCGCATTGTATGGGTGTGTGTTACATTAGATTCACTAGTAGGAGTGAGAAAAACATCACGGGGTGGTGCGCATTGTATGGGTGTGTGTTACATTAGATTCACTAGTAGGAGTGAGAAAAACATCACTGGGTGGTGCGCATTGTATGGGTGTGTGTTACATTTGATTCACTAGTAGGAGTGAGAAAAACATCACGGGGTGGTGCGCATTGTATGGGTGTGTGTTACATTAGATTCACTAGTAGGAGTGAGAAAAACATCATGGGGTGGTGCGCATTGTATGGCTGTGTGTTACATTACATTCACTAGTAGGAGTGAGAAAAACATCACGGGGTGGTGCGCATTGTATGGGTGTGTGTTACATTACATTCACTAGTAGGAGTGAGAAAAACATCACGGGGTGGTGCGCATTGTATGGGTGTGTGTTACATTACATTCACTAGTAGGAGTGAGAAAAACATCACGGGGTGGTGCGCATTGTATGGGTGTGTGTTACATTACATTCACTAGTAGGAGTGAGAAAAACATCACGGGGTGGTGCGCATCGTATGGGTGTGTGTTACATTAGATTCACTAGTAGGAGTGAGAAAATCATCACGGGGTGGTGCGCATTGTATGGGTGTGTGTTACATTAGATTCACTAGTAGCAGTGAGAAAATCATCACGGGGTGGTGCGAATTGTATGGGTGTGTGTTACATTAGATTCACTAGTAGCAGTGAGAAAAGCATCACGGGGTGGTGCGCCTTGTATGGGTGTGTGTTACATTACATTCACTAGTAGGAGTGAGAAAAACATCACGGGGTGGTGCGCCTTGTATGGGTGTGTGTTACATTACATACACTAGTAGGAGTGAGAAAAACATCACGGGGTTGTGCGCCTTGTATGGGTGTGTGTTACATTACATTCACTAGTAGGAGTGAGAAAAACATCACAGGGTGGTGCGCTTTGTATGGGTGTGTGTTACATTACATTCACTAGTAGGAGTGAGAAAAACATCACGGGGTGGTGCGCCTTGTATGGGTGTGTGTTACATTAGATTCACTAGTAGGAGTGAGAAAAACATCACGGGGTGGTGCGCCTTGTATGGGTGTGTGTTACATTAGATTCACTAGTAGGAGTGAGAAAAACATCACGGGGTGGTGCGCCTTGTATGGGTGTGTGTTACATTAGATTCACTAGTAGGAGTGAGAAAAACATCACGGGGTGGTGCGCCTTGTATGGGTGTGTGTTACATTAGATTCACTAGTAGGAGTGAGAAAAACATCACGCGATGGTGCGCCTTCTATGGGTGTGTGTTACATTAGATTCACTAGTAGGAGTGAGAAAAACATCACGGGGTTGTGCGCCTTCTATGGGTGTGTGTTACATTAGATTCACTAGTAGGAGTGAGAAAAACATCACGGGGTGGTGCGCATTGTATGGGTGTGTGTTACATTAGATTCACTAGTAGGAGTGAGAAAAACATCACGGGGTGGTGCGCATTGTATGGGTGTGTGTTACATTAGATTCACTAGTAGGAGTGAGAAAAACATCACGGGGTGGTGCGCCTTGTATGGGTGTGTGTTACATTACATTCACTAATAGGAGTGAGAAAAACATCACGGGGTGGTGCGCCTTGTATGGGTGTGTGTTACATTAGAATCACTAGTAGGAGTGAGAAAAACATCACGGGGTGGTGCGCATTGTATGGGTGTGTGTTACATTAGATTCACTAGTAGGAGTGAGAAAAACATCACGGGGTGGTGCGCATTGTATGGGTGTGTGTTACATTAGATTCACTAGTAGGAGTGAGAAAAACATCACTGGGTTGTGCGCATTGTATGGGTGTGTGTTACATTTGATTCACTAGTAGGAGTGAGAAAAACATCACGGGGTGGTGCGCATTGTATGGGTGTGTGTTACATTAGATTCACTAGTAGGAGTGAGAAAAACATCACGGGGTGGTGCGCATTGTATGGGTGTGTGTTACATTACATTCACTAGTAGGAGTGAGAAAAACATCACGGGGTGGTGCGCATTGTATGGGTGTGTGTTACATTACATTCACTAGTAGGAGTGAGAAATACATCACGGGGTGGTGCGCATTGTATGGGTGTGTGTTACATTACATTCACTAGTAGGAGTGAGAAAAACATCACGGGGTGGTGCGCATTGTATGGGTGTGTGTTACATTAGTTTCACTAGTAGGAGTGAGAAAATCATCACGGGGTGGTGCGCATTGTATGGGTGTGTGTTACATTAGATTCACTAGTAGCAGTGAGAAAAACATCACGGGGTGGTGCGCATTGTATGGGTGTGTGTTACATTAGATTCACTAGTAGCAGTGAGAAAAACATCACGGGGTGGTGCGCATTGTATGGGTGTGCGTTACATTAGATTCACTAGTAGCAGTGAGAAAAACATCACGGGGTGGTGCGCATTGTATGGGTGTGTTTTACATTAGATTCACTAGTAGGAGTGAGAAAAACGTCACGGTGTGGTGCGCCTTGTATGGGTGTGTGTCACATTAGATTCACTAATAGGAGTGAGAAAAACATCACGGTGTGGTGCGCCTTGTATGTGTGTGTGTCACATTAGATTCACTAGTGGGAGTTAGAAAAACATCACGAGGTGGTTCGCCTTGTATGGGTGTGTGTCACATTACATTCACTACTAGGAGTGAGAAAGCATCACGGGGTGGTGCGCCTTGTATGGGTGTGTGTCACATTACATTCACTAGTAGGAGTGAGGAAAACATCACGGGGTGGTGCGCCTTGTATGGGTGTGTGTCACATTAGATTCACTAGTAGAATTGAGAAAAACATCACGGGGTAGTGCGCATTGTATGGGTGTGTGTCACATTAGATTCACTAGTAGGAGTCAGAAAAACATCACGGGGTGGTGCGCATTGTATGGGTGTGTGTCACATTAGATTCACTATTAGGAGTGACAAAAACATCACGGTGTGGTGAGCATTGAATGGGTGTTTGTTACATTAGATTCACTAGTAGGAGTGAGAAAAACATCACGGTGTGGTGCGCATTGTATGGGTGTGTGTTACATTAGATTCACTAGTAGGAGTGAGAAAAACGTGACGGGGTGGTGCGCCTTGTATGGGTGTGTGTTACATTACATTCACTAGTAGGAGTGAGAAAAACATCACGGGGTGGTGCGCCTTGTATGGGTGTGTGTTACATTAGATTCACTAGTAGGAGTGAGAACAACATCACGGGGTGGTGCGCCTTGTATGGGTGTGTGTTACATTACATTCTCTAGTAGCAGTGAGAAAAACATCACGGGGTGGTGCGCCTTGTATGGGTGTGTGTTACATTACATTCTCTAGTAGCAGTGAGAAAAACATCACGGGGTGGTGCGCATTGTATGGGTGTGTGTTACATTAGATTCACTAGGAGCAGTGAGAAAAACATCACGGGGTGGTGCGCATTGTATGGGTGTGTGTTACATTAGATTCACTAGTAGCAGTGAGAAAAACATCACGAGGGGGTGCGCATTGTATGGGTGTGTGTTACATTAGATTCACTAGTAGCAGTGAGAAAAACATCACGGGGTGGTGCGCATTGTATGGGTGTGTGTTACATTAGATTCACTAGTAGCAGTGAGAAAAACATCACGGGGTGGTGCGCATTGTATGGGTGTGTGTTACATTCGATTCACTAGTAGCAGTGAGAAAAACATCACGGGGTGGTGCGCATTGTATGGGTGTGTGTTACATTCGATTCACTAGTAGCAGTGAGAAAAACATCACGGGGTGGTGTGCATTGTATGGGTGTGTGTTACATTCGATTCACTAGTAGCAGTGAGAAAAACATCACGGGGTGGTGCGCATTGTACGGGTGTGTGTTACATTACATTCACTAGTAGGAGTGAGAAAAACATCACGGGGTGATGCGCATTGTACGGGTGTGTGTTACATTACATTCACTAGTAGGAGTGAGAAAAACATCACGGGGTGGTGCGCATCGTATGGGTGTGTGTTACATTACATTCACTAGTAGGAGTGAGAAAAACATCACGGGGTCGTGCGCATCGTATGGGTGTGTGTTACATTACATTCACTAGTAGGAGTGAGAAAAACATCACGGGGTGGTGCGCATCGTATGGGTGTGTGTTACATTACATTCACTAGTAGGAGTGAGAAAAACATCACGGGGTGGTGCGCATCCTATGGGTGTGTGTTACATTAGATTCACTAGTAGGAGTGAGAAAATCATCACGGGGTGGTGCGCCTTGTATGGGTGTGTGTTACATTAGATTCACTAGTAGCAGTGAGAAAAGCATCACGGGGTGGTGCGCCTTGTATGGGTGTGTGTTACATTAGATTCACTAGTAGCAGTGAGAAAAGCATCACTGGGTGGTGCGCCTTGTATGGGTGTGTGTTACATTAGATTCACTAGTAGCAGTGAGAAAAGCATCACGGGGTGGTGCGCCTTGTATGGGTGTGTGTTACATTACATTCACTAGTAGGAGTGAGAAAAACATCACGGGGTGGTGCGCCCTGTATGGGTGTGTGTTACATTAGATTCACTAGTAGGAGTGAGAAAAACATCACGGGGTGGTGCGCCCTGTATGGGTGTGTGTTACATTAGATTCACTAGTAGGAGTGAGAAAAACATCACGGGGTGGTGCGCCTTGTATGGGTGTGTGTTACATTAGATTCACTAGTAGGAGTGAGAAAAACATCACGGGGTGGTGCGCCTTCTATGGGTGTGTGTTACATTAGATTCACTAGTAGGAGTGAGAAAAACATCACGGGGTGGTGCGCCTTGTATGGGTGTGTGTTACATTAGATTCACTAGTAGGAGTGAGAAAAACATCACGGGGTGGTGCGCATTGTATGGGTGTGTGTTACATTAGATTCACTAGTAGGAGTGAGAAAAACATCACGGGGTGGTGCGCATTGTATGGGTGTGTGTTACATTAGATTCACTAGTAGGAGTGAGAAAAACATCACGGGGTGGTGCGCATTGTATGGGTGTGTGTTACATTACATTCACTAGTAGGAGTGAGAAAAACATCACGGGGTGGTGCGCATTGTATGGGTGTGTGTTACATTACATTCACTAGTAGGAGTGAGAAAAACATCACGGGGTGGTGCGCATTGTATGGGTGTGTGTTACATTACATTCACTAGTAGGAGTGAGAAAAACATCACGGGGTGGTGCGCATTGTATGGGTGTGTGTTACATTAAATTCACTAGTAGGAGTGGGAAAAACATCACGGGGTGGTGCGCATTGTATGGGTGTGTGTTACATTACATTCACTAGTAGGAGTGAGAAAAACATCACGGGGTGGTGCGCATTGTATGGGTGTGTGTTACATTAGATTCACTAGTAGGAGTAAGAAAATAATCACGGGGTGGTGCGCATTGTATGGGTGTGTGTTACATTAGATTCACTAGTAGGAGTGAGAAAAACATCACGGGGTGGTGCGCATTGTATGGGTGTGTGTTACATTAGATTCACTAGTAGGAGTGAGAAAAACATCACGGGGTGGTGCGCATTGTATGGGTGTGTGTTACATTAGATTCAGTAGTAGGAGTGAGAAAAACATCACGGGGTGGTGCGCATTGTTTGGGTGTGTGTTACATTAGATTCACTAGTAGGAGTGAGAAAAACATCACGGGGTGGTGCGCATTGTATGGGTTTGTGTTACATTACATTCACTAGTAGGAGTGAGAAAAACATCACGGGGTGGTGCGCATTGTATGGGTGTGTGTTACATTACATTCACTAGTAGGAGTGAGAAAAACATCACGGGGTGGTGCGCATTGTATGGGTGTGTGTTACATTACATTCACTAGTAGGAGTGAGAAAAACATCACGGGGTGGTGCGCATTGTATGGGTGTGTGTTACATTAGATTCACTAGTAGGAGTGAGAAAATCATCACGGGGTGGTGCGCATTGTATGGGTGTGTGTTACATTAGATTCACTAGTAGCAGTGAGAAAAACATCACGGGGTGGTGCCCATTGTATGGGTGTGTGTTACATTAGATTCACTAGTAGCAGTGAGAAAAACATCACAGGGTGGTGCGCATTGTATGGGTGTGTGTTACATTAGATTCACTAGTAGCAGTGAGAAAAACATCACGGGGTGGTGCGCATTGTATGGGTGTGTGTGACATTAGATTCACTAGTAGGAGTGAGAAAAACATCACGGGGTGGTGCGCCTTGTATGGGTGTGTGTCACATTAGATTCACTAGTAGGAGTAGGAAAAACATCACGGTGTGGTGCGCCTTGTATGTGTGTGTGTCACATTAGATTCAGTAGTAGGAGTTAGAAAAACATCACGGGGTGGTTCGCCTTGTATGGGTGTGTGTCACATTACATTCACTACTAGGAGTGAGAAAACATCACGGGGTGGTGGGCCTTGTATGGGTGTGTGTCACATTACATTCACTAGTAGGAGTGAGAAAAACATCACGGGGTGGTGCGACTTGTATGGGTGTGTGTCACATTAGATTCACTAGTAGGAGTGAGAAAAACATCACGGTGTGGTGCGCCTTGTATGTGTGTGTGTCACATTAGATTCACTAGTAGGAGTTAGAAAAACATCACGGGGTGGTTCGCCTTGTATGGGTGTGTGTCACATTACATTCACTACTAGGAGTGAGAAAACATCACGGGGTGGTGCGCCTTGTATGGGTGTGTGTCACATTAGATTCACTAGTAGGATTGAGAAAAACATCACGGGGTGGTGCGCATTGTATGGGTGTGTTTCACATTAGATTCACTAGTAGGATTGAGAAAAACATCACGGGGTGGTGCGCATTGTATGGGTGTGTGTCACATTAGATTCACTATTAGGAGTGAGAAAAACATCACGGTGTGGTGAGCATTGAATGGGTGTTTGTCACATTAGATTCACTAGTAGGAGTGAGAAAAACATCACGGGGTGGTGCGCATTGTATGGGTGTGTGTCACATTAGATTCACTAGTAGGAGTGAGAAAAACATGACGGGGTGGTGCGCCTTGTATGGGTGTGTGTTACATTACATTCACTAGTAGGAGTGAGAAAAACATCACGGGGTGGTGCGCCTTGTATGGGTGTGTGTTACATTAGATTCACTAGTAGGAGTGAGAAAAACATCACGGGGTGGTGCGCCTTGTATGGGTGTGTGTTACATTACATTCTCTAGTAGCAGTGAGAAAAACATCACGGGGTGGTGCGCATTGTATAGGTGTGTGTTACATTAGATTCACTAGTAGGAGTGAGAAAAACATCACGGGGTGGTGCGCATTGTATGGGTGTGTGTTACATTAGATTCACTAGTAGGAGTGAGAAAAACATCACGGGGTGGTGCGCATTGTATGGGTGTGTGTTACATTAGATTCACTAGTAGGAGTGAGAAAAACATCACGGGGTGGTGCGCATTGTATGGGTGTGTGTTACATTAGATTCACTAGTAGGAGTGAGAAAAACATCACGGGGTGGTGCGCATTGTATGGGTGTGTGTTACATTTGATTCACTAGTAGGAGTGAGAAAAACATCACGGGGTGGTGCGCATTGTATGGGTGTGTGTTACATTAGATTCACTAGTAGGAGTGAGAAAAACATCACGGGGTGGTGCGCATTGTATGGGTGTGTGTTACATTAGATTCACTAGTAGGAGTGAGAAAAACATCACGGGGTGGTGCGCATTGTATGGGTGTGTGTTACATTACATTCACTAGTAGGAGTGAGAAAAACATCACGGGGTGGTGCGCATTGTATGGGTGTGTGTTACATTAGATTCAGTAGTAGGAGTGAGAAAAACATCACGGTGTGGTGCGCATTGTATGGGTGTGTGTTACATTAGATTCACTAGTAGGAGTGAGAAAAACATCACGGTGTGGTGCGCATTGTATGGGTGTGTGTTACATTAGATTCACTAGTAGGAGTGAGAAAAACATCACGGGGTGGTGCGCATTGTATGGGTGTGTGTTACATTAGATTCACTAGGAGCAGTGAGAAAAACATCACGGGGTGGTGCGCATTGTATGGGTGTGTGTTACATTAGATTCACTAGGAGCAGTGAGAAAAACATCACGGGGTGGTGCGCATTGTATGGGTGTGTGTTACATTAGATTCACTAGTAGCAGTGAGAAAAACATCACGGGGTGGTGCGCATTGTATGGGTGTGTGTTACATTAGATTCACTAGTAGCAGTGAGAAAAACATCACGGGGTGGTGCGCATTGTATGGGTGTGTGTTACATTAGATTCACTAGTAGCAGTGAGAAAAACATCACGGGGTGGTGCGCATTGTATGGGTGTGTGTTACATTAGATTCACTAGTAGCAGTGAGAAAAACATCACGGGGTGGTGCGCATTGTATGGGTGTGTGTTACATTCGATTCACTAGTAGCAGTGAGAAAAACATCACGGGGTGGTGCGCATTGTATGGGTGTGTGTTACATTCGATTCACTAGTAGCAGTGAGAAAAACATCACGGGGTGGTGCGCATTGTATGGGTGTGTGTTACATTCGATTCACTAGTAGCAGTGAGAAAAACATCACGGGGTGGTGCGCATTGTATGGGTGTGTGTTACATTCGATTCACTAGTAGCAGTGAGAAAAACATCACGGGGTGGTGCGCATTGTATGGGTGTGTGTTACATTCGATTCACTAGTAGCAGTGAGTAAAACATCACGTGGTGGTGCGCATTGTATGGGTGTGTGTTACATTCGATTCACTAGTAGCAGTGAGAAAAACATCACGGGGTGGTGCGCATTGTATGGGTGTGTGTTACATTAGATTCACTAGTAGCAGTGAGAAAAACATCACGGGGTGGTGCGCATTGTATGGGTGTGTGTTACATTAGATTCACTAGTAGGATTGAGAAAAACATCACGGGGTGGTGCGCATTGTATGGGTGTGTGTCACATTAGATTCACTAGTAGGAGTGACAAAAACATCACGGGGTGGTGCGCATTGTATGGGTGTGTGTCACATTAGATTCACTAGTAGGAGTGAGAAAAACATCACGGGGTGGTGCGCATTGAATGGGTGTGTGTCACATTAGATTCACTAGTAGGAGTGAGAAAAACATCACGGGGTGGTGCGCATTGTATGGGTGTGTGTCACATTAGATTCACTAGTAGGAGTGAGAAAAACATCACGGGGTGGTGCGCCTTGTATGGGTGTGTGTCACATTAGATTCACTAGTAGGTGTGAGAAAAACATCACGGGGTGGTGCGCCTTGTATGAGTCTGTGTCACATTAGATTCCCTAGTAGGAGTGAGAAAAACATCACAGGGTGGTGCGCCTTGTACGGGTGTGTGTCACATTTGATTCACTAGTAGGAGTGAGAAAAACATCACGGGGTGGTGGGCATTGTACGGGTGTGTGTCACATTAGATTCACTAGTAGGAGTGAGAAAAACATCACGGGGTGGTGCGCATTGTACGGGTGTGTGTCACATTAGATTCACTAGTAGGAGTGAGAAAAACATCACGGGGTGGTGCGCATTGTACGGGTGTGTGTCACATTAGATTCACTAGTAGGAGTGAGAAAAACATCACGGGGTGGTGCGCATTGTACGGGTGTGTGTCACATTAGATTCACTAGTAGGAGTGAGAAAAACATCACGGGGTGGTGCGCATTGTACGGGTGTGTGTTACATTAGATTCACTAGTAGGAGTGAGAAAAACATCACGGGGTGGTGCGCATTGTACGGGTGTGTGTTACATTACATTCACTAGTAGGAGTGAGAAAAACATCACGGGGTGGTGCGCATAGTACGGGTGTGTGTTACATTAGATTCACTAGTAGGAGTGAGGAAAACATCACGGGGTGGTGCGCATTGTATGGGTGTGTGTTACATTACATTCACTAGTAGGAGTGAGAAAAACATCACGGGGTGGTGCGCATTGTATGGGTGTGTGTTACATTACATTCACGAGTAGGAGTGAGAAAAACATCACGGGGTGGTGCGCATCGTATGGGTGTGTGTTACATTACATTCACGAGTAGGAGTGAGAAAAACATCACGGGGTGGTGCGCATCGTATGGGTGTGTGTTACATTACATTCACTCGTAGGAGTGAGAAAAACATCACGGGGTGGTGCGCATCGTATGGGTGTGTGTTACATTACATTCACTAGTAGGAGTGAGAAAAACATCACGGGGTGGTGCGCATCGTATGGGTGTGTGTTACATTAGATTCACTAGTAGGAGTGAGAAAATCATCACGGGGTCGTGCGCATCGTATGGGTGTGTGTTACATTAGATTCACTAGTAGCAGTGAGAAAAACATCACTGGGTGGTGCGCCTTGTATGGGTGTGTGTTACATTAGATTCACTAGTAGCAGTGAGAAAAGCATCACGGGGTGGTGCGCCTTGTATGGGTGTGTGTTACATTAGATTCACTAGTAGGAGTGAGAAAAACATCACGGGGTGGTGCGCCTTGTATGGGTGTGTGTTACATAAGATTCACTAGTAGGAGTGAGAAAAACATCACGGGGTGGTGCGCCTTGTATGGGTGTGTGTTACATTAGATTCACTAGTAGGAGTGAGAAAAACATCACGGGGTGGTGCGCCTTGTATGGGTGTGTGTTACATTAGATTCACTAGTAGGAGTGAGAAAAACATCACGGGGTGGTGCGCATTGTACGGGTGTGTGTTACATTAGATTCACTAGTAGGAGTGAGAAAAACATCACGGGGTGGTGCGCATTGTACGGGTGTGTGTTACATTACATTCACTAGTAGGAGTGAGAAAAACATCACGGGGTGGTGCGCATTGTACGGGTGTGTGTTACATTACATTCACTAGTAGGAGTGAGAAAAACATCACGGGGTGGTGCGCATTGTATGGGTGTGTGTTACATTAGATTCACTAGTAGGAGTGAGAAAATCATCACGGGGTGGTGCGCCTTGTATGGGTGTGTGTTACATTAGATTCACTAGTAGCAGTGAGAAAAGCATCACGGGGTGGTGCGCCTTGTATGGGTGTGTGTTACATTAGATTCACTAGTAGGAGTGAGAAAAACATCACGGGGTGGTGCGCCTTGTATGGGTGTGTGTTACATAAGATTCACTAGTAGGAGTGAGAAAAACATCACGGGGTGGTGCGCCTTGTATGGGTGTGTGTTACATTAGATTCACTAGTAGGAGTGAGAAAAACATCACGGGGTGGTGCGCCTTGTATGGGTGTGTGTTACATTAGATTCACTAGTAGGAGTGAGAAAAACATCACGGGGTGGTGCGCATTGTACGGGTGTGTGTTACATTACATTCACTAGTAGGAGTGAGAAAAACATCACGGGGTGGTGCGCATAGTACGGGTGTGTGTTACATTAGATTCACTAGTAGGAGTGAGAAAATCATCACGGGGTGGTGCGCATTGTATGGGTGTGTGTTACATTAGATTCACTAGTAGCAGTGAGAAAAACATCACTGGGTGGTGCGCCTTGTATGGGTGTGTGTTACATTAGATTCACTAGTAGCAGTGAGAAAAGCATCACGGGTGGTGCGCCTTGTATGGGTGTGTGTTACATTAGATTCACTAGTAGGAGTGAGAAAAACATCACGGGGTGGTGCGCCTTGTATGGGTGTGTGTTACATAAGATTCACTAGTAGGAGTGAGAAAAACATCACGGGGTGGTGCGCCTTGTATGGGTGTGTGTTACATTAGATTCACTAGTAGGAGTGAGAAAAACATCACGGGGTGGTGCGCCTTGTATGGGTGTGTGTTACATTAGATTCACTAGTAGGAGTGAGAAAAACATCACGGGGTGGTGCGCATTGTACGGGTGTGTGTTACATTAGATTCACTAGTAGGAGTGAGAAAAACATCACGGGGTGGTGCGCATTGTACGGGTGTGTGTTACATTACATTCACTAGTAGGAGTGAGAAAAACATCACGGGGTGGTGCGCATAGTATGGGTGTGTGTTACATTAGATTCACTAGTAGGAGTGAGAAAAACATCACGGGGTGGTGCGCATTGTATGGGTGTGTGTTACATTACATTCACTAGTAGGAGTGAGAAAAACATCACGGGGTGGTGCGCATCGTATGGGTGTGTGTTACATTACATTCACTAGTAGGAGTGAGAAAAACATCACGGGGTGGTGCGCATCGTATGGGTGTGTGTTACATTACATTCACTAGTAGGAGTGAGAAAAACATCACGGGGTGGTGCGCATCGTATGGGTGTGTGTTACATTACATTCACTAGTAGGAGTGAGAAAAACATCACGGGGTAGTGCGCATCGTATGGGTGTGTGTTACATTACATTCACTAGTAGGAGTGAGAAAAACATCACGGGGTGGTGCGCATCGTATGGGTGTGTGTTACATTACATTCACTAGTAGGAGTGAGAAAAACATCACGGGGTGGTGCGCATCGTATGGATGTGTGTTACATTACATTCACTAGTAGGAGTGAGAAAAACATCACGGGGTGGTGCGCATCGTATGGGTGTGTGTTACATTAGATTCACTAGTAGGAGTGAGAAAATCATCACGGGGTGGTGCGCATCGTATGGGTGTGTGTTACATTAGATTCACTAGTAGCAGTGAGAAAAACATCACTGGGTGGTGCGCCTTGTATGGGTGTGTGTTACATTAGATTCACTAGTAGCAGTGAGAAAAGCATCACGGGGTGGTGCGCCTTGTATGGGTGTGTGTTACATTAGATTCACTAGTAGGAGTGAGAAAAACATCACGGGGTGGTGCGCCTTGTATGGGTGTGTGTTACATAAGATTCACTAGTAGGAGTGAGAAAAACATCACGGGGTGGTGCGCCTTGTATGGGTGTGTGTTACATTAGATTCACTAGTAGGAGTGAGAAAAACATCACGGAGTGGTGCGCCTTGTATGGGTGTGTGTTACATTAGATTCACTAGTAGGAGTGAGAAAAACATCACGGGGTGGTGCGCCTTGTATGGGTGTGTATTACATTAGATTCACTAGTAGGAGTGAGAAAAACATCACGGGGTGGTGCGCCTTGTATGGGTGTGTGTTACATTAGATTCACTAGTAGGAGTGAGAAAAACATCACGGGGTGTGCGCCTTGTATGGGTGTGTGTTACATTAGATTCACTAGTAGGAGTGAGAAAAACATCACGGGGTGGTTGCGCATTGTATGGGTGTGTGTTACATTAGATTCACTAGTAGGAGTGAGAAAAACATCACGGGTTGGTGCGCATTGTATGGGTGTGTTTTACATTAGATTCACTAGTAGGAGTGAGAAAAACATCACGGGGTGGTGCGCATTGTATGGGTGTGTGTTACATTAGATTCACAAGTAGGAGTGAGAAACACATCACGGGGTGGTGCGCATTGTATGGGTGTGTGTTACATTAGATTCACTAGTAGGAGTGAGAAAAACATCACGGGGTGGTGCGCATTGTATGGGTGTGTGTTACATTACATTCACTAGTAGGAGTGAGAAAAACATCTCGGGGTGGTGCGCATTGTATGGGTGTGTGTTACATTACATTCACTAGTAGGAGTGAGTAAAACATCACGGGGTGGTGCGCATTGTATGGGTGTGTGTTACATTAAATTCACTAGTAGGAGTGAGAAAAACATCACGGGGTGGTGCGCATTGTATGGGTGTGTATTACATTACATTCACTAGTAGGAGTGGGAAAAACATCACGGGGTGGTGCGCATTGTATGGGTGTGTGTTACATTACATTCACTAGTAGGAGTGAGAAAAACATCACGGGGTGGTGCGCATTGTATGGGTGTGTGTTACATTAGATTCACTAGTAGGAGTAAGAAAATAATCACGGGGTGGTGCGCATTGTATGGGTGTGTGTTACATTAGATTCACTAGTAGGAGTGAGAAAAACATCACGGGGTGGTGCGCATTGTATGGGTGTGTGTTACATTAGATTCACTAGTAGGAGTGAGAAAAACATCACTGGGTGGTGCGCATTGTATGGGTGTGTGTTACATTAGATTCACTAGTAGGAGTGAGAAAAACATCACGGGGTGGTGCGCATTGTATGGTTGTGTGTTACATTAGATTCACTAGTAGGAGTGAGAAAAACATCACGGTGTGGTGCGCATTGTATGGGTGTGTGTTACATTAGATTCACTAGTAGGAGTGAGAAAAACATCACGGGGTGGTGCGCATTGTATGGGTGTGTGTTACATTACATTCACTAGTAGGAGTGAGAAAAACATCACGGAGTGGTGCGCATTGTATGGGTGTGTGTTACATTACATTCACTAGTAGGAGTGAGAAAAACATCACGGGGTGGTGCGCATTGTATGGGTGTGTGTTACATTAGATTCACTAGTAGGAGTGAGAAAAACATCACGGGGTGGTGCGCATTGTATGGGTGTGTGTTACATTACATTCACTAGTAGGAGTGAGAAAAACATCACGGGGTGGTGCGCATTGTATGGGTGTGTGTTACATTAGATTCACTAGTAGGAGTGAGATAATCATCACGGGGTGGTGCGCATTGTATGGGTGTGTGTTACATTAGATTCACTAGTAGCAGTGAGAAAAACATCACGGGGTGGTGCGCATTGTATGGGTGTGTGTTACATTAGATTCACTAGTAGCAGTGAGAAATACATCACGGGGTGGTGCGCATTGTATGGGTGTGTGTTACATTAGATTCACTAGTAGCAGTGAGAAAAAACATCACGGGGTGGTGCGCATTGTATGGGTGTGTGTTACATTAGATTCACTAGTAGGAGTGAGAAAAACATCACGGGGTGGTGCGCCTTGTATGGGTGTGTGTCACATTAGATTCACTAGTATTAGTGAGAAAAACATCACGGTGTGGTGCGCCTTGTATGTGTGTGTGTCACATTAGATTCACTAATAGGAGTGAGAAAAACATCACGGGGTGGTTCGCCTTGTATGGGTGTGTGTCATATTACATTCACTAGTAGCAGTGAGAAAAGCATCACGGGGTGGTGCGCCTTGTATGGGTGTGTGTTACATTAGATTCACTAGTAGGAGTGAGAAAAACATCACGGGGTGGTGCGCCTTGTATGGGTGTGTGTTACATAAGATTCACTAGTAGGAGTGAGAAAAACATCACGGGGTGGTGCGCCTTGTATGGGTGTGTGTTACATTATATTCACTAGTAGGAGTGAGAAAAACATCACGGGGTGGTGCGCCTTGTATGGGTGTGTGTTACATTAGATCACTAGTAGAAAAAAACATCACGGGGTGGTGGCGCCTTGTATGGGTGTGTATTACATTAGATTCACTAGTAGGAGTGAGAAAAACATCACGGGGTGGTGTCGCCTTGTATGGGTGTGTGTTTACATTAGATTCACTAGTAGGAGTGAGAAAAAACATCACGGGGTGGTGCGCCTTGTATGGGTGTGTGTTACATTAGATTCACTAGTAGGAGTGAGAAAAAACATCACGGGGTGGTGCGCATTGTATGGGTGTGTGTTACATTAGATTCACTAGTAGGAGTGAGAAAAACATCACGGGTTGGTGTGCATTGTATGGGTGTGTTTTACATTAGATTCACTAGTAGGAGTGAGAAAAACATCACGGGGTGGTGCGCATTGTATGGGTGTGTGTTACATTAGATTCACAAGTAGGAGTGAGAAACACATCACGGGGTGGTGCGCATTGTATGGTGTGTGTTACATTAGATTCACTAGTAGGAGTGAGAAAAACATCACGGGGTGGTGCGCATTGTATGGGTGTGTGTTACATTACATTCACTAGTAGGAGTGAGAAAAACATCTCGGGTGGTGCGCATTGTATGGGTGTGTGTTACATTACATTCACTAGTAGGAGTGAGAAAAACATCACGGGGTGGTGCGCATTGTATGGGTGTGTGTTACATTAAATTCACTAGTAGGAGTGAGAAAAACATCACGGGGTGGTGCGCATTTTATGGGTGTGTGTTACATTACATTCACTAGTAGGAGTGGGAAAAACATCACGGGGTGGTGCGCATTGTATGGGTGTGTGTTACATTACATTCACTAGTAGGAGTGAGAAAAACATCACGGGGTGGTGCGCATTGTATGGGTGTGTGTTACATTAGATTCACTAGTAGGAGTAAGAAAATAATCACGGGGTGGTGCGCATTGTATGGGTGTGTGTTACATTAGATTCACTAGTAGGAGTGAGAAAAACATCACGGGGTGGTGCGCATTGTATGGGTGTGTGTTACATTAGATTCACTAGTAGGAGTGAGAAAAACATCACTGGGTGGTGCGCATTGTATGGGTGTGTGTTACATTAGATTCACTAGTAGGAGTGAGAAAAACATCACGGGGTGGTGCGCATTGTATGGTTGTGTGTTACATTAGATTCACTAGTAGGAGTGAGAAAAACATCACGGTGTGGTGCGCATTGTATGGGTGTGTGTTACATTAGATTCACTAGTAGGAGTGAGAAAAACATCACGGGGTGGTGCGCATTGTATGGGTGTGTGTTACATTACATTCACTAGTAGGAGTGAGAAAAACATCACGGGGTGGTGCGCATTGTATGGGTGTGTGTTACATTACATTCACTAGTAGGAGTGAGAAAAACATCACGGGGTGGTGCGCATTGTATGGGTGTGTGTTACATTAGATTCACTAGTAGGAGTGAGAAAAACATCACGGGGTGGTGCGCATTGTATGGGTGTGTGTTACATTACATTCACTAGTAGGAGTGAGAAAAACATCACGGGGTGGTGCGCATTGTATGGGTGTGTGTTACATTAGATTCACTAGTAGGAGTGAGAAAATCATCACGGGGTGGTGCGCATTGTATGGGTGTGTGTTACATTAGATTCACTAGTAGCAGTGAGAAAAACATCACGGGGTGGTGCGCATTGTATGGGTGTGTGTTACATTAGATTCACTAGTAGCAGTGAGAAATACATCACGGGGTGGTGCGCATTGTATGGGTGTGTGTTACATTAGATTCACTAGTAGCAGTGAGAAAAACATCACGGGGTGGTGCGCATTGTATGGGTGTGTGTTACAGTAGATTCACTAGTAGGAGTGAGAAAAACATCACGGGGTGGTGCGCCTTGTATGGGTGTGTGTCACATTAGATTCACTAGTATTAGTGAGAAAAACATCACGGTGTGGTGCGCCTTGTATGTGTGTGTGTCACATTAGATTCACTAATAGGAGTGAGAAAAACATCACGGGGTGGTTCGCCTTGTATGGGTGTGTGTCATATTACATTCACTACTAGGAGTGAGAAAACATCACGGGGTGGTGCGCCTTGTATGGGTGTGTGTCACATTACATTCACTAGTAGGAGTGAGGAAAACATCACGGGGTGATGCGCCTTGTATGGGTGTGTGTCACATTAGATTCACTAGTAGGATTGAGAAAAACATCACGGGGTGGTGCGCATTGTATGGGTGTGTGTTACATTACATTCACTAGTAGGAGTGAGAAAAACATCACGGGGTGGTGCGCATTGTATGGGTGTGTGTTACATTACATTCACTAGTAGGAGTGAGAAAAACATCACGGGGTGGTGCGCATTGTATGGGTGTGTGTTACATTACATTCACTAGTAGGAGTGAGAAAAACATCACGGGGTGGTGCGCATCGTATGGGTGTGTGTTACATTACATTCACTAGTAGGAGTGAGAAAAACATCACGGGGTGGTGCGCATCGTATGGGTGTGTGTTACATTACATTCACTAGTAGGAGTGAGAAAAACATCACGGGGTGGTGCGCATCGTATGGGTGTGTGTTACATTACATTCACTAGTAGGAGTGAGAAAAACATCACGGGGTGGTGCGCATCGTATGGGTGTGTGTTACATTAGATTCACTAGTAGGAGTGTGAAAATCATCACGGGGTGGTGCGCATCGTATGGGTGTGTGTTACATTAGATTCACTAGTAGCAGTGAGAAAAACATCACTGGGTGGTGCGCCTTGTATGGGTGTGTGTTACATTAGATTCACTAGTAGCAGTGAGAAAACCATCACGGGGTGGTGCGCCTTGTATGGGTGTGTGTTACATTACATTCTCTAGTAGGAGTGAGAAAAACATCACGGGGTGGTGCGCATCGTATGGGTGTGTGTTACATTACATTCACTAGTAGGAGTGAGAAAAACATCACGGGGTGGTGCGCATCGTATGGGTGTGTGTTACATTACATTCACTAGTAGGAGTGAGAAAAACATCACGGGGTGGTGCGCATCGTATGGATGTGTGTTACATTACATTCACTAGTAGGAGTGAGAAAAACATCACGGGGTGGTGCGCATCGTATGGGTGTGTGTTACATTAGATTCACTAGTAGGAGTGAGAAAATCATCACGGGGTGGTGCGCATTGTATGGGTGTGTGTTACATTAGATTCACTAGTAGCAGTGAGAAAAACATCACTGGGTGGTGCGCCTTGTATGGGTGTGTGTTACATTAGATTCACTAGTAGCAGTGAGAAAAGCATCACGGGGTGGTGCGCCTTGTATGGGTGTGTGTTACATTAGATTCACTAGTAGGAGTGAGAAAAACATCACGGGGTGGTGCGCCTTGTATGGGTGTGTGTTACATAAGATTCACTAGTAGGAGTGAGAAAAACATCACGGGGTGGTGCGCCTTGTATGGGTGTGTGTTACATTAGATTCACTAGTAGGAGTGAGAAAAACATCACGGGGTGGTGCGCCTTGTACGGGTGTGTGTTACATTAGATTCACTAGTAGGAGTGAGAAAAACATCACGGGGTGGTGCGCATTGTACGGGTGTGTGTTACATTAGATTCACTAGTAGGAGTGAGAAAAACATCACGGGGTGGTGCGCATTGTACGGGTGTGTGTTACATTACATTCACTAGTAGGAGTGAGAAAAACATCACGGGGTGGTGCGCATAGTATGGGTGTGTGTTACATTAGATTCACTAGTAGGAGTGAGAAAAACATCACGGGGTGGTGCGCATTGTATGGGTGTGTGTTACATTACATTCACTAGTAGGAGTGAGAAAAACATCACGGGGTGGTGCGCATTGTATGGGTGTGTGTTACATTACATTCACTAGTAGGAGTGAGAAAAACATCACGGGGTGGTGCGCATCGTATGGGTGTGTGTTACATTACATTCACGAGTAGGAGTGAGAAAAACATCACGGGGTGGTGCGCATCGTATGGGTGTGTGTTACATTACATTCACTAGTAGGAGTGAGAAAAACATCACGGGGTGGTGCGCATCGTATGGGTGTGTGTTACATTACATTCACTAGTAGGAGTGAGAAAAACATCACGGGGTGGTGCGCATCGTATGGATGTGTGTTACATTACATTCACTAGTAGGAGTGAGAAAAACATCACGGGGTGGTGCGCATCGTATGGGTGTGTGTTACATTAGATTCACTAGTAGGAGTGAGAAAATCATCACGGGGTGGTGCGCATTGTATGGGTGTGTGTTACATTAGATTCACTAGTAGCAGTGAGAAAAACATCACTGGGTGGTGCGCCTTGTATGGGTGTGTGTTACATTAGATTCACTAGTAGCAGTGAGAAAAGCATCACGGGGTGGTGCGCCTTGTATGGGTGTGTGTTACATTAGATTCACTAGTAGGAGTGAGAAAAACATCACGGGGTGGTGCGCCTTGTATGGGTGTGTGTTACATAAGATTCACTAGTAGGAGTGAGAAAAACATCACGGGGTGGTGCGCCTTGTATGGGTGTGTGTTACATTAGATTCACTAGTAGGAGTGAGAAAAACATCACGGGGTGGTGCGCCTTGTATGGGTGTGTGTTACATTAGATTCACTAGTAGGAGTGAGAAAAACATCACGGGGTGGTGCGCATTGTATGGGTGTGTGTTACATTAGATTCACTAGTAGGAGTGAGAAAAACATCACGGGTTGGTGCGCATTGTATGGGTGTGTTTTACATTAGATTCACTAGTAGGAGTGAGAAAAACATCACGGGGTGGTGCGCATTGTATGGGTGTGTGTTACATTAGATTCACAAGTAGGAGTGAGAAACACATCACGGGGTGGTGCGCATTGTATGGGTGTGTGTTACATTAGATTCACTAGTAGGAGTGAGAAAAACATCACGGGGTGGTGCGCATTGTATGGGTGTGTGTTACATTACATTCACTAGTAGGAGTGAGAAAAACATCTCGGGGTGGTGCGCATTGTATGGGTGTGTGTTACATTACTTTCACTAGTAGGAGTGAGAAAAACATCACGGGGTGGTGCGCATTGTATGGGTGTGTGTTACATTAAATTCACTAGTAGGAGTGAGAAAAACATCACGGGGTGGTGCGCATTGTATGGGTGTGTGTTACATTACATTCACTAGTAGGAGTGGGAAAAACATCACGGGGTGGTGCGCATTGTATGGGTGTGTGTTACATTACATTCACTAGTAGGAGTGAGAAAAACATCACGGGGTGGTGCGCATTGTATGGGTGTGTGTTACATTAGATTCACTAGTAGGAGAAAGAAAATAATCACGGGGTGGTGCGCATTGTATGGGTGTGTGTTACATTAGATTCACTAGTAGGAGTGAGAAAAACATCACGGGGTGGTGCGCATTGTATGGGTGTGTGTTACATTAGATTCACTAGTAGGTGTGAGAAAAACATCACTGGGTGGTGCGCATTGTATGGGTGTGTGTTACATTAGATTCACTAGTAGGAGTGAGAAAAACATCACGGGGTGGTGCGCATTGTATGGTTGTGTGTTACATTAGATTCACTAGTAGGAATGAGAAAAACATCACGGTGTGGTGCGCATTGTATGGGTGTGTGTTACATTAGATTCACTAGTAGGAGTGAGAAAAACATCACGGGGTGGTGCGCATTGTATGGGTGTGTGTTACATTACATTCACTAGTAGGAGTGAGAAAAACATCACGGGGTGGTGCGCATTGTATGGGTGTGTGTTACATTACATTCACTAGTAGGAGTGAGAAAAACATCACGGGGTGGTGCGCATTGTATGGGTGTGTGTTACATTAGATTCACTAGTAGGAGTGAGAAAAACATCACGGGGTGGTGCGCATTGTATGGGTGTGTGTTACATTACATTCACTAGTAGGAGTGAGAAAAACATCACGGGGTGGTGCGCATTGTATGGGTGTGTGTTACATTAGATTCACTAGTAGGAGTGAGAAAATCATCACGGGGTGGTGCGCATTGTATGGGTGTGTGTTACATTAGATTCACTAGTAGCAGTGAGAAAAACATCACGGGGTGGTGCGCATTGTATGGGTGTGTGTTACATTAGATTCACTAGTAGCAGTGAGAAATACATCACGGGGTGGTGCGCATTGTATGGGTGTGTGTTACATTAGATTCACTAGTAGGAGTGAGAAAAACATCACGGGGTGGTGCGCATTGTATGGGTGTGTGTTACATTAGATTCACTAGTAGGAGTGAGAAAAACATCACGGGGTGGTGCGCCTTGTATGGGTGTGTGTCACATTAGATTCACTAGTATTAGTGAGAAAAACATCACGGTGTGGTGCGCCTTGTATGTGTGTGTGTCACATTAGATTCACTAATAGGAGTGAGAAAAACATCACGGGGTGGTTCGCCTTGTATGGGTGTGTGTCATATTACATTCACTACTAGGAGTGAGAAAACATCACGGGGTGGTGCGCCTTGTATGGGTGTGAGTCACATTACATTCACTAGTAGGAGTGAGGAAAACATCACGGGGTGGTGCGCCTTGTATGGGTGTGTGTCACATTAGATTCACTAGTAGGATTGAGAAAAACATCACGGGGCGGTGCGCATTGTATGGGTGTGTGTTACATTACATTCACTAGTAGGAGTGAGAAAAACATCACGGGGTGGTGCGCATTGTATGGGTGTGTGTTACATTACATTCACTAGTAGGAGTGAGAAAAACATCACGGGGTGGTGCGCATCGTATGGGTGTGTGTTACATTACATTCACTAGTAGGAGTGAGAAAAACATCACGGGGTGGTGCGCATTGTATGGGTGTGTGTTACATTACATTCACTAGTAGGAGTGAGAAAAACATCACGGGGTGGTGCGCATCGTATGGGTGTGTGTTACATTAGATTCACTAGTAGGAGTGAGAAAATCATCACGGGGTGGTGCGCATCGTATGGGTGTGTGTTACATTAGATTCACTAGTAGCAGTGAGAAAAACATCACTGGGTGGTGCGCCTTGTATGGGTGTGTGTTACATTAGATTCACTAGTAGCAGTGAGAAAACCATCACGGGGTGGTGCGCCTTGTATGGGTGTGTGTTACATTACATTCTCTAGTAGGAGTGAGAAAAACATCACGGGGTGGTGCGCCTTGTATGGGTGTGTGTTACATTAGATTCACTAGTAGGAGTGAGAAAAACATCACGGGGTGGTGCGCCTTGTATGGGTGTGTGTTACATTACATTCTCTAGTAGCAGTGAGAAAAACATCACGGGGTGGTGCGCATTGTATGGGTGTGTGTTACATTACATTCACTAGTAGGAGTGAGAAAAACATCACGGGGTGGTGCGCCTTGTATGGGTGTGTGTTACATTACATTCACTAGTAGGAGTGAGAAAAACATCACGGGGTGGTGCGCATTGTATGGGTGTGTGTTACATTAGATTCACTAGTAGGAGTGAGAAAAACATCACGGGGTGGTGCGCATTGTATGGGTGTCTGTTACATTAGATTCACTAGTAGGAGTGAGAAAAACATCACGGGGTGGTGCGCATTGTATGGGTGTGTGTTACATTAGATTCACTAGTAGGAGTGAGAAAAACATCACGGGGTGGTGCGCATTGTATGGGTGTGTGTTACATTACATTCACTAGTAGGAGTGTGAAAAACATCACGGGGTGGTGCGCATTGTATGGGTGTGTGTTACATTACATTCACTAGTAGGAGTGAGAAAAACATCACGGGGTGGTGCGCATTGTATGGGTGTGTGTTACATTAGATTCACTAGTAGGAGTGAGAAAATCATCACGGGGTGGTTCGCATTGTATGGGTGTGTGTTACATTAGATTCACTAGTAGCAGTGAGAAAAACATCACGGGGTGGTTCGCATTGTATGGGTGTGTGTTACATTAGATTCACTAGTAGCAGTGAGAAAAACATCACGGGGTGGTGCGCATTGTATGGGTGTGTGTTACATTACATTCACTAGTAGGAGTGAGAAAAACATCACGGGGTGGTGCGCATTGTATGGGTGTGTGTTACATTAGATTCACTAGTAGGAGTGAGAAAATCATCACGGGGTGGTGCGCATTGTATGGGTGTGTGTTACATTAGATTCACTAGTAGCAGTGAGAAAAATATCACGGGGTGGTGCGCATTGTATGGGTGTGTGTTACATTAGATTCACTAGTAGCAGTGAGAAAAACATCACGGGGTGGTGCGCATTGTATGGGTGTGTGTTACATTAGATTCACTAGTAGCAGTGAGAAAAACATCACGGGGTGGTGCGCATTGTATGGGTGTGTGTTACATTAGATTCACGAGTAGGAGTGAGAAAAACATCACGGGGTGGTGCGCCTTCTATGGGTGTGTGTCACATTAGATTCACTAGTAGGAGTGAGAAAAACATCACGGTGTGGTGCGCCTTGTATGTGTGTGTGTCACATTAGATTCACTAGTAGGAGTTAGAAAAACATCACGGGGTGGTTCGCCTTGTATGGGTGTGTGTCACATTACATTCACCACTAGGAGTGAGAAAACATCACGGGGTGGTGCGCCTTGTATGGGTGTGTGTCACATTACATTCACTAGTAGGAGTGAGGAAAACATCACGGGGTGGTGCGCCTTGTATGGGTGTGTGTCACATTAGACTCACTAGTAGGATTGAGAAAAACATCACGGGGTGGTGCGCATTGTATGGGTGTGTGTCACATTAGATTCACTAGTAGGAGTCAGAAAAACATCACGGGGTGGTGCGCATTGTATGGGTGTGTGTCACATTAGATTCACTATTAGGAGTGAGAAAAACATCACGGTGTGGTGAGCATTGAATGGGTGTTTGTTACATTAGATTCACTAGTAGGAGTGAGAAAAACATCACGGGGTGGTGCGCATTGTATGGGTGTGTGTTACATTAGATTCACTAGTAGGAGTGAGAAAAACATGACGGGGTGGTGCGCCTTGTATGGGTGTGTGTTACATTACATTCACTAGTAGGAGTGAGAAAAACATCACGGGGTTGTGCGCCTTGTATGGGTGTGTGTTACATTAGATTCACTAGTAGGAGTGAGAAAAACATCACGGGGTGGTGCGCCTTGTATGGGTGTGTGTTACATTACATTCTCTAGTAGCAGTGAGAAAAACATCACGGGGTGGTGCGCCTTGTATGGGTGTGTGTTACATTACATTCACTAGTAGGAGTGAGAAAAATATCACGGGATGGTGCGCCTTGTATGGGTGTGTGTTACATTACATTCACTAGTAGCAGTGAGAAAAACATCACGGGGTGGTGCGCCTTGTATGGGTGTGTGTTACATTAGATTCACTAGTAGTAGTGAGAAAAACATCACGGGGTGGTGCGCATTGTATGGGTGTGTGTTACATTAGATTCACTAGTAGCAGTGAGAAAAACATCACGGGGTGGTGCGCATTGTATGGGTGTGTGTTACATTAGATTCACTAGTAGCAGTGAGAAAAACATCACGGGGTGGTGCGCATTGTATGGGTGTGTGTTACATTACATTCACTAGTAGGAGTGAGAAAAACATCACGGGGTGGTGCGCATTGTATGGGTGTGTGTTACAATTACATTCACTAGTAGCAGTGAGAAAAACATCACGGGGTGGTGCGCATTGTATGGGTGTGTGTTACATTACATTCACTAGTAGCAGTGAGAAAAACATCACGGGGTGGTGCGCATTGTATGGGTGTGTGTTACATTACATTCACTAGCAGCAGTGAGAAAAACCTCACGGGGTGGTGCGCATTGTATGGGTGTGTGTTACATTAGATTGACTAGTAGCAGTGAGAAAAACATCACGGGGTGGTGCGCATTGTATGGGTGTGTGTTACATTAGATTCACTAGTAGCAGTGAGAAAAACATCACGGGGTGGTGCGCCTTGTATGGGTGTGTGTTACATTAGATTCACTAGTAGCAGTGAGAAAAACATCACGGGGTGGTGCGCCTTGTATGGGTGTGTGTTACATTAGATTCACTAGTACGAGTGAGAAAAACATCACGGGGTGGTGCGCCTTGTATGGGTGTGTGTTACATTACATTCACTAGTAGGAGTGAGAAAAACATCAAGGGGTGGTTCGCCTTGTATGGGTGTGTGTTACATTAGATTCACTAGTAAGAGTGAGAAAAATATCACGTGGTGGTGTGCCTTGTATGGGTGTGTGTTACATTACATTCACTAGTAGGAGTGAGAAAAACATCACGGGGTGGTGCGCCTTGTATGGGTGTGTGTTACATTACATTCACTAGTAGGAGTGAGAAAAACATCACGGGGTGGTGCGCCTTGTATGGGTGTGTGTTACATTAGATTCACTAGTAGGAGTGAGAAAAACATCACGGGGTGGTGCGCCTTGTATGGGTGTGTGTTACATTAGATTCACTAGTAGGAGTGAGAAAAACATCACGGGGTGGTGCGCATTGTATGGGTGTGTGTTACATTACATTCACTAGCAGGAGTGAGAAAAACATCACGGGGTGGTGCGCATTGTATGGGTGTGTGTTACATTACATTCACTAGTAGGAGTGAGAAAAACATCACGGGGTGGTGCGCATTGTATGGGTGTGTGTTACATTACATTCACTAGTAGCAGTGAGAAAAACATCACGGGGTGGTGCGCATTGTATGGGTGTGTGTTACATTACATTCACTAGTAGCAGTGAGAAAAACATCACGGGGTGGTGCGCATTGTATGGGTGTGTGTTACATTAGATTCACTAGTAGCAGTGAGAAAAACATCACGGGGTGGTGCGCATTGTATGGGTGTGTGTTACATTACATTCACTAGTAGGAGTGAGATAAACATCACGGGGTGGTGCGCATTGTATGGGTGTGTGTTACATTACATTCACTAGTAGGAGTGAGAAAAACATCACGGGGTGGTGCGCATTGTATGGGTGTGTGTTACATTACATTCTCTAGTAGGAGTGAGAAAAACATCACGGGGTGGTGTGCATTGTATGGGTGTGTGTTACATTAGATTCACTAGTAGGAGTGAGAAAAACATCACGGGGTGGTGCGCATTGTATGGGTGTGTGTTACATTAGATTCACTAGTAGGAGTGAGAAAAACATCACTGGGTGGTGCGCATTGTATGGGTGTGTGTTACATTAGATTCACTAGTAGCAGTGAGAAAAACATCACGTGGTGGTGCGCATTGTATGGGTGTGTGTTACATTACATTCACTAGTAGGAGTGAGATAAACATCACGGGGTGGTGCGCATTGTATGGGTGTGTGTTACATTACATTCACTAGTAGGAGTGAGAAAAACATCACGGGGTGGTGCGCATTGTATGGGTGTGTGTTACATTACATTCTCTAGTAGGAGTGAGAAAAACATCACGGGGTGGTGTGCATTGTGTGGGTGTGTGTTACATTAGATTCACTAGTAGGAGTGAGAAAAACATCACGGGGTGGTGCGCATTGTATGGGTGTGTGTTACATTAGATTCACAAGTGGCAGTGAGAAAAACATCACGGGGTGGTGCGCATTGTATGGGTGTGTGTTACATTACATTCACTAGTAGCAGTGAGAAAAACATCACGGGGTGGTGCGCATTGTATGGGTGTGTGTTACATTACATTCACTAGTAGCAGTGAGAAAAACATCACGGGGTGGTGCGCATTGTATGGGTGTGTGTTACATTACATTCACTAGTAGGAGTGAGAAAAACATCACGGGGTGGTGCGCATTGTATGGGTGTGTGTTACATTACATTCACTAGTAGCAGTGAGAAAAACATCACGGGGTGGTGCGCATTGTATGGGTGTGTGTTACATTACATTCACTAGTAGCAGTGCGAAAAACATCACGGGGTGGTGCGCATTGTATGGGTGTGTGTTACATTACATTCACTAGTAGGAGTGAGAAAAACATCACGGGGTGGTGCGCATTGTATGGGTGTGTGTTACATTAGATTTACTAGTAGCAGTGAGAAAAACATCACGGGGTGGTGCGCATTGTATGGGTGTGTGTTACATTAGATTCACTAGTAGCAGTGAGAAAAACATCACGGGGTGGTGCGCATTGTATGGGTGTGTGTTACATTAGATTCACTAGTAGAAGTGAGAAAAACATCACGGGGTGGTGCGCATTGTATGGGTGTGTGTTACATTAGATTCACTAGTAGCAGTGAGAAAAACATCACGGGGTGGTGCGCATTGTATGGGTGTGTGTTACATTAGATTCACTAGTAGCAGTGAGAAAAACATCACGGGGTGGTGCGCATTGTATGGGTGTGTGTTACATTACATTCACTAGTAGGAGTGAGATAAACATCACGGGGTGGTGCGCATTGTATGGGTGTGTGTTACATTACATTCACTAGTAGGAGTGAGAAAAACATCACGGGGTGGTGCGCATTGTATGGGTGTGTGTTACATTACATTCTCTAGTAGGAGTGAGAAAAACATCACGGGGTGGTGCGCATTGTATGGGTGTGTGTTACATTAGATTCACTAGTAGGAGTGAGAAAAACATCACGGGGTGGTGCGCATTGTATGGGTGTGTGTTACATTCGATTAACTAGTAGGAGTGAGAAAAACATCACGGGGTGGTGCGCATTGTATGGGTGTGTGTTACATTAGATTCACTAGTAGCAGTGAGAAAACATCACGTGGTGGTGCGCATTGTATGGGTGTGTGTTACATTACATTCACTAGTAGGAGTGAGATAAACATCACGAGGTGGTGCGCATTGTATGGGTGTGTGTTACATTACATTCACTAGTAGGAGTGAGAAAAACATCACGGGGTGGTGCGCATTGTATGGGTGTGTGTTACATTACATTCTCTAGTAGGAGTGAGAAAAACATCACGGGGTGGTGTGCATTGTGTGGGTGTGTGTTACATTAGATTCACTAGTAGGAGTGAGAAAAACATCACGGGGTGGTGCGCATTGTATGGGTGTGTGTTACATTCGATTCACTAGTAGGAGTGAGAAAAACATCACGGGGTTGAGCGCATTGTATGGGTGTGTGTTACATTAGATTCACTAGTAGCAGTGAGAATAACATCACGGGGTGGTGCGCATTGTATGGGTTTGTGTTACATTACATTCACTAGTAGCAGTGAGAAAAACATCACGGGGTGGTGCGCATTGTATGGGTGTGTGTTACATTACATTCACTAGTAGGAGTGAGAAAATCATCACGGGGTGGTGCGCATTGTATGGGTCTGTGTTACATTACATTCACTAGTAGAAGTGAGAAAAACATCACGGGGTGGTGCGCATTGTATGGGTGTGTGTTACATTAGATTCACTAGTAGCACTGAGAAAAACATCACGGGGTGGTGCGCATTGTATGGGTGTGTGTTACATTAGATTCACTAGTAGCAGTGAGAAAAACATCACGGGGTGGTGCGCATTGTATGGGTGTGTGTTACATTAGATTCACTAGTAGCAGTGAGAAAAACATCACGGGGTGGTGCGCATTGTATGGGTGTGTGTTACATTAGATTCACTAGTATGAGTGAGAAAAACATCACGGGGTGGTGCGCATTGTATGGGTGTGTGTTACATTAGATTCACTAGTAGGAGTGAGAAAAACATCATGGGGTGGTGCGCATTGTATGTGTGTGTGTTACATTACATTCACTAGTAGGAGTGAGAAAAACATCACGGGGTGGTGCGCATTGTATGGGTGTGTTACATTAGATTCACTAGTAACAGTGAGAAAAACATCACGGGGTGGTGCGCATTGTATGGGTGTGTGTTACATTAGATTCACTAGTAGGAGTGAGAAAAACATCACGGGGTGGTGCGCATTGTATGGGTGTGTGTTACATTAGATTCACTAGTAGGAGTGAGAAAAACATCAAGGGGTGGTGCGCATTGTATTTGTGTGTGTTACATTAGATTCACTAGTAGGAGTGAGAAAAACATCACGGGGTGGTGCGCATTGTATGGGTGTGTGTTACATTAGATTCACTAGTAGGAGTGAGAAAAACATCACGGGGTGGTGCGCATTGTATGGGTGTGTGTTACATTAGATTCACTAGTAGGAGTGAGAAAAACATGACGGGGTGGTGCGCCTTGTAGGGGTGTGTGTTACATTACATTCACTAGTAGGAGTGAGAAAAACATCACGGGGTTGTGCGCCTTGTATGGGTGTGTGTTACATTAGATTCACGAGTAGGAGTGAGAAAAACATCACGGGGTGGTGCGCATTGTATGGGTGTGTGTTACATTACATTCTCTAGTAGCAGTGAGAAAAACATCACGGGGTGGTGCGCCTTGTATGGGTGTGTGTTACATTACATTCACTAGTAGGAGTGAGAAAAACATCACGGGATGGTGCGCCTTGTATGGGTGTGTGTTACATTACATTCACTAGTAGCAGTGAGAAAAACATCACGGGGTGGTGCGCCTTGTATGGGTGTGTGTTACATTAGATTCACTAGCAGCAGTGAGAAAAACATCACGGGGTGGTGCGCATTGTATGGGTGTGTGTTACATTAGATTCACTAGTAGCAGTGAGAAAAACATCACGGGGTGGTGCGCATTGTATGGGTGTGTGTTACATTAGATTCACTAGTAGCAGTGAGAAAAACATCACGGGGTGGTGCGGATTGTATGGGTGTGTGTTACATTACATTCACTAGTAGGAGTGAGAAAAACATCACGGGGTGGTGCGCATTGTATGGGTGTGTGTTACATTACATTCACTAGTAGCAGTGAGAAAAACATCACGGGGTGGTGCGCATTGTATGGGTGTGTGTTACATTACATTCACTAGTAGCAGTGAGAAAAACATCACGGGGTGGTGCGCATTGTATGGGTGTGTGTTACATTACATTCACTAGCAGCAGTGAGAAAAACCTCACGGGGTGGTGCGCATTGTATGGGTGTGTGTTACATTAGATTGACTAGTAGCAGTGAGAAAAACATCACGGGGTGGTGCGCATTGTATGGGTGTGTGTTACATTAGATTCACTAGTAGCAGTGAGAAAAACATCACGGGGTGGTGCGCCTTGTATGGGTGTGTGTTACATTAGATTCACTAGTAGCAGTGAGAAAAACATCACGGGGTGGTGCGCCTTGTATGGGTGTGTGTTACATTAGATTCACTAGTACGAGTGAGAAAAACATCACGGGGTGGTGCGCCTTGTATGGGTGTGTGTTACATTAGATTCACTAGTAGGAGTGCGAAAAACATCACGGGGTGGTGCGCATTGTATGGGTGTGTGTTACCTTACATTCACTAGTGGGAGTGAGAAAAACATCACGGGGTGGTGCGCATTGTATGGGTGTGTGTTACATTAGATTCACTAGTAGGAGTGAGAGAAACATCACGGGGTGGTGCGCATTGTATGGGTGTGTGTTACATTACATTCACTAGTAGCAGTGAGAAAAACATCACGGGGTGGTGCGCATTGTATGGGTGTGTGTTACATTACATTCACTAGTAGCAGTGAGAAAAACATCACGGGGTGGTGCGCATTGTATGGGTGTGTGTTACATTACATTCACTAGTAGCAGTGAGAAAAACATCACGGGGTGGTGCGCATTGTATGGGTGTGTGTTACATTAGATTCACTAGTAGCAGTGAGAAAAACATCACGGGGTGGTGCACCTTGTATGGGTGTGTGTGACATTAGATTCACTAGTGGGAGTGAGAAAAACATCACGGGGTGGTGCGCATTGTATGGGTGTGTGTTACATTAGATTCACTAGTAGCAGTGAGAAAAACATCACGGGGTGGTGCGCATTGTATGGGTGTGTGTTACATTAGATTCACTAGTAGCAGTGAGAAAAACATCACGGGGTGGTGCGCATTGTATCGGTGTGTGTTACATTAGATTCACTAGTAGCAGTGAGAAATACATCACGGGGTGGTGCGCATTGCATGGGTGTGTGTTACATTAGATTCACTAGTAGCAGTGAGAAAAACATCACGGGATGGTGCGCATTGTATGGGTGTGTGTTACATTACATTCTCTAGTAGCAGTGAGAAAAACATCACGGGGTGGTGCGCCTTGTATGGGTGTGTGTTACATTACATTCACTAGTAGGAGTGAGAAAAACATCACGGGATGGTGCGCCTTGTATGGGTGTGTGTTACATTACATTCACTAGTAGCAGTGAGAAAAACATCACGGGGTGGTGCGCCTTGTATGGGTGTGTGTTACATTAGATTCACTAGTAGCAGTGAGAAAAACATCACGGGGTGGTGCGCATTGTATGGGTGTGTGTTACATTAGATTCACTAGTAGCAGTGAGAAAAACATCACGGGGTGGTGCGCATTGTATGGGTGTGTGTTACATTAGATTCACTAGTAGCAGTGAGAAAAACATCACGGGGTGGTGCGGATGGTATGGGTGTGTGTTACATTACATTCACTAGTAGGAGTGAGAAAAACATCACGGGGTGGTGCGCATTGTATGGGTGTGTGTTACATTACATTCACTAGTAGCAGTGAGAAAAACATCACGGGGTGGTGCGCATTGTATGGGTGTGTGTTACATTACATTCACTAGTAGCAGTGAGAAAAACATCACGGGGTGGTGCGCATTGTATGGGTGTGTGTTACATTACATTCACTAGCAGCAGTGAGAAAAACCTCACGGGGTGGTGCGCATTGTATGGGTGTGTGTTACATTAGATTGACTAGTAGCAGTGAGAAAAACATCACGGGGTGGTGCGCATTGTATGGGTGTGTGTTACATTAGATTCACTAGTAGCAGTGAGAAAAACATCACGGGGTGGTGCGCCTTGTATGGGTGTGTGTTACATTAGATTCACTAGTAGCAGTGAGAAAAACATCACGGGGTGGTGCGCCTTGTATGGGTGTGTGTTACATTAGATTCACTAGTACGAGTGAGAAAAACATCACGGGGTGGTGCGCCTTGTATGGGTGTGTGTTACATTAGATTCACTAGTAGGAGTGCGAAAAACATCACGGGGTGGTGCGCATTGTATGGGTGTGTGTTACCTTACATTCACTAGTGGGAGTGAGAAAAACATCACGGGGTGGTGCGCATTGTATGGGTGTGTGTTACATTAGATTCACTAGTAGGAGTGAGAGAAACATCACGGGGTGGTGCGCATTGTATGGGTGTGTGTTACATTACATTCACTAGTAGCAGTGAGAAAAACATCACGGGGTGGTGCGCATTGTATGGGTGTGTGTTACATTACATTCACTAGTAGCAGTGAGAAAAACATCACGGGGTGGTGCGCATTGTATGGGTGTGTGTTACATTACATTCACTAGTAGCAGTGAGAAAAACATCACGGGGTGGTGCGCATTGTATGGGTGTGTGTTACATTAGATTCACTAGTAGGACTGAGAAAAACATCACGGGGTGGTGCGCATTGTATGGGTGTGTGTTACATTAGATTCACTAGCAGCAGTGAGAAAAACATCACGGGGTGGTGCGCATTGTATGGGTGTGTGTTACATTAGATTCACTAGTAGCAGTGAGAAAAACATCACGGGGTGGTGCGCATTGTATCGGTGTGTGTTACATTAGATTCACTAGTAGCAGTGAGAAATACATCACGGGGTGGTGCGCATTGTATGGGTGTGTGTTACATTAGATTCACTAGTAGCAGTGAGAAAAACATCACGGGATGGTGCGCATTGTATGGGTGTGTGTTACATTAGATTCACTAGTAGCAGTGTGAAAAACATCACGGGGTGGTGCGCATTGTATGGGTGTGTGTTACATTACATACACTAGTAGCAGTGAGAAAAACATCACGGGTTGGTGCGCATTGTAAGGGTGTGTGTTACATTACATTCACTAGTAGGAGTGAGAAAAACATCACGGGGTGGTGCGCATTGTATGGGTGTGTGTTACATTACATTCACTAGAAGGAGTGAGAAAAACATCACGGGGTGGTGCGCATTGTATGGGTGTGTGTTACATTACATTCACTAGTAGGAGTGAGAAATACATCACGGGGTGGTGCGCATTGTATGGGTGTGTGTTACATTAGATTCACTAGTAGGACTGAGAAAAACATCACGGGGTGGTGCGCATTGTATGGGTGTGTGTTACATTAGATTCACTAGTAGCAGTGAGAGAACCATCACGTGTGGTGCGCATTGTATGGGTGTGTGTTACATTAGATTCACTAGTAGCAGTGAGAAAAACATCACGGGGTGGTGCGCATTGTATGGGTGTGTGTTACATTAGATTCACTAGTAGCAGTGAGAAAAACATCACGGGGTGGTGCGCATTGCATGGGTGTGTGTTACATTAGATTCACTAGTGGGAGTGAGAAAAACATCACGGGGTGGTGAGCATTGTATGGGTGTGTGTTACATTAGATTCACTAGCAGGAGTGAGAAAAACATCACGGGGTGGTGCGCATTGTATGGGTGTGTGTTACATTAGATTCACTAGTAGGAGTGAGAAAAACATCACGGGGTGGTGCGCATTGAATGGGTGTGTGTTACATTAGATTCACTAGTAGGAGTGAGAAAAACATCACGGGGTGGTGCGCATTGTATTGGTGTGTGTTACATTAGATTCACTAGTGGGAGTGCGAAAAACATCACGGGGTGGTGCGCATTGTATGGGTGTGTGTTACCTTACATTCACTAGTGGGAGTGAGAAAAACATCACGGGGTGGTGCGCATTGTATGGGTGTGTGTTACATTACATTCACTAGTGGGAGTGAGAAAAACATCACGGGGTGGTGCGCATTGTATGGGTGTGTGTTACATTACATTCACTAGTAGGAGTGAGAAAAACATCACGGGGTTTTGCGCATTGTATGGGTGTGTGTTACATTAGATTCACTAGTAGGAGTGAGAAAAACATCACGGGGTGGTGCGATTGTATGGGTGTGTGTTACATTAGATTCACTAGTAGGAGTGAGAGAAACATCACGGGGTGGTGCGCATTGTATGGGTGTGTGTTACATTACATTCACTAGTAGGAGTGAGAAAAACATCACGGGGTGGTGCGCATTGTATGGGTGTGTGTTTCATTAGATTCACTAGTAGGAGTGAGAAAAACATCACGGGGTGGTGCGCATTGTATGGGTGTGTGTTACATTAGATTCACTAGTAGGAGTGAGAAAAACATCACGGGGTGGTGCGCATTGTATGGGTGTGTGTTACATTACATTCACTAGTAGCAGTGAGAAAAACATCACGGGGTGGTGCACATTGTATGGGTGTGTGTTACATTACATTCACTAGTAGGAGTGAGAAAAACATCACGGGGTGGTGTGCATTGTATGGGTGTGTGTTACATTACATTCACTAGTAGCAGTGAGAAAAACATCACGGGGTGGTGCGCATTGTATGGGTGTGTGTTACATTACATTCACTAGTAGGAGTGAGAAAAACATCACGGGGTGGTGCGCATTGTATGGGTGTGTGTTACATTACATTCACTAGTAGCAGTGAGAAAAACATCACGGGGTGGTGCACCTTGTATGGGTGTGTGTGGCATTAGATTCACTAGTGGGAGTGAGAAAAACATCACGGGGTGGTGCGCATTGTATGGGTGTGTGTGACATTAGATTCACTAGTGGGAGTGAGAAAAACATCACGGGGTGGTGCGCATTGTATGGGTGTGTGTTACATTAGATTCACTAGTGGGAGTGAGAAAAATATCACGGGGTGGTGCGCATTGCATGGGTGTGTGTTACATTAGATTCACTAGTGGGAGTGAGAAAAACATCACGGGGTGGTGCGCATTGCATGGGTGTGTGTTACATTAGATTCACTAGTAGGAGTGAGAAAAACATCACGGGGTGGTGCGCATTGTATGGGTGTGTGTTACATTAGATTCACTAGTAGGAGTGACAAAAACATCACGGGGTGGTGCGCATTGTATGGGTGTGTGTTACATTAGATTCACTAGTAGGAGTGCGAAAAACATCACGGGGTGGTGCGCATTGTATGGGTGTGTGTTACCTTACATTCACTAGTGGGAGTGAGAAAAACATCACGGGGTGGTGCGCATTGTATGGGTGTGTGTTACATTAGATTCACTAGTAGGAGTGAGAGAAACATCACGGGGTGGTGCGCATTGTATGGGTGTGTGTTACATTACATTCACTAGTAGGAGTGAGAAAAACATCACGGGGTGGTGCGCATTGTATGGGTGTGTGTTTCATTAGATTCACTAGTAGGAGTGAGAAAAACATCACGGGGTGGTGCGCATTGTATGGGTGTGTGTTACATTAGATTCACTAGTAGGAGTGAGAAAAACATCACGGGGTGGTGCGCATTGTATGGGTGTGTGTTACATTACATTCACTAGTAGCAGTGAGAAAAACATCACGGGGTGGTGCGCATTGTATGGGTGTGTGTTACATTACATTCACTAGTAGCAGTGAGAAAAACATCACGGGGTGGTGCGCATTGTATGAGTGTGTGTTACATTACATTCACTAGTAGGAGTGAGAAAAACATCACGGGGTGGTGCGCATTGTATGGGTGTGTTTTACATTACATTCACTAGTAGGAGTGAGAAAAACATCACGGGGTGGTGCGCATTGTATGGGTGTGTGTTACATTACATTCACTAGTAGCAGTGAGAAAAACATCACGGGGTGGTGCGCATTGTATGGGTGTGTGTTACATTACATTCACTAGTAGCAGTGAGAAAAACATCACGGGGTGGTGCGCATTGTATGGGTGTGTGTTACATTACATTCACTAGTAGCAGTGAGAAAAACATCACGGGGTGGTGCGCATTGTATGGGTGTGTGTTACATTACATTCACTAGTAGGAGTGAGAAAAACCTCACGGGGTGGTGCGCATTGTATGGGTGTGTGTTACATTACATTCACTAGTAGGAGTGAGTAAAACATCACTGGGTGGTGCGCATTGTATGGGTGTGTGTTACATTACATTCACTAGTAGGAGTGAGAAAAACATCACTGGGTGGTGCGCATTGTATGGGTGTGTGTTACATTACATTCACTAGTAGGAGTGAGATAAACATCACGGGGTGGTGCGCATTGTATGGGTGTGTGTTACATTACATTCACTAGTAGGAGTGAGAAAAACATCACGGGGTGGTGCGCATTGTATGGGTGTGTGTTACATTACATTCACTAGTAGGAGTGAGAAAAACATCACGGGGTGGTGCGCATTGTATGCGTGTGTGTTACATTACATTCTCTAGTAGGAGTGAGAAAAACATCACGGGGTGGTGCGCATTGTATGGGTGTGTGTTACATTAGATTCACTAGTAGGAGTGAGAAAAACATCACGGGGTGGTGCGCATTGTATGGGTGTGTGTTACATTAGATTCACTAGTAGGAGTGAGAAAAACATCACGGGGTGGTGCGCATTGTATGGGTGTGTGTTACATTAGATTCACTAGTAGGAGTGAGAAAAACATCACGGGGTGGTGCGCATTGTATGGGTGTGTGTTACATTAGATTCACTAGTAGCAGTGAGAAAAACATCACGGGGTGGTGCGCATTGTATGGGTGTGTGTTACATTACATTCACTAGTAGCAGTGAGAAAAACATCACGGGGTGGTGCGCATTGTATGGGTGTGTGTTATATTAGATTCACTAGTAGGAGTGAGAAAAACATCACGGGGTGGTGCGCATTGTATGGGTGTGTGTTACATTACATTCACTAGTAGCAGTGAGAAAAACATCACGGGGTGGTGCGCATTGTATGGGTGTGTGTTACATTACATTCACTAGTAGCAGTGAGAAAAACATCACGGGGTGGTGCGCATTGTATGGGTGTGTGTTACATTAGATTCACTAGTAGGAGTGAGAAAAACATCACGGGGTGGTGCGCATTGTATGGGTGTGTGTTACATTAGATTCACTAGTAGCAGTGAGAAAAACATCACGGGGTGGTGCGCATTGTATGGGTGTGTGTTACATTAGATTCACTAGTAGCAGTGAGAAAAACATCACGGGGTGGTGCGCATTGTATGGGTGTGTGTTACATTAGATTCACTAGTAGCAGTGAGAAAAACATCACGGGGTGGTGCGCATTGTATCGGTGTGTGTTACATTAGATTCACTAGTAGCAGTGAGAAATACATCACGGGGTGGTGCGCATTGTATGGGTGTGTGTTACATTAGATTCACTAGTAGCAGTGAGAAAAACATCACGGGGTGGTGCGCATTGTATGGGTGTGTGTTACATTAGATTCACTAGTAGCAGTGTGAAAAACATCACGGGGTGGTGCGCATTGTATGGGTGTGTGTTACATTACATACACTAGTAGCAGTGAGAAAAACATCACGGGTTGGTGCGCATTGTAAGGGTGTGTGTTACATTACATTCACTAGTAGGAGTGAGAAAAACATCACGGGGTGGTGCGCATTGTATGGGTGTGTGTTACATTCACTAGTAGCAGTGAGAAAAACATCACGGGGTGGTGCGCATTGTATGGGTGTGTGTTACATTACATTCACTAGTAGCAGTGAGAAAAACATCACGGGGTGGTGTGCATTGTATGGGTGTGTGTTACATTACATTCACTAGTAGCAGTGAGAAAAACATCACGGGGTGGTGCGCATTGTATGGGTGTGTGTTACATTAGATTCACTAGTAGGACTGAGAAAAACATCACGGGGTGGTGCGCATTGTATGGGTGTGTGTTACATTAGATTCACTAGTAGCAGTGAGAGAACCATCACGGGTGGTGCGCATTGTATGGGTGTGTGTTACATTAGATTCACTAGTAGCAGTGAGAAAAACATCACGGGGTGGTGCGCATTGTATGGGTGTGTGTTACATTAGATTCACTAGTAGGAGTGAGAAAAACATCACGGGGTGGTGGGCATTGTATGGGTGTGTGTTACATTAGATTCACTAGTAGGAATGAGAAAAACATCACGGGGTGGTGCGCATTGTATGTGTGTGTGTTACATTAGATTCACTAGTAGCAGTGAGAAAAACATCACGGGGTGGTGCGCCTTGTATGGGTGTGTGTTACATTAGATTCACTAGTAGGAGTGAGAAAAACATCACGGGGTGGTGCGCATTGTATTGGTGTGTGTTACATTAGATTCACTAGTAGCAGTGAGAAAAACATCACGGGGTGGTGCGCATTGCATGGGTGTGTGTTACATTAGATTCACTAGTAGCAGTGAGAAAAACATCACGGGGTGGTGCGCATTGCATGGGTGTGTGTTACATTAGATTCACTAGTAGCAGTGAGAAAAACATCACGGGGTGGTGCGCCTTGTATGGGTGTGTGTTACATTAGATTCACTAGTAGCACTTAGAAAAACATCACGGGGTGGTGCGCATTGTATGGGTGTGTTACATTACATTCACTAGTAGCAGTGAGAAAAACATCACGGGGTGGTGCGCATTGTATGGGTGTGTTACATTACATTCACTAGTAGCAGTGAGAAAAACATCACGGGGTGGTGCGCATTGTATGGGTGTGTGTTACATTAGATTCACTAGTAGGAGTGAGAAAAACATCACGGGGTGGTGCGCATTGTATGGGTGTGTGTTACATTAGATTCACTAGTAGCAGTGAGAAAAACATCACGGGGTGGTGCGCATTGTATGGGTGTGTGTTACATTACATTCACTAGTAGGAGTGAGAAAAACATCACGGGGTGGTGCGCATTGTATGGGTGTGTGTTACATTACATTCACTATTAGGAGTGAGAAAAACATCACGGGGTGGTGCGCATTGTATGGGTGTGTGTTACATTACATTCACTAGTAGGAGTGAGAAAAACATCACGGGGTGGTGCGCATTGTATGGGTGTGTGTTACATTAGATTCACTAGTAGGAGTGAGAAAAACATCACGGGGTGGTGCGCATTGTATGGGTGTGTGTTACACTAGATTCACTAGTAGGAGTGAGAAAAACATCACGGGGTGGTGCGCCTTGTATGGGTGTGTGTTACATTACATTCACTAGTAGGAGTGAGAAAATCATCACGGGGTGGTGCGCCTTGTATGGGTGTGTGTTACATTAGATTCACTAGTAGCAGTGAGAAAAACATCACGGGGTGGTGCGCATTGTATCGGTGTGTGTTACATTAGATTCACTAGTAGCAGTGAGAAATACATCACGGGGTGGTGCGCATTGTATGGGTGTGTGTTACATTAGATTCACTAGTAGCAGTGAGAAAAACATCACGGGGTGGTGCGCATTGTATGGGTGTGTGTTACATTAGATTCACTAGTAGCAGTGTGAAAAACATCACGGGGTGGTGCGCATTGTATGGGTGTGTGTTACATTACATACACTAGTAGCAGTGAGAAAAACATCACGGGTTGGTGCGCATTGTAAGGGTGTGTGTTACATTACATTCACTAGTAGGAGTGAGAAAAACATCACGGGGTGGTGCGCATTGTATGGGTGTGTGTTACATTACATTCACTAGAAGGAGTGAGAAAAACATCACGGGGTGGTGCGCATTGTATGGGTGTGTGTTACATTACATTCACTAGTAGGAGTGAGAAATACATCACGGGGTGGTGCTCATTGTATGGGTGTGTGTTACATTACATTCACTGGTAGCAGTGAGAAAAACATCACGGGGTGGTGCGCATTGTATGGGTGTGTGTTACATTACATTCACTAGTAGCAGTGAGAAAAACATCACGGGGTGGTGCGCATTGTATGGGTGTGTGTTACATTACATTCACTAGTAGCAGTGAGAAAAACATCACGGGGTGGTGCGCATTGTATGGGTGTGTGTTACATTAGATTCACTAGTAGGACTGAAAAAAACATCACGGGGTGGTGCGCATTCTATGGGTGTGTGTTACATTAGATTCACTAGTAGCAGTGAGAGAACCATCACGGGTGGTGCGCATTGTATGGGTGTGTGTTACATTAGATTCACTAGTAGCAGTGAGAAAAACATCACGGGGTGGTGCGCATTGTATGGGTGTGTGTTACATTAGATTCACTAGTAGCAGTGAGAAAAACATCACGGGGTGGTGCGCATTGTATGGGTGTGTGTTACATTAGATTCACTAGTAGCAGTGAGAAATACATCACGTTGTGGTGCGCATTGTATGGGTGTGTGTTACATTAGATTCACTAGTAGCAGTGAGAAAAACATCACGGGGTGGTGCGCATTGTATGGGTGTGTGTTACATTAGATTCACTAGTAGCAGTGTGAAAAACATCACGGGGTGGTGCGCATTGTATGGGTGTGTGTTACATTACATACACTAGTAGCAGTGAGAAAAACATCACGGGGTGTTGCGCATTGTAAGGGTTTGTGTTACATTAGATTCACTAGTAGGAGTGAGAAAAACATCACGGGGTGGTGTGCATTGTATGGGTGTGTGTTACATTACATTCACTAGAAGGAGTGAGAAATACATCACGGGGTGGTGCGCATTGTAAGGGTTTGTGTTACATTACATTCACTAGTAGGAGTGAGAAAAACATCACGGGGTGGTGCGCATTGTATGGGTGTGTGTTACATTACATTCACTAGTAGGAGTGAGAAAAACATCACGGGGTGGTGCGCATTGTATGGGTGTGTTTTACATTACATTCACTAGTAGGAGTGAGAAATACATCACGGGGTGGTGCGCATTGTATGGGTGTGTGTTACATTACATACACTAGTAGGAGTGAGAAAAACATCACGGGGTGGTGCGCATTGTATGTGTGTGTGTTACATTAGATTCACTAGTAGGAGTGAGAAAAACATCACGGGGTGGTGCGCATTGTATGGGTGTGTGTTACATTAGATTCACTAGTAGGAGTGAGAAAAACATCACGGTGTGGTGCGCATTGTATGGGTGTGTGTTACATTAGATTCACTAGTAGGAGTGAGAAAAACATCACGGGGTGGTGGGCATTGTATGGGTGTGTGTTACATTAGATTCACTAGTAGGAATGAGAAAAACATCACGGGGTGGTGCGCATTGTATGGGTGTGTGTTACATTAGATTCACTAGTAGCAGTGTGAAAAACATCACGGGGTGGTGCGCATTGTATGGGTGTGTGTTACATTACATACACTAGTAGCAGTGAGAAAAACATCACGGGTTGGTGCGCATTGTAAGGGTGTGTGTTACATTACATTCACTAGTAGGAGTGAGAAAAACATCACGGGGTGGTGCGCATTGTATGGGTGTGTGTTACATTACATTCACTAGAAGGAGTGAGAAAAACATCACGGGGTGGTGCGCATTGTATGGGTGTGTGTTACATTACATTCACTAGTAGGAGTGAGAAATACATCACGGGGTGGTGCTCATTTTATGGGTGTGTGTTACATTACATTCACTAGTAGCAGTGAGAAAAACATCACGGGGTGGTGCGCATTGTATGGGTGTGTGTTACATTACATTCACTAGTAGCAGTGAGAAAAACATCACGGGGTGGTGCGCATTGTATGGGTGTGTGTTACATTACATTCACTAGTAGCAGTGAGAAAAACATCACGGGGTGGTGCGCATTGTATGGGTGTGTGTTACATTAGATTCACTAGTAGGACTGAAAAAAACATCACGGGGTGGTGCGCATTGTATGGGTGTGTGTTACATTAGATTCACTAGTAGCAGTGAGAGAACCATCACGGGTGGTGCGCATTGTATGGGTGTGTGTTACATTAGATTCACTAGTAGCAGTGAGAAAAACATCACGGGGTGGTGCGCATTGTATGGGTGTGTGTTACATTAGATTCACTAGTAGCAGTGAGAAAAACATCACGGGGTGGTGCGCATTGTATGGGTGTGTGTTACATTAGATTCACTAGTAGCAGTGAGAAATACATCACGTTGTGGTGCGCATTGTATGGGTGTGTGTTACATTAGATTCACTAGTAGCAGTGAGAAAAACATCACGGGGTGGTGCGCATTGTATGGGTGTGTGTTACATTAGATTCACTAGTAGCAGTGTGAAAAACATCACGGGGTGGTGCGCATTGTATGGGTGTGTGTTACATTACATACACTAGTAGCAGTGAGAAAAACATCACGGGGTGTTGCGCATTGTAAGGGTTTGTGTTACATTAGATTCACTAGTAGGAGTGAGAAAAACATCACGGGGTGGTGTGCATTGTATGGGTGTGTGTTACATTACATTCACTAGAAGGAGTGAGAAATACATCACGGGGTGGTGCGCATTGTAAGGGTTTGTGTTACATTACATTCACTAGTAGGAGTGAGAAAAACATCACGGGGTGGTGCGCATTGTATGGGTGTGTGTTACATTACATTCACTAGTAGGAGTGAGAAAAACATCACGGGGTGGTGCGCATTGTATGGGTGTGTTTTACATTACATTCACTAGTAGGAGTGAGAAATACATCACGGGGTGGTGCGCATTGTATGGGTGTGTGTTACATTACATACACTAGTAGGAGTGAGAAAAACATCACGGGGTGGTGCGCATTGTATGTGTGTGTGTTACATTAGATTCACTAGTAGGAGTGAGAAAAACATCACGGGGTGGTGCGCATTGTATGGGTGTGTGTTACATTAGATTCACTAGTAGGAGTGAGAAAAACATCACGGTGTGGTGCGCATTGTATGGGTGTGTGTTACATTAGATTCACTAGTAGGAGTGAGAAAAACATCACGGGGTGGTGGGCATTGTATGGGTGTGTGTTACATTAGATTCACTAGTAGGAATGAGAAAAACATCACGGGGTGGTGCGCATTGTATGGGTGTGTGTTACATTAGATTCACTAGTAGCAGTGAGAAAAACATCACGGGGTGGTGCGCCTTGTATGGGTGTGTGTTACATTAGATTCACTAGTAGGAGTGAGAAAAACATCACGGGGTGGTGCGCATTGTATGGGTGTGTTTTACATTACATTCACTAGTAGGAGTGAGAAATACATCACGGGGTGGTGCGCATTGTATGGGTGTGTGTTACATTAGATTCACTAGTAGCAGTGTGAAAAACATCACGGGGTGGTGCGCATTGTATGGGTGTGTGTTACATTACATACAATAGTAGCAGTGAGAAAAACATCACGGGTTGGTGCGCATTGTAAGGGTGTGTGTTACATTACATTCACTAGTAGGAGTGAGAAAAACATCACGGGGTGGTGCGCATTGTATGGGTGTGTGTTACATTACATTCACTAGTAGCAGTGAGAAAAACATCACGGGGTGGTGCGCATTGTATGGGTGTGTGTTACATTACATTCACTAGTAGCAGTGAGAAAAACATCACGGGGTGGTGCGCATTGTATGGGTGTGTGTTACATTACATTCACTAGTAGCAGTGAGAAAAACATCACGGGGTGGTGCGCATTGTATGGGTGTGTGTTACATTAGATTCACTAGTAGGACTGAGAAAAACATCACGGGGTGGTGCGCATTGTATGGGTGTGTGTTACATTAGATTCACTAGTAGCAGTGAGAGAACCATCACGGGTGGTGCGCATTGTATGGGTGTGTGTTACATTAGATTCACTAGTAGCAGTGAGAAAAACATCACGGGGTGGTGCGCATTGTATGGGTGTGTGTTACATTAGATTCACTAGTAGGAGTGAGAAAAACATCACGGGGTGGTGGGCATTGTATGGGTGTGTGTTACATTAGATTCACTAGTAGGAATGAGAAAAACATCACGGGGTGGTGCGCATTGTATGTGTGTGTGTTACATTAGATTCACTAGTAGCAGTGAGAAAAACATCACGGGGTGGTGCGCCTTGTATGGGTGTGTGTTACATTAGATTCACTAGTAGGAGTGAGAAAAACATCACGGGGTGGTGCGCATTGTATTGGTGTGTGTTACATTAGATTCACTAGTAGCAGTGAGAAAAACATCACGGGGTGGTGCGCATTGCATGGGTGTGTGTTACATTAGATTCACTAGTAGCAGTGAGAAAAACATCACGGGGTGGTGCGCATTGCATGGGTGTGTGTTACATTAGATTCACTAGTAGCAGTGAGAAAAACATCACGGGGTGGTGCGCCTTGTATGGGTGTGTGTTACATTAGATTCACTAGTAGCACTGAGAAAAACATCACGGGGTGGTGCGCATTGTATGGGTGTGTTACATTACATTCACTAGTAGCAGTGAGAAAAACATCACGGGGTGGTGCGCATTGTATGGGTGTGTTACATTACATTCACTAGTAGCAGTGAGAAAAACATCACGGGGTGGTGCGCATTGTATGGGTGTGTGTTACATTAGATTCACTAGTAGGAGTGAGAAAAACATCACGGGGTGGTGCGCATTGTATGGGTGTGTGTTACATTAGATTCACTAGTAGCAGTGAGAAAAACATCACGGGGTGGTGCGCATTGTATGGGTGTGTGTTACATTACATTCACTAGTAGGAGTGAGAAAAACATCACGGGGTGGTGCGCATTGTATGGGTGTGTGTTACATTACATTCACTATTAGGAGTGAGAAAAACATCACGGGGTGGTGCGCATTGTATGGGTGTGTGTTACATTACATTCACTAGTAGGAGTGAGAAAAACATCACGGGGTGGTGCGCATTGTATGGGTGTGTGTTACATTAGATTCACTAGTAGGAGTGAGAAAAACATCACGGGGTGGTGCGCATTGTATGGGTGTGTGTTACACTAGATTCACTAGTAGGAGTGAGAAAAACATCACGGGGTGGTGCGCCTTGTATGGGTGTGTGTTACATTACATTCACTAGTAGGAGTGAGAAAATCATCACGGGGTGGTGCGCCTTGTATGGGTGTGTGTTACATTAGATTCACTAGTAGCAGTGAGAAAAACATCACGGGGTGGTGCGCATTGTATCGGTGTGTGTTACATTAGATTCACTAGTAGCAGTGAGAAATACATCACGGGTGGTGCGCATTGTATGGGTGTGTGTTACATTAGATTCACTAGTAGCAGTGAGAAAAACATCACGGGGTGGTGCGCATTGTATGGGTGTGTGTTACATTAGATTCACTAGTAGCAGTGTGAAAAACATCACGGGGTGGTGCGCATTGTATGGGTGTGTGTTACATTACATACACTAGTAGCAGTGAGAAAAACATCACGGGTTGGTGCGCATTGTAAGGGTGTGTGTTACATTACATTCACTAGTAGGAGTGAGAAAAACATCACGGGGTGGTGCGCATTGTATGGGTGTGTGTTACATTACATTAACTAGAAGGAGTGAGAAAAACATCACGGGGTGGTGGGCATTGTATGGGTGTGTGTTACATTAGATTCACTAGTAGGAATGAGAAAAACATCACGGGGTGGTGCGCATTGTATGGGTGTGTTTTACATTACATTCACTAGTAGGAGTGAGAAATACATCACGGGGTGGTGCGCATTGTATGGGTGTGTGTTACATTAGATTCACTAGTAGCAGTGTGAAAAACATCACGGGGTGGTGCGCATTGTATGGGTGTGTGTTACATTACATACACTAGTAGCAGTGAGAAAAACATCACGGGTTGGTGCGCATTGTAAGGGTGTGTGTTACATTACATTCACTAGTAGGAGTGAGAAAAACATCACGGGGTGGTGCGCATTGTATGGGTGTGTGTTACATTACATTCACTAGTAGCAGTGAGAAAAACATCACGGGGTGGTGCGCATTGTATGGGTGTGTGTTACATTACATTCACTAGTAGCAGTGAGAAAAACATCACGGGGTGGTGCGCATTGTATGGGTGTGTGTTACATTACATTCACTAGTAGCAGTGAGAAAAACATCACGGGGTGGTGCGCATTGTATGGGTGTGTGTTACATTAGATTCACTAGTAGGACTGAGAAAAACATCACGGGGTGGTGCGCATTGTATGGGTGTGTGTTACATTAGATTCACTAGTAGCAGTGAGAGAACCATCACGGGTGGTGCGCATTGTATGGGTGTGTGTTACATTAGATTCACTAGTAGCAGTGAGAAAAACATCACGGGGTGGTGCGCATTGTATGGGTGTGTGTTACATTAGATTCACTAGTAGGAGTGAGAAAAACATCACGGGGTGGTGGGCATTGTATGGGTGTGTGTTACATTAGATTCACTAGTAGGAATGAGAAAAACATCACGGGGTGGTGCGCATTGTATGTGTGTGTGTTACATTAGATTCACTAGTAGCAGTGAGAAAAACATCACGGGGTGGTGCGCCTTGTATGGGTGTGTGTTACATTAGATTCACTAGTAGGAGTGAGAAAAACATCACGGGGTGGTGAGCATTGTATTGGTGTGTGTTACATTAGATTCACTAGTAGCAGTGAGAAAAACATCACGGGGTGGTGCGCATTGCATGGGTGTGTGTTACATTAGATTCACTAGTAGCAGTGAGAAAAACATCACGGGGTGGTGCGCATTGCATGGGTGTGTGTTACATTAGATTCACTAGTAGCAGTGAGAAAAACATCACGGGGTGGTGCGCCTTGTATGGGTGTGTGTTACATTAGATTCACTAGTAGCACTGAGAAAAACATCACGGGGTGGTGCGCATTGTATGGGTGTGTTACATTACATTCACTAGTAGCAGTGAGAAAAACATCACGGGGTGGTGCGCATTGTATGGGTGTGTTACATTACATTCACTAGTAGCAGTGAGAAAAACATCACGGGGTGGTGCGCATTGTATGGGTGTGTGTTACATTAGATTCACTAGTAGGAGTGAGAAAAACATCACGGGGTGGTGCGCATTGTATGGGTGTGTGTTACATTAGATTCACTGGTAGCAGTGAGAAAAACATCACGGGGTGGTGCGCATTGTATGGGTGTGTGTTACATTACATTCACTAGTAGGAGTGAGAAAAACATCACGGGGTGGTGCGCATTGTATGGGTGTGTGTTACATTACATTCACTATTAGGAGTGAGAAAAACATCACGGGGTGGTGCGCATTGTATGGGTGTGTGTTACATTACATTCACTAGTAGGAGTGAGAAAAACATCACGGGGTGGTGCGCATTGTATGGGTGTGTGTTACATTAGATTCACTAGTAGGAGTGAGAAAAACATCACGGGGTGGTGCGCATTGTATGGGTGTGTGTTACACTAGATTCACTAGTAGGAGTGAGAAAAACATCACGGGGTGGTGCGCCTTGTATGGGTGTGTGTTACATTACATTCACTAGTAGGAGTGAGAAAATCATCACGGGGTGGTGTGCCTTGTATGGGTGTGTGTTACATTAGATTCACTAGTAGCAGTGAGAAAAACATCACGGGGTGGTGCGCATTGTATCGGTGTGTGTTACATTAGATTCACTAGTAGCAGTGAGAAATACATCACGGGGTGGTGCGCATTGTATGGGTGTGTGTTACATTAGATTCACTAGTAGCAGTGAGAAAAACATCACGGGGTGGTGCGCATTGTATGGGTGTGTGTTACATTAGATTCACTAGTAGCAGTGTGAAAAACATCACGGGGTGGTGCGCATTGTATGGGTGTGTGTTACATTACATACACTAGTAGCAGTGAGAAAAACATCACGGGTTGGTGCGCATTGTAAGGGTGTGTGTTACATTACATTCACTAGTAGGAGTGAGAAAAACATCACGGGGTGGTGCGCATTGTATGGGTGTGTGTTACATTACATTCACTAGAAGGAGTGAGAAAAACATCACGGGGTGGTGCGCATTGTATGGGTGTGTGTTACATTACATTCACTAGTAGGAGTGAGAAATACATCACGGGGTGGTGCTCATTGTATGGGTGTGTGTTACATTACATTCACTAGTAGCAGTGAGAAAAACATCACGGGGTGGTGCGTATTGTATGGGTGTGTGTTACATTACATTCACTAGTAGCAGTGAGAAAAACATCACGGGGTGGTGCGCATTGTATGGGTGTGTGTTACATTACATTCACTAGTAGCAGTGAGAAAAACATCACGGGGTGGTGCGCATTGTATGGGTGTGTGTTACATTAGATTCACTAGTAGGACTGAAAAAAACATCACGGGGTGGTGCGCATTGTATGGGTGTGTGTTACATTAGATTCACTAGTAGCAGTGAGAAAAACATCACGGGTGGTGCGCATTGTATGGGTGTGTGTTACATTAGATTCACTAGTAGCAGTGAGAAAAACATCACGGGGTGGTGCGCATTGTATGGGTGTGTGTTACATTAGATTCACTAGTAGCAGTGAGAAAAACATCACGGGGTGGTGCGCATTGTATGGGTGTGTGTTACATTAGATTCACTAGTAGCAGTGAGAAATACATCACGTTGTGGTGCGCATTGTATGGGTGTGTGTTACATTAGATTCACTAGTAGCAGTGAGAAAAACATCACGGGGTGTTGCGCATTGTATGGGTGTGTGTTACATTAGATTCACTAGTAGCAGTGTGAAAAACATCACGGGGTGGTGCGCATTGTATGGGTGTGTGTTACATTACATACACTAGTAGCAGTGAGAAAAACATCACGGGGTGTTGCGCATTGTAAGGGTTTGTGTTACATTAGATTCACTAGTAGGAGTGAGAAAAACATCACGGGGTGGTGTGCATTGTATGGGTGTGTGTTACATTACATTCACTAGAAGGAGTGAGAAATACATCACGGGGTGGTGCGCATTGTAAGGGTTTGTGTTACATTACATTCACTAGTAGGAGTGAGAAAAACATCACGGGGTGGTGCGCATTGTATGGGTGTGTGTTACATTACATTCACTAGTAGGAGTGAGAAAAACATCACGGGGTGGTGCGCATTGTATGGGTGTGTTTTACATTACATTCACTAGTAGGAGTGAGAAATACATCACGGGGTGGTGCGCATTGTATGGGTGTGTGTTACATTACATACACTAGTAGGAGTGAGAAAAACATCACGGGGTGGTGCGCATTGTATGTGTGTGTGTTACATTAGATTCACTAGTAGGAGTGAGAAAAACATCACGGGGTGGTGCGCATTGTATGGGTGTGTGTTACATTAGATTCACTAGTAGGAGTGAGAAAAACATCACGGTGTGGTGCGCATTGTATGGGTGTGTGTTACATTAGATTCACTAGTAGGAGTGAGAAAAACATCACGGGGTGGTGGGCATTGTATGGGTGTGTGTTACATTAGATTCACTAGTAGGAATGAGAAAAACATCACGGGGTGGTGCGCATTGTATGGGTGTGTGTTACATTAGATTCACTAGTAGCAGTGAGAAAAACATCACGGGGTGGTGCGCCTTGTATGGGTGTGTGTTACATTAGATTCACTAGTAGGAGTGAGAAAAACATCACGGGGTGGTGCGCATTGTATGGGTGTGTTTTACATTACATTCACTAGTAGGAGTGAGAAATACATCACGGGGTGGTGCGCATTGTATGGGTGTGTGTTACATTAGATTCACTAGTAGCAGTGTGAAAAACATCACGGGGTGGTGCGCATTGTATGGGTGTGTGTTACATTACATACACTAGTAGCAGTGAGAAAAACATCACGGGTTGGTGCGCATTGTAAGGGTGTGTGTTACATTACATTCACTAGTAGGAGTGAGAAAAACATCACGGGGTGGTGCGCATTGTATGGGTGTGTGTTACATTACATTCACTAGTAGCAGTGAGAAAAACATCACGGGGTGGTGCGCATTGTATGGGTGTGTGTTACATTACATTCACTAGTAGCAGTGAGAAAAACATCACGGGGTGGTGCGCATTGTATGGGTGTGTGTTACATTACATTCACTAGTAGCAGTGAGAAAAACATCACGGGGTGGTGCGCATTGTATGGGTGTGTGTTACATTAGATTCACTAGTAGGACTGAGAAAAACATCACGGGGTGGTGCGCATTGTATGGGTGTGTGTTACATTAGATTCACTAGTAGCAGTGAGAGAACCATCACGGGTGGTGCGCATTGTATGGGTGTGTGTTACATTAGATTCACTAGTAGCAGTGAGAAAAACATCACGGGGTGGTGCGCATTGTATGGGTGTGTGTTACATTAGATTCACTAGTAGGAGTGAGAAAAACATCACGGGGTGGTGGGCATTGTATGGGTGTGTGTTACATTAGATTCACTAGTAGGAATGAGAAAAACATCACGGGGTGGTGCGCATTGTATGTGTGTGTGTTACATTAGATTCACTAGTAGCAGTGAGAAAAACATCACGGGGTGGTGCGCCTTGTATGGGTGTGTGTTACATTAGATTCACTAGTAGGAGTGAGAAAAACATCACGGGGTGGTGCGCATTGTATTGGTGTGTGTTACATTAGATTCACTAGTAGCAGTGAGAAAAACATCACGGGGTGGTGCGCATTGCATGGGTGTGTGTTACATTAGATTCACTAGTAGCAGTGAGAAAAACATCACGGGGTGGTGCGCATTGCATGGGTGTGTGTTACATTAGATTCACTAGTAGCAGTGAGAAAAACATCACGGGGTGGTGCGCCTTGTATGGGTGTGTGTTACATTAGATTCACTAGTAGCACTGAGAAAAACATCACGGGGTGGTGCGCATTGTATGGGTGTGTTACATTACATTCACTAGTAGCAGTGAGAAAAACATCACGGGGTGGTGCGCATTGTATGGGTGTGTTACATTACATTCACTAGTAGCAGTGAGAAAAACATCACGGGGTGGTGCGCATTGTATGGGTGTGTGTTACATTAGATTCACTAGTAGGAGTGAGAAAAACATCACGGGGTGGTGCGCATTGTATGGGTGTGTGTTACATTAGATTCACTAGTAGCAGTGAGAAAAACATCACGGGGTGGTGCGCATTGTATGGGTGTGTGTTACATTACATTCACTAGTAGGAGTGAGAAAAACATCACGGGGTGGTGCGCATTGTATGGGTGTGTGTTACATTACATTCACTATTAGGAGTGAGAAAAACATCACGGGGTGGTGCGCATTGTATGGGTGTGTGTTACATTACATTCACTAGTAGGAGTGAGAAAAACATCACGGGGTGGTGCGCATTGTATGGGTGTGTGTTACATTAGATTCACTAGTAGGAGTGAGAAAAACATCACGGGGTGGTGCGCATTGTATGGGTGTGTGTTACACTAGATTCACTAGTAGGAGTGAGAAAAACATCACGGGGTGGTGCGCCTTGTATGGGTGTGTGTTACATTACATTCACTAGTAGGAGTGAGAAAATCATCACGGGGTGGTGCGCCTTGTATGGGTGTGTGTTACATTAGATTCACTAGTAGCAGTGAGAAAAACATCACGGGGTGGTGCGCATTGTATCGGTGTGTGTTACATTAGATTCACTAGTAGCAGTGAGAAATACATCACGGGGTGGTGCGCATTGTATGGGTGTGTGTTACATTAGATTCACTAGTAGCAGTGAGAAAAACATCACGGGGTGGTGCGCATTGTATGGGTGTGTGTTACATTAGATTCACTAGTAGCAGTGTGAAAAACATCACGGGGTGGTGCGCATTGTATGGGTGTGTGTTACATTACATACACTAGTAGCAGTGAGAAAAACATCACGGGTTGGTGCGCATTGTAAGGGTGTGTGTTACATTACATTCACTAGTAGGAGTGAGAAAAACATCACGGGGTGGTGCGCATTGTATGGGTGTGTGTTACATTACATTAACTAGAAGGAGTGAGAAAAACATCACGGGGTGGTGGGCATTGTATGGGTGTGTGTTACATTAGATTCACTAGTAGGAATGAGAAAAACATCACGGGGTGGTGCGCATTGTATGGGTGTGTTTTACATTACATTCACTAGTAGGAGTGAGAAATACATCACGGGGTGGTGCGCATTGTATGGGTGTGTGTTACATTAGATTCACTAGTAGCAGTGTGAAAAACATCACGGGGTGGTGCGCATTGTATGGGTGTGTGTTACATTACATACACTAGTAGCAGTGAGAAAAACATCACGGGTTGGTGCGCATTGTAAGGGTGTGTGTTACATTACATTCACTAGTAGGAGTGAGAAAAACATCACGGGGTGGTGCGCATTGTATGGGTGTGTGTTACATTACATTCACTAGTAGCAGTGAGAAAAACATCACGGGGTGGTGCGCATTGTATGGGTGTGTGTTACATTACATTCACTAGTAGCAGTGAGAAAAACATCACGGGGTGGTGCGCATTGTATGGGTGTGTGTTACATTACATTCACTAGTAGCAGTGAGAAAAACATCACGGGGTGGTGCGCATTGTATGGGTGTGTGTTACATTAGATTCACTAGTAGGACTGAGAAAAACATCACGGGGTGGTGCGCATTGTATGGGTGTGTGTTACATTAGATTCACTAGTAGCAGTGAGAGAACCATCACGGGTGGTGCGCATTGTATGGGTGTGTGTTACATTAGATTCACTAGTAGCAGTGAGAAAAACATCACGGGGTGGTGCGCATTGTATGGGTGTGTGTTACATTAGATTCACTAGTAGGAGTGAGAAAAACATCACGGGGTGGTGGGCATTGTATGGGTGTGTGTTACATTAGATTCACTAGTAGGAATGAGAAAAACATCACGGGGTGGTGCGCATTGTATGTGTGTGTGTTACATTAGATTCACTAGTAGCAGTGAGAAAAACATCACGGGGTGGTGCGCCTTGTATGGGTGTGTGTTACATTAGATTCACTAGTAGGAGTGAGAAAAACATCACGGGGTGGTGAGCATTGTATTGGTGTGTGTTACATTAGATTCACTAGTAGCAGTGAGAAAAACATCACGGGGTGGTGCGCATTGCATGGGTGTGTGTTACATTAGATTCACTAGTAGCAGTGAGAAAAACATCACGGGGTGGTGCGCATTGCATGGGTGTGTGTTACATTAGATTCACTAGTAGCAGTGAGAAAAACATCACGGGGTGGTGCGCCTTGTATGGGTGTGTGTTACATTAGATTCACTAGTAGCACTGAGAAAAACATCACGGGGTGGTGCGCATTGTATGGGTGTGTTACATTACATTCACTAGTAGCAGTGAGAAAAACATCACGGGGTGGTGCGCATTGTATGGGTGTGTTACATTACATTCACTAGTAGCAGTGAGAAAAACATCACGGGGTGGTGCGCATTGTATGGGTGTGTGTTACATTAGATTCACTAGTAGGAGTGAGAAAAACATCACGGGGTGGTGCGCATTGTATGGGTGTGTGTTACATTAGATTCACTGGTAGCAGTGAGAAAAACATCACGGGGTGGTGCGCATTGTATGGGTGTGTGTTACATTACATTCACTAGTAGGAGTGAGAAAAACATCACGGGGTGGTGCGCATTGTATGGGTGTGTGTTACATTACATTCACTATTAGGAGTGAGAAAAACATCACGGGGTGGTGCGCATTGTATGGGTGTGTGTTACATTACATTCACTAGTAGGAGTGAGAAAAACATCACGGGGTGGTGCGCATTGTATGGGTGTGTGTTACATTAGATTCACTAGTAGGAGTGAGAAAAACATCACGGGGTGGTGCGCATTGTATGGGTGTGTGTTACACTAGATTCACTAGTAGGAGTGAGAAAAACATCACGGGGTGGTGCGCCTTGTATGGGTGTGTGTTACATTACATTCACTAGTAGGAGTGAGAAAATCATCACGGGGTGGTGTGCCTTGTATGGGTGTGTGTTACATTAGATTCACTAGTAGCAGTGAGAAAAACATCACGGGGTGGTGCGCATTGTATCGGTGTGTGTTACATTAGATTCACTAGTAGCAGTGAGAAATACATCACGGGGTGGTGCGCATTGTATGGGTGTGTGTTACATTAGATTCACTAGTAGCAGTGAGAAAAACATCACGGGGTGGTGCGCATTGTATGGGTGTGTGTTACATTAGATTCACTAGTAGCAGTGTGAAAAACATCACGGGGTGGTGCGCATTGTATGGGTGTGTGTTACATTACATACACTAGTAGCAGTGAGAAAAACATCACGGGTTGGTGCGCATTGTAAGGGTGTGTGTTACATTACATTCACTAGTAGGAGTGAGAAAAACATCACGGGGTGGTGCGCATTGTATGGGTGTGTGTTACATTACATTCACTAGAAGGAGTGAGAAAAACATCACGGGGTGGTGCGCATTGTATGGGTGTGTGTTACATTACATTCACTAGTAGGAGTGAGAAATACATCACGGGGTGGTGCTCATTGTATGGGTGTGTGTTACATTACATTCACTAGTAGCAGTGAGAAAAACATCACGGGGTGGTGCGTATTGTATGGGTGTGTGTTACATTACATTCACTAGTAGCAGTGAGAAAAACATCACGGGGTGGTGCGCATTGTATGGGTGTGTGTTACATTACATTCACTAGTAGCAGTGAGAAAAACATCACGGGGTGGTGCGCATTGTATGGGTGTGTGTTACATTAGATTCACTAGTAGGACTGAAAAAAACATCACGGGGTGGTGCGCATTGTATGGGTGTGTGTTACATTAGATTCACTAGTAGCAGTGAGAAAAACATCACGGGTGGTGCGCATTGTATGGGTGTGTGTTACATTAGATTCACTAGTAGCAGTGAGAAAAACATCACGGGGTGGTGCGCATTGTATGGGTGTGTGTTACATTAGATTCACTAGTAGCAGTGAGAAAAACATCACGGGGTGGTGCGCATTGTATGGGTGTGTGTTACATTAGATTCACTAGTAGCAGTGAGAAATACATCACGTTGTGGTGCGCATTGTATGGGTGTGTGTTACATTAGATTCACTAGTAGCAGTGAGAAAAACATCACGGGGTGTTGCGCATTGTATGGGTGTGTGTTACATTAGATTCACTAGTAGCAGTGTGAAAAACATCACGGGGTGGTGCGCATTGTATGGGTGTGTGTTACATTACATACACTAGTAGCAGTGAGAAAAACATCACGGGGTGTTGCGCATTGTAAGGGTTTGTGTTACATTAGATTCACTAGTAGGAGTGAGAAAAACATCACGGGGTGGTGTGCATTGTATGGGTGTGTGTTACATTACATTCACTAGAAGGAGTGAGAAATACATCACGGGGTGGTGCGCATTGTAAGGGTTTGTGTTACATTACATTCACTAGTAGGAGTGAGAAAAACATCACGGGGTGGTGCGCATTGTATGGGTGTGTGTTACATTACATTCACTAGTAGGAGTGAGAAAAACATCACGGGGTGGTGCGCATTGTATGGGTGTGTTTTACATTACATTCACTAGTAGGAGTGAGAAATACATCACGGGGTGGTGCGCATTGTATGGGTGTGTGTTACATTACATACACTAGTAGGAGTGAGAAAAACATCACGGGGTGGTGCGCATTGTATGTGTGTGTGTTACATTAGATTCACTAGTAGGAGTGAGAAAAACATCACGGGGTGGTGCGCATTGTATGGGTGTGTGTTACATTACATTCACTAGTAGGAGTGAGAAAAACATCACGGGGTGGTGCGCATTGTATGGGTGTGTGTTACATTACATTCACTATTAGGAGTGAGAAAAACATCATGGGGTGGTGCACATTGTATGGGTGTGTGTTACATTACATTCACTAGTAGGAGTGAGAAAAACATCACGGGGTGGTGCGCATTGTATGGGTGTGTGTTACATTAGATTCACTAGTAGGAGTGAGAAAAACATCACGGGGTGGTGCGCCTTGTATGGGTGTGTTTTACACTAGATTCACTAGTAGGAGTGAGAAAAACATCACGGGGTGGTGCGCCTTGTATGGGTGTGTGTTACATTACATTCACTAGTAGGAGTGAGAAAATCATCACGGGGTGGTGCGCCTTGTATGGGTGTGTGTTACATTAGATTCACTAGTAGGAGTGAGAAAAACATCACGGTGTGGTGCGCCTTGTATGGGTGTGTATTACATTACATTCACTAGTAGGAGTGAGAAAAACATCACGGGGTGGTGGGCATTGTATGGGTGTGTGTTACATTAGATCCACTAGTAGGAGTGAGAAAAACATCACGGGGAGGTGCGCATTGTATGGGTGTGTGTTACATTAGATTCACTAGTAGGAGTGAGAAAAACATCACGGGGTGGTGCGCATTGTATGGGTGTGTGTTACATTAGATTCACTAGTAGCAGTGAGAAAAACATCACGGGGTGGTGCGCATTGTATGGGTGTGTGTTACATTACATTCACTAGTAGGAGTGAGAAAAACATCACGGGGTGGTGCGCATTGTATGGGTGTGTGTTACATTACATTCACTATTAGGAGTGAGAAAAACATCACGGGGTGGTGCGCATTGTATGGGTGTGTGTTACATTACATTCACTAGTAGGAGTGAGAAAAACATCACGGGGTGGTGCGCATTGTATGGGTGTGTGTTACATTAGATTCACTAGTAGGAGTGAGAAAAACATCACGGGGTGGTGCGCATTGTATGGGTGTGTGTTACACTAGATTCACTAGTAGGAGTGAGAAAATCATCACGGGGTGGTGCGCCTTGTATGGGTGTGTGTTACATTACATTCACTAGTAGGAGTGAGAAAATCATCACGGGGTGGTGCGCCTTGTATGGGTGTGTGTTACATTAGATTCACTAGTAGCAGTGAGAAAAACATCACGGGGTGGTGCGCATTGTATCGGTGTGTGTTACATTAGATTCACTAGTAGCAGTGAGAAATACATCACGGGGTGGTGCGCATTGTATGGGTGTGTGTTACATTAGATTCACTAGTAGCAGTGAGAAAAACATCACGGGGTGGTGCGCATTGTATGGGTGTGTGTTACATTAGATTCACTAGTAGCAGTGTGAAAAACATCACGGGGTGGTGCGCATTGTATGGGTGTGTGTTACATTACATACACTAGTAGCAGTGAGAAAAACATCACGGGTTGGTGCGCATTGTAAGGGTGTGTGTTACATTAGATTCACTAGTAGCAGTGAGAGAACCATCACGGGTGGTGCGCATTGTATGGGTGTGTGTTACATTAGATTCACTAGTAGCAGTGAGAAAAACATCACGGGGTGGTGCGCATTGTATGGGTGTGTGTTACATTAGATTCACTAGTAGGAGTGAGAAAAACATCACGGGGTGGTGGGCATTGTATGGGTGTGTGTTACATTAGATTCACTAGTAGGAATGAGAAAAACATCACGGGGTGGTGCGCATTGTATGTGTGTGTGTTACATTAGATTCACTAGTAGCAGTGAGAAAAACATCACGGGGTGGTGCGCCTTGTATGGGTGTGTGTTACATTAGATTCACTAGTAGGAGTGAGAAAAACATCACGGGGTGGTGAGCATTGTATTGGTGTGTGTTACATTAGATTCACTAGTAGCAGTGAGAAAAACATCACGGGGTGGTGCGCATTGCATGGGTGTGTGTTACATTAGATTCACTAGTAGCAGTGAGAAAAACATCACGGGGTGGTGCGCATTGCATGGGTGTGTGTTACATTAGATTCACTAGTAGCAGTGAGAAAAACATCACGGGGTGGTGCGCCTTGTATGGGTGTGTGTTACATTAGATTCACTAGTAGCACTGAGAAAAACATCACGGGGTGGTGCGCATTGTATGGGTGTGTTACATTACATTCACTAGTAGCAGTGAGAAAAACATCACGGGGTGGTGCGCATTGTATGGGTGTGTTACATTACATTCACTAGTAGCAGTGAGAAAAACATCACGGGGTGGTGCGCATTGTATGGGTGTGTGTTACATTAGATTCACTAGTAGGAGTGAGAAAAACATCACGGGGTGGTGCGCATTGTATGGGTGTGTGTTACATTAGATTCACTGGTAGCAGTGAGAAAAACATCACGGGGTGGTGCGCATTGTATGGGTGTGTGTTACATTACATTCACTAGTAGGAGTGAGAAAAACATCACGGGGTGGTGCGCATTGTATGGGTGTGTGTTACATTACATTCACTATTAGGAGTGAGAAAAACATCACGGGGTGGTGCGCATTGTATGGGTGTGTGTTACATTACATTCACTAGTAGGAGTGAGAAAAACATCACGGGGTGGTGCGCATTGTATGGGTGTGTGTTACATTAGATTCACTAGTAGGAGTGAGAAAAACATCACGGGGTGGTGCGCATTGTATGGGTGTGTGTTACACTAGATTCACTAGTAGGAGTGAGAAAAACATCACGGGGTGGTGCGCCTTGTATGGGTGTGTGTTACATTACATTCACTAGTAGGAGTGAGAAAATCATCACGGGGTGGTGTGCCTTGTATGGGTGTGTGTTACATTAGATTCACTAGTAGCAGTGAGAAAAACATCACGGGGTGGTGCGCATTGTATCGGTGTGTGTTACATTAGATTCACTAGTAGCAGTGAGAAATACATCACGGGGTGGTGCGCATTGTATGGGTGTGTGTTACATTAGATTCACTAGTAGCAGTGAGAAAAACATCACGGGGTGGTGCGCATTGTATGGGTGTGTGTTACATTAGATTCACTAGTAGCAGTGTGAAAAACATCACGGGGTGGTGCGCATTGTATGGGTGTGTGTTACATTACATACACTAGTAGCAGTGAGAAAAACATCACGGGTTGGTGCGCATTGTAAGGGTGTGTGTTACATTACATTCACTAGTAGGAGTGAGAAAAACATCACGGGGTGGTGCGCATTGTATGGGTGTGTGTTACATTACATTCACTAGAAGGAGTGAGAAAAACATCACGGGGTGGTGCGCATTGTATGGGTGTGTGTTACATTACATTCACTAGTAGGAGTGAGAAATACATCACGGGGTGGTGCTCATTGTATGGGTGTGTGTTACATTACATTCACTAGTAGCAGTGAGAAAAACATCACGGGGTGGTGCGTATTGTATGGGTGTGTGTTACATTACATTCACTAGTAGCAGTGAGAAAAACATCACGGGGTGGTGCGCATTGTATGGGTGTGTGTTACATTACATTCACTAGTAGCAGTGAGAAAAACATCACGGGGTGGTGCGCATTGTATGGGTGTGTGTTACATTAGATTCACTAGTAGGACTGAAAAAAACATCACGGGGTGGTGCGCATTGTATGGGTGTGTGTTACATTAGATTCACTAGTAGCAGTGAGAAAAACATCACGGGTGGTGCGCATTGTATGGGTGTGTGTTACATTAGATTCACTAGTAGCAGTGAGAAAAACATCACGGGGTGGTGCGCATTGTATGGGTGTGTGTTACATTAGATTCACTAGTAGCAGTGAGAAAAACATCACGGGGTGGTGCGCATTGTATGGGTGTGTGTTACATTAGATTCACTAGTAGCAGTGAGAAATACATCACGTTGTGGTGCGCATTGTATGGGTGTGTGTTACATTAGATTCACTAGTAGCAGTGAGAAAAACATCACGGGGTGTTGCGCATTGTATGGGTGTGTGTTACATTAGATTCACTAGTAGCAGTGTGAAAAACATCACGGGGTGGTGCGCATTGTATGGGTGTGTGTTACATTACATACACTAGTAGCAGTGAGAAAAACATCACGGGGTGTTGCGCATTGTAAGGGTTTGTGTTACATTAGATTCACTAGTAGGAGTGAGAAAAACATCACGGGGTGGTGTGCATTGTATGGGTGTGTGTTACATTACATTCACTAGAAGGAGTGAGAAATACATCACGGGGTGGTGCGCATTGTAAGGGTTTGTGTTACATTACATTCACTAGTAGGAGTGAGAAAAACATCACGGGGTGGTGCGCATTGTATGGGTGTGTGTTACATTACATTCACTAGTAGGAGTGAGAAAAACATCACGGGGTGGTGCGCATTGTATGGGTGTGTTTTACATTACATTCACTAGTAGGAGTGAGAAATACATCACGGGGTGGTGCGCATTGTATGGGTGTGTGTTACATTACATACACTAGTAGGAGTGAGAAAAACATCACGGGGTGGTGCGCATTGTATGTGTGTGTGTTACATTAGATTCACTAGTAGGAGTGAGAAAAACATCACGGGGTGGTGCGCATTGTATGGGTGTGTGTTACATTAGATTCACTAGTAGGAGTGAGAAAAACATCACGGTGTGGTGCGCATTGTATGGGTGTGTGTTACATTAGATTCACTAGTAGGAGTGAGAAAAACATCACGGGGTGGTGGGCATTGTATGGGTGTGTGTTACATTAGATTCACTAGTAGGAATGAGAAAAACATCACGGGGTGGTGCGCATTGTATGGGTGTGTGTTACATTAGATTCACTAGTAGCAGTGAGAAAAACATCACGGGGTGGTGCGCCTTGTATGGGTGTGTGTTACATTAGATTCACTAGTAGGAGTGAGAAAAACATCACGGGGTGGTGCGCATTGTATTGGTGTGTGTTACATTAGATTCACTAGTAGCAGTGAGAAAAACATCACGGGGTGGTGCGCATTGCATGGGTGTGTGTTACATTAGATTCACTAGTAGCAGTGAGAAAAACATCACGGGGTGGTGCGCATTGCATGGGTGTGTGTTACATTAGATTCACTAGTAGCAGTGAGAAAAACATCACAGGGTGGTGCGCCTTGTATGGGTGTGTGTTACATTAGATTCACTAGTAGCACTGAGGAAAACATCACGGGGTGGTGCGCATTGTATGGGTGTGTTACATTACATTCACTAGTAGCAGTGAGAAAAACATCACGGGGTGGTGCGCATTGTATGGGTGTGTTACATTACATTCACTAGTAGCAGTGAGAAAAACATCACGGGGTGGTGCGCATTGTATGGGTGTGTGTTACATTACATTCACTAGTAGGAGTGAGAAAAACATCACGGGGTGGTGCGCATTGAATGGGTGTGTGTTACATTAGATTCACTAGTAGCAGTGAGAAAAACATCACGGGGTGGTGCGCATTGTATGGGTGTGTGTTACATTACATTCACTAGTAGGAGTGAGAAAAACATCACGGGGTGGTGCGCATTGTATGGGTGTGTGTTACATTACATTCACTATTAGGAGTGAGAAAAACATCATGGGGTGGTGCACATTGTATGGGTGTGTGTTACATTACATTCACTAGTAGGAGTGAGAAAAACATCACGGGGTGGTGCGCATTGTATGGGTGTGTGTTACATTAGATTCACTAGTAGGAGTGAGAAAAACATCACGGGGTGGTGCGCCTTGTATGGGTGTGTGTTACACTAGATTCACTAGTAGGAGTGAGAAAAACATCACGGGGTGGTGCGCCTTGTATGGGTGTGTGTTACATTACATTCACTAGTAGGAGTGAGAAAATCATCACGGGGTGGTGCGCCTTGTATGGGTGTGTGTTACATTAGATTCACTAGTAGGAGTGAGAAAAACATCACGGTGTGGTGCGCCTTGTATGGGTGTGTATTACATTACATTCACTAGTAGGAGTGAGAAAAACATCACGGGGTGGTGGGCATTGTATGGGTGTGTGTTACATTAGATCCACTAGTAGGAGTGAGAAAAACATCACGGGGAGGTGCGCATTGTATGGGTGTGTGTTACATTAGATTCACTAGTAGGAGTGAGAAAAACATCACGGGGTGGTGCGCATTGTATGGGTGTGTGTTACATTAGATTCACTAGTAGGAGTGAGAAAAACATCACGGGGTGGTGCGCATTGTATGGGTGTGTGTTACATTAGATTCATTAGTAGGAGTGAGAAAAACATCACTGGGTGGTGCGCATTGTATGGGTGTGTGTTACATTACATTCACTAGTAGGAGTGAGAAAAACATCACGGGGTGGTGCGCATTGTATGGGTGTGTGTTACATTAGATACACTAGTAGGAGTGAGAAAAACATCACGGGGTGGTGCGCCTTGTATGGGTCTGTGTTACATTAGATTCACTAGTGGGAGTGAGAAAAACATCACGGGGTGGTGCGCATTGTATGGGTGTGTGTTACATTAGATTCACTAGTAGGAGTGAGAAAAACATCACGGGGTGGTGCGCATTGTATGGGTGTGTGTTACATTACATTCACTAGTAGGAGTGAGAAAAACATCACGGGGTGTTGTGCATTGTATGGGTGTGTGTTACATTAGATTCACTAGTAGGAGTGAGAAAAACATCACGGGGTGGTGCACCTTGTATGGGTGTGTGTGACATTAGATTCACTAGTGGGAGTGAGAAAAACATCACGGGGTGGTGCGCATTGTATGGGTGTGTGTTACATTAGATTCACTAGTGGGAGTGAGAAAAACATCACGGTGTGGTGCGCATTGCATGGGTGTGTGTTACATTAGATTCACTAGTGGGAGTGAGAAAAACATCACGGGGTGGTGAGCATTGTATGGGTGTGTGTTACATTAGATTCACTAGTAGGAGTGAGAAAAACATCACGGGGTGGTGCGCATTGTATGGGTGTGTGTTACATTAGATTCACTAGTAGGAGTGAGAAAAACATCACGGGGTGGTGCGCATTGAATGGGTGTGTGTTACATTAGATTCACTAGTAGGAGTGAGAAAAACATCACGGGGTGGTGCGCATTGTATGGGTGTGTGTTACATTAGATTCACTAGTGGGAGTGCGAAAAACATCACGGGGTGGTGCGCATTGTATGGGTGTGTGTTACCTTACATTCACTAGTGGGAGTGAGAAAAACATCACGGGGTGGTGCGCATTGTATGGGTGTGTGTTACATTAGATTCACTAGTAGGAGTGAGAAAAACATCACGGGGTGGTGCGATTGTATGGGTGTGTGTTACATTAGATTCACTAGTAGGAGTGAGAGAAACATCACGGGGTGGTGCGCATTGTATGGGTGTGTGTTACATTACATTCACTAGTAGGAGTGAGAAAAACATCACGGGGTGGTGCGCATTGTATGGGTGTGTGTTTCATTAGATTCACTAGTAGGAGTGAGAAAAACATCACGGGGTGGTGCGCATTGCATGGGTGTGTGTTACATTAGATTCACTAGTAGGAGTGAGAAAAACATCACGGGGTGGTGCGCATTGTATGGGTGTGTGTTACATTACATTCACTAGTAGCAGTGAGAAAAACATCACGGGGTGGTGCGCATTGTATGGGTGTGTGTTACATTACATTCACTAGTAGCAGTGAGAAAAACATCACGGGGTGGTGCGCATTGTATGGGTGTGTGTTACATTACATTCACTAGTAGCAGTGAGAAAAACATCACGGGGTGGTGCGCATTGTATGGGTGTGTGTTACATTACATTCACTAGTAGGAGTGAGAAAAACATCACGGGGTGGTGCGCATTGTATGGGTGTGTGTTACATTACATTCACTAGTAGCAGTGAGAAAAACATCACGGGGTGGTGCACCTTGTATGGGTGTGTGTGACATTAGATTCACTAGTGGGAGTGAGAAAAACATCACGGGTGGTGCGCATTGTATGGGTGTGTGTGACATTAGATTCACTAGTGGGAGTGAGAAAAACATCACGGGGTGGTGCGCATTGTATGGGTGTGTGTTACATTAGATTTACTAGTGGGAGTGAGAAAAACATCACGGGGTGGTGCGCATTGCATGGGTGTGTGTTACATTAGATTCACTAGTAGGAGTGAGAAAATCATCACGGGGTGGTGCGCATTGCATGGGTGTGTGTTACATTAGATTCACTAGTAGGAGTGAGAAAAACATCACGGGGTGGTGCGCATTGTATGGGTGTGTGTTACATTAGATTCACTAGTAGGAGTGACAAAAACATCACAGGGTGGTGCGCATTGTATGGGTGTGTGTTACATTAGATTCACTAGTAGGAGTGCGAAAAACATCACGGGGTGGTGCGCATTGTATGGGTGTGTGTTACCTTACATTCACTAGTGGGAGTGAGAAAAACATCACGGGGTGGTGCGCATTGTATGGGTGTGTGTTACATTACATTCACTAGTAGGAGTGAGAAAAACATCACGGGGTGGTGCGCATTGTATGGGTGTGTGTTACATTACATTCACTAGTAGGAGTGAGAAAAACATCACGGGGTGGTGCGCATTGTATGGGTGTGTGTTACATTACATTCACTATTAGGAGTGAGAAAAACATCACGGGGTGGTGCGCATTGTATGGGTGTGTGTTACGTTACATTCACTAGTAGGAGTGAGAAAAACATCACGGGGTGGTGCGCATTGTATGGGTGTGTGTTACATTAGATTCACTAGTAGGAGTGAGAAAAACATCACGGGGTGGTGCGATTGTATGGGTGTGTGTTACATTAGATTCACTAGTAGGAGTGAGAGAAACATCACGGGGTGGTGCGCATTGTATGGGTGTGTGTAACATTACATTCACTAGTAGGAGTGAGAAAAACATCACGGGGTGGTGCGCATTGTATGGGTGTGTGTTTCATTAGATTCACTAGTAGGAGTGAGAAAAACATCACGGGGTGGTGCGCATTGTATGGGTGTGTGTTACATTAGATTCACTAGTAGGAGTGAGAAAAACATCACGGGGTGGTGCGCATTGTATGGGTGTGTGTTACATTACATTCACTAGTAGCAGTGAGAAAAACATCACGGGGTGGTGCGCATTGTATGGGTGTGTGTTACATTACATTCACTAGTAGCAGTGAGAAAAACATCACGGGGTGGTGCGCATTGTATGAGTGTGTGTTACATTACATTCACTAGTAGGAGTGAGAAAAACATCACGGGGTGGTGCGCATTGTATGGGTGTGTTTTACATTACATTCACTAGTAGGAGTGAGAAAAACATCACGGGGTGGTGCGCATTGTATGGGTGTGTGTTACATTACATTCACTAGTAGCAGTGAGAAAAACATAACGGGGTGGTGCGCATTGTATGGGTGTGTGTTACATTACATTCACTAGTAGCAGTGAGAAAAACATCACGGGGTGGTGCGCATTGTATGGGTGTGTGTTACATTACATTCACTAGTAGCAGTGAGAAAAACATCACGGGGTGGTGCGCATTGTATGGGTGTGTGTTACATTACATTCACTAGTAGGAGTGAGAAAAACCTCACGGGGTGGTGCGCATTGTATGGGTGTGTGTTACATTACATTCACTAGTAGGAGTGAGTAAAACATCACTGGGTGGTGCGCATTGTATGGGTGTGTGTTACATTACATTCACTAGTAGGAGTGAGAAAAACATCACTGGGTGGTGCGCATTGTATGGGTGTGTGTTACATTACATTCACTAGTAGGAGTGAGATAAACATCACGGGGTGGTGCGCATTGTATGGGTGTGTGTTACATTACATTCACTAGTAGGAGTGAGAAAAACATCACGGGGTGGTGCGCATTGTATGGGTGTGTGTTACATTACATTCACTAGTAGGAGTGAGAAAAACATCACGGGGTGGTGCGCATTGTATGCGTGTGTGTTACATTACATTCTCTAGTAGGAGTGAGAAAAACATCACGGGGTGGTGCGCATTGTATGGGTGTGTGTTACATTAGATTCACTAGTAGGAGTGAGAAAAACATCACGGGGTGGTGCGCATTGTATGGGTGTGTGTTACATTAGATTCACTAGTAGGAGTGAGAAAAACATCACGGGGTGGTGCGCATTGTATGGGTGTGTGTTACATTAGATTCACTAGTAGGAGTGAGAAAAACATCACGGGGTGGTGCGCATTGTATGGGTGTGTGTTACATTAGATTCACTAGTAGCAGTGAGAAAAACATCACGGGGTGGTGCGCATTGTATGGGTGTGTGTTACATTACATTCACTAGTAGCAGTGAGAAAAACATCACGGGGTGGTGCGCATTGTATGGGTGTGTGTTACATTAGATTCACTAGTAGGAGTGAGAAAAACATCACGGGGTGGTGCGCATTGTATGGGTGTGTGTTACATTAGATTCACTAGTAGCAGTGAGAAAAACATCACGGGGTGCTGCGCATTGTATGGGTGTGTGTTACATTACATTCACTAGTAGCAGTGAGAAAAACATCACGGGGTGGTGCGCATTGTATGGGTGTGTGTTACATTAGATTCACTAGTAGGAGTGAGAAAAACATCACGGGGTGGTGCGCATTGTATGGGTGTGTGTTACATTAGATTCACTAGTAGCAGTGAGAAAAACATCACGGGGTGGTGCGCATTGTATGGGTGTGTGTTACATTAGATTCACTAGTAGCAGTGAGAAAAACATCACGGGGTGGTGCGCATTGTATGGGTGTGTGTTACATTAGATTCACTAGTAGCAGTGTGAAAAACATCACGGGGTGGTGCGCATTGTATGGGTGTGTGTTACATTACATACACTAGTAGCAGTGAGAAAAACATCACGGGTTGGTGCGCATTGTAAGGGTGTGTGTTACATTACATTCACTAGTAGGAGTGAGAAAAACATCACGGGGTGGTGCGCATTGTATGGGTGTGTGTTACATTACATTCACTAGAAGGAGTGAGAAAAACATCACGGGGTGGTGCGCATTGTATCGGTGTGTGTTACATTACATTCACTAGTAGGAGTGAGAAATACATCACGGGGTGGTGCGCATTGTATGGGTGTGTGTTACATTACATTCACTAGTAGCAGTGAGAAAAACATCACGGGTGGTGCGCATTGTATGGGTGTGTGTTACATTACATTCACTAGTAGCAGTGAGAAAAACATCACGGGGTGGTGCGCATTGTATGGGTGTGTGTTACATTACATTCACTAGTAGCAGTGAGAAAAACATCACGGGGTGGTGCGCATTGTATGGGTGTGTGTTACATTAGATTCACTAGTAGGACTGAGAAAAACATCACGGGGTGGTGCGCATTGTATGGGTGTGTGTTACATTAGATTCACTAGTAGCAGTGAGAAAACCATCACGGGTGGTGCGCATTGTATGGGTGTGTGTTACATTAGATTCACTAGTAGCAGTGAGAAAAACATCACGGGGTGGTGCGCATTGTATGGGTGTGTGTTACATTAGATTCACTAGTAGCAGTGAGAAAAACATCACGGGGTGGTGCGCATTGTATGGGTGTGTGTTACATTAGATTCACTAGTAGCAGTGAGAAATACATCACGTTGTGGTGCGCATTGTATGGGTGTGTGTTACATTAGATTCACTAGTAGCAGTGAGAAAAACATCACGGGGTGGTGCGCATTGTATGGGTGTGTGTTACATTAGATTCACTAGTAGCAGTGTGAAAAACATCACGGGGTGGTGCGCATTGTATGGGTGTGTGTTACATTACATACACTAGTAGCAGTGAGAAAAACATCACGGGGTGTTGCGCATTGTAAGGGTTTGTGTTACATTAGATTCACTAGTAGGAGTGAGAAAAACATCACGGGGTGGTGTGCATTGTATGGGTGTGTGTTACATTACATTCACTAGAAGGAGTGAGAAATACATCACGGGGTGGTGCGCATTGTAAGGGTTTGTGTTACATTACATTCACTAGTAGGAGTGAGAAAAACATCACGGGGTGGTGCGCATTGTGTGGGTGTGTGTTACATTACATTCACTAGTAGGAGTGAGAAAAACATCACGGGGTGGTGCGCATTGTATGGGTGTGTTTTACATTACATTCACTAGTAGGAGTGAGAAATACATCACGGGGTGGTGCGCATTGTATGGGTGTGTGTTACATTACATACACTAGTAGGAGTGAGAAAAACATCACGGGGTGGTGCGCATTGTATGTGTGTGTGTTACATTAGATTCACTAGTAGGAGTGAGAAAAACATCACGGGGTGGTGCGCATTGTATGGGTGTGTGTTACATTAGATTCACTAGTAGTAGTGAGAAAAACATCACGGGGTGGTGCGCATTGTATGGGTGTGTGTTACATTAGATTCACTAGTAGGAGTGAGAAAAACATCACGGGGTGGTGGGCATTGTATGGGTGTGTGTTACATTAGATTCACTAGTAGGAGTGAGAAAAACATCACGGGGTGGTGCGCATTGTATGGGTGTGTGTTACATTAGATTCACTAGTAGCAGTGAGAAAAACATCACGGGGTGGTGCGCCTTGTATGGGTGTGTGTTACATTAGATTCACTAGTAGGAGTGAGAAAAACATCACGGGGTTGTGCGCATTGTATTGGTGTGTGTTACATTAGATTCACTAGTAGCAGTGAGAAAAACATCACGGGGTGGTGCGCATTGCATGGGTGTGTGTTACATTAGATTCACTAGTAGCAGTGAGAAAAACATCACGGGGTGGTGCGCATTGCATGGGTGTGTGTTACATTAGATTCACTAGTAGCAGTGAGAAAAACATCACGGGGTGGTGCGCCTTGTATGGGTGTGTGTTACATTAGATTCACTAGTAGCACTGAGAAAAACATCACGGGGTGGTGCGCATTGTATGGGTGTGTTACATTACATTCACTAGTAGCAGTGAGAAAAACATCACGGGGTGGTGCGCATTGTATGGGTGTGTTACATTACATTCACTAGTAGCAGTGAGAAAAACATCACGGGGTGGTGCGCATTGTATGGGTGTGTGTTACATTAGATTCACTAGTAGGAGTGAGAAAAACATCACGGGGTGGTGCGCATTGTATGGGTGTGTGTTACATTAGATTCACTAGTAGCAGTGAGAAAAACATCACGGGGTGTTGCGCATTGTATGGGTGTGTGTTACATTAGATTCACTAGTAGCAGTGAGAAAAACATCACGGGGTGGTGCGCATTGTATGGGTGTGTGTTACATTAGATTCACTAGTAGCAGTGAGAAAAACATCACGGGGTGGTGCGCATTGTATCGGTGTGTGTTACATTACATTCACTAGTAGCAGTGAGAAAAACATCACGGGGTGGTGCGCATTGTATGGGTGTGTGTTACATTACATTCACTAGTAGGAGTGAGAAAAACATCACGGGGTGGTGCGCATTGTATGGGTGTGTGTTACATTAGATTCACTAGTAGGAGTGAGAAAAACATCACGGGGTGGTGCGCATTGTATGGCTTTGTGTTACATTACATTCTCTAGTAGGAGTGAGAAAAACATCACGGGGTGGTGCGCATTGTATGGGTGTGTGTTACATTACATTCACTAGTAGGAGTGAGAAAAACATCACGGGGTGGTGCGCATTGTATGGGTGTGTGTTACATTACATTCACTAGGAGTGAGAAAAACATCACGTGGTGGTGCGCATTGTATGGGTGTGTGTTACATTAGATTCAGTAGTAGGAGTGAGAAAAACATCACGGGGTGGTGCGCATTGTATGGGTGTGTGTTACATTAGATTCACTAGTAGGAGTGAGAAAAACATCACGGGGTGGTGCGCATTGTATGGGTGTGTGTTACATTAGATTCACTAGAAGGAGTGAGAAAAACATCACGGGGTGGTGCGCCTTGTATGGGTGTGTGTTACATTACATTCACTAGTAGGAGTGAGAAAAACATCACGGGGTGGTGCGCATTGTATGGGTGTGTGTTACATTACATTCACTAGTAGCAGTGAGAAAAACATCACGGGGTGGTGCGCATTGTATGGGTGTGTGTTACATTAGATTCACTAGTAGGAGTGAGAAAAACATCACGGGGTGGTGCGCATTGTATGGGTGTGTGTTACATTAGATTCACTAGTAGGAGTGAGAAAAACCTCACGGTGTGGTGCGCATTGTATGGGTGTGTGTTACATTAGATTCACTAGTAGGAGTGAGAAAAACATCACGGGGTGGTGCGCATTGTATGGGTGTGTGTTACATTACTTTCACTAGTAGGAGTGAGAAAATCATCACGGGGTGGTGCGCATTGTATGGGTGTGTGTTACATTACATTCACTAGTAGGAGTGAGAAAAACATCACGGGGTGGTGCGCATTGTATGGGTGTGTGTTACGTTACATTCACTAGTAGGAGTGAGAAAAACATCACGGGGAGCTGCGCATTGTATGTGTGTGTGTTACATTACATTCACTAGTAGGAGTGAGAAAAATATCACGGGGTGGTGCGCATTGTATGGGAGTGTGTTACATTACATTCACTAGTAGGAGTGAGAAAAACATCACGGGGTGGTGCGCATTGTATGGGTGTGTGTTACATTAGATTCACTAGTAGGAGTGACAAAAACATCACGGGGTGGTGCGCATTGTATGGGTGTGTGTTACATTAGATTCACAAGTAGGAGTGAGAAAAACATCACGGGGTGGTGCGCATTGTATGGGTGTGTGTTACATTACATTCACTAGTAGCAGTGAGAAAAACATCACGGGGTGGTGCGCATTGTATGGGTGTGTGTTACATTAGATTCACTAGTAGGAGTGAGAAAATCATCACGGGGTGGTGCGCATTGTATGGGTGTGTGTTACATTACATTCACTAGTAGCAGTGAGAAAAACATCACGTGGTGGTGCGCATTGTATGGGTGTGTGTTACATTAGATTCACTAGTAGGAGTGAGAAAAACATCACGGTGTGGTGCGCCATGTATGGGTGTGTGTTACATTAGATTCACTAGTAGGAGTGAGCAAAACATCACGGGGTGTTGCGCCTTGTATGGGTGTGTGTTACATTAGATTCACTAGTAGGAGTGAGCAAAACATCACGGGGTGGTGCGCCTTGTATGGGTGTGTGTTACATTAGATTCACTAGTAGGAGTGAGCAAAACATCACGGGGTGGTGCGCCTTGTATGGGTGTGTGTTACATTAGATTCACTAGTAGGAGTGAGCAAAACATCACGGGGTGGTGCGCCTTGTATGGGTGTGTGTTACATTAGATTCACTAGTAGGAGTGAGAAAAACATCACGGGGTGGTGCGCCTTGTATGGGTGTGTGTTACATTAGATTCACTAGTAGGAGTGAGAAAAACATCACGGGGTGGTGCGCCTTGTATGGGTGTGTGTTACATTAGATTCACTAGTAGGAGTGAGAAAAACATCACGGGGTGGTGCGCCTTGTATGGGTGTGTGTTACATTAGATTCACTAGTAGGAGTGAGAAAAACATCACGGGGTGGTGCGCATTGTATGGGTGTGTGTTACATTAGATTCACTAGTAGGAGTGAGAAAAACATCACGGGGTGGTGCGCCTTGTATGGGTGTGTGTTACATTAGATTCACTAGTAGGAGTGAGAAAAACATCACGGGGTGGTGCGCATTGTGTGGGTGTGTGTTACATTAGATTCACTAGTAGGAGTGAGAAAAACATCACGGGGTGGTGCGCCTTGTATGGGTGTGTGTTACATTACATTCACTAGTAGGAGTGAGAAAAACCTCACGGGGTGGTGCGCCTTGTATGGGTGTGTGTTACATTACATTCACTAGTAGGAGTGAGCAAAACCTCACGGGGTGGTACGCATTGTATGGGTGTTTGTTACATTACATTCACTAGTAGGAGTGAGAAAAACCTCACGGGGTGGTGCGCATTGTATGGGTGTGTGTTACATTAGATTCACTAGCAGCAGTGAGAAAAACATCACGGGGTGGTGCGCATTGTATGGGTGTGTGTTACATTAGATTCACTAGTAGCAGTGAGAAAAACATCACGGGGTGGTGCGCATTGTATGGGTGTGTGTTACATTAGATTCACTAGTAGCAGTGAGAAAAACATCACGGGGTGGTGCACATTGTATGGGTGTGTGTTACATTACATACACTAGTAGCAGTGAGAAAAACATCACGGGGTGGTGCGCATTGTAAGGGTGTGTGTTACATTACATTCACTAGTAGGAGTGAGAAAAACATCACGGGGTTGTGCGCATTCTATGGGTGTGTGTTACATTACATACACTAGTAGCAGTGAGAAAAACATCACGGGGTGGTGCGCATTGTATGTGTGTGTGTTACATTACATTCACTCGTAGGAGTGAGAAAAACATCACGGGGTGGTGCGCATTGTATGGGTTTGTGTTACATTACATGCACTAGTAGGAGTGAGAAATACATCATGGGGTGGTGCGCATTGTATGGGTGTGTGTTACATTACATTCACTAGTAGGAGTGAGAAAAACATCACGGGGTGGTGCGCATTGTATGGGAGTGTGTTACATTACATTCACTAGTAGGAGTGAGAAAAACATCACGGGGTGGTGCGCATTGTATGGGTGTGTGTTACATTAGATTCACTAGTAGGAGTGAGAAAAACATCACGGGGTGGTGCGCCTTGTATGGGTGTGTGTTACATTAGATTCACTAGTAGGAGTGAGAAAAACATCACGGGGTGGTGCGCATTGTATGGGTGTGTGTTACATTAGATTCAATAGTAGGAGTGAGAAAAACATCACGGGGTGGTGCGCCTTGTATGGGTGTGTGTTACATTAGATTCACTAGTAGGAGTGAGAAAAACATCACGGGGTGGTGCACATTGTGTGGGTGTGTGTTACATTAGATTCACTAGTAGGAGTGAGAAAAACATCACGGGGTGGTGCGCCTTGTATGGGTGTGTGTTACATTACATTCACTAGTAGGAGTGAGAAAAACCTCACGGGGTGGTGCGCCTTGTATGGGTGTGTGTTACATTACATTCACTAGTAGGAGTGAGCAAAACCTCACGGGGTGGTACGCATTGTATGGGTGTTTGTTACATTACATTCACTAGTAGGAGTGAGAAAAACCTCACGGGGTGGTGCGCATTGTATGGGTGTGTGTTACATTAGATTCACTAGCATCAGTGAGAAAAACATCACGGGGTGGTGCGCATTGTATGGGTGTGTGTTACATTAGATTCACTAGTAGCAGTGAGAAAAACATCACGAGGTGGTGCGCATTGTATGGGTGTGTTACATTAGATTCACTAGTAGCAGTGAGAAAAACATCACGGGGTGGTGCGCATTGTATGGTTGTGTGTTACATTACATACACTAGTAGCAGTGAGAAAAACATCACGGGGTGGTGCGCATTGTAAGGGTGTGTGTTACATTACATTCACTAGTAGGAGTGAGAAAAACATCACGGGGTTGTGCGCATTCTATGGGTGTGTGTTACATTACATTCACTAGAAGGAGTGAGAAAAACATCACGGGGTGGTGCGCATTGTATGTGTGTGTGTTACATTACATTCACTCGTAGGAGTGAGAAAAACATCACGGGGTGGTGCGTATTGTATGGGTTTGTGTTACATTACATGCACTAGTAGGAGTGAGAAATACATCATGGGGTGGTGCGCATTGTATGGGTGTGTGTTACATTACATTCACTAGTAGGAGTGAGAAAAACATCACGGGGTGGTGCGCATTGTATGGGAGTGTGTTACATTACATTCACTAGTAGGAGTGAGAAAAACATCACGGGGTGGTGCGCATTGTATGGGTGTGTGTTACATTAGATTCACTAGTAGGAGTGAGAAAAACATCACGGGGTGGTGCGCATTGTATGGGTGTGTGTTACATTAGATTCACAAGTAGGAGTGAGAAAAACATCACGGGGTGGTGCGCATTGTACGGGTGTGTGTTACATTACATTCACTAGTAGCAGTGAGAAAAACATCACGGGGTGGTGCGCATTGTATGGGTGTGTGTTACATTAGATTCACTAGTAGGAGTGAGAAAAACATCACGGGGTGGTGCGCATTGTATGGGTGTGTGTTACATTACATTCACTAGTAGCAGTGAGAAAAACCTCACGGGGTGGTGCGCATTGTATGGGTGTGTGTTACATTAGATTCACTAGTAGGAGTGAGAAAAACATCACGGGGTGGTGCGCATTGTATGGGTGTGTGTTACATTACATTCACTAGTAGGAGTGAGAAAAACATCACGGGGTGGTGCGCATTGTATGGGTGTGTGTTACATTACATTCACTAGTAGGAGTGAGAAAAATATCACGGGGTGGTGCGCATTGTATGGGTGTGTGTTACATTACATTCACTAGTAGGAGTGAGAAAAACATCACGGGGTGGTGAGCATTGTATGGGTGTGTGTTACATTACATTCACTAGTAGGAGTGAGGAAAACATCACGGGGTGGTTCGCATTGTATGGGTGTGTGTTACATTACATTCACTAGTAGGAGTGAGAAAAACATCACGGGGTGGTGCGCATTGTATGGGTGTGTGTTACATTAGATTCACTAGTAGGAGTGAGAAAAACATCACGGGGTGGTGCGCATTGTATGGGTGTGTGTTACATTAGATTCACTAGTAGGAGTGAGAAAAACATCACGGGGTGGTGCGCATTGTATGGGTGTGTGTTACATTAGATTCACTAGTAGCAGTGAGAAACACATCACGGGGTGGTGCGCATTGTATGGGTGTGTGTTACATTAGATTCACTAGTAGCAGTGAGAAAAACATCACGGGGTGGTGCGCATTGTATGGGTGTGTGTTACATTACATTCACTAGTAGGAGTGAGAAAAACATCACGGGGTGGTGCGCATTGTATGGGTGTGTGTTACATTAGATTCACTAGTAGGAGTGAGAAAAACATCACGGGGTGGTGCGCATTGTATGTGTGTGTTACATTAGATTCACTAGTAGGAGTGAGAAAAACATCACGGGGTGGTGCGCATTGTATGGGTGTGTGTTACATTAGATTCACTAGTAGGAGTGAGAAAAACATAACGGTGTGGTGCGCATTGTATGGGTGTGTGTTACATTAGATTCACTAGTAGGAGTGAGAAAAACCTCACGGGGTGGTGCGCATTGTATGGGTGTGTGTTACATTAGATTCACTAGTAGGAGTGAGAAAAACCTCACGGGGTGGTGCGCATTGTATGGGTGTGTGTTACATTAGATTCACTAGTAGCTGTGAGAAAAACATCACGGGGTGGTGCGCATTGTATGGGTGTGTGTTACATTAGATTCACTAGTAAGAGTGAGAAAAACATCACGGGGTGGTGCGCATTGTATGGGTGTGTGTTACATTAGATTGACTAGTAGGAGTGAGAAAAACATCACAGGGTGGTGCGCATTGTATGGGTGTGTGTTACATTAGATTGACTAGTAGGAGTGAGAAAAACATCACGGGGTGGTGCGCATTGTATGGGTGTGTGTTACATTAGATTGACTAGTAGGAGTGAGAAAAACATCACAGGGTGGTGCGCATTGTATGGGTGTGTGTTACATTAGATTCACTAGTAGGAGTGAGAAAAACATCACGGGGTGGTGCGCATTGTATGGGTGTGTGTTACATTAGATTCACTAGTAGCAGTGAGTAAAACATCACGGGGTGGTGCGCCTTGTATGGGTGTGTGTTACATTACATTCACTAGTAGCAGTGAGAAAAACATCACGGGGTGGTGCGCATTGTATGGGTGTGTGTTACATTAGATTCACTATTAAGAGTGAGAAAAACATCACGGGGTGGTGCGCCTTGTATGGGTGTGTGTTACATTAGATTCACTAGTAGGAGTGAGAAAAACATCACGGTGTGGTGCGCCATGTATGGGTGTGTGTTACATTAGATTCACTAGTAGGAGTGAGAAAACATCACGGTGTGGTGCGCCATGTATGGGTGTGTGTTACATTAGATTCACTAGTAGGAGTGAGAAAAACATCACGGTGTGGTGCGCCATGTATGGGTGTGTGTTACATTAGATTCACTAGTAGGAGTGAGAAAACATCACGGGGTGGTGCGCATTGTATGGGTGTGTGTTACATTACATTCACTAGTAGGAGTGAGAAAAACATCACGGGGTGGTGCGCATTGTATGGGTGTGTGTTACATTACATTCACTAGTAGCAGTGAGAAAAACATCACGGGGTGGTGCGCATTGTATGGGTGTGTGTTACATTAGATTCACTAGTAGGAGTGAGAAAAACATCACGGGGTGGTGCGCATTGTATGGGTGTGTGTTACATTAGATTCACTAGTAGGAGTGAGAAATACATCACGGGGTGGTGCGCATTGTATGGGTGTGTGTTACATTAGATTCACTAGTAGGAGTGAGAAAACATCACGGGGTGGTGCGCATTGTATGGGTGTGTGTTACATTACATTCACTAGTAGGAGTGAGAAAAACATCACGGGGTGGTGCGCATTGTATGGGTGTGTGTTACATTACATTCACTAGTAGGAGTGAGAAAAACATCACGGGGTGGTGCGCATTGTATGGGTGTGTGTTACATTACATTCACTAGAAGGAGTGAGAAAAACATCACGGGGTGGTGCGCATTGTATGTGTGTGTGTTACATTACATTCACTAGTAGGAGTGAGAAAAACATCACGGGGTGGTGCGCATTGTATGGGTGTGTGTTACATTACATTCACTAGTAGCAGTGAGAAAAACATCACGGGGTGGTGCACCTTGTATGGGTGTGTGTGACATTAGATTCACTAGTGGGAGTGAGAAAAACATCACGGGGTGGTGCGCATTGTATGGGTGTGTGTGACATTAGATTCACTAGTGGGAGTGAGAAAAACATCACGGGGTGGTGCGCATTGTATGGGTGTGTGTTACATTAGATTCACTAGTGGGAGTGAGAAAAACATCACGGGGTGGTGCGCATTGCATGGGTGTGTGTTACATTAGATTCACTAGTGGGAGTGAGAAAAACATCACGGCGTGGTGCGCATTGCATGGGTGTGTGTTACATTAGATTCACTAGTAGGAGTGAGAAAAACATCACGGGGTGGTGCGCATTGTATGGGTGTGTGTTACATTAGATTCACTAGTAGGAGTGACAAAAACATCACGGGGTGGTGCGCATTGTATGGGTGTGTGTTACATTAGATTCACTAGTAGGAGTGCGAAAAACATCACGGGGTGGTGCGCATTGTATGGGTGTGTGTTACCTTACATTCACTATTTGGAGTGAGAAAAACATCACGGGGTGGTGCGCATTGTATGGGTGTGTGTTACATTACATTCACTAGTAGGAGTGAGAAAAACATCACGGGGTGGTGCGCATTGTATGGGTGTGTGTTACATTACATTCACTATTAGGAGTGAGAAAAACATCACGGGGTGGTGCGCATTGTATGGGTGTGTGTTACATTACATTCACTAGTAGGAGTGAGAAAAACATCACGGGGTGGTGCGCATTGTATGGGTGTGTGTTACATTAGATTCACTAGTAGGAGTGAGAAAAACATCACGGGGTGGTGCGATTGTATGGGTGTGTGTTACATTAGATTCACTAGTAGGAGTGAGAGAAACATCACGGGGTGGTGCGCATTGTATGGGTGTGTGTTACATTACATTCACTAGTAGGAGTGAGAAAAACATCACGGGGTGGTGCGCATTGTATGGGTGTGTGTTTTATTAGATTCACTAGTAGGAGTGAGAAAAACATCACGGGGTGGTGCGCATTGTATGGGTGTGTGTTACATTAGATTCACTAGTAGGAGTGAGAAAAACATCACGGGGTGGTGCGCATTGTATGGGTGTGTGTTACATTACATTCACTAGTAGCAGTGAGAAAAACATCACGGGGTGGTGCGCATTGTATGGGTGTGTGTTACATTACATTCACTAGTATCAGTGAGAAAAACATCACGGGGTGGTGCGCATTGTATGAGTGTGTGTTACATTACATTCACTAGTAGGAGTGAGAAAAACATCACGGGGTGGTGCGCATTGTATGGGTGTTTTACATTACATTCACTAGTAGGAGTGAGAAAAACATCACGGGGTGGTGCGCATTGTATGGGTGTGTGTTACATTACATTCACTAGTAGCAGTGAGAAAAACATCACGGGGTGGTGCGCATTGTATGGGTGTGTGTTACATTACATTCACTAGTAGCAGTGAGAAAAACATCACGGGGTGGTGCGCAATGTATGGGTGTGTGTTACATTACATTCACTAGTAGCAGTGAGAAAAACATCACGGGGTGGTGCGCATTGTATGGGTGTGTGTTACATTACATTCACTAGTAGGAGTGAGAAAAACCTCACGGGGTGGTGCGCATTGTATGGGTGTGTGTTACATTACATTCACTAGTAGGAGTGAGTAAAACATCACTGGGTGGTGCGCATTGTATGGGTGTGTGTTACATTACATTCACTAGTAGGAGTGAGAAAAACATCACTGGGTGGTGGGCATTGTATGGGTGTGTGTTACATTACATTCACTAGTAGGAGTGAGATAAACATCACGGGGTGGTGCGCATTGTATGGGTGTGTGTTACATTACATTCACTAGTAGGAGTGAGAAAAACATCACGGGGTGGTGCGCATTGTATGGGTGTGTGTTACATTACATTCACTAGTAGGAGTGAGAAAAACATCACGGGGTGGTGCGCATTGTATGCGTGTGTGTTACATTACATTCTCTCGTAGGAGTGAGAAAAACATCACGGGGTGGTGCGCATTGTATGGGTGTGTGTTACATTAGATTCACTAGTAGGAGTGAGAAAAACATCACGGGGTGGTGCGCATTGTATGGGTGTGTGTTACATTAGATTCACTAGTAGGAGTGAGAAAAACATCACGGGGTGGTGCGCATTGTATGGGTGTGTGTTATATTAGATTCACTAGTAGGAGTGAGAAAAACATCACGGGGTGGTGCGCATTGTATGGGTGTGTGTTACATTAGATTCACTAGTAGCAGTGAGAAAAACATCACGGGGTGGTGCGCATTGTATGGGTGTGTGTTACATTACATTCACTAGTAGCAGTGAGAAAAACATCACGGGGTGGTGCGCATTGTATGGGTGTGTGTTATATTAGATTCACTAGTAGGAGTGAGAAAAACATCACGGGGTGGTGCGCATTGTATGGGTGTGTGTTACATTACATTCACTAGTAGCAGTGAGAAAAACATCACGGGGTGGTGCGCATTGTATGGGTGTGTGTTACATTACATTCACTAGTAGCAGTGAGAAAAACTTCACGGGGTGGTGCGCATTGTATGGGTGTGTGTTACATTAGATTCACTAGTAGGAGTGAGAAAAACATCACGGGGTGGTGCGCATTGTATGGGTGTGTGTTACATTAGATTCACTAGTAGCAGTGAGAAAAACATCACGGGGTGGTGCGCATTGTATGGGTGTGTGTTACATTAGATTCACTAGTAGCAGTGAGAAAAACATCACGGGGTGGTGCGCATTGTATGGGTGTGTGTTACATTAGATTCACTAGTAGCAGTGAGAAAAACATCACGGGGTGGTGCGCATTGTATCGGTGTGTGTTACATTAGATTCACTAGTAGCAGTGAGAAATACATCACGGGGTGGTGCGCATTGTATGGGTGTGTGTTACATTAGATTCACTAGTAGCAGTGAGAAAAACATCACGGGGTGGTGCGCATTGTATGGGTGTGTGTTACATTAGATTCACTAGTAGCAGTGTGAAAAACATCACGGGGTGGTGCGCATTGTATGGGTGTGTGTTACATTACATACACTAGTAGCAGTGAGAAAAACATCACGGGTTGGTGCGCATTGTAAGGGTGTGTGTTACATTACATTCACTAGTAGGAGTGAGAAAAACATCACGGGGTGGTGCGCATTGTATGGGTGTGTGTTACATTACATTCACTAGAAGGAGTGAGAAAAACATCACGGGGTGGTGCGCATTGTATGGGTGTGTGTTACATTACATTCACTAGTAGGAGTGAGAAATACATCACGGGGTGGTGCGCATTGTATGGGTGTGTGTTACATTACATTCACTAGTAGCAGTGAGAAAAACATCACGGGGTGGTGCGCATTGTATGGGTGTGTGTTACATTACATTCACTAGTAGCAGTGAGAAAAACATCACGGGGTGGTGCGCATTGTATGGGTGTGTGTTACATTACATTCACTAGTAGCAGTGAGAAAAACATCACGGGGTGGTGCGCAATGTATGGGTGTGTGTTACATTAGATTCACTAGTAGGACTGAGAAAAACATCACGGGGTGGTGCGCATTGTATGGGTGTGTGTTACATTAGATTCACTAGTAGCAGTGAGAAAACCATCACGGGTGGTGCGCATTGTATGGGTGTGTGTTACATTAGATTCACTAGTAGCAGTGAGAAAAACATCACGGGGTGGTGCGCATTGTATGGGTGTGTGTTACATTAGATTCACTAGTAGCAGTGAGAAAAACATCACGGGGTGGTGCGCATTGTATGGGTGTGTGTTACATTAGATTCACTAGTAGCAGTGAGAAATACATCACGTTGTGGTGCGCATTGTATGGGTGTGTGTTACATTAGATTCACTAGTAGCAGTGAGAAAAACATCACGGGGTGGTGAGCATTGTATGGGTGTGTGTTACATTAGATTCACTAGTAGCAGTGTGAAAAACATCACGGGGTGGTGTGCATTGTATGGGTGTGTGTTACATTACGTACACTAGTAGCAGTGAGAAAAACATCACGGGGTGTTGCGCATTGTAAGGGTTTGTGTTACATTAGATTCACTAGTAGGAGTGAGAAAAACATCACAGGGTGGTGTGCATTGTATGGGTGTGTGTTACATTACATTCACTAGAAGGAGTGAGAAATACATCACGGGGTGGTGCGCATTGTAAGGGTTTGTGTTACATTACATTCACTAGTAGGAGTGAGAAAAACATCACGGGGTGGTGCGCATTGTATGGGTGTGTGTTACATTACATTCACTAGTAGGAGTGAGAAAAACATCACGGGGTGGTGCGCATTGTATGGGTGTGTTTTACATTACATTCACTAGTAGGAGTGAGAAATACATCACGGGGTGGTGCGCATTGTATGGGTGTGTGTTACATTACATACACTAGTAGGAGTGAGAAAAACATCACGGGGTGGTGCGCATTGTATGTGTGTGTGTTACATTAGATTCACTAGTAGGAGTGATAAAAACATCACGGGGTGGTGCGCATTGTATGGGTGTGTGTTACATTAGATTCACTAGTAGGAGTGAGAAAAACATCACGGGGTGGTGCGCATTGTATGGGTGTGTGTTACATTACATTCACTAGTAGGAGTGAGAAAAACATCACGGGGTGGTGCGCATTGTATGGGTGTGTGTTACATTACATTCACTAGTAGGAGTGAGAAAAACATCACGGGGTGGTGAGCATTGTATGGGTGTGTGTTACATTACATTCACTAGTAGGAGTGAGAAAAACATCACGGGGTGGTTCGCATTTTATGGGTGTGTGTTACATTACATTCACTAGTAGGAGTGAGAAAAACATCACGGGGTGGTGCGCATTGTATGGGTGTGTGTTACATTAGATTCACTAGTAGGAGTGAGAAAAACATCACGGGGTGGTGCGCATTGTATGGGTGTGTGTTACATTAGATTCACTAGTAGGAGTGAGAAAAACATCACGGGGTGGTGCGCATTGTATGGGTGTGTGTTACATTAGATTCACTAGTAGCAGTGAGAAACACATCACGGGGTGGTGCGCATTGTATGGGTGTGTGTTACATTAGATTCACTAGTAGCAGTGAGAAAAACATCACGGGGTGGTGCGCATTGTATGGGTGTGTGTTACATTAGATTCACTAGTAGGAGTGAGAAAAACCTCACGGGGTGGTGCGCATTGTATGGGTGTGTGTTACATTAGATTCACTAGTAGGAGTGAGAAAAACCTCACGGGGTGGTGCGCATTGTATGGGTGTGTGTTACATTAGATTCACTAGTAGCAGTGAGAAAAACATCACGGGGTGGTGCGCATTGTATGGGTGTGTGTTACATTAGATTCACTAGTAAGAGTGAGAAAAACATCACGGGGTGGTGCGCATTGTATGGGTGTGTGTTACATTAGATTGACTAGTAGGAGTGAGAAAAACATCACAGGGTGGTGCGCATTGTATGGGTGTGTGTTACATTAGATTGACTAGTAGGAGTGAGAAAAACATCACGGGGTGGTGCGCATTGTATGGGTGTGTGTTACATTAGATTCACTAGTAGGAGTGAGAAAAACATCACGGGGTGGTGCGCATTGTATGGGTGTGTGTTACATTAGATTCACTAGTAGCAGTGAGTAAAACATCACGGGGTGGTGCGCCTTGTATGGGTGTGTGTTACATTACATTCACTAGTAGCAGTGAGAAAAACATCACGGGGTGGTGCGCATTGTATGGGTGTGTGTTACATTAGATTCACTATTAAGAGTGAGAAAAACATCACGGGGTGGTGCGCCTTGTATGGGTGTGTGTTACATTAGATTCACTAGTAGGAGTGAGAAAAACATCACGGTGTGGTGCGCCATGTATGGGTGTGTGTTACATTAGATTCACTAGTAGGAGTGAGAAAACATCACGGGGTGGTGCGCATTGTATGGGTGTGTGTTACATTACATTCACTAGTAGCAGTGAGAAAAACATCACGGGGTGGTGCACCTTGTATGGGTGTGTGTGACATTAGATTCACTAGTGGGAGTGAGTAAAACATCACGGGGTGGTGCGCATTGTATGGGTGTGTGTGACATTAGATTCACTAGTGGGAGTGAGAAAAACATCACGGGGTGGTGCGCATTGTATGGGTGTGTGTTACATTAGATTCACTAGTGGGAGTGAGAAAAACATCACGGGGTGGTGCGCATTGCATGGGTGTGTGTTACATTAGATTCACTAGTGGGAGTGAGAAAAACATCACGGGGTGGTGCGCATTGCATGGGTGTGTGTTACATTAGATTCACTAGTAGGAGTGAGAAAAACATCACGGGGTGGTGCGCATTGTATGGGTGTGTGTTACATTAGATTCACTAGTAGGAGTGACAAAAACATCACGGGGTGGTGCGCATTGTATGGGTGTGTGTTACATTAGATTCACTAGTAGGAGTGCGAAAAACATCACGGGGTGGTGCGCATTGTATGGGTGTGTGTTACCTTACATTCACTAGTGGGAGTGAGAAAAACATCACGGGGTGGTGCGCATTGTATGGGTGTGTGTTACATTACATTCACTAGTAGGAGTGAGAAAAACATCACGGGGTGGTGCGCATTGTATGGGTGTGTGTTACATTACATTCACTATTAGGAGTGAGAAAAACATCACGGGGTGGTGCGCATTGTATGGGTGTGTGTTACATTACATTCACTAGTAGGAGTGAGAAAAACATCACGGGGTGGTGCGCATTGTATGGGTGTGTGTTACATTAGATTCACTAGTAGGAGTGAGAAAAACATCACGGGGTGGTGCGATTGTATGGGTGTGTGTTACATTAGATTCACTAGTAGGAGTGAGAGAAACATCACGGGGTGGTGCGCATTGTATGGGTGTGTGTTACATTACATTCACTAGTAGGAGTGAGAAAAACATCACGGGGTGGTGCGCATTGTATTGGTGTGTGTTTCATTAGATTCACTAGTAGGAGTGAGAAAAACATCACGGGGTGGTGCGCATTGTATGGGTGTGTGTTACATTAGATTCACTAGTAGGAGTGAGAAAAACATCACGGGGTGGTGCGCATTGTATGGGTGTGTGTTACATTACATTCACTAGTAGCAGTGAGAAAAACATCACGGGGTGGTGCGCATTGTATGGGTGTGTGTTACATTACATTCACTAGTAGCAGTGAGAAAAACATCACGGGGTGGTGCGCATTGTATGAGTGTGTGTTACATTACATTCACTAGTAGGAGTGAGAAAAACATCACGGGGTGGTGCGCATTGTATGGGTGTGTTTTACATTACATTCACTAGTAGGAGTGAGAAAAACATCACGGGGTGGTGCGCATTGTATGGGTGTGTGTTACATTACATTCACTAGTAGCAGTGAGAAAAACATCACGGGGTGGTGCGCATTGTATGGGTGTGTGTTACATTACATTCACTAGTAGCAGTGAGAAAAACATCACGGGGTGGTGCGCATTGTATGGGTGTGTGTTACATTACATTCACTAGTAGCAGTGAGAAAAACATCACGCGGTGGTGCGCATTGTATGGGTGTGTGTTACATTACATTCACTAGTAGGAGTGAGAAAAACCTCACGGGGTGGTGCGCATTGTATGGGTGTGTGTTACATTACATTCACTAGTAGGAGTGAGTAAAACATCACTGGGTGGTGCGCATTGTATGGGTGTGTGTTACATTACATTCACTAGTAGGAGTGAGAAAAACATCACTGGGTGGTGCGCATTGTATGGGTGTGTGTTACATTACATTCACTAGTAGAAGTGAGATAAACATCACGGGGTGGTGCGCATTTTATGGGTGTGTGTTACATTACATTCACTAGTAGGAGTGAGAAAAACATCACGGGGTGGTGCGCATTGTATGGGTGTGTGTTACATTACATTCACTAGTAGGAGTGAGAAAAACATCACGGGGTGGTGCGCATTGTATGCGTGTGTGTTACATTACATTCTCTAGTAGGAGTGAGAAAAACATCACGGGGTGGTGCGCATTGTATGGGTGTGTGTTACATTAGATTCACTAGTAGGAGTGAGAAAAACATCACGGGGTGGTGCGCATTGTATGGGTGTGTGTTACATTAGATTCACTAGTAGGAGTGAGAAAAACATCACGGGGTGGTGCGCATTGTATGGGTGTGTGTTACATTAGATTCACTAGTAGGAGTGAGAAAAACATCACGGGGTGGTGCGCATTGTATGGGTGTGTGTTACATTAGATTCACTAGTAGCAGTGAGAAAAACATCACGGGGTGGTGCGCATTGTATGGGTGTGTGTTACATTAGATTCACTAGTAGCAGTGAGAAAAACATCACGGGGTGGTGCGCATTGTATGGGTGTGTGTTATATTAGATTCACTAGTAGGAGTGAGAAAAACATCACGGGGTGGTGCGCATTGTATGGGTGTGTGTTACATTACATTCACTAGTAGCAGTGAGAAAAACATCACGGGGTGGTGCGCATTGTATGGGTGTTTGTTACATTACATTCACTAGTAGCAGTGAGAAAAACATCACGGGGTGGTGCGCATTGTATGGGTGTGTGTTACATTAGATTCACTAGTAGGAGTGAGAAAAACATCACGGGGTGGTGCGCATTGTATGGGTGTGTGTTACATTAGATTCACTAGTAGCAGTGAGAAAAACATCACGGGGTGGTGCGCATTGTATGGGTGTGTGTTACATTAGATTCACTAGTAGCAGTGAGAAAAACATCACGGGGTGGTGCGCATTGTATGGGTGTGTGTTACATTAGATTCACTAGTAGCAGTGAGAAAAACATCACGGGGTGGTGCGCATTGTATCGGTGTGTGTTACATTAGATTCACTAGTAGCAGTGAGAAATACATCACGGGGTGGTGCGCATTGTATGGGTGTGTGTTACATTAGATTCACTAGTAGCAGTGAGAAAAACATCACGGGTGGTGCGCATTGTATGGGTGTGTGTTACATTAGATTCACTAGTAGCAGTGTGAAAAACATCACGGGGTGGTGCGCATTGTATGGGTGTGTGTTACATTACATACACTAGTAGCAGTGAGAAAAACATCACGGGTTGGTGCGCATTGTAAGGGTGTGTGTTACATTACATTCACTAGTAGGAGTGAGAAAAACATCACAGGGTGGTGCGCATTGTATGGGTGTGTGTTACATTAGATTCACTAGTAGGAGTGAGAAAAACATCACGGGGTGGTGCGCATTGTATGGGTGTGTGTTACATTAGATTCACTAGTAGCAGTGAGTAAAACATCACGGGGTGGTGCGCCTTGTATGGGTGTGTGTTACATTACATTCACTAGTAGCAGTGAGAAAAACATCACGGGGTGGTGCGCATTGTATGGGTGTGTGTTACATTAGATTCACTATTAAGAGTGAGAAAAACATCACGGGGTGGTGCGCCTTGTATGGGTGTGTGTTACATTAGATTCACTAGTAGGAGTGAGAAAAACATCACGGTGTGGTGCGCCATGTATGGGTGTGTGTTACATTAGATTCACTAGTAGGAGTGAGAAAACATCACGGTGTGGTGCGCCATGTATGGGTGTGTGTTACATTAGATTCACTAGTAGGAGTGAGAAAAACATCACGGTGTGGTGCGCCATGTATGGGTGTGTGTTACATTAGATTCACTAGTAGGAGTGAGAAAACATCACGGGGTGGTGCGCATTGTATGGGTGTGTGTTACATTACATTCACTAGTAGGAGTGAGAAAAACATCACGGGGTGGTGCGCATTGTATGGGTGTGTGTTACATTACATTCACTAGTAGCAGTGAGAAAAACATCACGGGGTGGTGCGCATTGTATGGGTGTGTGTTACATTAGATTCACTAGTAGGAGTGAGAAAAACATCACGGGGTGGTGCGCATTGTATGGGTGTGTGTTACATTAGATTCACTAGTAGGAGTGAGAAATACATCACGGGGTGGTGCGCATTGTATGGGTGTGTGTTACATTAGATTCACTAGTAGGAGAGAGAAAACATCACGGGGTGGTGCGCATTGTATGGGTGTGTGTTACATTACATTCACTAGTAGGAGTGAGAAAAACATCACGGGGTGGTGCGCATTGTATGGGTGTGTGTTACATTACATTCACTAGTAGGAGTGAGAAAAACATCACGGGGTGGTGCGCATTGTATGGGTGTGTGTTACATTACATTCACTAGAAGGAGTGAGAAAAACATCACGGGGTGGTGCGCATTGTATGTGTGTGTGTTACATTACATTCACTAGTAGGAGTGAGAAAAACATCACGGGGTGGTGCGCATTGTATGGGTGTGTGTTACATTACATTCACTAGTAGCAGTGAGAAAAACATCACGGGGTGGTGCACCTTGTATGGGTGTGTGTGACATTAGATTCACTAGTGGGAGTGAGAAAAACATCACGGGGTGGTGCGCATTGTATGGGTGTGTGTGACATTAGATTCACTAGTGGGAGTGAGAAAAACATCACGGGGTGGTGCGCATTGTATGGGTGTGTGTTACATTAGATTCACTAGTGGGAGTGAGAAAAACATCACGGGGTGGTGCGCATTGCATGGGTGTGTGTTACATTAGATTCACTAGTGGGAGTGAGAAAAACATCACGGGGTGGTGCGCATTGCATGGGTGTGTGTTACATTAGATTCACTAGTAGGAGTGAGAAAAACATCACGGGGTGGTGCGCATTGTATGGGTGTGTGTTACATTAGATTCACTAGTAGGAGTGACAAAAACATCACGGGGTGGTGCGCATTGTATGGGTGTGTGTTACATTACATTCACTAGTAGGAGTGAGAAAAACATCACGGGGTGGTGCGCATTGTATGGGTGTGTGTTTCATTAGATTCACTAGTAGGAGTGAGAAAAACATCACGGGGTGGTGCGCATTGTATGGGTGTGTGTTACATTAGATTCACTAGTAGCAGTGAGAAAAACATCACGGGGTGGTGCGCATTGTATGGGTGTGTGTTACATTACATTCACTAGTAGCAGTGAGAAAAACATCACGGGGTGGTGCGCATTGTATGGGTGTGTGTTACATTACATTCACTAGTAGCAGTGAGAAAAACATCACGGGGTGGTGCGCATTGTATGAGTGTGTGTTACATTACATTCACTAGTAGGAGTGAGAAAAACATCACGGGGTGGTGCGCATTGTATGGGTGTTTTACATTACATTCACTAGTAGGAGTGAGAAAAACATCACGGGGTGGTGCGCATTGTATGGGTGTGTGTTACATTACATTCACTAGTAGCAGTGAGAAAAACATCACGGGGTGGTGCGCATTGTATGGGTGTGTGTTACATTACATTCACTAGTAGCAGTGAGAAAAACATCACGGGGTGGTGCGCATTGTATGGGTGTGTGTTACATTACATTCACTAGTAGCAGTGAGAAAAACATCACGGGGTGGTGCGCATTGTATGGGTGTGTGTTACATTACATTCACTAGTAGGAGTGAGAAAAACCTCACGGGGTGGTGCGCATTGTATGGGTGTGTGTTACATTACATTCACTAGTAGGAGTGAGTAAAACATCACTGGGTGGTGCGCATTGTATGGGTGTGTGTTACATTACATTCACTAGTAGGAGTGAGAAAAACATCACTGGGTGGTGCGCATTGTATGGGTGTGTGTTACATTACATTCACTAGTAGGAGTGAGATAAACATCACGGGGTGGTGCGCATTGTATGGGTGTGTGTTACATTACATTCACTAGTAGGAGTGAGAAAAACATCACGGGGTGGTGCGCATTGTATGCGTGTGTGTTACATTACATTCACTAGTAGGAGTGAGAAAAACATCACGGGGTGGTGCGCATTGTATGCGTGTGTGTTACATTACATTCTCTAGTAGGAGTGAGAAAAACATCACGGGGTGGTGCGCATTGTATGGGTGTGTGTTACATTAGATTCACTAGTAGGAGTGAGAAAAACATCACGGGGTGGTGCGCATTGTATGGGTGTGTGTTACATTAGATTCACTAGTAGGAGTGAGAAAAACATCACGGGGTGGTGCGCATTGTATGGGTGTGTGTTACATTAGATTCACTAGTAGGAGTGAGAAAAACATCACGGGGTGGTGCGCATTGTATGGGTGTGTGTTACATTAGATTCACTAGTAGCAGTGAGAAAAACATCACGGGGTGGTGCGCATTGTATGGGTGTGTGTTACATTACATTCACTAGTAGCAGTGAGAAAAACATCACGGGGTGGTGCGCATTGTATGGGTGTGTGTTATATTAGATTCACTAGTAGGAGTGAGAAAAACATCACGGGGTGGTGCGCATTGTATGGGTGTGTGTTACATTACATTCACTAGTAGCAGTGAGAAAAACATCACGGGGTGGTGCGCATTGTATGGGTGTGTGTTACATTACATTCACTAGTAGCAGTGAGAAAAACATCACGGGGTGGTGCGCATTGTATGGGTGTGTGTTACATTAGATTCACTAGTAGGAGTGAGAAAAACATCACGGGGTGGTGCGCATTGTATGGGTGTGTGTTACATTAGATTCACTAGTAGCAGTGAGAAAAACATCACGGGGTGGTGCGCATTGTATGGGTGTGTGTTACATTAGATTCACTAGTAGCAGTGAGAAAAACATCACGGGGTGGTGCGCATTGTATGGGTGTGTGTTACATTACATACACTAGTAGCAGTGAGAAAAACATCACGGGTTGGTGCGCATTGTAAGGGTGTGTGTTACATTACATTCACTAGTAGGAGTGAGAAAAACATCACGGGGTGGTGCGCATTGTATGGGTGTGTGTTACATTACATTCACTAGAAGGAGTGAGAAAAACATCACGGGGTGGTGCGCATTGTATGGGTGTGTGTTACATTACATTCACTAGTAGGAGTGAGAAATACATCACGGGGTGGTGCGCATTGTATGGGTGTGTGTTACATTACATTCACTAGTAGCAGTGAGAAAAACATCACGGGGTGGTGCGCATTGTATGGGTGTGTGTTACATTACATTCACTAGTAGCAGTGAGAAAAACATCACGGGGTGGTGCGCATTGTATGGGTGTGTGTTACATTACATTCACTAGTAGCAGTGAGAAAAACATCACGGGGTGGTGCGCAATGTATGGGTGTGTGTTACATTAGATTCACTAGTAGGACTGAGAAAAACATCACGGGGTGGTGCGCATTGTATGGGTGTGTGTTACATTAGATTCACTAGTAGCAGTGAGAAAACCATCACGGGTGGTGCGCATTGTATGGGTGTGTGTTACATTAGATTCACTAGTAGCAGTGAGAAAAACATCACGGGGTGGTGCGCATTGTATGGGTGTGTGTTACACTAGATTCACTAGTAGCAGTGAGAAAAACATCACGGGGTGGTGCGCATTGTATGGGTGTGTGTTACATTAGATTCACTAGTAGCAGTGAGAAATACATCACGTTGTGGTGCGCATTGTATGGGTGTGTGTTACATTAGATTCACTAGTAGCAGTGAGAAAAACATCACGGGGTGGTGAGCATTGTATGGGTGTGTGTTACATTAGATTCACTAGTAGCAGTGTGAAAAACATCACGGGGTGGTGTGCATTGTATGGGTGTGTGTTACATTACGTACACTAGTAGCAGTGAGAAAAACATCACGGGGTGTTGCGCATTGTAAGGGTTTGTGTTACATTAGATTCACTAGTAGGAGTGAGAAAAACATCACAGGGTGGTGTGCATTGTATGGGTGTGTGTTACATTACATTCACTAGAAGGAGTGAGAAATACATCACGGGGTGGTGCGCATTGTAAGGGTTTGTGTTACATTACATTCACTAGTAGGAGTGAGAAAAACATCACGGGGTGGTGCGCATTGTATGGGTGTGTGTTACATTACATTCACTAGTAGGAGTGAGAAAAACATCACGGGGTGGTGCGCATTGTATGGGTGTGTTTTACATTACATTCACTAGTAGGAGTGAGAAATACATCACGGGGTGGTGCGCATTGTATGGGTGTGTGTTACATTACATACACTAGTAGGAGTGAGAAAAACATCACGGGGTGGTGCGCATTGTATGTGTGTGTGTTACATTAGATTCACTAGTAGGAGTGAGAAAAACATCACGGGGTGGTGCGCATTGTATGGGTGTGTGTTACATTAGATTCACTAGTAGGAGTGAGAAAAACATCACGGGGTGGTGCGCATTGTATGGGTGTGTGTTACATTACATTCACTAGTAGGAGTGAGAAAAACATCACGGGGTGGTGCGCATTGTATGGGTGTGTGTTACATTACATTCACTAGTAGGAGTGAGAAAAATATCACGGGGTGGTGCGCATTGTATGGGTGTGTGTTACATTACATTCACTAGTAGGAGTGAGAAAAACATCACGGGGTGGTGAGCATTGTATGGGTGTGTGTTACATTACATTCACTAGTAGGAGTGAGAAAAACATCACGGGGTGGTTCGCATTTTATGGGTGTGTGTTACATTACATTCACTAGTAGGAGTGAGAAAAACATCACGGGGTGGTGCGCATTGTATGGGTGTGTGTTACATTAGATTCACTAGTAGGAGTGAGAAAAACATCACGGGGTGGTGCGCATTGTATGGGTGTGTGTTACATTAGATTCACTAGTAGGAGTGAGAAAAACATCACGGGGTGGTGCGCATTGTATGGGTGTGTGTTACATTAGATTCACTAGTAGCAGTGAGAAACACATCACGGGGTGGTGCGCATTGTATGGGTGTGTGTTACATTAGATTCACTAGTAGCAGTGAGAAAAACATCACGGGGTGGTGCGCATTGTATGGGTGTGTGTTACATTAGATTCACTAGTAGGAGTGAGAAAAACCTCACGGGGTGGTGCGCATTGTATGGGTGTGTGTTACATTAGATTCACTAGTAGGAGTGAGAAAAACCTCACGGGGTGGTGCGCATTGTATGGGTGTGTGTTACATTAGATTCACTAGTAGCAGTGAGAAAAACATCACGGGGTGGTGCGCATTGTATGGGTGTGTGTTACATTAGATTCACTAGTAAGAGTGAGAAAAACATCACGGGGTGGTGCGCATTGTATGGGTGTGTGTTACATTAGATTGACTAGTAGGAGTGAGAAAAACATCACAGGGTGGTGCGCATTGTATGGGTGTGTGTTACATTTGATTGACTAGTAGGAGTGAGAAAAACATCACGGGGTGGTGCGCATTGTATGGGTGTGTGTTACATTAGATTCACTCGTAGGAGTGAGAAAAACATCACGGGGTGGTGCGCATTGTATGGGTGTGTGTTACATTAGATTCACTAGTAGGAGTGAGAAAAACATCACGGGGTGGTGCGCATTGTATGGGTGTGTGTTACATTAGATTCACTAGTAGCAGTGAGTAAAACATCACGGGGTGGTGCGCCTTGTATGGGTGTGTGTTACATTACATTCACTAGTAGCAGTGAGAAAAACATCACGGGGTGGTGCGCATTGTATGGGTGTGTGTTACATTAGATTCACTATTAAGAGTGAGAAAAACATCACCGGGTGGTGCGCCTTGTATGGGTGTGTGTTACATTAGATTCACTAGTAGGAGTGAGAAAAACATCACGGTGTGGTGCGCCATGTATGGGTGTGTGTTACATTAGATTCACTAGTAGGAGTGAGAAAACATCACGGGGTGGTGCGCATTGTATGGGTGTGTGTTACATTACATTCACTAGTAGCAGTGAGAAAAACATCACGGGGTGGTGCACCTTGTATGGGTGTGTGTGACATTAGATTCACTAGTGGGAGTGAGAAAAACATCACGGGGTGGTGCGCATTGTATGGGTGTGTGTGACATTAGATTCACTAGTGGGAGTGAGAAAAACATCACGTGGTGGTGCGCATTGTATGGGTGTGTGTTACATTAGATTCACTAGTGGGAGTGAGAAAAACATCACGGGGTGGTGCGCATTGCATGGGTGTGTGTTACATTAGATTCACTAGTAGGAGTGAGAAAAACATCACGGGGTGGTGCGCATTGTATGGGTGTGTGTTACATTAGATTCACTAGTAGGAGTGACAAAAACATCACGGGGTGGTGCGCATTGTATGGGTGTGTGTTACATTAGATTCACTAGTAGGAGTGCGAAAAACATCACGGGGTGGTGCGCATTGTATGGGTGTGTGTTACCTTACATTCACTAGTGGGAGTGAGAAAAACATCACGGGGTGGTGCGCATTGTATGGGTGTGTGTTACATTACATTCACTAGTAGGAGTGAGAAAAACATCACGGGGTGGTGCGCATTGTATGGGTGTGTGTTACATTACATTCACTATTAGGAGTGAGAAAAACATCACGGGGTGGTGCGCATTGTATGGGTGTGTGTTACATTACATTCACTAGTAGGAGTGAGAAAAACATCACGGGGTGGTGCGCATTGTATGGGTGTGTGTTACATTAGATTCACTAGTAGGAGTGAGAAAAACATCACGGGGTGGTGCGATTGTATGGGTGTGTGTTACATTAGATTCACTAGTAGGAGTGAGAGAAACATCACGGGGTGGTGCGCATTGTATGGGTGTGTGTTACATTACATTCACTAGTAGGAGTGAGAAAAACATCACGGGGTGGTGCGCATTGTATTGGTGTGTGTTTCATTAGATTCACTAGTAGGAGTGAGAAAAACATCACGGGGTGGTGCGCATTGTATGGGTGTGTGTTACATTAGATTCACTAGTAGGAGTGAGAAAAACATCACGGGGTGGTGCGCATTGTATGGGTGTGTGTTACATTACATTCACTAGTAGCAGTGAGAAAAACATCACGGGGTGGTGCGCATTGTATGGGTGTGTGTTACATTACATTCACTAGTAGCAGTGAGAAAAACATCACGGGGTGGTGCGCATTGTATGAGTGTGTGTTACATTACATTCACTAGTAGGAGTGAGAAAAACATCACGGGGTGGTGCGCATTGTATGGGTGTGTTTTACATTACATTCACTAGTAGGAGTGAGAAAAACATCACGGGGTGGTGCGCATTGTATGGGTGTGTGTTACATTACATTCACTAGTAGCAGTGAGAAAAACATCACGGGGTGGTGCGCATTGTATGGGTGTGTGTTACATTACATTCACTAGTAGCAGTGAGAAAAACATCACGGGGTCGTGCGCATTGTATGGGTGTGTGTTACATTACATTCACTAGTAGCAGTGAGAAAAACATCACGCGGTGGTGCGCATTGTATGGGTGTGTGTTACATTACATTCACTAGTAGGAGTGAGAAAAACCTCACGGGGTGGTGCGCATTGTATGGGTGTGTGTTACATTACATTCACTAGTAGGAGTGAGTAAAACATCACTGGGTGGTGCGCATTGTATGGGTGTGTGTTACATTACATTCACTAGTAGGAGTGAGAAAAACATCACTGGGTGGTGCGCATTGTATGGGTGTGTGTTACATTACATTCACTAGTAGAAGTGAGATAAACATCACGGGGTGGTGCGCATTTTATGGGTGTGTGTTACATTACATTCACTAGTAGGAGTGAGAAAAACATCACGGGGTGGTGCGCATTGTATGGGTGTGTGTTACATTACATTCACTAGTAGGAGTGAGAAAAACATCACGGGGTGGTGCGCATTGTATGCGTGTGTGTTACATTACATTCTCTAGTAGGAGTGAGAAAAACATCACGGGGTGGTGCGCATTGTATGGGTGTGTGTTACATTAGATTCACTAGTAGGAGTGAGAAAAACATCACGGGGTGGTGCGCATTGTATGGGTGTGTGTTACATTACATTCACTAGTAGGAGTGAGAAAAACATCACGGGGTGGTGCGCATTGTATGGGTGTGTGTTACATTAGATTCACTAGTAGGAGTGAGAAAAACATCACGGGGTGGTGCGCATTGTATGGGTGTGTGTTACATTACATTCACTAGTAGCAGTGAGAAAAACATCACGGGGTGGTGCGCATTGTATGGGTGTGTGTTACATTAGATTCACTAGTAGGAGTGAGAAAAACATCACGGGGTGGTGCGCATTGTATGGGTGTGTGTTACATTAGATTCACTAGTAGGAGTGAGAAAAACATCACGGGGTGGTGCGCATTGTATGGGTGTGTGTTACATTAGATTCACTAGTAGCAGTGAGAAAAACATCACGGGGTGGTGCGCATTGTATGGGTGTGTGTTACATTAGATTCACTAGTAGGAGTGAGAAAAACATCACGGGGTGGTGCGCATTGTATGGGTGTGTGTTACATTAGATTCACTAGTAGGAGTGAGAAAAACATCACGGGGTGGTGCGCATTGTATGGGTGTGTGTTACATTAGATTCACTAGTAGGAGTGAGAAAAACATCACGGGGTGGTGCGCATTGTATGGGTGTGTGTTACATTAGATTCACTAGTAGGAGTGAGAAAAACATCACGGGGTGGTGCGCATTGTATGGGTGTGTGTTACATTACATTCACTAGTAGCAGTGAGAAAAACATCACGGGGTGGTGCGCATTGTATGGGTGTGTGTTACATTACATTCACTAGTAGCAGTGAGAAAAACATCACGGGGTGGTGCGCATTGTATGGGTGTTTGTTACATTACATTCACTAGTAGCAGTGAGAAAAACATCACGGGGTGGTGCGCATTGTATGGGTGTGTGTTACATTAGATTCACAAGTAGGAGTGAGAAAAACATCACGGGGTGGTGCGCATTGTATGGGTGTGTGTTACATTAGATTCACTAGTAGCAGTGAGAAAAACATCATGGGGTGGTGCGCATTGTATGGGTGTGTGTTACATTAGATTCACTAGTAGCAGTGAGAAAAACATCACGGGGTGGTGCGCATTGTATGGGTGTGTGTTACATTAGATTCACTAGTAGCAGTGAGAAAAACATCACGGGGTGGTGCGCATTGTATGGGTGTGTGTTACATTAGATTCACTAGTAGCAGTGAGAAAAACATCACGGGGTGGTGCGCATTGTATGGGTGTGTGTTACATTAGATTCACTAGTAGCAGTGAGAAAAACATCACGGGGTGGTGCGCATTGTATGGGTGTGTGTTACATTAGATTCACTAGTAGCAGTGAGAAAAACATCACGGGGTGGTGCGCATTGTATGGGTGTGTGTTACATTAGATTCACTAGTAGGAGTGAGAAAAACATCACGGGGTGGTGCGCATTGTATGGGTGTGTGTTACATTAGATTCACTAGTAGCAGTGAGAAAAACATCACGGGGTGGTGCGCATTGTATGGGTGTGTGTTACATTAGATTCACTAGTAGCAGTGAGAAATACATCACGGGGTGGTGCGCATTGTATGGGTGTGTGTTACATTAGATTCACTAGTAGCAGTGAGAAAAACATCACGGGGTGGTGCGCATTGTATGGGTGTGTGTTACATTAGATTCACTAGTAGCAGTGTGAAAAACATCACGGGGTGGTGCGCATTGTATGGGTGTGTGTTACATTACATACACTAGTAGCAGTGAGAAAAACATCACGGGTTGGTGCGCATTGTAAGGGTGTGTGTTACATTACATTCACTAGTAGCAGTGAGAAAAACATCACGGGGTGGTGCGCATTGTATGGGTGTGTGTTACATTACATTCACTAGTAGCAGTGAGAAAAACATCACGCGGTGGTGCGCATTGTATGGGTGTGTGTTACATTACATTCACTAGTAGGAGTGAGAAAAACCTCACGGGGTGGTGCGCATTGTATGGGTGTGTGTTACATTACATTCACTAGTAGGAGTGAGTAAAACATCACTGGGTGGTGCGCATTGTATGGGTGTGTGTTACATTACATTCACTAGTAGGAGTGAGAAAAACATCACTGGGTGGTGCGCATTGTATGGGTGTGTGTTACATTACATTCACTAGTAGAAGTGAGATAAACATCAGGGGGTGGTGCGCATTTTATGGGTGTGTGTTACATTACATTCACTAGTAGGAGTGAGAAAAACATCACGGGGTGGTGCGCATTGTATGGGTGTGTGTTACATTACATTCACTAGTAGGAGTGAGAAAAACATCACGGGGTGGTGCGCATTGTATGCGTGTGTGTTACATTACATTCTCTAGTAGGAGTGAGAAAAACATCACGGGGTGGTGCGCATTGTATGGGTGTGTGTTACATTAGATTCACTAGTAGGAGTGAGAAAAACATCACGGGGTGGTGCGCATTGTATGGGTGTGTGTTACATTAGATTCACTAGTAGGAGTGAGAAAAACATCACGGGGTGGTGCGCATTGTATGGGTGTGTGTTACATTAGATTCACTAGTAGGAGTGAGAAAAACATCACGGGGTGGTGCGCATTGTATGGGTGTGTGTTACATTACATTCACTAGTAGCAGTGAGAAAAACATCACGGGGTGGTGCGCATTGTATGGGTGTGTGTTACATTACATTCACTAGTAGCAGTGAGAAAAACATCACGGGGTGGTGCGCATTGTATGGGTGTGTGTTATATTAGATTCACTAGTAGGAGTGAGAAAAACATCACGGGGTGGTGCGCATTGTATGGGTGTGTGTTACATTACATTCACTAGTAGCAGTGAGAAAAACATCACGGGGTGGTGCGCATTGTATGGGTGTTTGTTACATTACATTCACTAGTAGCAGTGAGAAAAACATCACGGGGTGGTGCGCATTGTATGGGTGTGTGTTACATTAGATTCACTAGTAGGAGTGAGAAAAACATCACGGGGTGGTGCGCATTGTATGGGTGTGTGTTACATTAGATTCACTAGTAGCAGTGAGAAAAACATCACGGGGTGGTGCGCATTGTATGGGTGTGTGTTACATTAGATTCACTAGTAGCAGTGAGAAAAACATCACGGGGTGGTGCGCATTGTATGGGTGTGTGTTACATTAGATTCACTAGTAAGAGTGAGAAAAACATCACGGGGTGGTGCGCATTGTATGGGTGTGTGTTACATTAGATTCACTAGTAGGAGTGAGAAAAACATCACGGGGTGGTGCGCATTGTATGGGTGTGTGTTACATTAGATTCACTAGTAGGAGTGAGAAAAACATCACGGGGTGGTGCGCATTGTATGGGTGTGTGTTACATTAGATTCACTAGTAGGAGTGAGAAAAGCATCACGGGGTGGTGCGCATTGTATGGGTGTGTGTTACATTACATTCACTAGTAGCAGTGAGAAAAACATCACGGGGTGGTGCGCATTGTATGTGTGTGTGTTACATTACATTCACTAGTAGCAGTGAGAAAAACATCACGGGGTGGTGCGCATTGTATGGGTGTTTGTTACATTACATTCACTAGTAGCAGTGAGAAAAACATCACGGGGTGGTGCGCATTGTATGGGTGTGTGTTACATTAGATTCACTAGTAGGAGTGAGAAAAACATCACGGGGTGGTGCGCATTGTATGGGTGTGTGTTACATTAGATTCACTAGTAGCAGTGAGAAAAACATCACGGGGTGGTGCGCATTGTATGGGTGTGTGTTACATTAGATTCACTAGTAGCAGTGAGAAAAACATCACGGGGTGGTGCGCATTGTATGGGTGTGTGTTACATTAGATTCACTAGTAGCAGTGAGAAAAACATCACGGGGTGGTGCGCATTGTATGGGTGTGTGTTACATTAGATTCACTAGTAGCAGTGAGAAAAACATCACGGGGTGGTGCGCATTGTATGGGTGTGTGTTACATTAGATTCACTAGTAGCAGTGAGAAAAACATCACGGGGTGGTGCGCATTGTATGGGTGTGTGTTACATTAGATTCACTAGTAGCAGTGAGAAAAACATCACGGGGTGGTGCGCATTGTATGGGTGTGTGTTACATTAGATTCACTAGTAGGAGTGAGAAAAACATCACGGGGTGGTGCGCATTGTATGGGTGTGTGTTACATTAGATTCACTAGTAGCAGTGAGAAAAACATCACGGGGTGGTGCGCATTGTATGGGTGTGTGTTACATTAGATTCACTAGTAGCAGTGAGAAATACATCACGGGGTGGTGCGCATTGTATGGGTGTGTGTTACATTAGATTCACTAGTAGCAGTGAGAAAAACATCACGGGGTGGTGCGCATTGTATGGGTGTGTGTTACATTAGATTCACTAGTAGCAGTGTGAAAAACATCACGGGGTGGTGCGCATTGTATGGGTGTGTGTTACATTACATACACTAGTAGCAGTGAGAAAAACATCACGGGTTGGTGCGCATTGTAAGGGTGTGTGTTACATTACATTCACTAGTAGGAGTGAGAAAAACATCACGGGGTGGTGCGCATTGTATGGGTGTGTGTTACATTACATTCACTAGAAGGAGTGAGAAAAACATCACGGGGTGGTGCGCATTGTATGGGTGTGTGTTACATTACATTCACTAGTAGCAGTGAGAAAAACATCACGGGGTGGTGCGCATTGTATGGGTGTGTGTTACATTACATTCACTAGTAGCAGTGAGAAAAACATCACGGGGTGGTGCGCATTGTATGGGTGTGTGTTACATTAGATTCACTAGTAGGACTGAGAAAAACATCACGGGGTGGTGCGCATTGTATGGGTGTGTGTTACATTAGATTCACTAGTAGCAGTGAGAAAACCATCACGGGTGGTGCGCATTGTATGGGTGTGTGTTACATTAGATTCACTAGTAGCAGTGAGAAAAACATCACGGGGTGGTGCGCATTGTATGGGTGTGTGTTACATTAGATTCACTAGTAGCAGTGAGAAAAACATCACGGGGTGGTGCGCATTGTATGGGTGTGTGTTACATTAGATTCACTAGTAGCAGTGAGAAATACATCACGTTGTGGTGCGCATTGTATGGGTGTGTGTTACATTAGATTCACTAGTAGCAGTGAGAAAAACATCACGGGGTGGTGCGCATTGTATGGGTGTGTGTTACATTAGATTCACTAGTAGCAGTGTGAAAAACATCACGGGGTGGTGCGCATTGTATGGGTGTGTGTTACATTACATACACTAGTAGCAGTGAGAAAAACATCACGGGGTGTTGCGCATTGTAAGGGTTTGTGTTACATTAGATTCACTAGTAGGAGTGAGAAAAACATCACAGGGTGGTGTGCATTGTATGGGTGTGTGTTACATTACATTCACTAGAAGGAGTGAGAAATACATCACGGGGTGGTGCGCATTGTAAGGGTTTGTGTTACATTACATTCACTAGTAGGAGTGAGAAAAACATCACGGGGTGGTGCGCATTGTATGGGTGTGTGTTACATTACATTCACTAGTAGGAGTGAGAAAAACATCACGGGGTGGTGCGCATTGTATGGGTGTGTTTTACATTACATTCACTAGTAGGAGTGAGAAATACATCACGGGGTGGTGCGCATTGTATGGGTGTGTGTTACATTACATACACTAGTAGGAGTGAGAAAAACATCACGGGGTGGTGCGCATTGTATGTGTGTGTGTTACATTAGATTCACTAGTAGGAGTGAGAAAAACATCACGGGGTGGTGCGCATTGTATGGGTGTGTGTTACATTAGATTCACTAGTAGGAGTGAGAAAAACATCACGGGGTGGTGCGCATTGTATGGGTGTGTGTTACATTAGATTCACTAGTAGGAATGAGAAAAACATCATGGGGTGGTGGGCATTGTATGGGTGTGTGTTACATTAGATTCACTAGTAGGAATGAGAAAAACATCACGGGGTGGTGCGCATTGTATGGGTGTGTGTTACATTAGATTCACTATTAGCAGTGAGAAAAACATCACGGGGTGGTGCGCCTTATACGGGTGTGTGTTACATTAGATTCACTAGTAGGAGTGAGAAAAACATCACGGGGTGGTGCGCATTGTATTGGTGTGTGTTACATTAGATTCACTAGTAGCAGTGAGAAAAACATCACGGGGTGGTGCGCATTGCATGGGTGTGTGTTACATTAGATTCACTAGTAGCAGTGAGAAAAACATCACGGGGTGGTGCGCCTTGTATGGGTGTGTGTTACATTAGATTCACTAGTAGCACTGAGAAAAACATCACGGGGTGGTGCGCATTGTATGGGTGTGTTACATTACATTCACTAGTAGCAGTGAGAAAAACATCACGGGGTGGTGCGCATTGTATGGGTGTGTTACATTACATTCACTAGTAGCAGTGAGAAAAACATCACGGGGTGGTGCGCATTGTATGGGTGTGTGTTACATTAGATTCACTAGTAGGAGTGAGAAAAACATCACGGGGTGGTGCGCACTGTATGGGTGTGTGTTACATTAGATTCACTAGTAGCAGTGAGAAAAACATCACGGGGTGGTGCGCACTGTATGGGTGTGTGTTACATTAGATTCACTAGTAGCAGTGAGAAAAACATCACGGGGTGGTGCGCATTGTATGGGTGTGTGTTACATTAGATTCACTAGTAGCAGTGAGAAAAACATCACGGGGTGGTGCGCATTGTATGGGTGTGTGTTACATTACATTCACTAGTAGCAGTGAGAAAAACATCACGGGGTGGTGCGCATTGTATGGGTGTGTGTTACATTACATTCACTAGTAGGAGTGAGAAAAACATCACGGGGTGGTGCGCATTGTATGGGTGTGTGTTACATTAGATTCACTAGTAGGAGTGAGAAAAACATCACGGGGTGGTGCGCATTGTATGGCTGTGTGTTACATTACATTCTCTAGTAGGAGTGAGAAAAACATCACGGGGTGGTGCGCATTGTATGGGTGTGTGTTACATTACATTCACTAGTAGGAGTGAGAAAAACATCACGGGGTGGTGCGCATTGTATGGGTGTGTGTTACATTACATTCACTAGGAGTGAGAAAAACATCACGGGGTGGTGCGCATTGTATGGGTGTGTGTTACATTAGATTCAGTAGTAGGAGTGAGAAAAACATCACGGGGTGGTGCGCATTGTATGGGTGTGTGTTACATTAGATTCACTAGTAGGAGTGAGAAAAACATCACGGGGTGGTGCGCATTGTATGGGTGTGTGTTACATTAGATTCACTAGTAGGAGTGAGAAAAACATCACGGGGTGGTGCGCCTTGTATGGGTGTGTGTTACATTACATTCACTAGTAGGAGTGAGAAAAACATCACGGGGTGGTGCGCATTGTATGGGTGTGTGTTACATTACATTCACTAGTAGCAGTGAGAAAAACATCACGGGGTGGTGCGCATTGTATGGGTGTGTGTTACATTAGATTCACTAGTAGGAGTGAGAAAAACATCACGGGGTGGTGCGCATTGTATGGGTGTGTGTTACATTAGATTCACTAGTAGGAGTGAGAAATACATCACGGGGTGGTGCGCATTGTATGGGTGTGTGTTACATTAGATTCACTAGTAGGAGTGAGAAAACATCACGGGGTGGTGCGCATTGTATGGGTGTGTGTTACATTAGATTCACTAGTAGGAGTGAGAAAAACATCACGGGGTGGTGCGCATTGTATGGGTGTGTGTTACATTACATTCACTAGTAGGAGTGAGAAAAACATCACGGGGTGGTGAGCATTGTATGGGTGTGTGTTACATTACTTTCACTAGTAGGAGTGAGAAAATCATCACGGGGTGGTGCGCATTGTATGGGTGTGTGTTACATTACATTCACTAGTAGGAGTGAGAAAAACATCACGGGGTGGTGCGCATTGTATAGGTGTGTGTTACGTTACATTCACTAGTAGGAGTGAGAAAAACATCACGGGGTGGTGCGCATTGTATGGGTGTGTGTTACGTTACATTCACTAGTAGGAGTGAGAAAAACATCACGGGGTGCTGCGCATTGTATGGGTGTGTGTTACATTACATTCACTAGTAGCAGTGAGAAAAACATCACGGGGTGGTGCGCATTGTATGGGTGTGTGTTACATTACATTCACTAGTAGGAGTGAGAAAAACATCACGGGGTGGTGCGCATTGTATGGGTGTGTGTTACATTACATTCACTAGAAGGAGTGAGAAAAACATCACGGGGTGGTGCGCATTGTATGTGTGTGTGTTACATTACATTCACTAGTAGGAGTGAGAAAAATATCACGGGGTGGTGCGCATTGTATGGGAGTGTGTTACATTACATTCACTAGTAGGAGTGAGAAAAACATCACGGGGTGGTGCGCATTGTATGGGTGTGTGTTACATTAGATTCACTAGTAGGAGTGACAAAAACATCACGGGGTGGTGCGCATTGTATGGGTGTGTGTTACATTAGATTCACAAGTAGGAGTGAGAAAAACATCACGGGGTGGTGCGCATTGTATGGGTGTGTGTTACATTACATTCACTAGTAGCAGTGAGAAAAACATCACGGGGTGGTGCGCATTGTATGGGTGTGTGTTACATTAGATTCACTAGTAGGAGTGAGAAAATCATCACGGGGTGGTGCGCATTGTATGGGTGTGTGTTACATTACATTCACTAGTAGCAGTGAGAAAAACATCACGGGGTGGTGCGCATTGTATGGGTGTGTGTTACATTAGATTCACTAGTAGGAGTGAGAAAAACATCACGGTGTGGTGCGCCATGTATGGGTGTGTGTTACATTAGATTCACTAGTAGGAGTGAGCAAAACATCACGGGGTGTTGCGCCTTGTATGGGTGTGTGTTACATTAGATTCACTAGTAGGAGTGAGCAAAACATCACGGGGTGGTGCGCCTTGTATGGGTGTGTGTTACATTAGATTCACTAGTAGGAGTGAGCAAAACATCACGGGGTGGTGCGCCTTGTATGGGTGTGTGTTACATTAGATTCACTAGTAGGAGTGAGAAAAACATCACGGGGTGGTGCGCCTTGTATGGGTGTGTGTTACATTAGATTCACTAGTAGGAGTGAGAAAAACATCACGGGGTGGTGCGCCTTGTATGGGTGTGTGTTACATTAGATTCACTAGTAGGAGTGAGAAAAACATCACGGGGTGGTGCGCCTTGTATGGGTGTGTGTTACATTAGATTCACTAGTAGGAGTGAGAAAAACATCACGGGGTGGTGCGCCTTGTATGGGTGTGTGTTACATTAGATTCACTAGTAGGAGTGAGAAAAACATCACGGGGTGGTGCGCCTTGTATGGGTGTGTGTTACATTAGATTCACTAGTAGGAGTGAGAAAAACATCACGGGGTGGTGCGCATTGTATAGGTGTGTGTTACGTTACATTCACTAGTAGGAGTGAGAAAAACATCACGGGGTGGTGCGCATTGTATGGGTGTGTGTTACGTTACATTCACTAGTAGGAGTGAGAAAAACATCACGGGGTGCTGCGCATTGTATGGGTGTGTGTTACATTACATTCACTAGTAGGAGTGAGAAAAACATCACGGGGTGGTGCGCATTGTATGGGTGTGTGTTACATTACATTCACTAGTAGGAGTGAGAAAAACATCACGGGGTGGTGCGCATTGTATGGGTGTTTGTTACATTACATTCACTAGAAGGAGTGAGAAAAACATCACGGGGTGGTGCGCATTGTATGTGTGTGTGTTACATTACATTCACTAGTAGGAGTGAGAAAAATATCACGGGGTGGTGCGCATTGTATGGGAGTGTGTTACATTACATTCACTAGTAGGAGTGAGAAAAACATCACGGGGTGGTGCGCATTGTATGGGTGTGTGTTACATTAGATTCACTAGTAGGAGTGACAAAAACATCACGGGGTGGTGCGCATTGTATGGGTGTGTGTTACATTAGATTCACAAGTAGGAGTGAGAAAAACATCACGGGGTGGTGCGCATTGTATGGGTGTGTGTTACATTACATTCACTAGTAGCAGTGAGAAAAACATCACGGGGTGGTGCGCATTGTATGGGTGTGTGTTACATTAGATTCACTAGTAGGAGTGAGAAAATCATCACGGGGTGGTGCGCATTGTATGGGTGTGTGTTACATTACATTCACTAGTAGCAGTGAGAAAAACATCACGGGGTGGTGCGCATTGTATGGGTGTGTGTTACATTAGATTCACTAGTAGGAGTGAGAAAAACATCACGGTGTGGTGCGCCATGTATGGGTGTGTGTTACATTAGATTCACTAGTAGGAGTGAGCAAAACATCACGGGGTGTTGCGCCTTGTATGGGTGTGTGTTACATTAGATTCACTAGTAGGAGTGAGCAAAACATCACGGGGTGGTGCGCCTTGTATGGGTGTGTGTTACATTAGATTCACTAGTAGGAGTGAGCAAAACATCACGGGGTGGTGCGCCTTGTATGGGTGTGTGTTACATTAGATTCACTAGTAGGAGTGAGCAAAACATCACGGGGTGGTGCGCCTTGTATGGGTGTGTGTTACATTAGATTCACTAGTAGGAGTGAGAAAAACATCACGGGGTGGTGCGCCTTGTATGGGTGTGTGTTACATTAGATTCACTAGTAGCAGTGAGAAAAACATCACGGGGTGGTGCGCATTGTATGGGTGTGTTACATTACATTCACTAGTAGCAGTGAGAAAAACATCACGGGGTGGTGCGCATTGTATGGGTGTGTGTTACATTAGATTCACTAGTAGGAGTGAGAAAAACATCACGGGGTGGTGCGCACTGTATGGGTGTGTGTTACATTAGATTCACTAGTAGCAGTGAGAAAAACATCACGGGGTGGTGCGCACTGTATGGGTGTGTGTTACATTAGATTCACTAGTAGCAGTGAGAAAAACATCACGGGGTGGTGCGCATTGTATGGGTGTGTGTTACATTAGATTCACTAGTAGCAGTGAGAAAAACATCACGGGGTGGTGCGCATTGTATGGGTGTGTGTTACATTACATTCACTAGTAGCAGTGAGAAAAACATCACGGGGTGGTGCGCATTGTATGGGTGTGTGTTACATTACATTCACTAGTAGGAGTGAGAAAAACATCACGGGGTGGTGCGCATTGTATGGGTGTGTGTTACATTAGATTCACTAGTAGGAGTGAGAAAAACATCACGGGGTGGTGCGCATTGTATGGCTGTGTGTTACATTACATTCTCTAGTAGGAGTGAGAAAAACATCACGGGGTGGTGCGCATTGTATGGGTGTGTGTTACATTACATTCACTAGTAGGAGTGAGAAAAACATCACGGGGTGGTGCGCATTGTATGGGTGTGTGTTACATTACATTCACTAGGAGTGAGAAAAACATCACGGGGTGGTGCGCATTGTATGGGTGTGTGTTACATTAGATTCAGTAGTAGGAGTGAGAAAAACATCACGGGGTGGTGCGCATTGTATGGGTGTGTGTTACATTAGATTCACTAGTAGGAGTGAGAAAAACATCACGGGGTGGTGCGCATTGTATGGGTGTGTGTTACATTAGATTCACTAGTAGGAGTGAGAAAAACATCACGGGGTGGTGCGCCTTGTATGGGTGTGTGTTACATTACATTCACTAGTAGGAGTGAGAAAAACATCACGGGGTGGTGCGCATTGTATGGGTGTGTGTTACATTACATTCACTAGTAGCAGTGAGAAAAACATCACGGGGTGGTGCGCATTGTATGGGTGTGTGTTACATTAGATTCACTAGTAGGAGTGAGAAAAACATCACGGGGTGGTGCGCATTGTATGGGTGTGTGTTACATTAGATTCACTAGTAGGAGTGAGAAATACATCACGGGGTGGTGCGCATTGTATGGGTGTGTGTTACATTAGATTCACTAGTAGGAGTGAGAAAACATCACGGGGTGGTGCGCATTGTATGGGTGTGTGTTACATTAGATTCACTAGTAGGAGTGAGAAAAACATCACGGGGTGGTGCGCATTGTATGGGTGTGTGTTACATTACATTCACTAGTAGGAGTGAGAAAAACATCACGGGGTGGTGAGCATTGTATGGGTGTGTGTTACATTACTTTCACTAGTAGGAGTGAGAAAATCATCACGGGGTGGTGCGCATTGTATGGGTGTGTGTTACATTACATTCACTAGTAGGAGTGAGAAAAACATCACGGGGTGGTGCGCATTGTATAGGTGTGTGTTACGTTACATTCACTAGTAGGAGTGAGAAAAACATCACGGGGTGGTGCGCATTGTATGGGTGTGTGTTACGTTACATTCACTAGTAGGAGTGAGAAAAACATCACGGGGTGCTGCGCATTGTATGGGTGTGTGTTACATTACATTCACTAGTAGCAGTGAGAAAAACATCACGGGGTGGTGCGCATTGTATGGGTGTGTGTTACATTACATTCACTAGTAGGAGTGAGAAAAACATCACGGGGTGGTGCGCATTGTATGGGTGTGTGTTACATTACATTCACTAGAAGGAGTGAGAAAAACATCACGGGGTGGTGCGCATTGTATGTGTGTGTGTTACATTACATTCACTAGTAGGAGTGAGAAAAATATCACGGGGTGGTGCGCATTGTATGGGAGTGTGTTACATTACATTCACTAGTAGGAGTGAGAAAAACATCACGGGGTGGTGCGCATTGTATGGGTGTGTGTTACATTAGATTCACTAGTAGGAGTGACAAAAACATCACGGGGTGGTGCGCATTGTATGGGTGTGTGTTACATTAGATTCACAAGTAGGAGTGAGAAAAACATCACGGGGTGGTGCGCATTGTATGGGTGTGTGTTACATTACATTCACTAGTAGCAGTGAGAAAAACATCACGGGGTGGTGCGCATTGTATGGGTGTGTGTTACATTAGATTCACTAGTAGGAGTGAGAAAATCATCACGGGGTGGTGCGCATTGTATGGGTGTGTGTTACATTACATTCACTAGTAGCAGTGAGAAAAACATCACGGGGTGGTGCGCATTGTATGGGTGTGTGTTACATTAGATTCACTAGTAGGAGTGAGAAAAACATCACGGTGTGGTGCGCCATGTATGGGTGTGTGTTACATTAGATTCACTAGTAGGAGTGAGCAAAACATCACGGGGTGTTGCGCCTTGTATGGGTGTGTGTTACATTAGATTCACTAGTAGGAGTGAGCAAAACATCACGGGGTGGTGCGCCTTGTATGGGTGTGTGTTACATTAGATTCACTAGTAGGAGTGAGCAAAACATCACGGGGTGGTGCGCCTTGTATGGGTGTGTGTTACATTAGATTCACTAGTAGGAGTGAGAAAAACATCACGGGGTGGTGCGCCTTGTATGGGTGTGTGTTACATTAGATTCACTAGTAGGAGTGAGAAAAACATCACGGGGTGGTGCGCCTTGTATGGGTGTGTGTTACATTAGATTCACTAGTAGGAGTGAGAAAAACATCACGGGGTGGTGCGCCTTGTATGGGTGTGTGTTACATTAGATTCACTAGTAGGAGTGAGAAAAACATCACGGGGTGGTGCGCCTTGTATGGGTGTGTGTTACATTAGATTCACTAGTAGGATTGAGAAAAACATCACGGGGTGGTGCGCCTTGTATGGGTGTGTGTTACATTAGATTCACTAGTAGGAGTGAGAAAAACATCACGGGGTGGTGCGCATTGTATAGGTGTGTGTTACGTTACATTCACTAGTAGGAGTGAGAAAAACATCACGGGGTGGTGCGCATTGTATGGGTGTGTGTTACGTTACATTCACTAGTAGGAGTGAGAAAAACATCACGGGGTGCTGCGCATTGTATGGGTGTGTGTTACATTACATTCACTAGTAGGAGTGAGAAAAACATCACGGGGTGGTGCGCATTGTATGGGTGTGTGTTACATTACATTCACTAGTAGGAGTGAGAAAAACATCACGGGGTGGTGCGCATTGTATGGGTGTGTGTTACATTACATTCACTAGAAGGAGTGAGAAAAACATCACGGGGTGGTGCGCATTGTATGTGTGTGTGTTACATTACATTCACTAGTAGGAGTGAGAAAAATATCACGGGGTGGTGCGCATTGTATGGGAGTGTGTTACATTACATTCACTAGTAGGAGTGAGAAAAACATCACGGGGTGGTGCGCATTGTATGGGTGTGTGTTACATTAGATTCACTAGTAGGAGTGACAAAAACATCACGGGGTGGTGCGCATTGTATGGGTGTGTGTTACATTAGATTCACAAGTAGGAGTGAGAAAAACATCACGGGGTGGTGCGCATTGTATGGGTGTGTGTTACATTACATTCACTAGTAGCAGTGAGAAAAACATCACGGGGTGGTGCGCATTGTATGGGTGTGTGTTACATTAGATTCACTAGTAGGAGTGAGAAAATCATCACGGGGTGGTGCGCATTGTATGGGTGTGTGTTACATTACATTCACTAGTAGCAGTGAGAAAAACATCACGGGGTGGTGCGCATTGTATGGGTGTGTGTTACATTAGATTCACTAGTAGGAGTGAGAAAAACATCACGGTGTGGTGCGCCATGTATGGGTGTGTGTTACATTAGATTCACTAGTAGGAGTGAGCAAAACATCACGGGGTGTTGCGCCTTGTATGGGTGTGTGTTACATTAGATTCACTAGTAGGAGTGAGCAAAACATCACGGGGTGGTGCGCCTTGTATGGGTGTGTGTTACATTAGATTCACTAGTAGGAGTGAGCAAAACATCACGGGGTGGTGCGCCTTGTATGGGTGTGTGTTACATTAGATTCACTAGTAGGAGTGAGCAAAACATCACGGGGTGGTGCGCCTTGTATGGGTGTGTGTTACATTAGATTCACTAGTAGGAGTGAGAAAAACATCACGGGGTGGTGCGCCTTGTATGGGTGTGTGTTACATTAGATTCACTAGTAGGAGTGAGAAAAACATCATGGGGTGGTGCGCCTTGTATGGGTGTGTGTTACATTAGATTCACTAGTAGGAGTGAGAAAAACATCACGGGGTGGTGCGCCTTGTATGGGTGTGTGTTACATTAGATTCACTAGTAGGAGTGAGAAAATCATCACGGGGTGGTGCGCATTGTATGGGTGTGTGTTACATTAGATTCACTAGGAGGAGTGAGAAAAACATCACGGGGTGGTGCGCCTTGTATGGGTGTGTGTTACATTAGATTCACTAGTAGGAGTGAGAAAAACATCACGGGGTGGTGCGCATTGTGTGGGTGTGTGTTACATTAGATTCACTAGTAGGAGTGAGAAAAACATCACGGGGTGGTGCGCCTTGTATGGGTGTGTGTTACATTACATTCACTAGTAGGAGTGAGAAAAACCTCACGGGGTGGTGCGCCTTGTATGGGTGTGTGTTACATTACATTCACTAGTAGGAGTGAGCAAAACCTCACGGGGTGGTACGCATTGTATGGGTGTTTGTTACATTACATTCACTAGTAGGAGTGAGAAAAACTTCACGGGGTGGTGCGCATTGTATGGGTGTGTGTTACATCAGATTCACTAGCAGCAGTGAGAAAAACATCACGGGGTGGTGCGCATTGTATGGGTGTGTGTTACATTAGATTCACTAGTAGCAGTGAGAAAAACATCACGGGGTGGTGCGCATTGTATGGGTGTGTGTTATATTAGATTCACTACTAGCAGTGAGAAAAACATCACGGGGTGGTGCGCATTGTATGGGTGTGTGTTACATTACATACACTAGTAGCAGTGAGAAAAACATCACGGGGTGGTGCGCATTGTAAGGGTGTGTGTTACATTAGATTCACTAGTAGGAGTGAGAAAAACATCACGGGGTTGTGCGCATTCTATGGGTGTGTGTTACATTACATTCACTAGAAGGAGTGAGAAAAACATCACGGGGTGGTGCGCATTGTATGTGTGTGTGTTACATTACATTCACTCGTAGGAGTGAGAAAAACATCACGGGGTGGTGCGCATTGTATGGGTTTGTGTTACATTACATGCACTAGTAGGAGTGAGAAATACATCATCGGGTGGTGCGCATTGTATGGGTGTGTGTTACATTACATTCACTAGTAGGAGTGAGAAAAACATCACGGGGTGGTGCGCATTGTATGGGAGTGTGTTACATTACATTCACTAGTAGGAGTGAGAAAAACATCACGGGGTGGTGCGCATTGTATGGGTGTGTGTTACATTAGATTCACTAGTAGGAGTGAGAAAAACATCACGGGGTGGTGCGCCTTGTATGGGTGTGTGTTACATTAGATTCACTAGTAGGAGTGAGAAAAACATCACGGGGTGGTGCGCATTGTATGGGTGTGTGTTACATTAGATTCACTAGTAGGAGTGAGAAAAACATCACGGGGTGGTGCGCCTTGTATGGGTGTGTGTTACATTAGATTCACTAGTAGGAGTGAGAAAAACATCACGGGGTGGTGCGCATTGTGTGGGTGTGTGTTACATTAGATTCACTAGTAGGAGTGAGAAAAACATCACGGGGTGGTGCGCCTTGTATGGGTGTGTGTTACATTACATTCACTAGTAGGAGTGAGAAAAACCTCACGGGGTGGTGCGCCTAGTATGGGTGTGTGTTACATTACATTCACTAGTAGGAGTGAGCAAAACCTCACGGGGTGGTACGCATTGTATGGGTGTTTGTTACATTACATTCACTAGTAGGAGTGAGAAAAACCTCACGGGGTGGTGCGCATTGTATGGGTGTGTGTTACATTAGGTTCACTAGCAGCAGTGAGAAAAACATCACGGGGTGGTGCGCATTGTATGGGTGTGTGTTACATTAGATTCACTAGTAGCAGTGAGAAAAACATCACGGGGTGGTGCGCATTGTATGGGTGTGTGTTACATTAGATTCACTAGTAGCAGTGAGAAAAACATCACGGGGTGGTGCGCATTGTATGGGTGTGTGTTACATTACATACACTAGTAGCAGTGAGAAAAACATCACGGGGTGGTGCGCATTGTAAGGGTGTGTGTTACATTAGATTCACTAGTAGGAGTGAGAAAAACATCACGGGGTGGTGCGCCTTGTATGGGTGTGTGTTACATTAGATTCACTAGTAGGAGTGAGAAAAACATCACGGGGTGGTGCGCATTGTATGGGTGTGTGTTACATTAGATTCACTAGTAGGAGTGAGAAAAACATCACGGGGTGGTGCGCCTTGTATGGGTGTGTGTTACATTAGATTCACTAGTAGGAGTGAGAAAAACATCACGGGGTGGTGCGCATTGTGTGGGTGTGTGTTACATTAGATTCACTAGTAGGAGTGAGAAAAACATCACGGGGTGGTGCGCCTTGTATGGGTGTGTGTTACATTACATTCACTAGTAGGAGTGAGAAAAACCTCACGGGGTGGTGCGCCTTGTATGGGTGTGTGTTACATTACATTCACTAGTAGGAGTGAGCAAAACCTCACGGGGTGGTACGCATTGTATGGGTGTTTGTTACATTACATTCACTAGTAAGAGTGAGAAAAACCTCACGGGGTGGTGCGCATTGTATGGGTGTGTGTTACATTAGATTCACTAGCAGCAGTGAGAAAAACATCACGGGGTGGTGCGCATTGTATGGGTGTGTGTTACATTAGATTCACTAGTAGCAGTGAGAAAAACATCACGGGGTGGTGCGCATTGTATGGGTGTGTGTTACATTAGATTCACTAGTAGCAGTGAGAAAAACATCACGGGGTGGTGCGCATTGTATGGGTGTGTGTTACATTACATACACTAGTAGCAGTGAGAAAAACATCACGGGGTGGTGCGCATTGTAAGGGTGTGTGTTACATTACATTCACTAGTAGGAGTGAGAAAAACATCACGGGGTTGTGCGCATTCTATGGGTGTGTGTTACATTACATTCACTAGAAGGAGTGAGAAAAACATCACGGGGTGGTGCGCATTGTATGTGTGTGTGTTACATTACATTCACTCGTAGGAGTGAGAAAAACATCACGGGGTGGTGCGCATTGTATGGGTTTGTGTTACATTACATGCACTAGTAGGAGTGAGAAATACATCATGGGGTGGTGCGCATTGTATGGGTGTGTGTTACATTACATTCACTAGTAGGAGTGAGAAAAACATCACGGGGTGGTGCGCATTGTATGGGAGTGTGTTACATTACATTCACTAGTAGGAGTGAGAAAAACATCACGGGGTGGTGCGCATTGTATGGGTGTGTGTTACATTAGATTCACTAGTAGGAGTGAGAAAAACATCACGGGGTGGTGCGCCTTGTATGGGTGTGTGTTACATTAGATTCACTAGTAGGAGTGAGAAAAACATCACGGGGTGGTGCGCATTGTATGGGTGTGTGTTACATTAGATTCACTAGTAGGAGTGAGAAAAACATCACGGGGTGGTGCGCCTTGTATGGGTGTGTGTTACATTAGATTCACTAGTAGGAGTGAGAAAAACATCACGGGGTGGTGCGCATTGTGTGGGTGTGTGTTACATTACATTCACTAGTAGGAGTGAGAAAAACCTCACGGGGTGGTGCGCCTTGTATGGGTGTGTGTTACATTACATTCACTAGTAGGAGTGAGCAAAACCTCACGGGGTGGTACGCATTGTATGGGTGTTTGTTACATTACATTCACTAGTAGGAGTGAGAAAAACCTCACGGGGTGGTGCGCATTGTATGGGTGTGTGTTACATTAGATTCACTAGCAGCAGTGAGAAAAACATCACGGGGTGGTGCGCATTGTATGGGTGTGTGTTATATTAGATTCACTAGTAGCAGTGAGAAAAACATCACGGGGTGGTGCGCATTGTATGGGTGTGTGTTACATTAGATTCACTAGTAGCAGTGAGAAAAACATCACGGGGTGGTGCGCATTGTATGGGTGTGTGTTACATTACATACACTAGTAGCAGTGAGAAAAACATCACGGGGTGGTGCGCATTGTAAGGGTGTGTGTTACATTACATTCACTAGTAGGAGTGAGAAAAACATCACGGGGTTGTGCGCATTCTATGGGTGTGTGTTACATTACATTCACTAGAAGGAGTGAGAAAAACATCACGGGGTGGTGCGCATTGTATGTGTGTGTGTTACATTACATTCACTCGTAGGAGTGAGAAAAACATCACGGGGTGGTGCGCATTGTATGGGTTTGTGTTACATTACATGCACTAGTAGGAGTGAGAAATACATCATGGGGTGGTGCGCATTGTATGGGAGTGTGTTACATTACATTCACTAGTAGGAGTGAGAAAAACATCACGGGGTGGTGCGCATTGTATGGGTGTGTGTTACATTAGATTCACTAGTAGGAGTGAGAAAAACATCACGGGGTGGTGCGCCTTGTATGGGTGTGTGTTACATTAGATTCACTAGTAGGAGTGAGAAAAACATCACGGGGTGGTGCGCATTGTATGGGTGTGTGTTACATTAGATTCACTAGTAGGAGTGAGAAAAACATCACGGGGTGGTGCGCCTTGTATGGGTGTGTGTTACATTAGATTCACTAGTAGGAGTGAGAAAAACATCACGGGGTGGTGCGCATTGTGTGGGTGTGTGTTACATTACATTCACTAGTAGGAGTGAGAAAAACATCACGGGGTGGTGCGCCTTGTATGGGTGTGTGTTACATTACATTCACTAGTAGGAGTGAGAAAAACCTCACGGGGTGGTGCGCCTTGTATGGGTGTGTGTTACATTACATTCACTAGTAGGAGTGAGAAAAACATCACGGGGTGGTACGCATTGTATGGGTGTTTGTTACATTACATTCACTAGTAGGAGTGAGAAAAACCTCACGGGGTGGTGCGCATTGTATGGGTGTGTGTTACATTAGATTCACTAGCATCAGTGAGAAAAACATCACGGGGTGGTGCGCATTGTATGGGTGTGTGTTACATTAGATTCACTAGTAGCAGTGAGAAAAACATCACGAGGTGGTGCGCATTGTATGGGTGTGTTACATTAGATTCACTAGTAGCAGTGAGAAAAACATCACGGGGTGGTGCGCATTGTATGGGTGTGTGTTACATTACATACACTAGTAGCAGTGAGAAAAACATCACGGGGTGGTGCGCATTGTAAGGGTGTGTGTTACATTACATTCACTAGTAGGAGTGAGAAAAACATCACGGGGTTGTGCGCATTCTATGGGTGTGTGTTACATTAGATTCACTAGTAGGAGTGAGAATAACATCACGGGGTGGTGCGCATTGTATGGGTGTGTGTTACATTAGATTCACTAGTAGGAGTGAGAAAAACATCACGGGGTGGTGCGCCTTGTATGGGTGTGTGTTACATTAGATTCACTAGTAGGAGTGAGAAAAACATCACGGGGTGGTGCGCATTGTGTGGGTGTGTGTTACATTAGATTCACTAGTAGGAGTGAGAAAAACATCACGGGGTGGTGCGCCTTGTATGGGTGTGTGTTACATTACATTCACTAGTAGGAGTGAGAAAAACCTCACGGGGTGGTGCGCCTTGTATGGGTGTGTGTTACATTACATTCACTAGTAGGAGTGAGCAAAACCTCACGGGGTGGTACGCATTGTATGGGTGTTTGTTACATTACATTCACTAGTAGGAGTGAGAAAAACCTCACGGGGTGGTGCGCATTGTATGGGTGTGTGTTACATTAGGTTCACTAGCAGCAGTGAGAAAAACATCACGGGGTGGTGCGCATTGTATGGGTGTGTGTTACATTAGATTCACTAGTAGCAGTGAGAAAAACATCACGGGGTGGTGCGCATTGTATGGGTGTGTGTTACATTAGATTCACTAGTAGCAGTGAGAAAAACATCACGGGGTGGTGCGCATTGTATGGGTGTGTGTTACATTACATACACTAGTAGCAGTGAGAAAAACATCACGGGGTGGTGCGCATTGTAAGGGTGTGTGTTACATTAGATTCACTAGTAGGAGTGAGAAAAACATCACGGGGTGGTGCGCCTTGTATGGGTGTGTGTTACATTAGATTCACTAGTAGGAGTGAGAAAAACATCACGGGGTGGTGCGCATTGTATGGGTGTGTGTTACATTAGATTCACTAGTAGGAGTGAGAAAAACATCACGGGGTGGTGCGCCTTGTATGGGTGTGTGTTACATTAGATTCACTAGTAGGAGTGAGAAAAACATCACGGGGTGGTGCGCATTGTGTGGGTGTGTGTTACATTAGATTCACTAGTAGGAGTGAGAAAAACATCACGGGGTGGTGCGCCTTGTATGGGTGTGTGTTACATTACATTCACTAGTAGGAGTGAGAAAAACCTCACGGGGTGGTGCGCCTTGTATGGGTGTGTGTTACATTACATTCACTAGTAGGAGTGAGCAAAACCTCACGGGGTGGTACGCATTGTATGGGTGTTTGTTACATTACATTCACTAGTAGGAGTGAGAAAAACCTCACGGGGCGGTGCGCATTGTATGGGTGTGTGTTACATTAGATTCACTAGCAGCAGTGAGAAAAACATCACGGGGTGGTGCGCATTGTATGGGTGTGTGTTACATTAGATTCACTAGTAGCAGTGAGAAAAACATCACGGGGTGGTGCGCATTGTATGGGTGTGTGTTACATTAGATTCACTAGTAGCAGTGAGAAAAACATCACGGGGTGGTGCGCCTTGTATGGGTGTGTGTTACATTACATACACTAGTAGCAGTGAGAAAAACATCACGGGGTGGTGCGCATTGTAAGGGTGTGTGTTACATTACATTCACTAGTAGGAGTGAGAAAAACATCACGGGGTTGTGCGCATTCTATGGGTGTGTGTTACATTACATTCACTAGAAGGAGTGAGAAAAACATCACGGGGTGGTGCGCATTGTATGTGTGTGTGTTACATTACATTCACTCGTAGGAGTGAGAAAAACATCACGGGGTGGTGCGCATTGTGTGGGTGTGTGTTACATTACATTCACTAGTAGGAGTGAGAAAAACATCACGGGGTGGTGCGCCTTGTATGGGTGTGTGTTACATTACATTCACTAGTAGGAGTGAGAAAAACCTCACGGGGTGGTGCGCCTTGTATGGGTGTGTGTTACATTACATTCACTAGTAGGAGTGAGCAAAACCTCACGGGGTGGTACGCATTGTATGGGTGTTTGTTACATTACATTCACTAGTAGGAGTGAGAAAAACCTCACGGGGTGGTGCGCATTGTATGGGTGTGTGTTACATTAGATTCACTAGCAGCAGTGAGAAAAACATCACGGGGTGGTGCGCATTGTATGGGTGTGTGTTACATTAGATTCACTAGTAGCAGTGAGAAAAACATCACGGGGTGGTGCGCCTTGTATGGGTGTGTGTTACATTAGATTCACTAGTAGCAGTGAGAAAAACATCACGGGGTGGTGCGCATTGTATGGGTGTGTGCTACATTACATACACTAGTAGCAGTGAGAAAAACATCACGGGGTGGTGCGCATTGTAAGGGTGTGTGTTACATTACATTCACTAGTAGGAGTGAGAAAAACATCACGGGGTTGTGCGCATTCTATGGGTGTGTGTTACATTACATTCACTAGAAGGAGTGAGAAAAACATCACGGGGTGGTGCGCATTGTATGTGTGTGTGTTACATTACATTCACTCGTAGGAGTGAGAAAAACATCACGGGGTGGTGCGCATTGTATGGGTTTGTGTTACATTACATGCACTAGTAGGAGTGAGAAATACATCATGGGGTGGTGCGCATTGTATGGGTGTGTGTTACATTACATTCACTAGTAGGAGTGAGAAAAACATCACGGGGTGGTGCGCATTGTATGGGAGTGTGTTACATTACATTCACTAGTAGGAGTGAGAAAAACATCACGGGGTGGTGCGCATTGTATGGGTGTGTGTTACATTAGATTCACTAGTAGGAGTGAGAAAAACATCACGGGGTGGTGCGCCTTGTATGGGTGTGTGTTACATTAGATTCACTAGTAGGAGTGAGAAAAACATCACGGGGTGGTGCGCATTGTATGGGTGTGTGTTACATTAGATTCACTAGTAGGAGTGAGAAAAACATCACGGGGTGGTGCGCCTTGTATGGGTGTGTGTTACATTAGATTCACTAGTAGGAGTGAGAAAAACATCACGGGGTGGTGCGCATTGTGTGGGTGTGTGTTACATTACATTCACTAGTAGGAGTGAGAAAAACATCACGGGGTGGTGCGCATTGTATGGGTGTGTGTTACATTAGATTCACTAGTAGGAGTGAGAAAAACATCACGGGGTGGTGCGCCTTGTATGGGTGTGTGTTACATTAGATTCACTAGTAGGAGTGAGAAAAACATCACGGGGTGGTGCGCATTGTATGGGTGTGTGTTACATTAGATTCACTAGTAGGAGTGAGAAAAACATCACGGGGTGGTGCGCCTTGTATGGGTGTGTGTTACATTAGATTCACTAGTAGGAGTGAGAAAAACATCACGGGGTGGTGCGCATTGTGTGGGTGTGTGTTACATTACATTCACTAGTAGGAGTGAGAAAAACATCACGGGGTGGTGCGCCTTGTATGGGTGTGTGTTACATTACATTCACTAGTAGGAGTGAGAAAAACCTCACGGGGTGGTGCGCCTTGTATGGGTGTGTGTTACATTACATTCACTAGTAGGAGTGAGCAAAACCTCACGGGGTGGTACGCATTGTATGGGTGTTTGTTACATTACATTCACTAGTAGGAGTGAGAAAAACCTCACGGGGTGGTGCGCATTGTATGGGTGTGTGTTACATTAGATTCACTAGCATCAGTGAGAAAAACATCACGGGGTGGTGCGCATTGTATGGGTGTGTGTTACATTAGATTCACTAGTAGCAGTGAGAAAAACATGACGAGGTGGTGCGCATTGTATGGGTGTGTTACATTAGATTCACTAGTAGCAGTGAGAAAAACATCACGGGGTGGTGCGCATTGTATGGGTGTGTGTTACATTACATACACTAGTAGCAGTGAGAAAAACATCACGGGGTGGTGCGCATTGTAAGGGTGTGTGTTACATTACATTCACTAGTAGGAGTGAGAAAAACATCACGGGGTTGTGCGCATTCTATGGGTGTGTGTTACATTACATTCACTAGAAGGAGTGAGAAAAACATCACGGGGTGGTGCGCATTGTATGTGTGTGTGTTACATTACATTCACTCGTAGGAGTGAGAAAAACATCACGGGGTGGTGCGCATTGTATGGGTTTGTGTTACATTACATGCACTAGTAGGAGTGAGAAATACATCATGGGGTGGTGCGCATTGTATGGGTGTGTGTTACATTACATTCACTAGTAGGAGTGAGAAAAACATCACGGGGTGGTGCGCATTGTATGGGAGTGTGTTACATTACATTCACTAGTAGGAGTGAGAAAAACATCACGGGGTGGTGGGCATTGTATGGGTGTGTGTTACATTAGATTCACTAGTAGGAGTGAGAAAAACATCACGGGGTGGTGCGCATTGTATGGGTGTGTGTTACATTAGATTCACAAGTAGGAGTGAGAAAAACATCACGGGGTGGTGCGCATTGTACGGGTGTGTGTTACATTACATTCACTAGTAGCAGTGAGTAAAACATCACGGGGTGGTGCGCATTGTATGGGTGTGTGTTACATTACATTCACTAGTAGCAGTGAGAAAAACCTCACGGGGTGGTGCGCATTGTATGGGTGTGTGTTACATTAGATTCACTAGTAGGAGTGAGAAAAACATCACGGGGTGGTGCGCATTGTATGGGTGTGTGTTACATTACATTCACTAGTAGGAGTGAGAAAAACATCACGGGGTGGTGCGCATTGTATGGGTGTGTGTTACATTAGATTCACTAGTAGCAGTGAGAAAAACATCACGGGGTGGTGCGCATTGTATGGGTGTGTGTTACATTAGATTCACTAGTAGCAGTGAGAAAAACATCACGGGGTGGTGCGCATTGTATGGGTGTGTGTTACATTACATACACTAGTAGCAGTGAGAAAAACATCACGGGGTGGTGCGCATTGTAAGGGTGTGTGTTACATTAGATTCACTAGTAGGAGTGAGAAAAACATCACGGGGTGGTGCGCCTTGTATGGGTGTGTGTTACATTAGATTCACTAGTAGGAGTGAGAAAAACATCACGGGGTGGTGCGCATTGTATGGGTGTGTGTTACATTAGATTCACTAGTAGGAGTGAGAAAAACATCACGGGGTGGTGCGCCTTGTATGGGTGTGTGTTACATTAGATTCACTAGTAGGAGTGAGAAAAACATCACGGGGTGGTGCGCATTGTGTGGGTGTGTGTTACATTAGATTCACTAGTAGGAGTGAGAAAAACATCACGGGGTGGTGCGCCTTGTATGGGTGTGTGTTACATTACATTCACTAGTAGGAGTGAGAAAAACCTCACGGGGTGGTGCGCCTTGTATGGGTGTGTGTTACATTACATTCACTGGTAGGAGTGAGCAAAACCTCACGGGGTGGTACGCATTGTATGGGTGTTTGTTACATTACATTCACTAGTAGGAGTGAGAAAAACCTCACGGGGCGGTGCGCATTGTATGGGTGTGTGTTACATTAGATTCACTAGCAACAGTGAGAAAAACATCACGGGGTGGTGCGCATTGTATGGGTGTGTGTTACATTAGATTCACTAGTAGCAGTGAGAAAAACATCACGGGGTGGTGCGCATTGTATGGGTGTGTGTTACATTAGATTCACTAGTAGCAGTGAGAAAAACATCACGGGGTGGTTCGCATTGTATGGGTGTGTGTTACATTACATACACTAGTAGCAGTGAGAAAAACATCACGGGGTGGTGCGCATTGTAAGGGTGTGTGTTACATTACATTCACTAGTAGGAGTGAGAAAAACATCACGGGGTTGTGCGCATTCTATGGGTGTGTGTTACATTACATTCACTAGAAGGAGTGAGAAAAACATCACGGGGTGGTGCGCATTGTATGTGTGTGTGTTACATTACATTCACTCGTAGGAGTGAGAAAAACATCACGGGGTGGTGCGCATTGTATGGGTTTGTGTTACATTACATGCACTAGTAGGAGTGAGAAATACATCATGGGGTGGTGCGCATTGTATGGGTGTGTGTTACATTACATTCACTAGTAGGAGTGAGAAAAACATCACGGGGTGGTGCGCATTGTATGGGAGTGTGTTACATTACATTCACTAGTAGGAGTGAGAAAAACATCACGGGGTGGTGCGCATTGTATGGGTGTGTGTTACATTAGATTCACTAGTAGGAGTGAGAAAAACATCACGGGGTGGTGCGCCTTGTATGGGTGTGTGTTACATTAGATTCACTAGTAGGAGTGAGAAAAACATCACGGGGTGGTGCGCATTGTATGGGTGTGTGTTACATTAGATTCACTAGTAGGAGTGAGAAAAACATCACGGGGTGGTGCGCCTTGTATGGGTGTGTGTTACATTAGATTCACTAGTAGGAGTGAGAAAAACATCACGGGGTGGTGCGCATTGTGTGGGTGTGTGTTACATTACATTCACTAGTAGGAGTGAGAAAAACATCACGGGGTGGTGCGCCTTGTATGGGTGTGTGTTACATTACATTCACTAGTAGGAGTGAGAAAAACCTCACGGGGTGGTGCGCCTTGTATGGGTGTGTGTTACATTACATTCACTAGTAGGAGTGAGCAAAACCTCACGGGGTGGTACGCATTGTATGGGTGTTTGTTACATTACATTCACTAGTAGGAGTGAGAAAAACCTCACGTGGTGGTGCGCATTGTATGGGTGTGTGTTACATTAGATTCACTAGCAGCAGTGAGAAAAACATCACGGGGTGGTGCGCATTGTATGGGTGTGTGTTACATTAGATTCACTAGTAGCAGTGAGAAAAACATCACGGGGTGGTGCGCATTGTATGGGTGTGTGTTACATTAGATTCACTAGTAGCAGTGAGAAAAACATCACGGGGTGGTGCGCATTGTATGGGTGTGTGTTACATTACATACACTAGTAGCAGTGAGAAAAACATCACGGGGTGGTGCGCATTGTAAGGGTGTGTGTTACATTACATTCACTAGTAGGAGTGAGAAAAACATCACGGGGTTGTGCGCATTCTATGGGTGTGTGTTACATTACATTCACTAGAAGGAGTGAGAAAAACATCACGGGGTGGTGCGCATTGTATGTGTGTGTGTTACATTACATTCACTCGTAGGAGTGAGAAAAACATCACGGGGTGGTGCGCATTGTATGGGTTTGTGTTACATTACATGCACTAGTAGGAGTGAGAAATACATCATGGGGTGGTGCGCATTGTATGGGTGTGTGTTACATTACATTCACTAGTAGGAGTGAGAAAAACATCACGGGGTGGTGCGCATTGTATGGGAGTGTGTTACATTACATTCACTAGTAGGAGTGAGAAAAACATCACGGGGTGGTGCGCATTGTATGGGTGTGTGTTACATTAGATTCACTAGTAGGAGTGAGAAAAACATCACGGGGTGGTGCGCCTTTTATGGGTGTGTGTTACATTAGATTCACTAGTAGGAGTGAGAAAAACATCACGGGGTGGTGCGCATTCTATGGGTGTGTGTTACATTAGATTCACTAGTAGGAGTGAGAAAAACATCACGGGGTGGTGCGCCTTGTATGGGTGTGTGTTACATTAGATTCACTAGTAGGAGTGAGAAAAACATCACGGGGTGGTGCGCATTGTGTGGGTGTGTGTTACATTACATTCACTAGTAGGAGTGAGAAAAACATCACGGGGTGGTGCGCCTTGTATGGGTGTGTGTTACATTACATTCACTAGTAGGAGTGAGAAAAACCTCACGGGGTGGTGCGCCTTGTATGGGTGTGTGTTACATTACATTCACTAGTAGGAGTGAGCAAAACCTCACGGGGTGGTACGCATTGTATGGGTGTTTGTTACATTACATTCACTAGTAGGAGTGAGAAAAACCTCACGGGGTGGTGCGCATTGTATGGGTGTGTGTTACATTAGATTCACTAGCATCAGTGAGAAAAACATCACGGGGTGGTGCGCATTGTATGGGTGTGTGTTACATTAGATTCACTAGTAGCAGTGAGAAAAACATGACGAGGTGGTGCGCATTGTATGGGTGTGTTACATTAGATTCACTAGTAGCAGTGAGAAAAACATCACGGGGTGGTGCGCATTGTATGGGTGTGTGTTACATTACATACACTAGTAGCAGTGAGAAAAACATCACGGGGTGGTGCGCATTGTAAGGGTGTGTGTTACATTACATTCACTAGTAGGAGTGAGAAAAACATCACGGGGTTGTGCGCATTCTATGGGTGTGTGTTACATTACATTCACTAGAAGGAGTGAGAAAAACATCACGGGGTGGTGCGCATTGTATGTGTGTGTGTTACATTACATTCACTCGTAGGAGTGAGAAAAACATCACGGGGTGGTGCGCATTGTATGGGTTTGTGTTACATTACATGCACTAGTAGGAGTGAGAAATACATCATGGGGTGGTGCGCATTGTATGGGTGTGTGTTACATTACATTCACTAGTAGGAGTGAGAAAAACATCACGGGGTGGTGCGCATTGTATGGGAGTGTGTTACATTACATTCACTAGTAGGAGTGAGAAAAACATCACGGGGTGGTGGGCATTGTATGGGTGTGTGTTACATTAGATTCACTAGTAGGAGTGAGAAAAACATCACGGGGTGGTGCGCATTGTATGGGTGTGTGTTACATTAGATTCACAAGTAGGAGTGAGAAAAACATCACGGGGTGGTGCGCATTGTACGGGTGTGTGTTACATTACATTCACTAGTAGCAGTGAGAAAAACATCACGGGGTGGTGCGCATTGTATGGGTGTGTGTTACATTAGATTCACTAGTAGGAGTGAGAAAAACATCACGGGGTGGTGCGCATTGTATGGGTGTGTGTTACATTACATTCACTAGTAGCAGTGAGAAAAACCTCACGGGGTGGTGCGCATTGTATGGGTGTGTGTTACATTAGATTCACTAGTAGGAGTGAGAAAAACATCACGGGGTGGTGCGCATTGTATGGGTGTGTGTTACATTACATTCACTAGTAGGAGTGAGAAAAACATCACGGGGTGGTGCGCATTTTATGGGTGTGTGTTACATTACATTCACTAGTAGGAGTGAGAAAAATATCACGGGGTGGTGCGCATTGTATGGGTGTGTGTTACATTAGATTCACTAATAGGAGTGAGAAAAACATCACGGGGTGGTGCGCATTGTATGGGTGTGTGTTACATTAGATTCACTAGTAGGAGTGAGAAAAACATCACGGGGTGGTGCGCATTGTATGGGTGTGTGTTACATTAGATTCACTAGTAGCAGTGAGAAACACATCACGGGGTGGTGCGCATTGTATGGGTGTGTGTTACATTAGATTCACTAGTAGCAGTGAGAAAAACATCACGGGGTGGTGCGCATTGTATGGGTGTGTGTTACATTACATTCACTAGTAGGAGTGAGAAAAACATCACGGGGTGGTGCGCATTGTATGGGTGTGTGTTACATTAGATTCACTAGTAGGAGTGAGAAAAACATCATGGGGTGGTGCGCATTGTATGTGTGTGTTAGATTAGATTCACTAGTAGGAGTGAGAAAAACATCACGGGGTGGTGCGCATTGTATGGGTGTGTGTTACATTAGATTCACTAGTAGGAGTGAGAAAAACATCACGGTGTGGTGCGCATTGTATGGGTGTGTGTTACATTAGATTCACTAGTAGGAGTGAGAAAAACCTCACGGGGTGGTGCGCATTGTATGGGTGTGTGTTACATTAGATTCACTAGTAGCAGTGAGAAAAACATCACGGGGTGGTGCGCATTGTATGGGTGTGTGTTACATTAGATTCACTAGTAAGAGTGAGAAAAACATCACGGGGTGGTGCGCATTGTATGGGTGTGTGTTACATTAGATTGACTAGTAGGAGTGAGAAAAACATCACAGGGTGGTGCGCATTGTATGGGTGTGTGTTACATTAGATTGACTAGTAGGAGTGAGAAAAACATCACGGGGTGGTGCGCATTGTATGGGTGTGTGTTACATTAGATTCACTAGTAGGAGTGAGAAAAACATCACGGGGTGGTGCGCATTGTATGGGTGTGTGTTACATTAGATTCACTAGTAGGAGTGAGAAAAACATCACGGGGTGGTGCGCATTGTATGGGTGTGTGTTACATTAGATTTACTAGTAGCAGTGAGTAAAACATCACGGGGTGGTGCGCCTTGTATGGGTGTGTGTTACATTACATTCACTAGTAGCAGTGAGAAAAACATCACGGGGTGGTGCGCATTGTATGGGTGTGTGTTACATTAGATTCACTATTAGGAGTGAGAAAAACATCACGGGGTGGTGCGCCTTGTATGGGTGTGTGTTACATTAGATTCACTAGTAGGAGTGAGAAAAACATCACGGTGTGGTGCGCCATGTATGGGTGTGTGTTACATTAGATTCACTAGTAGGAGTGAGAAAACATCACGGGGTGGTGCGCATTGTATGGGTGTGTGTTACATTACATTCACTAGTAGGAGTGAGAAAAACATCACGGGGTGGTGCGCATTGTATGGGTGTGTGTTACATTACATTCACTAGTAGCAGTGAGAAAAACATCACGGGGTGGTGCGCATTGTATGGGTGTCTGTTACATTAGATTCACTAGTAGGAGTGAGAAAAACATCATGGGGTGGTGCGCATTGTATGGGTGTGTGTTACATTAGATTCACTAGTAGGAGTGAGAAATACATCACGGGGTGGTGCGCATTGTATGGGTGTGTGTTACATTAGATTCACTAGTAGGAGTGAGAAAACATCACGGGGTGGTGCGCATTGTATGGGTGTGTGTTACATTAGATTCACTAGTAGGAGTGAGAAAAACATCACGGGGTGGTGCGCATTGTATGGGTGTGTGTTACATTACATTCACTAGTAGGAGTGAGAAAAACATCACGGGGTGGTGCGCATTGTATGGGTGTGTGTTACATTACTTTCACTAGTAGGAGTGAGAAAATCATCACGGGTGGTGCGCATTGTATGGGTGTGTGTTACATTACATTCACTAGTAGGAGTGAGAAAAACATCACGGGGTGGTGCGCATTGTATGGGTGTGTGTTACATTACATTCACTAGTAGGAGTGAGAAAAACATCACGGGGTGGTGCGCATTGTATGGGTGTGTGTTACATTACATTCACTAGTAGCAGTGAGAAAAACATCACGGGGTGGTGCGCATTGTATGGGTGTCTGTTACATTAGATTCACTAGTAGGAGTGAGAAAAACATCATGGGGTGGTGCGCATTGTATGGGTGTGTGTTACATTAGATTCACTAGTAGGAGTGAGAAATACATCACGGGGTGGTGCGCATTGTATGGGTGTGTGTTACATTAGATTCACTAGTAGGAGTGAGAAAACATCACGGGGTGGTGCGCATTGTATGGGTGTGTGTTACATTAGATTCACTAGTAGGAGTGAGAAAAACATCACGGGGTGGTGCGCATTGTATGGGTGTGTGTTACATTACATTCACTAGTAGGAGTGAGAAAAACATCACGGGGTGGTGCGCATTGTATGGGTGTGTGTTACATTACTTTCACTAGTAGGAGTGAGAAAATCATCACGGGTGGTGCGCATTGTATGGGTGTGTGTTACATTACATTCACTAGTAGGAGTGAGAAAAACATCACGGGGTGGTGCGCATTGTATGGGTGTGTGTTACATTACATTCACTAGTAGGAGTGAGAAAAACATCACGGGGTGGTGCGCATTGTATGGGTGTGTGTTACATTACATTCACTAGAAGGAGTGAGAAAAACATCACGGGGTGGTGCGCATTGTATGTGTGTGTGTTACATTACATTCACTAGTAGGAGTGAGAAAAACATCACGGGGCGGTGCGCATTGTATGGGAGTGTGTTACATTACATTCACTAGTAGGAGTGAGAAAAACATCACGGGGTGGTGCGCATTGTATGGGTGTGTGTTACATTAGATTCACTAGTAGGAGTGAGAAAAACATCACGGGGTGGTGCGCATTGTATGGGTGTGTGTTACATTAGATTCACAAGTAGGAGTGAGAAAAACATCACGGGGTGGTGCGCATTGTATGGGTGTGTGTTACATTACATTCACTAGTAGCAGTGAGAAAAACATCACGGGGTGGTGCGCATTGTATGGGTGTGTGTTACATTAGATTCACTAGTAGGAGTGAGAAAATCATCACGGGGTGGTGCGCATTGTATGGGTGTGTGTTACATTACATTCACTAGTAGCAGTGAGAAAAACATCACGGGGTGGTGCGCATTGTATGGGTGTGTGTTACATTAGATTCACTAGTAGGAGTGAGAAAAACATCACGATGTGGTGCGCCATGTATGGGTGTGTGTTACATTAGATTCACTAGTAGGAGTGAGCAAAACATCACGGGGTGTTGCGCCTTGTATGGGTGTGTGTTACATTAGATTCACTAGTAGGAGTGAGCAAAACATCACGGGGTGGTGCGCCTTGTATGGGTGTGTGTTACATTAGATTCACTAGTAGGAGTGAGCAAAACATCACGGGGTGGTGCGCCTTGTATGGGTGTGTGTTACATTAGATTCACTAGTAGGAGTGAGCAAAACATCACGGGGTGGTGCGCCTTGTATGGGTGTGTGTTACATTAGATTCACTAGTAGGAGTGAGAAAAACATCACGGGGTGGTGCGCCTTGTATGGGTGTGTGTTACATTAGATTCACTAGTAGGAGTGAGAAAAACATCACGGGGTGGTGCGCCTTGTATGGGTGTGTGTTACATTAGATTCACTAGTAGGAGTGAGAAAAACATCACGGGGTGGTGCGCCTTGTATGGGTGTGTGTTACATTAGATTCACTAGTAGGAGTGAGAAAAACATCACGGGGTGGTGCGCATTGTATGGGTGTGTGTTACATTAGATTCACTAGTAGGAGTGAGAAAAACATCACGGGGTGGTGCGCCTTGTATGGGTGTGTGTTACATTAGATTCACTAGTAGGAGTGAGAAAAACATCACGGGGTGGTGCGCATTGTATGGGTGTGTGTTACATTAGATTCACAAGTAGGAGTGAGAAAAACATCACGGGGTGGTGCGCATTGTATGGGTGTGTGTTACATTACATTCACTAGTAGCAGTGAGAAAAACATCACGGGGTGGTGCGCATTGTATGGGTGTGTGTTACATTAGATTCACTAGTAGGAGTGAGAAAATCATCACGGGGTGGTGCGCATTGTATGGGTGTGTGTTACATTACATTCACTAGTAGCAGTGAGAAAAACATCACGGGGTGGTGCCCATTGTATGGGTGTGTGTTACATTAGATTCACTAGTAGGAGTGAGAAAAACATCACGGTGTGGTGCGCCATGTATGGGTGTGTGTTACATTAGATTCACTAGTAGGAGTGAGCAAAACATCACGGGGTGTTGCGCCTTGTATGGGTGTGTGTTACATTAGATTCACTAGTAGGAGTGAGCAAAACATCACGGGGTGTTGCGCCTTGTATGGGTGTGTGTTACATTAGATTCACTAGTAGGAGTGAGCAAAACATCACGGGGTGGTGCGCCTTGTATGGGTGTGTGTTACATTAGATTCACTAGTAGGAGTGAGCAAAACATCACGGGGTGGTGCGCCTTGTATGGGTGTGTGTTACATTAGATTCACTAGTAGGAGTGAGAAAAACATCACGGGGTGGTGCGCCTTGTATGGGTGTGTGTTACATTAGATTCACTAGTAGGAGTGAGAAAAACATCACGGGGTGGTGCGCCTTGTATGGGTGTGTGTTACATTAGATTCACTAGTAGGAGTGAGAAAAACATCACGGGGTGGTGCGCCTTGTATGGGTGTGTGTTACATTAGATTCACTAGTAGGAGTGAGAAAAACATCACGGGGTGGTGCGCATTGTATGGGTGTGTGTTACATTAGATTCACTAGTAGGAGTGAGAAAAACATCACGGGGTGGTGCGCCTTGTATGGGTGTGTGTTACATTAGATTCACTAGTAGGAGTGAGAAAAACATCACGGGGTGGTGCGCATTGTGTGGGTGTGTGTTACATTAGATTCACTAGTAGGAGTGAGAAAAACATCACGGGGTGGTGCGCCTTGTATGGGTGTGTGTTACATTACATTCACTAGTAGGAGTGAGAAAAACCTCACGGGGTGGTGCGCCTTGTATGGGTGTGTGTTACATTACATTCACTAGTAGGAGTGAGCAAAACCTCACGGGGTGGTACGCATTGTATGGGTGTTTGTTACATTACATTCACTAGTAGGAGTGAGAAAAACCTCACGGGGTGGTGCGCATTGTATGGGTGTGTGTTACATTAGATTCACTAGCAGCAGTGAGAAAAACATCACGGGGTGGTGCGCATTGTATGGGTGTGTGTTACATTAGATTCACTAGTGGCAGTGAGAAAAACATCACGGGGTGGTGCGCATTGTATGGGTGTGTGTTACATTAGATTCACTAGTAGCAGTGAGAAAAACATCACGGGGTGGTGCGCATTGTATGGGTGTGTGTTACATTACATACACTAGTAGCAGTGAGAAAAACATCACGGGGTGGTGCGCATTGTAAGGGTGTGTGTTACATTACATTCACTAGTAGGAGTGAGAAAAACATCACGGGGTTGTGCGCATTCTATGGGTGTGTGTTACATTACATTCACTAGAAGGAGTGAGAAAAACATCACGGGGTGGTGCGCATTGTATGTGTGTGTGTTACATTACATTCACTCGTAGGAGTGAGAAAAACATCACAGGGTGGTGCGCATTGTATGGGTTTGTGTTACATTACATGCACTAGTAGGAGTGAGAAATACATCATGGGGTGGTGCGCATTGTATGGGTGTGTGTTACATTACATTCACTAGTAGGAGTGAGAAAAACATCACGGGGTGGTGCGCATTGTATGGGAGTGTGTTACATTAGATTCACTAGTAGCAGTGAGAAAAACATCACGGGGTGGTGCGCATTGTATGGGTGTGTGTTACATTAGATTCACAAGTAGGAGTGAGAAAAACATCACGGGGTGGTGCGCCTTGTATGGGTGTGTGTTACATTAGATTCACTAGTAGGAGTGAGAAAAACATCACGGGGTGGTGCGCATTGTATGAGTGTGTGTTACATTAGATTCACTAGTAGGAGTGAGAAAAACATCACGGGGTGGTGCGCCTTGTATGGGTGTGTGTTACATTAGATTCACTAGTAGGAGTGAGAAAAACATCACGGGGTGGTGCGCATTGTGTGGGTGTGTGTTACATTAGATTCACTAGTAGGAGTGAGAAAAACATCACGGGGTGGTGCGCCTTGTATGGGTGTGTGTTACATTACATTCACTAGTAGGAGTGAGAAAAACCTCACGGGGTGGTGCGCCTTGTATGGGTGTGTGTTACATTACATTCACTAGTAGGAGTGAGCAAAACCTCACGGGGTGGTACGCATTGTATGGGTGTTTGTTACATTACATTCACTAGTAGGAGTGAGAAAAACCTCACGGGGTGGTGCGCATTGTATGGGTGTGTGTTACATTAGATTCACTAGCAGCAGTGAGAAAAACATCACGGGGTGGTGCGCATTGTATGGGTGTGTGTTACATTAGATTCACTAGTAGCAGTGAGAAAAACATCACGGGGTGGTGCGCATTGTATGGGTGTGTGTTACATTAGATTCACTAGTAGCAGTGAGAAAAACATCACGAGGTGGTGCGCATTGTATGGGTGTGTGTTACATTACATACACTAGTAGCAGTGAGAAAAACATCACGGGGTGGTGCGCATTGTAAGGGTGTGTGTTACATTACATTCACTAGTAGGAGTGAGAAAAACATCACGGGGTTGTGCGCATTCTATGGGTGTGTGTTACATTACATTCACTAGAAGGAGTGAGAAAAACATCACGGGGTGGTGCGCTTTGTATGTGTGTGTGTTACATTACATTCACTCGTAGGAGTGAGAAAAACATCACGGGGTGGTGCGCATTGTATGGGTTTGTGTTACATTACATGCACTAGTAGGAGTGAGAAATACATCATGGGGTGGTGCGCATTGTATGGGTGTGTGTTACATTACATTCACTAGTAGGAGTGAGAAAAACATCACGGGGTGGTGCGCATTGTATGGGAGTGTGTTACATTACATTCACTAGTAGGAGTGAGAAAAACATCACGGGGTGGTGCGCAATGTATGGGTGTGTGTTACATTAGATTCACTAGTAGGAGTGAGAAAAACATCACGGGGTGGTGCGCATTGTATGGGTGTGTGTTACATTAGATTCACAAGTAGGAGTGAGAAAAACATCACGGGGTGGTGCGCATTGTACGGGTGTGTGTTACATTACATTCACTAGTAGCAGTGAGAAAAACCTCACGGGGTGGTGCGCATTGTATGGGTGTGTGTTACATTAGATTCACTAGTAGGAGTGAGAAAAACATCACGGGGTGGTGCGCATTGTATGGGTGTGTGTTACATTACATTCACTAGTAGCAGTGAGAAAAACCTCACGGGGTGGTGCGCATTGTATGGGTGTGTGTTACATTAGATTCACTATTAGGAGTGAGAAAAACATCACGGGGTGGTGCGCCTTGTATGGGTGTGTGTTACATTAGATTCACTAGTAGGAGTGAGAAAAACATCACGGTGTGGTGCGCGATGTATGGGTGTGTGTTACATTAGATTCACTAGTAGGAGTGAGAAAACATCACGGGGTGGTGCGCATTGTATGGGTGTGTGTTACATTACATTCACTAGTAGGAGTGAGAAAAACATCACGGGGTGGTGCGCATTGTATGGGTGTGTGTTACATTACATTCACTAGTAGCAGTGAGAAAAACATCCCGGGGTGGTGCGCATTGTATGGGTGTGTGTTACATTGGATTCACTAGTAGGAGTGAGAAAAACATCATGGGGTGGTGCGCATTGTATGGGTGTGTGTTACATTAGATTCACTAGTAGGAGTGAGAAATACATCACGGGGTGGTGCGCATTGTATGGGTGTGTGTTACATTAGATTCACTAGTAGGAGTGAGAAAACATCACGGGGTGGTGCGCATTGTATGGGTGTGTGTTACATTAGATTCACTAGTAGGAGTGAGAAAAACATCACGGGGTGGTGCGCATTGTATGGGTGTGTGTTACATTACATTCACTAGTAGGAGTGAGAAAAACATCACGGGGTGGTGCGCATTGTATGGGTGTGTGTTACATTACTTTCACTAGTAGGAGTGAGAAAATCATCACGGGGTGGTGCGCATTGTATGGGTGTGTGTTACATTACATTCACTAGTAGGAGTGAGAAAAACATCACGGGGTGGTGCGCATTGTATGGGTGTGTGTTACATTACATTCACTAGTAGGAGTGAGAAAAACATCACGGGGTGGTGCGCATTGTATGGGTGTGTGTTACATTACATTCACTAGAAGGAGTGAGAAAAACATCACGGGGTGGTGCGTATTGTATGGGTGTGTGTTACATTACTTTCACTAGTAGGAGTGAGAAAATCATCACGGGGTGGTGCGCATTGTATCGGAGTGTGTTACATTACATTCACTAGTAGGAGTGAGAAAAACATCACGGGGTGGTGCGCATTGTATGGGTGTGTGTTACATTAGATTCACTAGTAGGAGTGAGAAAAACATCACGGGGTGGTGCGCATTGTATGGGTGTGTGTTACATTAGATTCACAAGTAGGAGTGAGAAAAACATCACGGGGTGGTGCGCATTGTATGGGTGTGTGTTACATTAGATTCACTAGTAGGAGCGAGAAAAACATCACGGTGTGGTGCGCCATGTATGGGTGTGTGTTACATTAGATTCACTAGTAGGAGTGAGCAAAACATCACGGGGTGTTGCGTCTTGTATGGGTGTGTGTTACATTAGATTCACTAGTAGGAGTGAGCAAAACATCACGGGGTGGTGCGCCTTGTATGGGTGTGTGTTACATTAGATTCACTAGTAGGAGTGAGCAAAACATCACGGGGTGGTGCGCCTTGTATGGGTGTGTGTTACATTAGATTCACTAGTAGGAGTGAGAAAAACATCACGGGGTGGTGCGCCTTGTATGGGTGTGTGTTACATTAGATTCACTAGTAGGAGTGAGAAAAACATCACGGGGTGGTGCGCCTTGTATGGGTGTGTGTTACATTAGATTCACTAGTAGGAGTGAGAAAAACATCACGGGGTGGTGCGCCTTGTATGGGTGTGTGTTACATTAGATTCACTAGTAGGAGTGAGAAAACATCACGGGGTGGTGCGCATTGTATGGGTGTGTGTTACATTAGATTCACTAGTAGCAGTGAGAAAAACATCACGGGGTGGTGCGCATTGTATGGGTGTGTGTTACATTAGATTCACTAGTAGCAGTGAGAAAAACATCACGGGGTGGTGCGCATTGTATGGGTGTGTGTTACATTAGATTCACTAGTAGCAGTGAGAAAAACATCACGAGGTGGTGCGCATTGTATGGGTGTGTGTTACATTACATACACTAGTAGCAGTGAGAAAAACATCACGGGGTGGTGCGCATTGTAAGGGTGTGTGTTACATTACATTCACTAGTAGGAGTGAGAAAAACATCACGGGGTTGTGCGCATTGTATGGGTGTGTGTTACATTACATTCACTAGAAGGAGTGAGAAAAACATCACGGGGTGGTGCGCTTTGTATGTGTGTGTGTTACATTACATTCACTCGTAGGAGTGAGAAAAACATCACGGGGTGGTGCGCATTGTATGGGTTTGTGTTACATTACATGCACTAGTAGGAGTGAGAAATACATCATGGGGTGGTGCGCATTGTATGGGTGTGTGTTACATTACATTCACTAGTAGGAGTGAGAAAAACATCACGGGGTGGTGCGCATTGTATGGGAGTGTGTTACATTACATTCACTAGTAGGAGTGAGAAAAACATCACGGGGTGGTGCGCATTGTATGGGTGTGTGTTACATTAGATTCACTAGTAGGAGTGAGAAAAACATCACGGGGTGGTGCGCATTGTATGGGTGTGTGTTACATTAGATTCACAAGTAGGAGTGAGAAAAACATCACGGGGTGGTGCGCATTGTACGGGTGTGTGTTACATTACATTCACTAGTAGCAGTGAGAAAAACCTCACGGGGTGGTGCGCATTGTATGGGTGTGTGTTACATTAGATTCACTAGTAGGAGTGAGAAAAACATCACGGGGTGGTGCGCATTGTATGGGTGTGTGTTACATTACATTCACTAGTAGCAGTGAGAAAAACCTCACGGGGTGGTGCGCATTGTATGGGTGTGTGTTACATTAGATTCACTATTAGGAGTGAGAAAAACATCACGGGGTGGTGCGCCTTGTATGGGTGTGTGTTACATTAGATTCACTAGTAGGAGTGAGAAAAACATCACGGTGTGGTGCGCATTGTATGGGTGTGTGTTACATAAGATTCACTAGTAGGAGTGAGAAAACATCACGGGGTGGTGCATATTGTATGGGTGTGTGTTACATTACATTCACTGGTAGGAGTGAGAAAAACATCACGGGGTGGTGCGCATTGTATGGGTGTGTGTTACATTACATTCACTAGTAGCAGTGAGAAAAACATCCCGGGGTGGTGCGCATTGTATGGGTGTGTGTTACATTGGATTCACTAGTAGGAGTGAGAAAAACATCATGGGGTGGTGCGCATTGTATGGGTGTGTGTTACATTAGATTCACTAGTAGGAGTGAGAAAACATCACGGGGTGGTGCGCATTGTATGGGTGTGTGTTACATTACATACACTAGTAGCAGTGAGAAAAACATCACGGGGTGGTGCGCATTGTAAGGGTGTGTGTTACATTACATTCACTAGTAGGAGTGAGAAAAACATCACGGGGTGGTGCGCATTGTATGGGTGTGTGTTACATTAGATTCACTAGTAGGAGTGAGAAAAACATCACGGGGTGGTGCGCATTGTATGTGTGTGTGTTACATTACATACACTAGTAGCAGTGAGAAAAACATCACGGGGTGGTGCGCATTGTAAGGGTGTGTGTTACATTACATTCACTAGTAGGAGTGAGAAAAACATCACGGGGTTGTGCGCATTCTATGGGTTTGTGTTACATTACATTCACTAGAAGGAGTGAGAAAAACATCACGGGGTGGTGCGCATTGTATGTGTGTGTGTTACATTACATTCACTCGTAGGAGTGAGAAAAACATCACAGGGTGGTGCGCATTGTATGGGTTTGTGTTACATTACATGCACTAGTAGGAGTGAGAAATACATCATGGGGTGGTGCGCATTGTATGGGTGTGTGTTACATTACATTCACTAGTAGGAGTGAGAAAAACATCACGGGGTGGTGCGCATTGTATGGGAGTGTGTTACATTACATTCACTAGTAGGAGTGAGAAAAACATCACGGGGTGGTGCGCATTGTATGGGTGTGTGTTACATTAGATTCACTAGTAGGAGTGAGAAAAACATCACGGGGTGGTGCGCATTGTATGGGTGTGTGTTACATTAGATTCACAAGTAGGAGTGAGAAAAACATCACGGGGTGGTGCGCCTTGTATGGGTGTGTGTTACATTAGATTCACTAGTAGGAGTGAGAAAAACATCACGGGGTGGTGCGCATTGTATGAGTGTGTGTTACATTAGATTCACTAGTAGGAGTGAGAAAAACATCACGGGGTGGTGCGCCTTGTATGGGTGTGTGTTACATTAGATTCACTAGTAGGAGTGAGAAAAACATCACGGGGTGGTGCGCATTGTGTGGGTGTGTGTTACATTAGATTCACTAGTAGGAGTGAGAAAAACATCACGGGGTGGTGCGCCTTGTATGGGTGTGTGTTACATTACATTCACTAGTAGGAGTGAGAAAAACCTCACGGGGTGGTGCGCCTTGTATGGGTGTGTGTTACATTACATTCACTAGTAGGAGTGAGCAAAACCTCACGGGGTGGTACGCATTGTATGGGTGTTTGTTACATTACATTCACTAGTAGGAGTGAGAAAAACCTCACGGGGTGGTGCGCATTGTATGGGTGTGTGTTACATTAGATTCACTAGCAGCAGTGAGAAAAACATCACGGGGTGGTGCGCATTGTATGGGTGTGTGTTACATTAGATTCACTAGTAGCAGTGAGAAAAACATCACGGGGTGGTGCGCATTGTATGGGTGTGTGTTACATTAGATTCACTAGTAGCAGTTAGAAAAACATCACGAGGTGGTGCGCATTGTATGGGTGTGTGTTACATTACATACACTAGTAGCAGTGAGAAAAACATCACGGGTTGGTGCGCATTGTAAGGGTGTGTGTTACATTACATTCACTAGTAGGAGTGAGAAAAACATCACGGGGTTGTGCGCATTCTATGGGTGTGTGTTACATTACATTCACTAGAAGGAGTGAGAAAAACATCACGGGGTGGTGCGCTTTGTATGTGTGTGTGTTACATTACATTCACTCGTAGGAGTGAGAAAAACATCACGGGGTGGTGCGCATTGTATGGGTTTGTGTTACATTACATGCACTAGTAGGAGTGAGAAATACATCATGGGGTGGTGCGCATTGTATGGGTGTGTGTTACATTACATTCACTAGTAGGAGTGAGAAAAACATCACGGGGTGGTGCGCATTGTATGGGAGTGTGTTACATTACATTCACTAGTAGGAGTGAGAAAAACATCACGGGGTGGTGCGCATTGTATGGGTGTGTGTTACATTAGATTCACTAGTAGGAGTGAGAAAAACATCACGGGGTGGTGCGCATTGTATGGGTGTGTGTTACACTAGATTCACAAGTAGGAGTGAGAAAAACATCACGGGGTGGTGCGCATTGTACGGGTGTGTGTTACATTACATTCACTAGTAGCAGTGAGAAAAACCTCACGGGGTGGTGCGCATTGTATGGGTGTGTGTTACATTAGATTCACTAGTAGGAGTGAGAAAAACATCACGGGGTGGTGCGCATTGTATGGGTGTGTGTTACATTACATTCACTAGTAGCAGTGAGAAAAACCTCACGGGGTGGTGCGCATTGTATGGGTGTGTGTTACATTAGATTCACTATTAGGAGTGAGAAAAACATCACGGGGTGGTGCGCCTTGTATGGGTGTGTGTTACATTAGATTCACTAGTAGGAGTGAGAAAAACATCACGGTGTGGTGCGCGATGTATGGGTGTGTGTTACATTAGATTCACTAGTAGGAGTGAGAAAACATCACGGGGTGGTGCGCATTGTATGGGTGTGTGTTACATTACATTCACTAGTAGGAGTGAGAAAAACATCACGGGGTGGTGCGCATTGTATGGGTGTGTGTTACATTACATTCACTAGTAGCAGTGAGAAAAACATCCCGGGGTGGTGCGCATTGTATGGGTGTGTGTTACATTGGATTCACTAGTAGGAGTGAGAAAAACATCATGGGGTGGTGCGCATTGTATGGGTGTGTGTTACATTAGATTCACTAGTAGGAGTGAGAAATACATCACGGGGTGGTGCGCATTGTATGGGTGTGTGTTACATTAGATTCACTAGTAGGAGTGAGAAAACATCACGGGGTGGTGCGCATTGTATGGGTGTGTGTTACATTAGATTCACTAGTAGGAGTGAGAAAAACAGCACGGGGTGGTGCGCATTGTATGGGTGTGTGTTACATTACATTCACTAGTAGGCGTGAGAAAAACATCACGGGGTGGTGCGCATTGTATGGGTGTGTGTTACATTACTTTCACTAGTAGGAGTGAGAAAATCATCACGGGGTGGTGCGCATTGTATGGGTGTGTGTTACATTACATTCACTAGTAGGAGTGAGAAAAACATCACGGGGTGGTGCGCATTGTATGGGTGTGTGTTACATTACATTCACTAGTAGGAGTGAGAAAAACATCACGGGGTGGTGCGCATTGTATGGGTGTGTGTTACATTACATTCACTAGAAGGAGTGAGAAAAACATCACGGGGTGGTGCGTATTGTATGGGTGTGTGTTACATTACTTTCACTAGTAGGAGTGAGAAAATCATCACGGGGTGGTGCGCATTGTATGGGAGTGTGTTACATTACATTCACTAGTAGGAGTGAGAAAAACATCACGGGGTGGTGCGCATTGTATGGGTGTGTGTTACATTAGATTCACTAGTAGGAGTGAGAAAAACATCACGGGGTGGTGCGCATTGTATGGGTGTGTGTTACATTAGATTCACAAGTAGGAGTGAGAAAAACATCACGGGGTGGTGCGCATTGTATGGGTGTGTGTTACATTAGATTCACTAGTAGGAGTGAGAAAAACATCACGGTGTGGTGCGCCATGTATGGGTGTGTGTTACATTAGATTCACTAGTAGGAGTGAGCAAAACATCACGGGGTGTTGCGCCTTGTATGGGTGTGTGTTACATTAGATTCACTAGTAGGAGTGAGCAAAACATCACGGGGTGGTGCGCCTTGTATGGGTGTGTGTTACATTAGATTCACTAGTAGGAGTGAGCAAAACATCACGGGGTGGTGCGCCTTGTATGGGTGTGTGTTACATTAGATTCACTAGTAGGAGTGAGCAAAACATCACGGGGTGGTGCGCCTTGTATGGGTGTGTGTTACATTAGATTCACTAGTAGGAGTGAGAAAAACATCACGGGGTGGTGCGCCTTGTATGGGTGTGTGATACATTAGATTCACTAGTAGGAGTGAGAAAAACATCACGGGGTGGTGCGCCTTGTATGGGTGTGTGTTACATTAGATTCACTAGTAGGAGTGAGAAAAACATCACGGGGTGGTGCGCCTTGTATGGGTGTGTGTTACATTAGATTCACTAGTAGGAGTGAGAAAACATCACGGGGTGGTGCGCATTGTACGGGTGTGTGTTACATTAGATTCACTAGTAGGAGTGAGAAAAACATCACGGGGTGGTGCGCATTGTATGGGAGTGTGTTACATTACATTCACTAGTAGGAGTGAGAAAAACATCACGGGGTGGTGCGCATTGTATGGGTGTGTGTTACATTAGATTCACTAGTAGGAGTGAGAAAAACATCACGGGGTGGTGCGCATTGTATGGGTGTGTGTTACATTAGATTCACAAGTAGGAGTGAGAAAAACATCACGGGGTGGTGCGCATTGTACGGGTGTGTGTTACATTACATTCACTAGTAGCAGTGAGAAAAACCTCACGGGGTGGTGCGCATTGTATGGGTGTGTGTTACATTAGATTCACTAGTAGGAGTGAGAAAAACATCACGGGGTGGTGCGCATTGTATGGGTGTGTGTTACATTACATTCACTAGTAGCAGTGAGAAAAACCTCACGGGGTGGTGCGCATTGTATGGGTGTGTGTTACATTAGATTCACTATTAGGAGTGAGAAAAACATCACGGGGTGGTGCGCCTTGTATGGGTGTGTGTTACATTAGATTCACTAGTAGGAGTGAGAAAAACATCACGGTGTGGTGCGCATTGTATGGGTGTGTGTTACATTAGATTCACTAGTAGGAGTGAGAAAACATCACGGGGTGGTGCATATTGTATGGGTGTGTGTTACATTACATTCACTAGTAGGAGTGAGAAAAACATCACGGGGTGGTGCGCATTGTATGGGTGTGTGTTACATTACATTCACTAGTAGCAGTGAGAAAAACATCCCGGGGTGGTGCGCATTGTATGGGTGTGTGTTACATTGGATTCACTAGTAGGAGTGAGAAAAACATCACGGGGTGGTGCGCATTGTATGGGTGTGTGTTACATTACTTTCACTAGTAGGAGTGAGAAAATCATCACGGGGTGGTGCGCATTGTATGGGTGTGTGTTACATTACATTCACTAGTAGGAGTGAGAAAAACATCACGGGGTGGTGCGCATTGTATGGGTGTGTGTTACATTACATTCACTAGTAGGAGTGAGAAAAACATCACGGGGTGGTGCGCATTGTATGGGTGTGTGTTACATTACATTCCCTAGAAGGAGTGAGAAAAACATCACGGGGTGGTGCGTATTGTATGGGTGTGTGTTACATTACTTTCACTAGTAGGAGAGAGAAAATCATCACGGGGTGGTGCGCATTGTATGGGAGTGTGTTACATTACATTCACTAGTAGGAGTGAGAAAAACATCACGGGGTGGTGCGCATTGTATGGGTGTGTGTTACATTAGATTCACTAGTAGGAGTGAGAAAAACATCACGGGGTGGTGCGCATTGTATGGGTGTGTGTTACATTAGATTCACAAGTAGGAGTGAGAAAAACATCACGGGGTGGTGCGCATTGTATGGGTGTGTGTTACATTAGATTCACTAGTAGGAGTGAGAAAAACATCACGGTGTGGTGCGCCATGTATGGGTGTGTGTTACATTAGATTCACTAGTAGGAGTGAGCAAAACATCACGGGGTGTTGCGCCTTGTATGGGTGTGTGTTACATTAGATTCACTAGTAGGAGTGAGCAAAACATCACGGGGTGGTGCGCCTTGTATGGGTGTGTGTTACATTAGATTCACTAGTAGGAGTGAGCAAAACATCACGGGGTGGTGCACCTTGTATGGGTGTGTGTTACATTAGATTCACTAGTAGGAGTGAGCAAAACATCACGGGGTGGTGCGCCTTGTATGGGTGTGTGTTACATTAGATTCACTAGTAGGAGTGAGAAAAACATCACGGGGTGGTGCGCCTTGTATGGGTGTGTGTTACATTAGATTCACTAGTAGGAGTGAGAAAAACATCACGGGGTGGTGCGCCTTGTATGGTTGTGTGTTACATTAGATTCACTAGTAGGAGTGAGAAAAACATCACGGGGTGGTGCGCCTTGTATGGGTGTGTGTTACATTAGATTCACTAGTAGGAGTGAGAAAACATCACGGGGTGGTGCGCATTGTATGGGTGTGTGTTACATTAGATTCACTAGTAGGAGTGAGAAAAACATCACGGGGTGGTGCGCATTGTATGGGAGTGTGTTACATTACATTCACTAGTAGGAGTGAGAAAAACATCACGGGGTGGTGCGCATTGTATGGGTGTGTGTTACATTAGATTCACTAGTAGGAGTGAGAAAAACATCACGGGGTGGTGCGCATTGTATGGGTGTGTGTTACATTAGATTCACAAGTAGGAGTGAGAAAAACATCACGGGGTGGTGCGCATTGTACGGGTGTGTGTTACATTACATTCACTAGTAGCAGTGAGAAAAACCTCACGGGGTGGTGCGCATTGTATGGGTGTGTGTTACATTAGATTCACTAGTAGGAGTGAGAAAAACATCACGGGGTGGTGCGCATTGTATGGGTGTGTGTTACATTACATTCACTAGTAGCAGTGAGAAAAACCTCACGGGGTGGTGCGCATTGTATGGGTGTGTGTTACATTAGATTCACTATTAGGAGTGAGAAAAACATCACGGGGTGGTGCGCCTTGTATGGGTGTGTGTTACATTAGATTCACTAGTAGGAGTGAGAAAAACATCACGGTGTGGTGCGCATTGTATGGGTGTGTGTTACATTAGATTCACTAGTAGGAGTGAGAAAACATCACGGGGTGGTGCATATTGTATGGGTGTGTGTTACATTACATTCACTAGTAGGAGTGAGAAAAACATCACGGGGTGGTGCGCATTGTATGGGTGTGTGTTACATTACATTCACTAGTAGCAGTGAGAAAAACATCCCGGGGTGGTGCGCATTGTATGGGTGTGTGTTACATTGGATTCACTAGTAGGAGTGAGAAAAACATCATGGGGTGGTGCGCATTGTATGGGTGTGTGTTACATTAGATTCACTAGTAGGAGTGAGAAATACATCACGGGGTGGTGCGCATTGTATGGGTGTGTGTTACATTAGATTCACTAGTAGGAGTGAGAAAACATCACGGGGTGGTGCGCATTGTATGGGTGTGTGTTACATTAGATTCACTAGTAGGAGTGAGAAAAACATCACGGGGTGGTGCGCATTGTATGGGTGTGTGTTACATTACATACACTAGTAGCAGTGAGAAAAACATCACGGGGTGGTGCGCATTGTAAGGGTGTGTGTTACATTACATTCACTAGTAGGAGTGAGAAAAACATCACGGGGTTGTGCGCATTCTATGGGTGTGTGTTACATTACATTCACTAGAAGGAGTGAGAAAAACATCACGGGGTGGTGCGCATTGTATGTGTGTGTGTTACATTACATTCACTCGTAGGAGTGAGAAAAACATCACAGGGTGGTGCGCATTGTATGGGTTTGTGTTACATTACATGCACTAGTAGGAGTGAGAAATACATCATGGGGTGGTGCGCATTGTATGGGTGTGTGTTACATTACATTCACTAGTAGGAGTGAGAAAAACATCACGGGGTGGTGCGCATTGTATGGGAGTGTGTTACATTACATTCACTAGTAGGAGTGAGAAAAACATCACGGGGTGGTGCGCATTGTATGGGTGTGTGTTACATTAGATTCACTAGTAGGAGTGAGAAAAACATCACGGGGTGGTGCGCATTGTATGGGTGTGTGTTACATTAGATTCACAAGTAGGAGTGAGAAAAACATCACGGGGTGGTGCGCCTTGTATGGGTGTGTGTTACATTAGATTCACTAGTAGGAGTGAGAAAAACATCACGGGGTGGTGCGCATTGTATGAGTGTGTGTTACATTAGATTCACTAGTAGGAGTGAGAAAAACATCACGGGGTGGTGCGCCTTGTATGGGTGTGTGTTACATTAGATTCACTAGTAGGAGTGAGAAAAACATCACGGGGTGGTGCGCATTGTGTGGGTGTGTGTTACATTAGATTCACTAGTAGGAGTGAGAAAAACATCACGGGGTGGTGCGCCTTGTATGGGTGTGTGTTACATTACATTCACTAGTAGGAGTGAGAAAAACCTCACGGGGTGGTGCGCCTTGTATGGGTGTGTGTTACATTACATTCACTAGTAGGAGTGAGCAAAACCTCACGGGGTGGTACGCATTGTATGGGTGTTTGTTACATTACATTCACTAGTAGGAGTGAGAAAAACCTCACGGGGTGGTGCGCATTGTATGGGTGTGTGTTACATTAGATTCACTAGCAGCAGTGAGAAAAACATCACGGGGTGGTGCGCATTGTATGGGTGTGTGTTACATTAGATTCACTAGTAGCAGTGAGAAAAACATCACGGGGTGGTGCGCATTGTATGGGTGTGTGTTACATTAGATTCACTAGTAGCAGTGAGAAAAACATCACGAGGTGGTGCGCATTGTATGGGTGTGTGTTACATTACATACACTAGTAGCAGTGAGAAAAACATCACGGGGTGGTGCGCATTGTAAGGGTGTGTGTTACATTACATTCACTAGTAGGAGTGAGAAAAACATCACGGGGTTGTGCGCATTCTATGGGTGTGTGTTACATTACATTCACTAGAAGGAGTGAGAAAAACATCACGGGGTGGTGCGCTTTGTATGTGTGTGTGTTACATTACATTCACTCGTAGGAGTGAGAAAAACATCACGGGGTGGTGCGCATTGTATGGGTTTGTGTTACATTACATGCACTAGTAGGAGTGAGAAATACATCATGGGGTGGTGCGCATTGTATGGGTGTGTGTTACATTACATTCACTAGTAGGAGTGAGAAAAACATCACGGGGTGGTGCGCATTGTATGGGAGTGTGTTACATTACATTCACTAGTAGGAGTGAGAAAAACATCACGGGGTGGTGCGCATTGTATGGGTGTGTGTTACATTAGATTCACTAGTAGGAGTGAGAAAAACATCACGGGGTGGTGCGCATTGTATGGGTGTGTGTTACACTAGATTCACAAGTAGGAGTGAGAAAAACATCACGGGGTGGTGCGCATTGTACGGGTGTGTGTTACATTACATTCACTAGTAGCAGTGAGAAAAACCTCACGGGGTGGTGCGCATTGTATGGGTGTGTGTTACATTAGATTCACTAGTAGGAGTGAGAAAAACATCACGGGGTGGTGCGCATTGTATGGGTGTGTGTTACATTACATTCACTAGTAGCAGTGAGAAAAACCTCACGGGGTGGTGCGCATTGTATGGGTGTGTGTTACATTAGATTCACTATTAGGAGTGAGAAAAACATCACGGGGTGGTGCGCCTTGTATGGGTGTGTGTTACATTAGATTCACTAGTAGGAGTGAGAAAAACATCACGGTGTGGTGCGCGATGTATGGGTGTGTGTTACATTAGATTCACTAGTAGGAGTGAGAAAACATCACGGGGTGGTGCGCATTGTATGGGTGTGTGTTACATTACATTCACTAGTAGGAGTGAAAAAAACATCACGGGGTGGTGCGCATTGTATGGGTGTGTGTTACATTACATTCACTAGTAGCAGTGAGAAAAACATCCCGGGGTGGTGCGCATTGTATGGGTGTGTGTTACATTGGATTCACTAGTAGGAGTGAGAAAAACATCATGGGGTGGTGCGCATTGTATGGGTGTGTGTTACATTAGATTCACTAGTAGGAGTGAGAAATACATCACGGGGTGGTGCGCATTGTATGGGTGTGTGTTACATTAGATTCACTAGTAGGAGTGAGAAAACATCACGGGGTGGTGCGCATTGTATGGGTGTGTGTTACATTAGATTCACTAGTAGGAGTGAGAAAAACATCACGGGGTGGTGCGCATTGTATGGGTGTGTGTTACATTACATTCACTAGTAGGAGTGAGAAAAACATCACGGGGTGGTGCGCATTGTATGGGTGTGTGTTACATTACTTTCACTAGTAGGAGTGAGAAAATCATCACGGGGTGGTGCGCATTGTATGGGTGTGTGTTACATTACATTCACTAGTAGGAGTGAGAAAAACATCACGGGGTGGTGCGCATTGTATGGGTGTGTGTTACATTACATTCACTAGTAGGAGTGAGAAAAACATCACGGGGTGGTGCGCATTGTATGGGTGTGTGTTACATTACATTCACTAGAAGGAGTGAGAAAAACATCACGGGGTGGTGCGTATTGTATGGGTGTGTGTTACATTACTTTCACTAGTAGGAGTGAGAAAATCATCACGGGGTGGTGCGCATTGTATGGGAGTGTGTTACATTACATTCACTAGTAGGAGTGAGAAAAACATCACGGGGTGGTGCGCATTGTATGGGTGTGTGTTACATTAGATTCACTAGTAGGAGTGAGAAAAACATCACGGGGTGGTGCGCATTGTATGGGTGTGTGTTACATTAGATTCACAAGTAGGAGTGAGAAAAACATCACGGGGTGGTGCGCATTGTATGGGTGTGTGTTACATTAGATTCACTAGTAGGAGTGAGAAAAACATCACGGTGTGGTGCGCCATGTATGGGTGTGTGTTACATTAGATTCACTAGTAGGAGTGAGCAAAACATCACGGGGTGTTGCGCCTTGTATGGGTGTGTGTTACATTAGATTCACTAGTAGGAGTGAGCAAAACATCACGGGGTGGTGCGCCTTGTATGGGTGTGTGTTACATTAGATTCACTAGTAGGAGTGAGCAAAACATCACGGGGTGGTGCGCCTTGTATGGGTGTGTGTTACATTAGATTCACTAGTAGGAGTGAGCAAAACATCACGGGGTGGTGCGCCTTGTATGGGTGTGTGTTACATTAGATTCACTAGTAGGAGTGAGAAAAACATCACGGGGTGGTGCGCCTTGTATGGGTGTGTGTTACATTAGATTCACTAGTAGGAGTGAGAAAAACATCACGGGGTGGTGCGCCTTGTATGGGTGTGTGTTACATTAGATTCACTAGTAGGAGTGAGAAAAACATCACGGGGTGGTGCGCCTTGTATGGGTGTGTGTTACATTAGATTCACTAGTAGGAGTGAGAAAACATCACGGGGTGGTGCGCATTGTATGGGTGTGTGTTACATTAGATTCACTAGTAGGAGTGAGAAAAACATCACGGGGTGGTGCGCATTGTATGGGTGTGTGTTACATTAGATTCACTAGTAGCAGTGAGAAAAACATCACAGGGTGGTGCGCATTGTATGGGTGTGTGTTACATTAGATTCACTAGTAGCAGTGAGAAAAACATCACGAGGTGGTGCGCATTGTATGGGTGTGTGTTACATTACATACACTAGTAGCAGTGAGAAAAACATCACGGGGTGGTGCGCATTGTAAGGGTGTGTGTTACATTACATTCACTAGTAGGAGTGAGAAAAACATCACGGGGTTGTGCGCATTCTATGGGTGTGTGTTACATTACATTCACTAGAAGGAGTGAGAAAAACATCACGGGGTGGTGCGCTTTGTATGTGTGTGTGTTACATTACATTCACTCGTAGGAGTGAGAAAAACATCACGGGGTGGTGCGCATTGTATGGGTTTGTGTTACATTACATGCACTAGTAGGAGTGAGAAATACATCATGGGGTGGTGCGCATTGTATGGGTGTGTGTTACATTACATTCACTAGTAGGAGTGAGAAAAACATCACGGGGTGGTGCGCATTGTATGGGAGTGTGTTACATTACATTCACTAGTAGGAGTGAGAAAAACATCACGGGGTGGTGCGCATTGTATGGGTGTGTGTTACATTAGATTCACTAGTAGGAGTGAGAAAAACATCACGGGGTGGTGCGCATTGTATGGGTGTGTGTTACATTAGATTCACAAGTAGGAGTGAGAAAAACATCACGGGGTGGTGCGCATTGTACGGGTGTGTGTTACATTACATTCACTAGTAGCAGTGAGAAAAACCTCACGGGGTGGTGCGCATTGTATGGGTGTGTGTTACATTAGATTCACTAGTAGGAGTGAGAAAAACATCACGGGGTGGTGCGCATTGTATGGGTGTGTGTTACATTACATTCACTAGTAGCAGTGAGAAAAACCTCACGGGGTGGTGCGCATTGTATGGGTGTGTGTTACATTAGATTCACTATTAGGAGTGAGAAAAACATCACGGGGTGGTGCGCCTTGTATGGGTGTGTGTTACATTAGATTCACTAGTAGGAGTGAGAAAAACATCACGGTGTGGTGCGCATTGTATGGGTGTGTGTTACATTAGATTCACTAGTAGGAGTGAGAAAACATCACGGGGTGGTGCGCATTGTATGGGTGTGTGTTACATTACATTCACTAGTAGGAGTGAGAAAAACATCACGGGGTGGTGCGCATTGTATGGGTGTGTGTTACATTACATTCACTAGTAGCAGTGAGAAAAACATCCCGGGGTGGTGCGCATTGTATGGGTGTGTGTTACATTGGATTCACTAGTAGGAGTGAGAAAAACATCATGGGGTGGTGCGCATTGTATGGGTGTGTGTTACATTAGATTCACTAGTAGGAGTGAGAAATACATCACGGGGTGGTGCGCATTGTATGGGTGTGTGTTACATTAGATTCACTAGTAGGAGTGAGAAAACATCACGGGGTGGTGCGCATTGTATGGGTGTGTGTTACATTAGATTCACTAGTAGGAGTGAGAAAAACATCACGGGGTGGTGCGCATTGTATGGGTGTGTGTTACATTACATTCACTAGTAGGAGTGAGAAAAACATCACGGGGTGGTGCGCATTGTATGGGTGTGTGTTACATTACTTTCACTAGTAGGAGTGAGAAAATCATCACGGGGTGGTGCGCATTGTATGGGTGTGTGTTACATTACATTCACTAGTAGGAGTGAGAAAAACATCACGGGGTGGTGCGCATTGTATGGGTGTGTGTTACATTACATTCACTAGTAGGAGTGAGAAAAACATCACGGGGTGGTGTGCATTGTATGGGTGTGTGTTACATTACATTCACTAGAAGGAGTGAGAAAAACATCACGGGGTGGTGCGTATTGTATGGGTGTGTGTTACATTACTTTCACTAGTAGGAGTGAGAAAATCATCACGGGGTGGTGCGCATTGTATGGGAGTGTGTTACATTACATTCACTAGTAGGAGTGAGAAAAACATCACGGGGTGGTGCGCATTGTATGGGTGTGTGTTACATTAGATTCACTAGTAGGAGTGAGAAAAACATCACGGGGTGGTGCGCATTGTATGGGTGTGTGTTACATTAGATTCACAAGTAGGAGTGAGAAAAACATCACGGGGTGGTGCGCATTGTATGGGTGTGTGTTACATTACATTCACTAGTAGCAGTGAGAAAAACATCACGGGGTGGTGCGCATTGTATGGGTGTGTGTTACATTAGATTCACTAGTAGGAGTGAGAAAATCATCACGGGGTGGTGCGCATTGTATGGGTGTGTGTTACATTACATTCACTAGTAGCAGTGAGAAAAACATCACGGGGTGGTGCGCATTGTATGGGTGTGTGTTACATTAGATTCACTAGTAGGAGTGAGAAAAACATCACGGTGTGGTGCGCCATGTATGGGTGTGTGTTACATTAGATTCACTAGTAGGAGTGAGCAAAACATCACGGGGTGTTGCGCCTTGTATGGGTGTGTGTTACATTAGATTCACTAGTAGGAGTGAGCAAAACATCACGGGGTGGTGCGCCTTGTATGGGTGTGTGTTACATTAGATTCACTAGTAGGAGTGAGCAAAACATCACGGGGTGGTGCGCCTTGTATGGGTGTGTGTTACATTAGATTCACTAGTAGGAGTGAGCAAAACATCACGGGGTGGTGCGCCTTGTATGGGTGTGTGTTACATTAGATTCACTAGTAGGAGTGAGAAAAACATCACGGGGTGGTGCGCCTTGTATGGGTGTGTGTTACATTAGATTCACTAGTAGGAGTGAGAAAAACATCACGGGGTGGTGCGCCTTGTATGGGTGTGTGTTACATTAGATTCACTAGTAGGAGTGAGAAAAACATCACGGGGTGGTGCGCCTTGTATGGGTGTGTGTTACATTAGATTCACTAGTAGGAGTGAGAAAACATCACGGGGTGGTGCGCATTGTATGGGTGTGTGTTACATTAGATTCACTAGTAGGAGTGAGAAAAACATCACGGGGTGGTGCGCATTGTATGGGTGTGTGTTACATTACATTCACTAGTAGGAGTGAGAAAAACATCACGGGGTGGTGCGCATTGTATGGGTGTGTGTTACATTACTTTCACTAGTAGGAGTGAGAAAATCATCACGGGGTGGTGCGCATTGTATGGGTGTGTGTTACATTACATTCACTAGTAGGAGTGAGAAAAACATCATGGGGTGGTGCGCATTGTATGGGTGTGTGTTACATTACATTCACTAGTAGGAGTGAGAAAAACATCACGGGGTGGTGCGCATTGTATGGGTGTGTGTTACATTACATTCACTAGAAGGAGTGAGAAAAACATCACGGGGTGGTGCGCATTGTATGTGTGTGTGTTACATTACATTCACTAGTAGGAGTGAGAAAAACATCACGGGGTGGTGCGCATTGTATGGGAGTGTGTTACATTACATTCACTAGTAGGAGTGAGAAAAACATCACGGGGTGGTGCGCATTGTATGGGTGTGTGTTACATTAGATTCACTAGTAGGAGTGAGAAAAACATCACGGGGTGGTGCGCATTGTATGCGTGTGTGTTACATTAGATTCACAAGTAGGAGTGAGAAAAACATCACGGTGTGGTGCGCATTGTATGGGTGTGTGTTACATTACATTCACTAGTAGCAGTGAGAAAAACATCACGGGGTGGTGCGCATTGTATGGGTGTGTGTTACATTAGATTCACTAGTAGGAGTGAGAAATTCATCACGGGGTGGTGCGCATTGTATGGGTGTGTGTTACATTACATTCACTAGTAGCAGTGAGAAAAACATCACGGGGTGGTGCGCATTGTATGGGTGTGTGTTACATTAGATTCACTAGTAGGAGTGAGAAAAACATCACGGTGTGGTGCGCCATGTATGGGTGTGTGTTACATTAGATTCACTAGTAGGAGTGAACAAAACATCACGGGGTGTTGCGCCTTGTATGGGTGTGTGTTACATTAGATTCACTAGTAGGAGTGAGCAAAACATCACGGGGTGGTGCGCCTTGAATGGGTGTGTGTTACATTAGATTCACTAGTAGGAGTGAGAAAAACATCACGGGGTGGTGCGCATTGTATGGGTGTGTGTTACATTAGATTCACAAGTAGGAGTGAGAAAAACATCACGGGGTGGTGCGCATTGTATGGGTGTGTGTTACATTACATTCACTAGTAGCAGTGAGAAAAACATCACGGGGTGGTGCGCATTGTATGGGTGTGTGTTACATTAGATTCACTAGTAGGAGTGAGAAAATCATCACGGGGTGGTGCGCATTGTATGGGTGTGTGTTACATTACATTCACTAGTAGCAGTGAGAAAAACATCACGGGGTGGTGCCCATTGTATGGGTGTGTGTTACATTAGATTCACTAGTAGGAGTGAGAAAAACATCACGGTGTGGTGCGCCATGTATGGGTGTGTGTTACATTAGATTCACTAGTAGGAGTGAGCAAAGCATCACGGGGTGTTGCGCCTTGTATGGGTGTGTGTTACATTAGATTCACTAGTAGGAGTGAGCAAAACATCACGGGGTGTTGCGCCTTGTATGGGTGTGTGTTACATTAGATTCACTAGTAGGAGTGAGCAAAACATCACGGGGTGGTGCGCCTTGTATGGGTGTGTGTTACATTAGATTCACTAGTAGGAGTGAGCAAAACATCACGGGGTGGTGCGCCTTGTATGGGTGTGTGTTACATTAGATTCACTAGTAGGAGTGAGAAAAACATCACGGGGTGGTGCGCCTTGTATGGGTGTGTGTTACATTAGATTCACTAGTAGGAGTGAGAAAAACATCACGGGGTGGTGCGCCTTGTATGGGTGTGTGTTACATTACATTCACTAGTAGGAGTGAGAAAAACATCACAGGGTGGTGCGCCTTGTATGGGTGTGTGTTACATTAGATTCACTAGTAGGTGTGAGAAAAACATCACGGGGTGGTGCGCATTATATGGGTGTGTGTTACATTACATTCACTAGTAGGAGTGAGAAAAACATCACGGGGTGGTGCGCATTGTATGGGTGTGTGTTACATTACATTCACTAGTAGGAGTGAGAAAAACATCACGGGGTGGTGCGCATTGTATGGGTGTGTGTTACATTACATTCACTAGTAGGAGTGAGAAAAATATCACGGGGTGGTGCGCATTGTATGGGTGTGTGTTACATTACATTCACTAGTAGGAGTGAGAAAAACATCACGGGGTGGTGAGCATTGTATGGGTGTGTGTTACATTAGATTCACTAGTAGGAGTGAGAAAAACATCACGGGGTGGTTCGCATTGTATGGGTGTGTGTTACATTACATTCACTAGTAGGAGTGAGAAAAACATCACGGGGTGGTGCGCATTGTATGGGTGTGTGTTACATTAGATTCACTAGTAGGAGTGAGAAAAACATCACGGGGTGGTGCGCATTGTATGGGTGTGTGTTACATTAGATTCACTAGTAGGAGTGAGAAAAACCTCACGGGGTGGTGCGCATTGTATGGGAGGGTGTTACATTAGATTCACTAGTAGCAGTGAGAAAAACATCACGGGGTGGTGCACATTGTATGAGTGTGTGTTACATTAGATTCACTAGTAGCAGTGAGAAAAACATCACGGGGTGGTGCGCATTGTATGGGTGTGTGTTACATTACATTCACTAGTAGGAGTGAGAAAAACATCACGGGGTGGTGCGCATTGTATGGGTGTGTTACATTAGATTCACTAGTAGGAGTGAGAAAAACATCACGGGGTGTTGCGCATTGTATGGGTGTGTGTTACATTAGATTCACTAGTAGGAGTGAGAAAAACATCACGGTGTGGTGCGCATTGTATGGGTGTGTGTTACATTAGATTCACTAGTAGGAGTGAGAAAAACCTCACGGGGTGGTGAGCATTGTATGGGTGTGTGTTACATTAGATTCACTAGTAGCAGTGAGAAAAACATCACGGGGTGGTGCGCATTGTATGGGTGTGTGTTACATTAGATTCACTAGTAAGAGTGAGAAAAACATCACGGGGTGGTGCGCATTGTATGGGTGTGTGTTACATTAGATTGACTAGTAGGAGTGAGAAAAACATCACAGGGTGGTGCGCATTGTATGGGTGTGTGTTACATTAGATTGACTAGTAGGAGTGAGAAAAACATCACGGGGTGGTGCGCATTGTATGGGTGTGTGTTACATTAGATTCACTAGTAGGAGTGAGAAAAACATCACGGGGTGGTGCGCATTGTATGGGTGTGTGTTACATTAGATTGACTAGTAGGAGTGAGAAAAACATCACGGGGTGGTGCGCATTGTATGGGTGTGTGTTACATTAGATTCACTAGTAGGAGTGAGAAAAACATCATGGGGTGGTGCGCATTGTATGGGTGTGTGTTACATTAGATTCACTAGTAGGAGTGAGAAAAACATCACGGGGTGGTGCGCATTGTATGCGTGTGTGTTACATTAGATTCACTAGTAGCAGTGAGTAAAACATCACGGGGTGGTGCGCCTTGTATGGGTGTGTGTTACATTACATTCACTAGTAGCAGTGAGAAAAACATTACGGGGTGGTGCGCATTGTATAGGTGTGTGTTACATTAGATTCACTATTAGGAGTGAGAAAAACATCACGGGGTGGTGCGCCTTGTATGGGTGTGTGTTACATTAGATTCACTAGTAGGAGTGAGAAAAACATCACGGTGTGGTGCGCCATGTATGGGTGTGCGTTACATTAGATTCACTAGTAGGAGTGAGCAAAACATCACGGGGTGGTGCGCCTTGTATGGGTGTGTGTTACATTAGAATCACTAGCAGGAGTGAGCAAAACATCACGGGGTGGTGCGCCTTGTATGGGTGTGTGTTACATTAGATTCACTAGTAGCAGTGAGCAAAACATCACGGGGTGGTGCGCCTTGTATGGGTGTGTGTTACATTAGATTCACTAGTAGCAGTGAGAAAAACATCACGGGGTGGTGCGCCTTGTATGGGTGTGTGTTACATTAGATTCACTAGCAGGAATGAGAAAAACATCACGGGGTGGTGCGCCTTGTATGGGTGTGTGTTACATTACATTCACTAGTAGGAGTGAGAAAAACATCACGGGGTGGTGCGCCTTGTATGGGTGTGTGTTACATTACATTCACTAGTAGGAGTGAGAAAAACATCACGGGGTGGTGCGCCTTGTATGGGTGTGTGTTACATTAGATTCACTAGTAGGAGTGAGAAAAACATCACGGGGTGGTGCGCAATGTATGGGTGTGTGTTACATTAGATTCACTAGTAGCAGTGAGAAAAACATCACGGGGTGGTGCGCATTGTATGGGTGTGTGTTACATTAGATTCACTAGTAGCAGTGAGAAAAACATCACGGGGTGGTGCGCATTGTATGGGTGTGTGTTACATTACATTCACTAGTAGCAGTGAGAAAAACATCACGGGGTGGTGCGCATTGTATGGGTGTGTGTTACATTACATTCACTAGTAGGAGTGAGAAAAACATCACGGGGTGGTGCGCATTGTATGGGTGTGTGTTACATTACATTCACTAGTAGCAGTGAGAAAAACATCACGGGGTGGTGCGCATTGTATGGGTGTGTGTTACATTACATTCACTAGTAGGAGTGAGAAAAACATCACGGGGTGGTGCGCATTGTATGGGTGTGTGTTACATTAGATTCACTAGTAGGAGTGAGAAAAACCTCACGGTGTGGTGCGCATTGTATGGGTGTGTGTTACATTAGATTCACTAGTAGGAGTGAGAAAAACCTCACGGGGTGGTGCGCATTGTATGGGTGTGTGTTACATTAGATTCACTAGTAGGAGTGAGAAAAACATCACGGGGTGGTGCGCATTGTTTGGGTGTGTGTTACATTAGATTCACTAGTAGCAGTGAGAAAAACATCACGGGGTGGTGCGCCTTGTATGGGTGTGTGTTACATTAGATTGACTAGTAGGAGTGAGAAAAACATCACGGGGTGGTGCGCATTGTATGGGTGTGTGTTACATTAGATTCACTAGTAGGAGTGAGAAAAACATCACGGGGTGGTGCGCATTGTATGGGTGTGTGTTACATTAGATTCACTAGTAGGAGTGAGAAAAACATCACGGGGTGGTGCGCATTGTATGGGTGTGTGTTACATTAGATTCACTAGTAGGAGTGAGAAAAACATCACGGGGTGGTGCGCATTGTATGGGTGTGTGTTACATTAGATTCACTAGTAGCAGTGAGTAAAACATCACGGGGTGGTGCGCCTTGTATGGGTGTGTGTTACATTACATTCACTAGTAGCAGTGAGAAAAACATCACGGGGTGGTGCGCATTGTATGGGTGTGTGTTACATTAGATTCACTAGTAGGAGTGAGAAAAACATCACGGGGTGGTGCGCATTGTATGGGTGTGTGTTACATTAGATTCACTAGTAGGAGTGAGAAAAACATCACGGGATGGTGCGCATTGTATGCGTGTGTGTTACATTAGATTCACTAGTAGCAGTGAGTAAAACATCACGGGGTGGTGCGCCTTGTATGGGTGTGTGTTACATTACATTCACTAGTAGCAGTGAGAAAAACATTACGGGGTGGTGCGCATTGTATAGGTGTGTGTTACATTAGATTCACTATTAGGAGTGAGAAAAACATCACGGGGTGGTGCGCCTTGTATGGGTGTGTGTTACATTAGATTCACTAGTAGGAGTGAGAAAAACATCACGGTGTGGTGCGCCATGTATGGGTGTGTGTTACATTAGATTCACTAGTAGGAGTGAGCAAAACATCACGGGGTGGTGCGCCTTGTATGGGTGTGTGTTACATTAGAATCACTAGCAGGAGTGAGCAAAACATCACGGTGTGGTGCGCCTTGTATGGGTGTGTGTTACATTAGATTCACTAGTAGGAGTGAGCAAAACATCATGGGGTGGTGCGCCTTGTATGGGTGTGTGTTACATTAGATTCACTAGTAGCAGTGAGAAAAACATCACGGGGTGGTGCGCCTTGTATGGGTGTGTGTTACATTAGATTCACTAGCAGGAATGAGAAAAACATCACGGGGTGGTGCGCCTTGTATGGGTGTGTGTTACATTACATTCACTAGTAGGAGTGAGAAAAACATCACGGGGTGGTGCGCCTTGTATGGGTGTGTGTTACATTACATTCACTAGTAGGAGTGAGAAAAACATCACGGGGTGGTGCGCCTTGTATGGGTGTGTGTTACATTAGATTCACTAGTAGGAGTGAGAAAAACATCACGGGGTGGTGCGCAATGTATGGGTGTGTGTTACATTAGATTCACTAGTAGCAGTGAGAAAAACATCACGGGGTGGTGCGCATTGTATGGGTGTGTGTTACATTAGATTCACTAGTAGCAGTGAGAAAAACATCACGGGGTGGTGCGCATTGTATGGGTGTGTGTTACATTACATTCACTAGTAGCAGTGAGAAAAACATCACGGGGTGGTGCGCATTGTATGGGTGTGTGTTACATTACATTCACTAGTAGGAGTGAGAAAAACATCACGGGGTGGTGCGCATTGTATGGGTGTGTGTTACATTACATTCACTAGTAGCAGTGAGAAAAACATCACGGGGTGGTGCGCATTGTATGGGTGTGTGTTACATTACATTCACTAGTAGGAGTGAGAAAAACATCACGGGGTGGTGCGCATTGTATGGGTGTGTCTTACATTAGATTCACTAGTAGGAGTGAGAAAAACCTCACGGTGTGGTGCGCATTGTATGGGTGTGTGTTACATTAGATTCACTAGTAGGAGTGAGAAAAACCTCACGGGGTGGTGCGCATTGTATGGGTGTGTGTTACATTAGATTCACTAGTAGGAGTGAGAAAAACATCACGGGGTGGTGCGCATTGTATGGGTGTGTGTTACATTAGATTCACTAGTAGCAGTGAGAAAAACATCACGGGGTGGTGCGCCTTGTATGGGTGTGTGTTACATTAGATTGACTAGTAGGAGTGAGAAAAACATCACGGGGTGGTGCGCATTGTATGGGTGTGTGTTACATTAGATTCACTAGTAGGAGTGAGAAAAACATCACGGGGTGGTGCGCATTGTATGGGTGTGTGTTACATTAGATTCACTAGTAGGAGTGAGAAAAACATCACGGGGTGGTGCGCATTGTATGGGTGTGTGTTACATTAGATTCACTAGTAGGAGTGAGAAAAACATCACGGGGTGGTGCGCATTGTATGGGTGTGTGTTACATTAGATTCACTAGTAGCAGTGAGTAAAACATCACGGGGTGGTGCGCCTTGTATGGGTGTGTGTTACATTACATTCACTAGTAGCAGTGAGAAAAACATCACGGGGTGGTGCGCATTGTATGGGTGTGTGTTACATTAGATTCACTATTAGGAGTGAGAAAAACATCACGGGGTGGTGCGCCTTGTATGGGTGTGTGTTACATTAGATTCACTAGTAGGAGTGAGAAAAACATCACGGTGTGGTGCGCCATGTATGGGTGTGTGTTACATTAGATTCACTAGTAGGAGTGAGCAAAACATCACGGGGTGGTGCGCATTGTATGGGTATGTGTTACATTAGAATCACTAGTAGGAGTGAGCAAAACATCACGGGGTGGTGCGCCTTGTATGGGTGTGTGTTACATTAGATTCACTAGTAGGAGTGAGCAAAACATCACGGGGTGGTGCGCCTTGTATGGGTGTGTGTTACATTAGATTCACTAGTAGGAGTGAGAAAAACCTCACGGGGTGGTGCGCATTGTATGGGTGTGTGTTACATTACATTCACTAGTAGGAGTGAGAAAAACCTCACGGGGTGGTGCGCCTTGTATGGGTGTGTGTTACATTACATTCACTAGTAGGAGTGAGAAAAACCTCACGGGGTGGTGCGCATTGTATGGGTGTGTGTTACATTACATTCACTAGTAGGAGTGAGAAAAACCTCACGGGGTGGTGCGCCTTGTATGGGTGTGTGTTAATTTACATTCACTAGTAGGAGTGAGAAAAACCTCACGGGGTGGTGCGCATTGTATGGGTGTGTGTTACATTACATTCACTAGTAGGAGTGAGAAAAACCTCACGGGGTGGTGCGCATTGTATGGGTGTGTGTTACATTAGATTCACTAGCAGCAGTGAGAAAATCATCACGGGGTGGTGCGCATTGTATGGGTGTGTGTTACATTAGATTCACTAGCAGCAGTGAGAAAAACATCACGGGGTGGTGCGCAATGTATGGGTGTGTGTTACATTAGATTCACTAGTAGCAGTGAGAAAAACATTACGGGGTGGTGCGCATTGTATGGGTGTGTGTTACATTAGATTCACTAGTAGCAGTGAGAAAAACATCACGGGGTGGTGCGCATTGTATGGGTGTGTGTTACATTACATTCACTAGTAGCAGTGAGAAAAACATCACGGGGTGGTGCGCATTGTATGGGTGTGTGTTACATTACATTCACTAGTAGGAGTGAGAAAAACCTCACGTGGTGGTGCGCATTGTATGGGTGTGTGTTACATTACATTCACTAGTAGGAGTGAGAAATACCTCACGGGGTGGTGCGCATTGTATGGGTGTGTGTTACATTAGATTCACTAGCAGCAGTGAGAAAATCATCACGGGGTGGTGCGCATTGTATGGGTGTGTGTTACATTAGATTCACTAGTAGCAGTGAGAAAAACATCACGGGGTGGTTCGCATTGTATGGGTGTGTGTTACATTAGATTCACTAGTAGCAGTGAGAAAAACATCACGGGGTGGTGCGCATTGTATGGGTGTGTGTTACATTAGATTTATTAGTAGCAGTGAGAAAAACATCACGGGGTGGTGCGCATTGTATGGGTGTGTGTTACATTACATACACTAGTAGCAGTGAGAAAAACATCACGGCGTGGTGCGCCTTGTATGGGTGTGTGTTACATTACATTCACTAGTAGGAGTGAGAAAAACATCACAGGGTGGTGCGCATTGTATGGGTGTGTGTTACATTACATTCACTAGAAGGAGTGAGAAAAACATCACGGGGTGGTGCGCATTGTATGTGTGTGTGTTACATTACATTCACTAGTAGGAGTGAGAAAAACATCACGGGGTGGTGCGCATTGTATGGGTTTGTGTTACATTACATTCACTAGTAGGAGTGAGAAATACATCACGGGGTGGTGCGCATTGTATGGGTGTGTGTTACATTACATTCACTAGTAGGAGTGAGAAAAACATCACGGGGTGGTGCGCATTGTATGGGAGTGTGTTACATTACATTCACTAGTAGAAGTGAGAAAAACATCACGGGGTGGTGCGCATTGTATGGGTGTGTGTTACATTAGATTCACTAGTAGGAGTGAGAAAAACATCACGGGGTGGTGCGCATTGTATGGGTGTGTGTTACATTAGATTCACAAGTAGGAGTGAGAAAAACATCACGGGGTGGTGCGCATTGTATGGGTGTGTGTTACATTACATTCACTAGTAGCAGTGAGAAAAACATCACGGGGTGGTGCGCATTGTATGGGTGTGTGTTACATTAGATTCACTAGTAGGAGTGAGAAAAACATCACGGGGTGGTGCGCATTGTATGGGTGTGTGTTACATTACATTCACTAGTAGCAGTGAGAAAAACATCACGGGGTGGTGCGCATTGTATGGGTGTGTGTTACATTAGATTCACTAGTAGGAGTCAGAAAAACATCACGGGGTGGTGCGCATTGTATGGGTGTGTGTTACATTAGATTCACTAGTAGGAGTGAGAAAAACATCACGGGGTGGTGCGCATTATATGGGTGTGTGTTACATTACATTCACTAGTAGGAGTGAGAAAAACATCACGGGGTGGTGCGCATAGTATGGGTGTGTGTTACATTACATTCGCTAGTAGGAGTGAGAAAAACATCACGGGGTGGTGCGCATTGTATGGGTGTGTGTTACATTACATTCGCTAGTAGGAGTGAGAAAAACATCACGGGGTGGTGCGCATTGTATGGGTGTGTGTTACATTACATTCACTAGTAGGAGTGAGAAAAACATCACGGGGTGGTGCGCATTGTATGGGTGTGTGTTACATTACATTCACTAGTAGGAGTGAGAAAAACATCACGGGGTGGTGCGCATTGTATGGGTGTGTGTTACATTAGATTCACTAGTAGCAGTGCGAAAAACATCACGGGGTGGTGCGCCTTGTATGGGTGTGTGTTACATTAGATTCACTAGCAGGAGTGAGAAAAACATCACGGGGTGGTGCGCCTTGTATGGGTGTGTGTTACATTACATTCACTAGTAGGAGTGAGAAAAACATCACGGGGTGGTGCGCCTTGTATGGGTGTGTGTTACATTACATTCACTAGTAGGAGTGAGAAAAACATCACGGGGTGGTGCGCCTTGTATGGGTGTGTGTTACATTAGATTCACTAGTAGGAGTGAGAAAAACATCACGGGGTGGTGCGCAATGTATGGGTGTGTGTTACATTAGATTCACTAGTAGCAGTGAGAAAAACATCACGGGGTGGTGCGCATTGTATGGGTGTGTGTTACATTAGATTCACTAGTAGCAGTGAGAAAAACATCACGGGGTGGTGCGCATTGTATGGGTGTGTGTTACATTACATTCACTAGTAGCAGTGAGAAAAACATCACGGGGTGGTGCGCATTGTATGGGTGTGTGTTACATTACATTCACTAGTAGGAGTGAGAAAAACATCACGGGGTGGTGCGCATTGTATGGGTGTGTGTTACATTACATTCACTAGTAGCAGTGAGAAAAACATCACGGGGTGGTGCGCATTGTATGGGTGTGTGTTACATTACATTCACTAGTAGGAGTGAGAAAAACATCACGGGGTGGTGCGCATTGTATGGGTGTGTGTTACATTAGATTCACTAGTAGGAGTGAGAAAAACCTCACGGTGTGGTGCGCATTGTATGGGTGTGTGTTACATTAGATTCACTAGTAGGAGTGAGAAAAACCTCACGGGGTGGTGCGCATTGTATGGGTGTGTGTTACATTAGATTCACTAGTAGGAGTGAGAAAAACATCACGGGGTGGTGCGCATTGTATGGGTGTGTGTTACATTAGATTCACTAGTAGCAGTGAGAAAAACATCACGGGGTGGTGCGCCTTGTATGGGTGTGTGTTACATTAGATTGACTAGTAGGAGTGAGAAAAACATCACGGGGTGGTGCGCATTGTATGGGTGTGTGTTACATTAGATTCACTAGTAGGAGTGAGAAAAACATCACGGGGTGGTGCGCATTGTATGGGTGTGTGTTACATTAGATTCACTAGTAGGAGTGAGAAAAACATCACGGGGTGGTGCGCATTGTATGGGTGTGTGTTACATTAGATTCACTAGTAGGAGTGAGAAAAACATCACGGGGTGGTGCGCATTGTATGGGTGTGTGTTACATTAGATTCACTAGTAGGAGTGAGAAAAACATCACGGGGTGGTGCGCATTGTATGGGTGTGTGTTACATTAGATTCACTAGTAGGAGTGAGAAAAACATCACGGGGTGGTGCGCATTGTATGGGTGTGTGTTACATTAGATTCACTATTAGGAGTGAGAAAAACATCACGGGGTGGTGCGCCTTGTATGGGTGTGTGTTACATTAGATTCACTAGTAGGAGTGAGAAAAACATCACGGTGTGGTGCGCCATGTATGGGTGTGTGTTACATTAGATTCACTAGTAGGAGTGAGCAAAACATCACGGGGTGGTGCGCATTGTATGGGTATGTGTTACATTAGAATCACTAGTAGGAGTGAGCAAAACATCACGGGGTGGTGCGCCTTGTATGGGTGTGTGTTACATTAGATTCACTAGTAGGAGTGAGCAAAACATCACGGGGTGGTGCGCCTTGTATGGGTGTGTGTTACATTAGATTCACTAGTAGGAGTGAGCAAAACATCACGGGGTGGTGCGCCTTGTATGGGTGTGTGTTACATTAGATTCACTAGCATGAGTGAGCAAAACATCACGGGGTGGTGCGCATTGTATGGGTGTGTGTTACATTAGATTCACTAGTAGGAGTGAGAAAAACATCACGGGGTGGGGCGCATTGTATAGGTGTGTGTTACATTAGATTCACTAGTAGGAGTGAGCAAAACATCACGGGGTGGTGCGCCTTGTATGGGTGTGTGTTACATTAGATTCACTAGTAGGAGTGAGAAAAACATCACGGGGTGGTGCGCATTGTATGGGTGTGTGTTACATTAGATTCACTAGTAGGAGTGAGAAAAACCTCACGGGGTGGTGCGCATTGTATGGGTGTGTGTTACATTAGATTCACTAGTAGGAGTGAGAAAAACCTCACGGGGTTGTGCGCATTGTATGGGTGTGCGTTACATTACATTCACTAGTAGGAGTGAGAAAAACCTCACGGGTTGGTGCGCCTTGTATGGGTGTGTGTTACATTACATTCACTAGTAGGAGTGAGAAAAACCTCACGGGGTGGTGCGCATTGTATGGGTGTGTGTTACATTACATTCACTAGTAGGAGTGAGAAAAACCTCACGGGGTGGTGCGCCTTGTATGGGTGTGTGTTACATTACATTCACTAGTAGGAGTGAGAAAAACCTCACGGGGTGGTGCGCATTGTATGGGTGTGTGTTACATTACATTCACTAGTAGGAGTGAGAAAAACCTCACGGGGTGGTGCGCATTGTATGGGTGTGTGTTACATTAGATTCACTAGCAGCAGTGAGAAAATCATCACGGGGTGGTGCGCATTGTATGGGTGTGTGTTACATTAGATTCACTAGCAGCAGTGAGAAAAACATCACGGGGTGGTGCGCAATGTATGGGTGTGTGTTACATTAGATTCACTAGCAGCAGTGAGAAAAACATCACGGGGTGGTGCGCATTGTATGGGTGTGTGTTACATTAGATTCACTAGTAGCAGTGAGAAAAACATCACGGGGTGGTGCGCGTTGTATGGGTGTGTGTTACATTACATTCACTAGTAGCAATGAGAAAAACATCACGGGGTGGTGCGCATTGTATGGGTGTGTTTTACATTACATTCACTAGTAGGAGTGAGAAAAACCTCACGTGGTGGTGCGCATTGTATGGGTGTGTGTTACATTACATTCACTAGTAGGAGTGAGAAAAACCTCACGGGGTGGTGCGCATTGTATGGGTGTGTGTTACATTAGATTCACTAGCAGCAGTGAGAAAATCATCACGGGGTGGTGCGCATTGTATGGGTGTGTGTTACATTAGATTCACTAGTAGCAGTGAGAAAAACATCACGGGGTGGTTCGCATTTTATGGGTGTGTGTTACATTAGATTCACTAGTAGCAGTGAGAAAAACATCACGGGGTGGTGCGCATTGTATGGGTGTGTGTTACATTAGATTTACTAGTAGCAGTGAGAAAAACATCACGGGGTGGTGCCCATTGTATGGGTGTGTGTTACATTACATACACTAGTAGCAGTGAGAAAAACATCACGGGGTGGTGCGCATTGTAAGCGTGTGTGTTACATTACATTCACTAGTAGGAGTGAGAAAAACATCACAGGGTGGTGCGCATTGTATGGGTGTGTGTTACATTACATTCACTAGAAGGAGTGAGAAAAACATCACGGGGTGGTGCGCATTGTATGTGTGTGTGTTACATTACATTCACTAGTAGGAGTGAGAAAAACATCACGGGGTGGTGCGCATTGTATGGGTTTGTGTTACATTACATTCACTAGTAGGAGTGAGAAATACATCACGGGGTGGTGCGCATTGTATGGGTGTGTGTTACATTACATTCACTAGTAGGAGTGAGAAAAACATCACGGGGTGGTGCGCATTGTATGGGAGTGTGTTACATTACATTCACTAGTAGGAGTGAGAAAAACATCACGGGGTGGTGCGCATTGTATGGGTGTGTGTTACATTAGATTCACTAGTAGGAGTGAGAAAAACATCACTGGGTGGTGCGCATTGTATGGGTGTGTGTTACATTAGATTCACAAGTAGGAGTGAGAAAAACATCACGGGGTGGTGCGCATTGTATGGGTGTGTGTTACATTACATTCACTAGTAGCAGTGAGAAAAACATCACGGGGTGGTGCGCATTGTATGGGTGTGTGTTACATTAGATTCACTAGTAGGAGTGAGAAAAACATCACGGGGTGGTGCGCATTGTATGGGTGTGTGTTACATTACATTCACTAGTAGCAGTGAGAAAAACCTCACGGGGTGGTGCGCATTGTATGGGTGTGTGTTACATTAGATTCACTAGTAGGAGTGAGAAAAACATCACGGGGTGGTGCGCATTGTATGGGTGTGTGTTACATTAGATTCACTAGTAGGAGTGAGAAAAACATCACGGGGTGGTGCGCATTATATGGGTGTGTGTTACATTACATTCACTAGTAGGAGTGAGAAAAACATCACGGGGTGGTGCGCATTGTATGGGTGTGTGTTACATTACATTCACTAGTAGGAGTGAGAAAAACATCACGGGGTGGTGCGCATTGTATGGGTGTGTGTTATATTACATTCGCTAGTAGGAGTGAGAAAAACATCACGGGGTGGTGCGCATTGTATGGGTGTGTGTTACATTACATTCGCTAGTAGGAGTGAGAAAAACATCACGGGGTGGTGCGCATTGTATGGGTGTGTGTTACATTACATTCACTAGTAGGAGTGAGAAAAACATCACGGGGTGGTGCGCATTGTATGGGTGTGTGTTACATTAGATTCACTAGTAGGAGTGAGAAAAACATCACGGGGTGGTGCGCATTGTATGGGTGTGTGTTACATTAGATTCACTAGTAGCAGTGAGAAAAACATCACGGGGTGGTGCGCATTGTATGGTTGTGTGTTACATTAGATTCACTAGTAGCAGTGAGAAAAACATCACGGGGTGGTGCGCATTGTATGGGTGTGTGTTACATTACATTCACTAGTAGGAGTGAGAAAAACATCACGGGGTGGTGCGCATTGTATGGGTTTGTGTTACATTACATTCACTAGTAGGAGTGAGAAATACATCACGGGGTGGTGCGCATTGTATGGGTGTGTGTTACATTACATTCACTAGTAGGAGTGAGAAAAACATCACGGGGTGGTGCGCATTGTATGGGAGTGTGTTACATTACATTCACTAGTAGGAGTGAGAAAAACATCACGGGGTGGTGCGCATTGTATGGGTGTGTGTTACATTAGATTCACTAGTAGGAGTGAGAAAAACATCACTGGGTGGTGCGCATTGTATGGGTGTGTGTTACATTAGATTCACAAGTAGGAGTGAGAAAAACATCACGGGGTGGTGCGCATTGTATGGGTGTGTGTTACATTACATTCACTAGTAGCAGTGAGAAAAACATCACGGGGTGGTGCGCATTGTATGGGTGTGTGTTACATTAGATTCACTAGTAGGAGTGAGAAAAACATCACGGGGTGGTGCGCATTGTATGGGTGTGTGTTACATTACATTCACTAGTAGCAGTGAGAAAAACCTCACGGGGTGGTGCGCATTGTATGGGTGTGTGTTACATTAGATTCACTAGTAGGAGTGAGAAAAACATCACGGGGTGGTGCGCATTGTATGGGTGTGTGTTACATTAGATTCACTAGTAGGAGTGAGAAAAACATCACGGGGTGGTGCGCATTATATGGGTGTGTGTTACATTACATTCACTAGTAGGAGTGAGAAAAACATCACGGGGTGGTGCGCATTGTATGGGTGTGTGTTACATTACATTCACTAGTAGGAGTGAGAAAAACATCACGGGGTGGTGCGCATTGTATGGGTGTGTGTTATATTACATTCGCTAGTAGGAGTGAGAAAAACATCACGGGCTGGTGCGCATTGTATGGGTGTGTGTTACATTACATTCGCTAGTAGGAGTGAGAAAAACATCACGGGGTGGTGCGCATTGTATGGGTGTGTGTTACATTACATTCACTAGTAGGAGTGAGAAAAACATCACGGGGTGGTGCGCATTGTATGGGTGTGTGTTACATTAGATTCACTAGTAGGAGTGAGAAAAACATCACGGGGTGGTGCGCATTGTATGGGTGTGTGTTACATTAGATTCACTAGTAGCAGTGAGAAAAACATCACGGGGTGGTGCGCATTGTATGGTTGTGTGTTACATTAGATTCACTAGTAGCAGTGAGAAAAACATCACGGGGTGGTGCGCATTGTATGGGTGTGTGTTACATTACATTCACTAGTAGGAGTGAGAAAAACATCACGGGGTGGTGCGCATTGTATGGGTGTGTGTTACATTAGATTCACTAGTAGGAGTGAGAAAAACATCACGGGGTGGTGCGCATTGTATGTGTGTGTTACATTAGATTCACTAGTAGGAGTGAGAAAAACATCACGGTGTGGTGCGCATTGTATCGGTGTGTGTTACATTAGATTCACTAGTAGGAGTGAGAAAAACATCACGGGGTGGTGCGCATTGTATGGGTGTGTGTTACATTAGATTCACTAGTAGGAGTGAGAAAAACCTCACGGGGTGGTGCGCATTGTATGGGTGTGTGTTACATTAGATTCACTAGTAGCAGTGAGAAAATCCTCACGGGGTGGTGCGCATTGTATGGGTGTGTGTTACATTAGATTCACTAGTAGCAGTGAGAAAAACATCACGGGGTGGTGCGCATTGTATGGGTGTGTGTTACATTAGATTCACTAGTAGGAGTGAGAAAAACATCACGGGGTGGTGCGCATTGTATGGGTGTGTGTTACTTTAGATTCACTAGTAGCAGTGAGTAAAACATCACGGGGTGGTGCGCCTTGTATGGGTGTGTGTTACATTACATTCACTAGTAGCAGTGAGAAAAACATCACGGGCTGGTGCGCCTTGTATGGATGTGTGTTACATTACATTCACTAGTAGGAGTGAGAAAAACATCACGGGGTGGTGCGCCTTGTATGGGTGTGTGTTACATTAGATTCACTATTAGGAGTGAGAAAAACATCACGGGGTGGTGCGCCTTGTATGGGTGTGTGTTACATTAGATTCACTAGTAGGAGTGAGAAAAACATCACGGTGTGGTGCTCCATGTATGGGTGTGTATTACATTAGATTCACTAGTAGGAGTGAGCAAAACATCACGGGGTGGTGCGCCTTGTATGGGTGTGTGTTACATTAGATTCACTAGCAGGAGTGAGAAAAACATCACGGGGTGGTGCGCATTGTATGGGTGTGTGTTACATTAGATTCACTAGTAGGAGTGAGAAAAACATCACGGGGTGGTGCGCCTTGTATGGGTGTGTGTTACATTAGATTCACTAGTAGGAGTGAGAAAAACATCACGGGGTGGTGCGCCTTGTATGGGTGTGTGTTACATTAGATTCACTAGTAGGAGTGAGAAAAACATCACGGGGTGGTTCGCCTTGTATGGGTGTGTGTTATATTAGATTCACTAGTAGGAGTGAGAAAAACATCACGGGATGGTGCGCATTGTATGGGTGTGTGTTACATTAGATTCACTAGTAGGAGTGAGAAAAACATCACGGGGTGGTGCGCCTTGTATGGGTGTGTGTTACATTAGATTCACTAGTAGGAGTGAGAAAAACATCACGGGGTGGTGCGCATTGTATGGGTGTGTGTTACATTAGATTCACTAGTAGGAGTGAGAAAAACATCACGGGGTGGTGCGCATTGTATGGGTGTGTGTTACATTAGATTCACTAGTAGGAGTGAGAAAAACCTCACGGGGTGGTGCGCATTGTATGGGTGTGTGTTACATTAGATTCACTAGTAGGAGTGAGAAAAACCTCACGGGGTGGTGCGCATTGTATGGGTGTGTGTTACATTACATTCACTAGTAGGAGTGAGAAAAACCTCACGGGGTGGTGCGCATTGTATGGGTGTGTGTTACATTACATTCACTAGTAGGAGTGAGAAAAACCTCACGGGGTGGTCCGCCTTGTATGGGTGTGTGTTACATTACATTCACTAGTAGGAGTGAGAAAAACATCACGGGGTGGTGCGCCTTGTATGGGTGTGTGTTACATTACATTCACTAGTAGGAGTGAGAAAAACCTCACGGGGTCGTGCGCATTGTATGGGTGTGTGTTACATTACATTCACTAGTAGGAGTGAGAAAAACATCACGGGGTGGTGCGCCTTGTATGGGTGTGTGTTACATTACATTCACTAGTAGGAGTGAGAAAAACCTCACGGGGTGGTGCGCATTGTATGGGTGTGTGTTACATTACATTCACTAGTAGGAGTGAGAAAAACATCACGGGGTGGTGCGCCTTGTATGGGTGTGTGTTACATTACATTCACTAGTAGGAGTGAGAAAAACCTCACGGGGTGGTGCGCATTGTATGGGTGTGTGTTACATTACATTCACTAGTAGGAGTGAGAAAAACCTCACGGGGTGGTGCGCATTGTATGGGTGTGTGTTACATTAGATTCACTAGCAGCAGTGAGAAAATCATCACGGGGTGGTGCGCATTGTATGGGTGTGTGTTACATTAGATTCACTAGCAGCAGTGAGAAAAACATCACGGGGTGGTGCGCATTGTATGGGTGTGTGTTACATTACATTCACTAGTAGCAGTGAGAAAAACATCACGGGGTGGTGCGCATTGTATGGGTGTGTGTTACATTACATTCACTAGTAGGAGTGAGAAAAACATCACGGGTTGGTGCGCATTGTATGGGTGTGTGTTACGTTACATTCACTAGTAGCAGTGAGAAAAACATCACGGGGTGGTGCGCATTGTATGGGTGTGTGTTACATTACATTCACTAGAAGGAGTGAGAAAAACATCACAGGGTGGTGCGCATTGTATGGGTGTGTGTTACATTACTTTCACTAGTAGGAGTGAGAAAATCATCACGGGGTGGTGCGCATTGTATGGGTGTGTGTTACATTACATTCACTAGTAGCAGTGAGAAAAACATCACGGGCTGGTGCGCCTTGTATGGGTGCGTGTTACATTACATTCACTAGTAGGAGTGAGAAAAACATCACGGGGTGGTGCGCCTTGTATGGGTGTGTGTTACATTAGATTCACTATTAGGAGTGAAAAAAACATCACGGGGTGTTGCGCCTTGTATGGGTGTGTGTTACATTAGATTCACTAGTAGGAGTGAGAAAAACATCACGGTGTGGTGCGCCATGTATGGGTGTGTGTTACATTAGATTCACTAGTAGGAGTGAGCAAAACATCACGGGGTGGTGCGCATTGTATGGGTGTGTGTTACATTAGAATCACTAGTAGGAGTGAGCAAAACATCACGGTGTGGTGCGCCTTGTATGGGTGTGTGTTACATTAGATTCACTAGTAGGAGTGAGCAAAACATCACGGGTTGGTGCACCTTGTATGGGTGTGTGTTACATTAGATTCACTAGTAGGAGTGAGAAAAACATCACGGGGTGGTGCGCCTTGTATGGGTGTGTGTTACATTAGATTCACTAGTAGGAGTGAGAAAAACATCACGGAGTGGTGCGCCTTGTATGGGTGTGTGTTACATTACATTCACTAGTAGGAGTGAGAAAAACATCATGGGGTGGTGCGCCTTGTATGGGTGTGTGTTACATTACATTCACTAGTAGGAGTGAGAAAAACCTCACGGGGTGGTGCGCATTGTATGGGTGTGTGTTACATTACATTCACTAGTAGGAGTGAGAAAAACATCACGGGGTGGTGCGCCTTGTATGGGTGTGTGTTACATTACATTCACTAGTAGGAGTGAGAAAAACCTCACGGCGTGGTGCGCATTGTATGGGTGTGTGTTACATTACATTCACTAGTAGGAGTGAGAAAAACCTCACGGGGTGGTGCGCATTGTATGGGTGTGTGTTACATTAGATTCACTAGCAGCAGTGAGAAAATCATCACGGGGTGGTGCGCATTGTATGGGTGTGTGTTACATTAGATTCACTAGCAGCAGTGAGAAAAACATCACGGGGTGGTGCGCATTGTATGGGTGTGTGTTACATTACATTCACTAGTAGCAGTGAGAAAAACATCACGGGGTGGTGCGCATTGTATGGGTGTGTGTTACATTACATTCACTAGTAGCAGTGAGAAAAACATCATGGTGTGGTGCGCATTGTATGGGTGTGTGTTACATTAGATTCACTATTAGGAGTGAGAAAAACATCACGGGGTGGTGCGCATTGTATGGGTGTGTGTTACATTACATTCACTAGTAGCAGTGAGAAAAACATCACGGGTGGTGCGCATTGTATGGGTGTGTGTTACATTACATTCACTAGTAGGAGTGAGAAAAACATCACGGGTTGGTGCGCATTGTATGGGTGTGTGTTACGTTACATTCACTAGTAGCAGTGAGAAAAACATCACGGGGTGGTGCGCATTGTATGGGTGTGTGTTACATTACATTCACTAGAAGGAGTGAGAAAAACATCACGGGGTGGTGCGCATTGTATGGGTGTGTGTTACATTACTTTCACTAGTAGGAGTGAGAAAATCATCACGGGGTGGTGCGCATTGTATGGGTGTGTGTTACATTACATTCACTAGTAGCAGTGAGAAAAACATCACGGGCTGGTGCGCCTTGTATGGGTGCGTGTTACATTACATTCACTAGTAGGAGTGAGAAAAACATCACGGGGTGGTGCGCCTTGTATGGGTGTGTGTTACATTAGATTCACTATTAGGAGTGAAAAAAACATCACGGGGTGTTGCGCCTTGTATGGGTGTGTGTTACATTAGATTCACTAGTAGGAGTGAGAAAAACATCACGGTGTGGTGCGCCATGTATGGGTGTGTGTTACATTAGATTCACTAGTAGGAGTGAGCAAAACATCACGGGGTGGTGCGCATTGTATGGGTGTGTGTTACATTAGAATCACTAGTAGGAGTGAGCAAAACATCACGGTGTGGTGCGCCTTGTATGGCTGTGTGTTACATTAGATTCACTAGTAGGAGTGAGCAAAACATCACGGGTTGGTGCACCTTGTATGGGTGTGTGTTACATTAGATTCACTAGTAGGAGTGAGAAAAACATCACGGGGTGGTGCGCCTTGTATGGGTGTGTGTTTCATTAGATTCACTAGTAGGAGTGAGAAAAACATCACGGAGTGGTGCGCCTTGTATGGGTGTGTGTTACATTACATTCACTAGTAGGAGTGAGAAAAACATCACGGGGTGGTGCGCCTTGTATGGGTGTGTGTTACATTAGATTCACTAGTGGGAGTGAGAAAAACATCACGGGGTGGTGCGCCTTGTATGGGTGGGTGTTACATTAGATTCACTAGTAGGAGTGAGAAAAACATCACGGGGTGGTGCCCCTTGTATGGGTGTGTGTTACATTAGATTCACTAGTGGGAGTGAGAAAAACATCACGGGGTGGTGCGCCTTGTATGGGTGTGTGTTACATTAGATTCACTAGTAGGAGTGAGAAAAACATCACGGGGTGGTGCGCCTTGTATGGGTGTGTGTTACATTAGATTCACTAGTAGGAGTGAGAAAAACATCACGGGGTGGTGCGCCTTGTATGGGTGTGTGTTACATTACATTCACTAGTAGGAGTGAGAAAAACATCACGGGGTGGTGCGCATTGTATGGGTGTGTGTTACATTAGATTCACTAGTAGGAGTGAGAAAAACATGACGGGGTGGTGCGCATTGTATGGGTGTGTGTTACATTAGATTCACTAGTAGGAGTGAGAAAAACCTCACGGGGTGGTGCGCATTGTATGGGTGTGTGTTACATTAGATTCACTAGTAGGAGTGAGAAAAACCTCACGGGGTGGTGCGCATTTTATGGGTGTGTGTTACATTAGATTCACTAGTAGGAGTGAGAAAAACCTCACGGGGTGGTGCGCATTATATGGGTGTGTGTTACATTACATTCACTAGTAGGAGTGAGAAAAACATCACGGGGTGGTGCGCATTGTATGGGTGTGTGTTACATTACATTCACTAGTAGGAGTGAGAAAAACCTCACGGCGTGGTGCGCCTTGTATGGGTGTGTGTGTTACATTACATTCACTAGTAGGAGTGAGAAAAACCTCACGGGGTGGTGCGCCTTGTATGGGTGTGTGTTACATTGCATTCACTAGTAGGAGTGAGAAAAACCTCACGGGGTGGTGCGCATTGTATGGGTGTGTGTTACATTACATTCACTAGTAGGAGTGAGAAAAACCTCACGGCGTGGTGCGCATTGTATGGGTTTGTGTTACATTAGATTCACTAGCAGCAGTGAGAAAATCATCACGGGGTGGTGCGCACTGTATGGGTGTGTGTTACATTAGATTCACTAGTAGGAGTGAGAAAAACATCACGGGGTGGTGCGCATTGTATGGGTGTGTGTTACATTAGATTCACTAGTAGGAGTGAGAAAAACCTCACGGGGTGGTGCGCATTGTATGGGTGTGTGTTACATTAGATTCACTAGTAGGAGTGAGAAAAACATCACGGGGTGGTGCGCATTGTATGGGTGTGTGTTACATTAGATTCACTAGTAGGAGTGAGAAAAACCTCACGGGGTGGTGCGCATTGTATGGGTGTGTGTTACATTAGATTCACTAGTAGGAGTGAGAAAAACCTCACGGGGTGGTGCGCATTGTATGGGTGTGTGTTACATTAGATTCACTAGTATGAGTGAGAAAAACCTCACGGCGTGGTGCGCATTGTATGGCTGTGTGTTACATTAGATTCACTAGTAGGAGTGAGAAAAACCTCACGGGGTGGTCCGCCTTGTATGGGTGTGTGTTACATTACATTCACTAGTAGGAGTGAGAAAAACATCACGGGGTGGTGCGCCTTGTATGGGTGTGTGTTACATTACATTCACTAGTAGGAGTGAGAAAAACCTCACGGGGTGGTGCGCATTGTATGGGTGTGTGTTACATTACATTCACTAGTAGGAGTGAGAAAAACCTCACGGGGTGGTGCGCATTGTATGGGTGTGTGTTACATTAGATGCACTAGCAGCAGTGAGAAAATCATCACGGGGTGGTGCGCATTGTATGGGTGTGTGTTACATTAGATTCACTAGCAGCAGTGAGAAAAACATCACGGGGTGGTGCGCATTGTATGGGTGTGTGTTACATTACATTCACTAGTAGCAGTGAGAAAAACATCACGGGATGGTGCGCATTGTATGGGTGTGTGTTACATTACATTCACTAGTAGCAGTGAGAAAAACATCACGGTGTGGTGCGCATTGTATGGGTGTGTGTTACATTAGATTCACTATTAGGAGTGAGAAAAACATCACGGGGTGGTGCGCATTGTATGGGTGTGTGTTACATTACATTCACTAGTAGCAGTGAGAAAAACATCACGGGGTGGTGCGCATTGTATGGGTGTGTGTTACATTACATTCACTAGTAGGAGTGAGAAAAACATCACGGGGTGGTGTGCCTTGTATGGGTGTGTGTTACATTAGATTCACTAGTAGGAGTGAGAAAAACATCACGGGGTGGTGCGCCTTGTATGGGTGTGTGTTACATTAGATTCACTAGTAGGAGTGAGAAAAACATCACGGGGTGGTGCGCCTTGTATGGGTGTGTGTTACATTAGATTCACTAATAGGAGTGAGAAAAACATCACGGGGTGGTGCGCATTGTATGGGTGTGTGTTACATTAGATTCACTAGTAGGAGTGAGAAAAACATCACGGGGTGGTGCGCCTTGTATGGGTGTGTGTTACATTACATTCACTAGTAGGAGTGAGAAAAACATCACGGGGTGGTGCGCCTTGTATGGGTGTGTGTTACATTACATTCACTAGTAGGAGTGAGAAAAACATCACGGGGTGGTGCGCCTTGTATGGGTGTGTGTTACATTACATTCACTAGTAGGAGTGAGAAAAACATCACGGGGTGGTGCGCCTTGTATGGGTGTGTGTTACATTAGATTCACTAGTAGGAGTGAGAAAAACATCACGGGGTGGTGCGCCTTGTATGGGTGTGTGTTACATTAGATTCACTAGTAGCACTGAGAAAAACATCACGGGGTCGTGCGCCTTGTATGGGTGTGTGTTACATTACATTCACTAGTAGCAGTGAGAAAAACATCACGGGCTGGTGCGCCTTGTATGGGTGCGTGTTACATTACATTCACTAGTAGGAGTGAGAAAAACATCACGGGGTGGTGCGCCTTGTATGGGTGTGTGTTACATTAGATTCACTATTAGGAGTGAAAAAAACATCACGGGGTGTTGCGCCTTGTATGGGTGTGTGTTACATTAGATTCACTAGTAGGAGTGAGAAAAACATCACGGTGTGGTGCGCCATGTATGGGTGTGTGTTACATTAGATTCACTAGTAGGAGTGAGCAAAACATCACGGGGTGGTGCGCATTGTATGGGTGTGTGTTACATTAGAATCACTAGTAGGAGTGAGCAAAACATCACGGTGTGGTGCGCCTTGTATGGGTGTGTGTTACATTAGATTCACTAGTAGGAGTGAGCAAAACATCACGGGTTGGTGCACCTTGTATGGGTGTGTGTTACATTAGATTCACTAGTAGGAGTGAGAAAAACATCACGGGGTGGTGCGCCTTGTATGGGTGTGTGTTACATTAGATTCACTAGTAGGAGTGAGAAAAACATCACGGAGTGGTGCGCCTTGTATGGGTGTGTGTTACATTACATTCACTAGTAGGAGTGAGAAAAACATCACGGGGTGGTGCGCCTTGTATGGGTGTGTGTTACATTAGATTCACTAGTGGGAGTGAGAAAAACATCACGGGGTGGTGCGCCTTGTATGGGTGTGTGTTACATTAGATTCACTAGTAGGAGTGAGAAAAATATCACGGTGTGGTGCGCCTTGTATGGGTGTGTGTTACATTAGATTCACTAGTGGGAGTGAGAAAAACATCACGGGGTGGTGCGCCTTGTATGGGTGTGTGTTACATTAGATTCACTAGTAGGAGTGAGAAAAACATCACGGGGTGGTGCGCCTTGTATGGGTGTGTGTTACATTAGATTCACTAGTAGGAGTGAGAAAAACATCACGGGGTGGTGCGCCTTGTATGGGTGTGTGTTACATTACATTCACTAGTAGGAGTGAGAAAAACATCACGGGGTGGTGCGCATTGTATGGGTGTGTGTTACATTAGATTCACTAGTAGGAGTGAGAAAAACATGACGGGGTGGTGCGCATTGTATGGGTGTGTGTTACATTAGATTCACTAGTAGGAGTGAGAAAAACCTCACGGGGTGGTGCGCATTGTATGGGTGTGTGTTACATTAGATTCACTAGTAGGAGTGAGAAAAACCTCACGGGGTGGTGCGCATTGTATGGGTGTGTGTTACATTAGATTCACTAGTAGGAGTGAGAAAAACCTCACGGGGTGGTGCGCATTGTATGGGTGTGTGTTACATTACATTCACTAGTAGGAGTGAGAAAAACATCACGGGGTGGTGCGCATTGTATGGGTGTGTGTTACATTACATTCACTAGTAGGAGTGAGAAAAACCTCACGGCGTGGTGCGCCTTGTATGGGTGTGTGTGTTACATTACATTCACTAGTAGGAGTGAGAAAAACCTCACGGGGTGGTGCGCCTTGTATGGGTGTGTGTTACATTGCATTCACTAGTAGGAGTGAGAAAAACCTCACGGGGTGGTGCGCATTGTATGGGTGTGTGTTACATTACATTCACTAGTAGGAGTGAGAAAAACCTCACGGCGTGGTGCGCATTGTATGGGTGTGTGTTACATTAGATTCACTAGCAGCAGTGAGAAAATCATCACGGGGTGGTGCGCATTGTATGGGTGTGTGTTACATTAGATTCACTAGTAGGAGTGAGAAAAACATCACGGGGTGGTGCGCATTGTATGGGTGTGTGTTACATTAGATTCACTAGTAGGAGTGAGAAAAACCTCACGGGGTGGTGCGCATTGTATGGGTGTGTGTTACATTAGATTCACTAGTAGGAGTGAGAAAAACATCACGGGGTGGTGCGCATTGTATGGGTGTGTGTTACATTAGATTCACTAGTAGGAGTGAGAAAAACCTCACGGGGTGGTGCGCATTGTATGGGTGTGTGTTACATTAGATTCACTAGTAGGAGTGAGAAAAACCTCACGGGGTGGTGCGCATTGTATGGGTGTGTGTTACATTAGATTCACTAGTATGAGTGAGAAAAACCTCACGTGGTGGTGCGCATTGTATGGGTGTGTGTTACATTAGATTCACTAGTAGGAGTGAGAAAAACCTCACGGGGTGGTCCGCCTTGTATGGGTGTGTGTTACATTACATTCACTAGTAGGAGTGAGAAAAACATCACGGGGTGGTGCGCCTTGTATGGGTGTGTGTTACATTACATTCACTAGTAGGAGTGAGAAAAACCTCACGGGGTGGTGCGCATTGTATGGGTGTGTGTTACATTACATTCACTAGTAGGAGTGAGAAAAACATCACGGGGTGGTGCGCATTGTATGGGTGTGTGTTACATTAGATTCACTAGTAGGAGTGAGAAAAACCTCACGGGGTGGTGCGCATTGTATGGGTGTGTGTTACATTAGATTCACTAGTATGAGTGAGAAAAACCTCACGTGGTGGTGCGCATTGTATGGGTGTGTGTTACATTAGATTCACTAGTAGGAGTGAGAAAAACATCACGGGGTGGTGCGCATTGTATGGGTGTGTGTTACATTAGATTCACTAGTAGGAGTGAGAAAAACCTCACGGGGTGGTGCGCATTGTATGGGTGTGTGTTACATTAGATTCACTAGTAGGAGTGAGAAAAACCTCACGGGGTGGTGCGCATTGTATGGGTGTGTGTTACATTAGATTCACTAGTATGAGTGAGAAAAACCTCACGTGGTGGTGCGCATTGTATGGGTGTGTGTTACATTAGATTCACTAGTAGGAGTGAGAAAAACCTCACGGGGTGGTCCGCCTTGTATGGGTGTGTGTTACATTACATTCACTAGTAGGAGTGAGAAAAACATCACGGGGTGGTGCGCCTTGTATGGGTGTGTGTTACATTACATTCACTAGTAGGAGTGAGAAAAACCTCACGGGGTGGTGCGCATTGTATGGGTGTGTGTTACATTACATTCACTAGTAGGAGTGAGAAAAACCTCACGGGGTGGTGCGCATTGTATGGGTGTGTGTTACATTAGATGCACTAGCAGCAGTGAGAAAATCATCACGGGGTGGTGCGCATTGTATGGGTGTGTGTTACATTAGATTCACTAGCAGCAGTGAGAAAAACATCACGGGGTGGTGCGCATTGTATGGGTGTGTGTTACATTACATTCACTAGTAGCAGTGAGAAAAACATCACGGGATGGTGCGCATTGTATGGGTGTGTGTTACATTACATTCACTAGTAGCAGTGAGAAAAACATCACGGGGTGGTGCGCATTGTATGGGTGTGTGTTACATTACATTCACTAGAAGGAGTGAGAAAAACATCACGGGGTGGTGCGCATTGTATGGGTGTGTGTTACATTACTTTCACTAGTAGGAGTGAGAAAAACATCACGGGGTGGTGCGCATTGTATGGGTGTGTGTTACATTACATTCACTAGTAGCAGTGAGAAAAACATCACGGGGTGGTGCGCATTGTATGGGTGTGTGTTACATTACATTCACTAGTAGGAGTGAGAAAAACATCACGGGGTGGTGCGCATTGTATGGGTGTGTGTTACGTTACATTCACTAGTAGCAGTGAGAAAAACATCACGGGGTGGTGCGCATTGTATGGGTGTGTGTTACATTACATTCACTAGAAGGAGTGAGAAAAACATCACGGGGTGGTGCGCATTGTATGGGTGTGTGTTACATTACTTTCACTAGTAGGAGTGAGAAAATCATCACGGGGTGGTGCGCATTGTATGGGTGTGTGTTACATTACATTCACTAGTAGCAGTGAGAAAAACATCACGGGCTGGTGCGCCTTGTATGGGTGCGTGTTACATTACATTCACTAGTAGGAGTGAGAAAAACATCACGGGGTGGTGCGCCTTGTATGGGTGTGTGTTACATTAGATTCACTATTAGGAGTGAAAAAAACATCACGGGGTGGTGCGCCTTGTATGGGTGTGTGTTACATTAGATTCACTAGTAGGAGTGAGAAAAACATCACGGTGTGGTGCGCCATATATGGGTGTGTGTTACATTAGATTCACTAGTAGGAGTGAGCAAAACATCACGGGGTGGTGCGCATTGTATGGGTGTGTGTTACATTAGAATCACTAGTAGGAGTGAGCAAAACATCACGGTGTGGTGCGCCTTGTATGGGTGTGTGTTACATTAGATTCACTAGTGGGAGTGAGCAAAACATCACGGGTTGGTGCGCCTTGTATGGGTGTGTGTTACATTACATTCACTAGTAGGAGTGAGAAAAACATCACGGGGTGGTGCGCCTTGTATGGGTGTGTGTTACATTAGATTCACTAGTAGGAGTGAGAAAAACATCACGGGGTGGTGCGCCTTGTATGGGTGTGTGTTACATTACATTCACTAGTAGGAGTGAGAAAAACATCACGGGGTGTTGCGCCTTGTATGGGTGTGTGTTACATTAGATTCACTAGTGGGAGTGAGAAAAACATCACGGGGTGGTGCGCCTTGTATGGGTGTGTGTTACATTAGATTCACTAGTAGGAGTGAGAAAACATCACGGGGTGGTGCGCCTTGTATGGGTGTGTGTTACATTAGATTCACTAGTAGGAGTGAGAAAAACATCACGGGGTGGTGCGCATTGTATGGGTGTGTGTTACATTAGATTCACTAGTAGGAGTGAGAAAAACATGACGGGGTGGTGCGCATTGTATGGGTGTGTGTTACATTAGATTCACTAGTAGGAGTGAGAAAAACCTCACGGGGTGGTGCGCATTGTATGGGTGTGTGTTACATTAGATTCACTAGTAGGAGTGCGAAAAACCTCACGGGGTGGTGCGCATTGTATGGGTGTGTGTTACATTACATTCACTAGTAGGAGTGAGAAAAACCTCACGGGGTGGTGCGCATTGTATGGGTGTGTGTTACATTACATTCACTAGTAGGAGTGAGAAAAACATCACGGGGTGGTGCGCATTGTATGGGTGTGTGTTACATTACATTCACTAGTAGGAGTGAGAAAAACCTCACGGCGTGGTGCGCCTTGTATGGGTGTGTGTTACATTACATTCACTAGTAGGAGTGAGAAAAACCTCACGGGGTGGTGCGCCTTGTATGGGTGTGTGTTACATTACATTCACTAGTAGGAGTGAGAAAAACCTCACGGGGTGGTGCGCATTGTATGGGTGTGTGTTACATTACATTCACTAGTAGGAGTGAGAAAAACCTCATGGCGTGGTGCGCATTGTATGGGTGTGTGTTACATTAGATTCACTAGCAGCAGTGAGAAAATCATCACGAGGTGGTGCGCATTGTATGGGTGTGTGTTACATTAGATTCACTAGTAGCAGTGAGAAAAACATCACGGGGTGGTGCGCATTTTATGGGTGTGTGTTACATTAGATTCACTAGTAGCAGTGAGAAAAACATCACGGGGTGGTGCGCATTGTATGGGTGTGTGTTACATTACATTCACTAGTAGCAGTGAGAAAAACATCACGGAGTGGTGCGCATTGTATGGGTGTGTGTTACATTACATTCACTAGTAGCAGTGAGAAAAACATCACGGTGTGGTGCGCATTGTATGGGTGTGTGTTACATTAGATTCACTAGTAGGAGTGAGAAAAACATCACGGGGTGGTGCGCATTGTATGGGTGTGTGTTACATTACATTCACTAGTAGCAGTGAGAAAAACATCACGGGGTGGTGCGCATTGTATGGGTGTGTGTTACATTACATTCACTAGTAGGAGTGAGAAAAACATCACGGGGTGGTGCGCATTGTATGGGTGTGTGTTACGTTACATTCACTAGTAGCAGTGAGAAAAACATCACGGGTTGGTGCGCAATGTATGGGTGTGTGTTACATTACATTCACTAGAAGGAGTGAGAAAAACATCACGGGGTGGTGCGCATTGTATGGGTGTGTGTTACATTACTTTCACTACTAGGAGTGAGAAAATCATCACGGGGTGGTGCGCATTGTATGGGTGTGTGTTACATTACATTCACTAGTAGGAGTGAGAAAAACATCACGGGGTGGTGCGCATTGTATGGGTGTGTTTTACATTACATTCACTAGTAGGAGTGAGAAAAACATCACGGGGTGGTGCGCATTGTATGGGTGTGTGTTACATTACATTCACTAGTAGGAGTGAGAAAAACATCACGGGGTGGTGCGCATTGTATGGGTGTGTGTTACATTACATTCACTAGTAGGAGTGAGAAAAACATCACGGGGTGGTGCGCATTGTATGGGTGTGTGTTACATTAGATTCACTACTAACAGTGAGAAAAACATCACGGGGTGGTGCGCATTGTATGGGTGTGTGTTACATTAGATTCACTAGTAGGAGTGAGAAAAACATCACGGGGTGGTGCGCATTGTATGGGTGTGTGTTACATTACATTCACTAGTAGGAGTGAGAAAAACATCACGGGGTGGTGCGCATTGTATGGGTGTGTGTTACATTAGATTCACTAGTAGGAGTGAGAAAAACATCACGGGGTGGTGCGCCTTGTATGGGTGTGTGTTACATTACATTCACTAGTAGGAGTGAGAAAAACATCACGGGGTGGTGCGCATTGTATGGGTGTGTGTTACATTAGATTCACTAGTAGGAGTGAGAAAAACATCACGGGGTGGTGCGCCTTGTATGGGTGTGTGTTACATTAGATTCACTAGTAGGAGTGAGCAAAACATCACGGGGTGGTGCGCCTTGTATGGGTGTGTGTTACATTAGATTCACTAGTAGGAGTGAGCAAAACATCACGGGGTGGTGCGCCTTGTATGGGTGTGTCTTACATTAGATTCACTAGTAGGAGTGAGCAAAACATCACGGGGTGGTGCGCCTTGTATGGGTGTGTGTTACATTAGATTCACTAGTAGGAGTGAGCAAAACATCACGGGGTGGTGCGCCTTGTATGGGTGTGTGTTACATTAGATTCACTAGTAGGAGTGAGAAAAACATCACGGGGTGGTGCGCCTTGTATGGGTGTGTGTTACATTACATTCACTAGTAGGAGTGAGAAAAACATCACGGGGTGGTGCGCCTTGTATGGGTGTGTGTTACATTAGATTCACTAGTAGGAGTGAGAAAAACATCACGGGGTGGTGCGCCTTGTATGGGTGTGTGTTACATTAGATTCACTAGTAGGAGTGAGAAAAACATCACTGGGTGGTGCGCATTGTATGGGTGTGTGTTACATTAGATTCACTAGTAGGAGTGAGAAAAACATCACGGGGTGGTGCGCCTTTTATCGGTGTGTGTTACATTAGATTCACTAGTAGGAGTGAGAAAAACATCACGGGGTGGTGCGCATTGTATGGGTGTGTGTTACATTAGATTCACTAGTAGGAGTGAGAAAAACATCACGGGGTGGTGCGCATTGTATGGGTGTGTGTTACATTAGATTCACTAGTAGGAGTGAGAAAAACATCACGGGGTGGTGCGCATTGTATGGGTGTGTGTTACATTACATTCTCTAGTAGGAGTGAGAAAAACATCACGGGGTGGTGCGCATTGTATGGGTGTGTGTTACATTAGACTCACTAGTAGGAGTGAGAAAAACATCACGGGGTGGTGCGCATTGTATGGGTGTGTTACATTAGATTCACTAGTAGCAGTGAGAAAAACATCACGGGGTGGTGCGCATTGTATGGGTGTGTGTTACATTAGATTCGCTAGTAGCAGTGAGAAAAACATCACGGGGTTGTGCGCATTGTATGGGTGTGTGTTACATTAGATTCACTAGTAGCAGTGAGAAAAACATCATGGGGTGGTGCGCATTGTATGGGTGTGTGTTACATTAGATTCACTAGTAGGAGTGAGAAAAACATCACGGGGTGGTGCGCATTGTATGGGTGTGTGTTACATTAGATTCACTAGTAGGAGTGAGAAAAACATCACGGGGTGGTGCGCATTGTATGGGTGTGGGTTACATTAGATTCACTAGTAGCAGTGAGAAAAACATCACGGGGTGGTGCACATTGTATGGGTGTGTGTTACATTAGATTCACTAGTAGGAGTGAGAAAAACATCACGGGGTTGTGCGCATTGTATGGGTGTGTGTTACATTACATTCACTACTAACAGTGAGAAAAACATCACGGGGTGGTGCGCATTGTATGGGTGTGTGTTACATTAGATTCACTAGTAGGAGTGAGAAAAACATCACGGGGTGGTGCGCATTGTATGGGTGTGTGTTACATTACATTCACTAGTAGGAGTGAGAAAAACATCACGGGGTGGTGCGCATTGTATGGGTGTGTGTTACATTAGATACACTAGTAGGAGTGAGAAAAACATCACGGGGTGGTGCGCCTTGTATGGGTGTGTGTTCCATTACATTCACTAGTAGGAGTGAGAAAAACATCACGGGGTGGTGCGCCTTGTATGGGTGTGTGTTACATTAGATTCACTAGTAGGAGTGAGAAAAACATCACGGGGTGGTGCGCCTTGTATGGGTGTGTGTTACATTAGATTCACTAGTAGGAGTGAGCAAAACATCACGGGGTGGTGCGCCTTGTATGGGTGTGTGTTACATTAGATTCACTAGTAGGAGTGAGCAAAACATCACGGGGTGGTGCGCCTTGTATGGGTGTGTCTTACATTAGATTCACTAGTAGGAGTGAGCAAAACATCACGGGGTGGTGCGCCTTGTATGGGTGTGTGTTACATTAGATTCACTAGTAGGAGTGAGCAAAACATCACGGGGTGGTGCGCCTTGTATGGGTGTGTGTTACATTAGATTCACTAGTAGGAGTGAGAAAAACATCACGGGGTGTTGCGCCTTGTATGGGTGTGTGTTACATTACATTCACTAGTAGGAGTGAGAAAAACATCACGGGGTGGTGCGCCTTGTATGGGTGTGTGTTACATTACATTCACTAGTAGGAGTGAGAAAAACATCACGGGGTGGTGCGCATTGTATGGGTGTGTGTTACATTACATTCACTAGTAGGAGTGAGAAAAACATCACGGGGTGGTGCGCCTTGTATGGGTGTGTGTTACATTAGATTCACTAGTAGGAGTGAGAAAAACATCACGGGGTGGTGCGCCTTGTATGGGTGTGTGTTACATTAGATTCACTAGTAGGAGTGAGAAAAACATCACTGGGTGGTGCGCATTGTATGGGTGTGTGTTACATTAGATTCACTAGTAGGAGTGAGAAAAACATCACGGGGTGGTGCTCCTTTTATGGGTGTGTGTTACATTAGATTCACTAGTAGGAGTGAGAAAAACATCACGGGGTGGTGCGCATTGTATGGGTGTGTGTTACATTAGATTCACTAGTAGGAGTGAGAAAAACATCACGGGGTGGTGCGCCTTGTATGGGTGTGTGTTACATTAGATTCACTAGTAGGAGTGAGCAAAACATCACGGGGTGGTGCGCCTTGTATGGGTGTGTGTTACATTAGATTCACTAGTAGGAGTGAGCAAAACATCACGGGGTGGTGCGCCTTGTATGGGTGTGTCTTACATTAGATTCACTAGTAGGAGTGAGCAAAACATCACGGGGTGGTGCGCCTTGTATGGGTGTGTGTTACATTAGATTCACTAGTAGGAGTGAGCAAAACATCACGGGGTGGTGCGCCTTGTATGGGTGTGTGTTACATTAGATTCACTAGTAGGAGTGAGAAAAACATCACGGGGTGTTGCGCCTTGTATGTGTGTGTGTTACATTACATTCACTAGTAGGAGTGAGAAAAACATCACGGGGTGGTGCGCCTTGTATGGGTGTGTGTTACATTACATTCACTAGTAGGAGTGAGAAAAACATCACGGGGTGGTGCGCATTGTATGGGTGTGTGTTACATTACATTCACTAGTAGGAGTGAGAAAAACATCACGGGGTGGTGCGCATTGTATGGGTGTGTGTTACATTACATTCACTAGTAGGAGTGAGAAAAACATCACGGGGTGGTGCGCCTTGTATGGGTGTGTGTTACATTAGATTCACTAGTAGGAGTGAGAAAAACATCACGGGGTGGTGCGCCTTGTATGGGTGTGTGTTACATTAGATTCACTAGTAGGAGTGAGAAAAACATCACTGGGTGGTGCGCATTGTATGGGTGTGTGTTACGTTAGATTCACTAGTAGGAGTGAGAAAAACATCACGGGGTGGTGCGCATTGTATGGGTGTGTGTTACATTAGATTCACTAGTAGGAGTGAGAAAAACATCACGGGGTGGTGCGCATTGTATGGGTGTGTGTTACATTACATTCTCTAGTAGGAGTGAGAAAAACATCACGGGGTGGTGCGCATTTTATGGGTGTGTGTTACATTAGACTCACTAGTAGGAGTGAGAAAAACATCACGGGGTGGTGCGCATTGTATGGGTGTGTGTTACATTAGACTCACTAGTAGGAGTGAGAAAAACATCACGGGGTGGTGCGCATTGTATGGGTGTGTGTTACATAACATTCACTAGTAGGAGTGAGAAAAACATCACGGGGTGGTGCGCATTGTATGGGTGTGTGTTACATTAGATTCACTAGTAGGAGTGAGAAAAACATCACGGGGTGGTGCGCATTTTATGGGTGTGTGTTACATTAGATTCACTAGTAGGAGTGAGAAAAACATCACGGGGTGGTGCGCATTGTATGGGTGTGGGTTACATTAGATTCACTAGTAGCAGTGAGAAAAACATCACGGGGTGGTGCGCATTGTATGGGTGTGTGTTACATTAGATTCACTAGTAGGAGTGAGAAAAACATCACGGGGTTGTGCGCATTGTATGGGTGTGTGTTACATTACATTCACTACTAACAGTGAGAAAAACATCACGGGGTGGTGCGCATTGTATGGGTGTGTGTTACATTAGATTCACTAGTAGGAGTGAGAAAAACATCACGGGGTGGTGCGCATTGTATGGGTGTGTGTTACATTACTTTCACTAGTAGGAGTGAGAAAATCATCACGGGGAGGTGCGCATTGTATGGGTGTGTGTTACATTACATTCACTAGTAGCAGTGAGAAAAACATCACGGGCTGGTGCGCCTTGTATGGGTGCGTGTTACATTACATTCACTAGTAGGAGTGAGAAAAACATCACGGGGTGGTGCGCCTTGTATGGGTGTGTGTTACATTAGATTCACTATTAGGAGTGAAAAAAACATCACGGGGTGGTGCGCCTTGTATGGGTGTGTGTTACATTAGATTCACTAGTAGGAGTGAGAAAAACATCACGGTGTGGTGCGCCATGTATGGGTGTGTGTTACATTAGATTCACTAGTAGGAGTGAGCAAAACATCACGGGGTGGTGCGCATTGTATGGGTGTGTGTTACATTAGAATCACTAGTAGGAGTGAGCAAAACATCACGGTGTGGTGCACCTTGTATGGGTGTGTGTTACATTAGATTCACTAGTAGGAGTGAGCAAAACATCACGGGTTGGTGCGCCTTGTATGGGTGTGTGTTACATTAGATTCACTAGTAGGAGTGAGAAAAACATCACGGGGTGGTGCGCCTTGTATGGGTGTGTGTTACATTAGATTCACTAGTAGGAGTGAGAAAAACATCACGGGGTGGTGCGCCTTGTATGGGTGTGTGTTACATTACATTCACTAGTAGGAGTGAGAAAATCATCACGGGGTGGTGCGCCTTGTATGGGTGTGTGTTACATTAGATTCACTAGTGGGAGTGAGAAAAACATCACGGGGTGGTGCGCCTTGTATGGGTGTGTGTTACATTAGATTCACTAGTAGGAGTGAGAAAAACATCACGGGGTGGTGCGCCTTGTATGGGTGTGTGTTACATTACATTCACTAGTAGGAGTGAGAAAAACATCACGGGGTGGTGCGCCTTGTATGGGTGTGTGTTACATTAGATTCACTAGTAGGAGTGAGAAAAATATCACGGGGTGGTGCGCCTTGTATGGGTGTGTGTTACATTAGATTCACTAGTAGGAGTGAGAAAAACATCACGCGGTGGTGCGCCTTGTATGGGTGTGTGTTACATTAGATTCACTAGTAGGAGTGAGAAAAACATCATGGGATGGTGCGCATTGTATGGGTGTGTGTTACATTAGATTCACTAGTAGGAGTGAGAAAAACATCACGGGGTGGTGCGCCTTGTATGGGTGTGTGTTACATTAGATTCACTAGTAGGAGTGAGAAAAACATCACGGGGTGGTGCGCATTGTATGGGTGTGTGTTACATTAGATTCACTAGTAGGAGTGAGAAAAACATGACGGGGTGGTGCGCATTGTATGGGTGTGTGTTACATTAGATTCACTAGTAGGAGTGAGAAAAACCTCACGGGGTGGTGTGCATTGTATGGGTGTGTGTTACATTAGATTCACTAGTAGGAGTGAGAAAAACCTCACGGGGTGGTGCGCATTGTATGGGTGTGTGTTACATTAGATTCACTAGTAGGAGTGAGAAAAACCTCACTGGGTGGTGCGCATTGTATGGGTGTGTGTTACATTTCATTCACTAGTAGGAGTGAGAAAAACATCACGGGGTGGTGCGCATTGTATGGGTGTGTGTTACATTACATTCACTAGTAGGAGTGAGAAAAACCTCACGGGGTGGTGCGCCTTGTATGGGTGTGTGTTACATTACATTCACTAGTAGGAGTGAGAAAAACCTCACGGGGTGGTGCGCCTTGTATGGGTGTGTGTTACATTACATTCACTAGTAGGAGTGAGAAAAACCTCACGGGGTGGTGCGCATTGTATGGGTGTGTGTTACATTACATTCACTAGTAGGAGTGAGAAAAACCTCACGGCGTGGTGCGCATTGTATGGGTGTGTGTTACATTAGATTCACTAGCAGCAGTGAGAAAATCATCACGGGGTGGTGCGCATTGTATGGGTGTGTGTTACATTAGATTCACTAGTAGCAGTGAGAAAAACATCACGGGGTGGTGCGCAATGTATGGGTGTGTGTTACATTAGATTCACTAGTAGCAGTGAGAAAAACATCACGGTGTGGTGCGCATTGTATGGGTGTGTGTTACATTAGATTCACTAGTAGCAGTGAGAAAAACATCACGGTGTGGTGCGCATTGTATGGGTGTGTGTTACATTACATTCACTAGTAGCAGTGAGAAAAACATCACGGAGTGGTGCGCATTGTATGGGTGTGTGTTACATTACATTCACTAGTAGCAGTGAGAAAAACATCACGGTGTGGTGCGCATTGTATGGGTGTGTGTTACATTAGATTCACTAGTAGCAGTGAGAAAAACATCACGGGGTGGTGCGCATTGTATGGGTGTGTGTTACATTACATTCACTAGTAGGAGTGAGAAAAACATCACGGGGTGGTGCGCATTGTATGGGTGTGTGTTACGTTACATTCACTAGTAGCAGTGAGAAAAACATCACGGGTTGGTGCGCAATGTATGGGTGTGTGTTACATTACATTCACTAGAAGGAGTGAGAAAAACATCACGGGGTGGTGCGCATTGTATGGGTGTGTGTTACATTACTTTCACTAGTAGGAGTGAGAAAATCATCACGGGATGGTGCGCATTGTATGGGTGTGTGTTACATTACATTCACTAGTAGGAGTGAGAAAAACATCACGGGGTGGTGCGCATTGTATGGGTGTGTTTTACATTACATTCACTAGTAGGAGTGAGGAAAACATCACGGGGTGGTGCGCATTGTATGGGTGTGTGTTACATTACATTCACTAGTAGGAGTGAGAAAAACATCACGGGGTGGTGCGCATTGTATGGGTGTGTGTTACATTAGATTCACTACTAACAGTGAGAAAAACATCACGGGGTGGTGCGCATTGTATGGGTGTGTGTTACATTAGATTCACTAGTAGGAGTGAGAAAAACATCACGGGGTGGTGCGCATTGTATGGGTGTGTGTTACATTACATTCACTAGTAGGAGTGAGAAAAACATCACGGGGTGGTGCGCATTGTATGGGTGTGTGTTACATTAGATTCACTAGTAGGAGTGAGAAAAACATCACGGGGTGGTGCGCCTTGTATGGGTGTGTGTTACATTACATTCACTAGTAGGAGTGAGAAAAACATCACGGGGTGGTGCGCCTTGTATGGGTGTGTGTTACATTAGATTCACTAGTAGGAGTGAGAAAAACATCACGGGGTGGTGCACCTTGTATGGGTGTGTGTTACATTAGATTCACTAGTAGGAGTGAGCAAAACATCACGGGGTGGTGCACCTTGTATGGGTGTGTGTTACATTAGATTCACTAGTAGGAGTGAGCAAAACATCACGGGGTGGTGCGCCTTGTATGGGTGTGTCTTACATTAGATTCACTAGTAGGAGTGAGCAAAACATCACGGGGTGGTGCGCCTTGTATGGGTGTGTGTTACATTAGATTCACTAGTAGGAGTGAGAAAAACATCACGGGGTGGTGCGCCTTGTATGGGTGTGTGTTACATTACATTCACTAGTAGGAGTGAGAAAAACATCACGGGGTGGTGCGCCTTGTATGGGTGTGTGTTACATTAGATTCACTAGTAGGAGTGAGAAAAACATCACGGGGTGGTGCACCTTGTATGGGTGTGTGTTACATTAGATTCACTAGTAGGAGTGAGCAAAACATCACGGGGTGGTGCACCTTGTATGGGTGTGTGTTACATTAGATTCACTAGTAGGAGTGAGCAAAACATCACGGGGTGGTGCGCCTTGTATGGGTGTGTCTTACATTAGATTCACTAGTAGGAGTGAGCAAAACATCACGGGGTGGTGCGCCTTGTATGGGTGTGTGTTACATTACATTCACTAGTAGGAGTGAGAAAAACATCACGGGGTGGTGCGCCTTGTATGGGTGTGTGTTACATTACATTCACTAGTAGGAGTGAGAAAAACATCACGGGGTGGTGCGCCTTGTATGGGTGTGTGTTACATTACATTCACTAGTAGGAGTGAGAAAAACATCACGGGGTGGTGCGCATTGTATGGGTGTGTGTTACATTACATTCACTAGTAGGAGTGAGAAAAACATCACGGGGTGGTGCGCCTTGTATGGGTGTGTGTTACATTAGATTCACTAGTAGGAGTGAGAAAAACATCACTGGGTGGTGCGCCTTGTATGGGTGTGTGTTACATTAGATTCACTAGTAGGAGTGAGAAAAACATCACGGGGTGGTGCGCCTTTTATGGGTGTGTGTTACATTAGATTCACTAGTAGGAGTGAGAAAAACATCACGGGGTGGTGCGCCTTTTATGGGTGTGTGTTACATTAGATTCACTAGTAGGAGTGAGAAAAACATCACGGGGTGGTGCGCATTGTATGGGTGTGTGTTACATTACATTCACTAGTAGGAGTGAGAAAAACATCACGGGGTGGTGCGCATTGTATGGGTGTGTTTTACATTACATTCACTAGTAGGAGTGAGAAAAACATCACGGGGTGGTGCGCATTGTATGGGTGTGTGTTACATTACATTCACTAGTAGGAGTGAGAAAAACATCACGGGGTGGTGCGCATTGTATGGGTGTGTGTTACATTAGATTCACTACTAACAGTGAGAAAAACATCACGGGGTGGTGCGCATTGTATGGGTGTGTGTTAAATTAGATTCACTAGTAGGAGTGAGAAAAACATCACGGGGTGGTGCGCCTTGTATGGGTGTGTGTTACATTACATTCACTAGTAGGAGTGAGAAAAACATCACGGGGTGGTGCGCATTGTATGGGTGTGTGTTACATTAGATTCACTAGTAGGAGTGAGAAAAACATCACGGGCTGGTACGCCTTGTATGGGTGTGTGTTACATTACATTCACTAGTAGGAGTGAGAAAAACATCACGGGGTGGTGCGCCTTGTATGGGTGTGTGTTACATTAGATTCAATAGTAGGAGTGAGAAAAACATCACGGGGTGGTGCGCCTTGTATGGGTGTGTGTTACATTAGATTCACTAGTAGGAGTGAGCAAAACATCACGGGGTGGTGCACCTTGTATGGGTGTGTGTTACATTAGATTCACTAGTAGGAGTGAGCAAAACATCACGGGGTGGTGCGCCTTGTATGGGTGTGTCTTACATTAGATTCACTAGTAGGAGTGAGCAAAACATCACGGGGTGGTGCGCCTTGTATGGGTGTGTGTTACATTAGATTCACTAGTAGGAGTGAGCAAAACATCACGGGGTGGTGCGCCTTGTATGGGTGTGTGTTACATTAGATTCACTAGTAGGAGTGAGAAAAACATCACGGGGTGGTGCGCCTTGTATGGGTGTGTGTTACATTACATTCACTAGTAGGAGTGAGAAAAACATCACGGGGTGTTGCGCCTTGTATGGGTGTGTGTTACATTACATTCACTAGTAGGAGTGAGAAAAACATCACGGGGTGGTGCGCATTGTATGGGTGTGTGTTACATTACATTCACTAGTAGGAGTGAGAAAAACATCACGGGGTGGTGCGCCTTGTATGGGTGTGTGTTACATTAGATTCACTAGTAGGAGTGAGAAAAACATCACGGGGTGGTGCGCCTTGTATGGGTGTGTGTTACATTAGATTCACTAGTAGGAGTGAGAAAAACATCACTGGGTGGTGCGCCTTGTATGGGTGTGTGTTACATTAGATTTACTAGTAGGAGTGAGAAAAACATCACGGGGTGGTGCGCCTTTTATGGGTGTGTGTTACATTAGATTCACTAGTAGGAGTGAGAAAAATATCACGGGGTGGTGCGCCTTTTATGGGTGTGTGTTACATTAGATTCACTAGTAGGAGTGAGAAAAACATCACGGGGTGGTGCGCATTGTATGGGTGTGTGTTACATTACATTCACTAGTAGGAGTGAGAAAAACATCACGGGGTGGTGCGCATTGTATGGGTGTGTGTTACATTAGATTCACTAGTAGGAGTGAGAAAAACATCACGGGGTGGTGCGCATTGTATGGGTGTGTGTTACATTACATTCTCTAGTAGGAGTGAGAAAAACATCACGGGGTGGTGCGCATTGTATGGGTGTGTGTTACGTTAGACTCACTAGTAGGAGTGAGAAAAACATCACGGGGTGGTGCGCATTGTATGGGTGTGTGTTACGTTACATTCACTAGTAGCAGTGAGAAAAACATCACGGGGTGGTGCGCATTGTATGGGTGTGTGTTACGTTACATTCACTAGTAGCAGTGAGAAAAACATCACGGGGTGGTGCGCATTGTATGGGTGTGTGTTACGTTACATTCACTAGTAGCAGTGAGAAAAACATCACGGGGTGGTGCGCATTGTATGGGTGTGTGTTACGTTACATTCACTAGTAGCAGTGAGAAAAACATCACGGGGTGGTGCGCATTGTATGGGTGTGTGTTACATTACATTCACTAGAAGGAGTGAGAAAAACATCACGGGGTGGTGCGCATTGTATGGGTGTGTGTTACATTACATTCACTAGAAGGAGTGAGAAAAACATCACGGGGTGGTGCGCATTGTATGGGTGTGTGTTACATTAGATTCACTAGTAGGAGTGAGAAAAACATCACGGGGTGGTGCGCATTGTATGGGTGTGTGTTACATTAGATTCACTAGTAGCAGTGAGAAAAACACAACGGGGTCGTGCGCATTGTATGGGTGTGTGTTACATTACATTCACTAGTAGCAGTGAGAAAAACATCACGGGGTTGTGCGCATTGTATGGGTGTGTGTTACATTAGATTCACTAGTAGCAGTGAGAAAAACATCATGGGGTGGTGCGCATTGTATGGGTGTGTGTTACATTAGATTCACTAGTAGGAGTGAGAAAAACATCACGGGGTGGTGCGCATTTTATGGGTGTGTGTTACATTAGATTCACTAGTAGAAGTGAGAAAAACATCACGGGGTGGTGCGCATTGTATGGGTGTGGGTTACATTAGATTCACTAGTAGCAGTGAGAAAAACATCACGGGGTGGTGCGCATTGTATGGGTGTGTGTTACATTAGATTCACTAGTAGGAGTGAGAAAAACATCACGGGGTTGTGCGCATTGTATGGGTGTGTGTTACATTACATTCACTACTAACAGTGAGAAAAACATCACGGGGTGGTGCGCATTGTATGGGTGTGTGTTACATTACATTCACTAGTAGGAGTGAGAAAAACATCACGGGGTGGTGCGCATTGTATGGGTGTGTGTTACATTACATTCACTAGTAGGAGTGAGAAAAACATCACGGGGTGGTGCGCATTGTATGGGTGTGTGTTACATTAGATTCACTAGTAGGAGTGAGAAAAACATCACGGGGTGGTGCGCCTTGTATGGGTGTGTGTTACATTAGATTCACTAGTAGGAGTGAGAAAAACATCACGGGGTGGTGCGCCTTGTATGGGTGTGTGTTACATTAGATTCACTAGTAGGAGTGAGCAAAACATCACGGGGTGGTGCGCCTTGTATGGGTGTGTGTTACATTAGATTCACTAGTAGGAGTGAGCAAAACATCACGGGGTGGTGCGCCTTGTATGGGTGTGTCTTACATTAGATTCACTAGTAGGAGTGAGCAAAACATCACGGGGTGGTGCGCCTTGTATGGGTGTGTGTTACATTAGATTCACTAGTAGGAGTGAGCAAAACATCACGGGGTGGTGCGCCTTGTATGGGTGTGTGTTACATTAGATTCACTAGTAGGAGTGAGAAAAACATCACGGGGTGTTGCGCCTTGTATGGGTGTGTGTTACATTACATTCACTAGTAGGAGTGAGAAAAACATCACGGGGTGGTGCGCCTTGTATGGGTGTGTGTTACATTACATTCACTAGTAGGAGTGAGAAAAACATCACGGGGTGGTGCGCATTGTATGGGTGTGTGTTACGTTACATTCACTAGTAGCAGTGAGAAAAACATCACGGGTTGGTGCGCAATGTATGGGTGTGTGTTACATTGCATTCACTAGAAGGAGTGAGAAAAACATCACGGGGTGGTGCGCATTGTATGGGTGTGTGTTACATTACTTTCACTAGTAGGAGTGAGAAAATCATCACGGGATGGTGCGCATTGTATGGGTGTGTGTTACATTACATTCACTAGTAGGAGTGAGAAAAACATCACGGGGTGGTGCGCATTGTATGGGTGTGTGTTACATTACATTCACTAGTAGGAGTGAGAAAAACATCACGGGGTGGTGCGCATTGTATGGGTGTGTTTTACATTACATTCACTAGTAGGAGTGAGGAAAACATCACGGGGTGGTGCGCATTGTATGGGTGTGTGTTACATTACATTCACTAGTAGGAGTGAGAAAAACATCACGGGGTGGTGCGCATTGTATGGGTGTGTGTTACATTAGATTCACTACTAACAGTGAGAAAAACATCACGGGGTGGTGCGCATTGTATGGGTGTGTGTTACATTAGATTCACTAGTAGGAGTGAGAAAAACATCACGGGGTGGTGCGCATTGTATGGGTGTGTGTTACATTACATTCACTAGTAGGAGTGAGAAAAACATCACGGGGTGGTGCGCATTGTATGGGTGTGTGTTACATTAGATTCACTAGTAGGAGTGAGAAAAACATCACGGGGTGGTGCGCCTTGTATGGGTGTGTGTTACATTACATTCACTAGTAGGAGTGAGAAAAACATCACGGGGTGGTGCGCCTTGTATGGGTGTGTGTTACATTAGATTCACTAGTAGGAGTGAGAAAAACATCACGGGGTGGTGCACCTTGTATGGGTGTGTGTTACATTAGATTCACTAGTAGGAGTGAGCAAAACATCACGGGGTGGTGCACCTTGTATGGGTGTGTGTTACATTAGATTCACTAGTAGGAGTGAGCAAAACATCACGGGGTGGTGCGCCTTGTATGGGTGTGTCTTACATTAGATTCACTAGTAGGAGTGAGCAAAACATCACGGGGTGGTGCGCCTTGTATGGGTGTGTGTTACATTAGATTCACTAGTAGGAGTGAGAAAAACATCACGGGGTGGTGCGCCTTGTATGGGTGTGTGTTACATTACATTCACTAGTAGGAGTGAGAAAAACATCACGGGGTGGTGCGCCTTGTATGGGTGTGTGTTACATTAGATTCACTAGTAGGAGTGAGAAAAACATCACGGGGTGGTGCACCTTGTATGGGTGTGTGTTACATTAGATTCACTAGTAGGAGTGAGCAAAACATCACGGGGTGGTGCACCTTGTATGGGTGTGTGTTACATTAGATTCACTAGTAGGAGTGAGCAAAACATCACGGGGTGGTGCGCCTTGTATGGGTGTGTCTTACATTAGATTCACTAGTAGGAGTGAGCAAAACATCACGGGGTGGTGCGCCTTGTATGGGTGTGTGTTACATTACATTCACTAGTAGGAGTGAGAAAAACATCACGGGGTGGTGCGCCTTGTATGGGTGTGTGTTACATTACATTCACTAGTAGGAGTGAGAAAAACATCACGGGGTGGTGCGCCTTGTATGGGTGTGTGTTACATTACATTCACTAGTAGGAGTGAGAAAAACATCACGGGGTGGTGCGCATTGTATGGGTGTGTGTTACATTACATTCACTAGTAGGAGTGAGAAAAACATCACGGGGTGGTGCGCCTTGTATGGGTGTGTGTTACATTAGATTCACTAGTAGGAGTGAGAAAAACATCACTGGGTGGTGCGCCTTGTATGGGTGTGTGTTACATTAGATTCACTAGTAGGAGTGAGAAAAACATCACGGGGTGGTGCGCCTTTTATGGGTGTGTGTTACATTAGATTCACTAGTAGGAGTGAGAAAAACATCACGGGGTGGTGCGCCTTTTATGGGTGTGTGTTACATTAGATTCACTAGTAGGAGTGAGAAAAACATCACGGGGTGGTGCGCATTGTATGGGTGTGTGTTACATTACATTCACTAGTAGGAGTGAGAAAAACATCACGGGGTGGTGCGCATTGTATGGGTGTGTTTTACATTACATTCACTAGTAGGAGTGAGAAAAACATCACGGGGTGGTGCGCATTGTATGGGTGTGTGTTACATTACATTCACTAGTAGGAGTGAGAAAAACATCACGGGGTGGTGCGCATTGTATGGGTGTGTGTTACATTAGATTCACTACTAACAGTGAGAAAAACATCACGGGGTGGTGCGCATTGTATGGGTGTGTGTTAAATTAGATTCACTAGTAGGAGTGAGAAAAACATCACGGGGTGGTGCGCCTTGTATGGGTGTGTGTTACATTACATTCACTAGTAGGAGTGAGAAAAACATCACGGGGTGGTGCGCATTGTATGGGTGTGTGTTACATTAGATTCACTAGTAGGAGTGAGAAAAACATCACGGGCTGGTGCGCCTTGTATGGGTGTGTGTTACATTACATTCACTAGTAGGAGTGAGAAAAACATCACGGGGTGGTGCGCCTTGTATGGGTGTGTGTTACATTAGATTCAATAGTAGGAGTGAGAAAAACATCACGGGGTGGTGCGCCTTGTATGGGTGTGTGTTACATTAGATTCACTAGTAGGAGTGAGCAAAACATCACGGGGTGGTGCACCTTGTATGGGTGTGTGTTACATTAGATTCACTAGTAGGAGTGAGCAAAACATCACGGGGTGGTGCGCCTTGTATGGGTGTGTCTTACATTAGATTCACTAGTAGGAGTGAGCAAAACATCACGGGGTGGTGCGCCTTGTATGGGTGTGTGTTACATTAGATTCACTAGTAGGAGTGAGCAAAACATCACGGGGTGGTGCGCCTTGTATGGGTGTGTGTTACATTAGATTCACTAGTAGGAGTGAGAAAAACATCACGGGGTGGTGCGCCTTGTATGGGTGTGTGTTACATTACATTCACTAGTAGGAGTGAGAAAAACATCACGGTGTGTTGCGCCTTGTATGGGTGTGTGTTACATTACATTCACTAGTAGGAGTGAGAAAAACATCACGGGGTGGTGCGCATTGTATGGGTGTGTGTTACATTACATTCACTAGTAGGAGTGAGAAAAACATCACGGGGTGGTGCGCCTTGTATGGGTGTGTGTTACATTAGATTCACTAGTAGGAGTGAGAAAAACATCACGGGGTGGTGCGCCTTGTATGGGTGTGTGTTACATTAGATTCACTAGTAGGAGTGAGAAAAACATCACTGGGTGGTGCGCCTTGTATGGGTGTGTGTTACATTAGATTTACTAGTAGGAGTGAGAAAAACATCACGGGGTGGTGCGCCTTTTATGGGTGTGTGTTACATTAGATTCACTAGTAGGAGTGAGAAAAATATCACGGGGTGGTGCGCCTTTTATGGGTGTGTGTTACATTAGATTCACTAGTAGGAGTGAGAAAAACATCACGGGGTGGTGCGCATTGTATGGGTGTGTGTTACATTAGATTCACTAGTAGGAGTGAGAAAAACATCACGGGGTGGTGCGCATTGTATGGGTGTGTGTTACATTAGATTCACTAGTAGGAGTGAGAAAAACATCACGGGGTGGTGCGCATTGTATGGGTGTGTGTTACATTACATTCTCTAGTAGGAGTGAGAAAAACATCACGGGGTGGTGCGCATTGTATGGGTGTGTGTTACGTTAGACTCACTAGTAGGAGTGAGAAAAACATCACGGGGTGGTGCGCATTGTATGGGTGTGTGTTACGTTAGATTCACTAGTAGGAGTGAGAAAAACATCACGGGGTGGTGCGCATTGTATGGGTGTGTGTTACGTTACATTCACTAGTAGCAGTGAGAAAAACATCACGGGGTGGTGCGCATTGTATGGGTGTGTGTTACGTTACATTCACTAGTAGCAGTGAGAAAAACATCACGGGGTGGTGCGCATTGTATGGGTGTGTGTTACGTTACATTCACTAGTAGCAGTGAGAAAAACATCACGGGGTGGTGCGCATTGTATGGGTGTGTGTTACATTACATTCACTAGAAGGAGTGAGAAAAACATCACGGGGTGGTGCGCATTGTATGGGTGTGTGTTACATTACATTCACTAGAAGGAGTGAGAAAAACATCACGGGGTGGTGCGCATTGTATGGGTGTGTGTTACATTAGATTCACTAGTAGGAGTGAGAAAAACATCACGGGGTGGTGCGCATTGTATGGGTGTGTGTTACATTAGATTCACTAGTAGCAGTGAGAAAAACACAACGGGGTCGTGCGCATTGTATGGGTGTGTGTTACATTACATTCACTAGTAGCAGTGAGAAAAACATCACGGGGTTGTGCGCATTGTATGGGTGTGTGTTACATTAGATTCACTAGTAGCAGTGAGAAAAACATCATGGGGTGGTGCGCATTGTATGGGTGTGTGTTACATTAGATTCACTAGTAGGAGTGAGAAAAACATCACGGGGTGGTGCGCATTTTATGGGTGTGTGTTACATTAGATTCACTAGTAGAAGTGAGAAAAACATCACGGGGTGGTGCGCATTGTATGGGTGTGGGTTACATTAGATTCACTAGTAGCAGTGAGAAAAACATCACGGGGTGGTGCGCATTGTATGGGTGTGTGTTACATTAGATTCACTAGTAGGAGTGAGAAAAACATCACGGGGTTGTGCGCATTGTATGGGTGTGTGTTACATTACATTCACTACTAACAGTGAGAAAAACATCACGGGGTGGTGCGCATTGTATGGGTGTGTGTTACATTACATTCACTAGTAGGAGTGAGAAAAACATCACGGGGTGGTGCGCATTGTATGGGTGTGTGTTACATTACATTCACTAGTAGGAGTGAGAAAAACATCACGGGGTGGTGCGCATTGTATGGGTGTGTGTTACATTAGATTCACTAGTAGGAGTGAGAAAAACATCACGGGGTGGTGCGCCTTGTATGGGTGTGTGTTACATTAGATTCACTAGTAGGAGTGAGAAAAACATCACGGGGTGGTGCGCCTTGTATGGGTGTGTGTTACATTAGATTCACTAGTAGGAGTGAGCAAAACATCACGGGGTGGTGCGCCTTGTATGGGTGTGTGTTACATTAGATTCACTAGTAGGAGTGAGCAAAACATCACGGGGTGGTGCGCCTTGTATGGGTGTGTCTTACATTAGATTCACTAGTAGGAGTGAGCAAAACATCACGGGGTGGTGCGCCTTGTATGGGTGTGTGTTACATTAGATTCACTAGTAGGAGTGAGCAAAACATCACGGGGTGGTGCGCCTTGTATGGGTGTGTGTTACATTAGATTCACTAGTAGGAGTGAGAAAAACATCACGGGGTGTTGCGCCTTGTATGGGTGTGTGTTACATTACATTCACTAGTAGGAGTGAGAAAAACATCACGGGGTGGTGCGCCTTGTATGGGTGTGTGTTACATTACATTCACTAGTAGGAGTGAGAAAAACATCACGGGGTGGTGCGCCTTGTATGGGTGTGTGTTACATTACATTCACTAGTAGGAGTGAGAAAAACATCACGGGGTGGTGCGCCTTGTATGGGTGTGTGTTACATTACATTCACTAGTAGGAGTGAGAAAAACATCACGGGGTGGTGCGCCTTGTATGGGTGTGTGTTACATTAGATTCACTAGTAGGAGTGAGAAAAACATCACGGGGTGGTGCGCCTTGTATGGGTGTGTGTTACATTAGATTCACTAGTAGGAGTGAGAAAAACATCACGGGGTGGTGCGCCTTTTATGGGTGTGTGTTACATTAGATTCACTAGTAGGAGTGAGAAAAACATCACGGGGTGGTGCGCATTGTATGGGTGTGTGTTACATTAGATTCACTAGTAGGAGTGAGAGAAACATCACGGGGTGGTGCGCCTTGTATGGGTGTGTGTTACATTAGATTCACTAGTAGGAGTGAGCGAAACATCACGGGGTGGTGCGCCTTGTATGGGTGTGTGTTACATTAGATTCACTAGTAGGAGTGAGCAAAACATCACGGGGTGGTGCGCCTTGTATGGGTGTGTCTTACATTAGATTCACTAGTAGGAGTGAGCAAAACATCACGGGGTGGTGCGCCTTGTATGGGTGTGTGTTACATTAGATTCACTAGTAGGAGTGAGCAAAACATCACGGGGTGGTGCGCCTTGTATGGGTGTGTGTTACATTAGATTCACTAGTAGGAGTGAGAAAAACATCACGGGGTGTTGCGCCTTGTATGGGTGTGTGTTACATTACATTCACTAGTAGGAGTGAGAAAAACATCACGGGGTGGTGCGCCTTGTATGGGTGTGTGTTACATTACATTCACTAGTAGGAGTGAGAAAAACATCACGGGGTGGTGCGCATTGTATGGGTGTGTGTTACATTACATTCACTAGTAGGAGTGAGAAAAACATCACGGGGTGGTGCGCCTTGAATGGGTGTGTGTTACATTAGATTCACTAGTAGGAGTGAGAAAAACATCACGGGGTGGTGCGCCTTGTATGGGTGTGTGTTACATTAGATTCACTAGTAGGAGTGAGAAAAACATCACGGGGTGGTGCGCCTTGTATGGGTGTGTGTTACATTAGATTCACTAGTAGGAGTGAGAAAAACATCACGGGGTGGTGCTCCTTTTATGGGTGTGTGTTACATTAGATTCACTAGTAGGAGTGAGAAAAACATCACGGGGTGGTGCGCATTGTATGGGTGTGTGTTACATTAGATTCACTAGTAGGAGTTAGAAAAACACGGGGTGGTGCGCATTGTATGGGTGTGTGTTACATTAGATTCACTAGTAGGAGTGAGAAAAACATCACGGGGTGGTGCGCATTTTATGGGTGTGTGTTACATTAGATTCACTAGTAGGAGTGAGAAAAACATCACGGGGTGGTGCGCATTGTATGGGTGTGGGTTACATTAGATTCACTAGTAGCAGTGAGAAAAACATCACGGGGTGGTGCGCATTGTATGGGTGTGTGTTACATTAGATTCACTAGTAGGAGTGAGAAAAACATCACGGGGTTGTGCGCATTGTATGGGTGTGTGTTACATTACATTCACTACTAACAGTGAGAAAAACATCATGGGGTGGTGCGCATTGTATGGGTGTGTGTTACATTAGATTCACTAGTAGGAGTGAGAAAAACATCACGGGGTGGTGCGCATTGTATGGGTGTGTGTTACATTACTTTCACTAGTAGGAGTGAGAAAATCATCACGGGGTGGTGCGCATTGTATGGGTGTGTGTTACATTACATTCACTAGTAGCAGTGAGAAAAACATCACGGGCTGGTGCGCCTTGTATGGGTGCGTGTTACATTACATTCACTAGTAGGAGTGAGAAAAACATCACGGGGTGGTGCGCCTTGTATGGGTGTGTGTTACATTAGATTCACTATTAGGAGTGAAAAAAAACATCACGGGGTGGTGCGCCTTGTATGGGTGTGTGTTACATTAGATTCACTAGTAGGAGTGAGAAAAACATCACGGTGTGGTGCGCCATGTATGGGTGTGTGTTACATTAGATTCACTAGTAGGAGTGAGCAAAACATCACGGGGTGGTGCGCATTGTATGGGTGTGTGTTACATTAGAATCACTAGTAGGAGTGAGCAAAACATCACGGTGTGGTGCGCCTTGTTTTGGTGTGTGTTACATTAGATTCACTAGTAGGAGTGAGCAAAACATCACGGGTTGGTGCGCCTTGTTTGGGTGTGTGTTACATTAGATTCACTAGTAGGAGTGAGAAAAACATCACGGGGTGGTGCGCCTTGTATGGGTGTGTGTTACATTAGATTCACTAGTAGGAGTGAGAAAAACATCACGGGGTGGTGCGCCTTGTATGGGTGTGTGTTACATTACATTCACTAGTAGGAGTGAGAAAAACATCACGGGGTGGTGCGCCTTGTATGGGTGTGTGTTACATTAGATTCACTAGTGGGAGTGAGAAAAACATCACGGGGTGGTGCGCCTTTTATGGGTGTGTGTTACATTAGATTCACTAGTAGGAGTGAGAAAAACATCACGGGGTGGTGCGCCTTATATGGGTGTGTGTTACATTAGATTCACTAGTAGGAGTGAGAAAAACATCACGGGGTGGTGCGCCTTGTATGGGTGTGTGTTACATTAGATTCACTAGTAGGAGTGAGAAAAACATCACGGGGTGGTGCGCCTTGTATGGGTGTGTGTTACATTAGATTCACTAGTAGGAGTGAGAAAAACATCACGGGATGGTGCGCATTGTATGGGTGTGTGTTACATTAGATTCACTAGTAGGAGTGAGAAAAACATCACGGGGTGGTGCGCCTTGTATGGGTGTGTGTTACATTAGATTCACTAGTAGGAGTGAGAAAAACATCACGGGATGGTGCGCATTGTATGGGTGTGTGTTACATTAGATTCACTAGTAGGAGTGAGAAAAACATGACGGGGTGGTGCGCATTGTATGGGTGTGTGTTACATTAGATTCACTAGTAGGAGTGAGAAAAACATCACGGGGTGGTGCGCATTGTATGGGTGTGTGTTACATTAGATTCACTAGTAGCAGTGAGAAAAACATCACGGGGTGGTGCGCATTGTATGGGTGTGTGTTACATTAGATTCACCAGTAGCAGTGAGAAAAACATCACGGGGTGGTGCGCATTGTATGGGTGTGTGTTACATTACATTCACTAGTAGCAGTGAGAAAAACATCACGGAGTGGTGCGCATTGTATGGGTGTGTGTTACATTACATTCACTAGTAGCAGTGAGAAAAACATCACGGTGTGGTGCGCATTGTATGGGTGTGTGTTACATTAGATTCACTAGTAGGAGTGAGAAAAACATCACGGGGTGGTGCGCATTGTATGGGTGTGTGTTACATTACATTCACTAGTAGCAGTGAGAAAAACATCACGGGGTGGTGCGCATTGTATGGGTGTGTGTTACATTACATTCACTAGTAGGAGTGAGAAAAACATCACGGGGTGGTGCGCATTGTATGGGTGTGTGTTACGTTACATTCACTAGTAGCAGTGAGAAAAACATGACGGGTTGGTGCGCAATGTATGGGTGTGTGTTACATTACATTCACTAGAAGGAGTGAGAAAAACATCACGGAGTGGTGCGCATTGTATGGGTGTGTGTTACATTACTTTCACTAGTAGGAGTGAGAAAATCATCACGGGGTGGTGCGCATTGTATGGGTGTGTGTTACATTACATTCACTAGTAGGAGTGAGAAAAACATCACGGGGTGGTGCGCATTGTATGGGTGTGTGTTACATTACATTCACTAGTAGGAGTGAGAAAAACATCACGGGGTGGTGCGCATTGTATGGGTGTGTTTTACTTTACATTCACTAGTAGGAGTGAGAAAAACATCACGGGGTGGTGCGCATTGTATGGGTGTGTGTTACATTACATTCACTAGTAGGAGTGAGAAAAACATCACGGGGTGGTGCGCATTGTATGGGTGTGTGTTACATTACATTCACTAGTAGGAGTGAGAAAAACATCACGGGGTGGTGCGCATTGTATGGGTGTGTGTTACGTTACATTCACTAGTAGCAGTGAGAAAAACATCACGGGGTGGTGCGCATTGTATGGGTGTGTGTTACATTAGATTCACTAGTAGGAGTGAGAAAAACATCACGGGGTGGTGCGCATTGTATGGGTGTGTGTTACATTACATTCACTAGTAGGAGTGAGAAAAACATCACGGGGTGGTGCGCATTGTATGGGTGTGTGTTACATTAGATTCACTAGTAGGAATGAGAAAAACATCACGGGGTGGTGCGCCTTGTATGGGTGTGTGTTACATTACATTCACTAGTAGGAGTGAGAAAAACATCACGGGGTGGTGCGCCTTGTATGGGTGTGTGTTACATTAGATTCACTAGTAGGAGTGAGAAAAACATCACGGGGTGGTGCGCCTTATATGGGTGTGTGTTACATTAGATTCACTAGTAGGAGTGAGCAAAACATCACGGGGTGGTGCGCCTTTTATGGGTGTGTGTTACATTAGATTCACTAGTAGGAGTGAGCAACACATCACGGGGTGGTGCGCCTTGTATGGGTGTGTCTTACATTAGATTCACTAGTAGGAGTGAGCAAAACATCACGGGGTGGTGCGCCTTGTATGGGTGTGTGTTACATTAGATTCACTAGTAGGAGTGAGCAAAACATCACGGGGTGGTGCGCCTTGTATCGGTGTGTGTTACATTAGATTCACTAGTAGGAGTGAGAAAAACATAACGGGGTGGTGCGCCTTGTATGGGTGTGTGTTACATTACATTCACTAGTAGGAGTGAGAAAAACATCACGGGGTGGTGCGCCTTGTATGGGTGTGTGTTACATTACATTCACTAGTAGGAGTGAGAAAAACATCACGGGGTGGTGCGCATTGTATGGGTGTGTGTTACATTACATTCACTAGTAGGAGTGAGCAAAACATCACGGGGTGGTGCGCCTTGTATGGGTGTGTGTTACATTAGATTCACTAGTAGGAGTGAGAAAAACATCACGGGGTGGTGCGCCTTGTATGGGTGTGTGTTACATTAGATTCACTAGTAGGAGTGAGAAAAACATCACTGGGTGGTGCGCATTGTATGGGTGTGTGTTACATTAGATTCACTAGTAGGAGTGAGAAAAACATCACGGGGTGGTGCGCCTTTTATGGGTGTGTGTTACATTAGATTCACTAGTAGGAGTGAGAAAAACATCACGGGGTGGTTTGCATTGTATGGGTGTGTGTTACATTAGATTCACTAGTAGGAGTGAGAAAAACATCACGGAGTGGTGCGCATTGTATGGGTGTGTGTTACATTAGATTCACTAGTAGGAGTGAGAAAAACATCACGGGGTGGTGCGCATTTTATCGGTGTGTGTTACATTAGATTCACTAGTAGGAGTGAGAAAAACATCACGTGGTGGTGCGCATTGTATGGGTGTGGGTTACATTAGATTCACTAGTAGCAGTGAGAAAAACATCACGGGGTGGTGCGCATTGTATGGGTGTGTGTTACATTAGATTCACTAGTAGGAGTGAGAAAAACATCACGGGGTTGTGCGCATTGTATGGGTGTGTGTTACATTACATTCACTACTAACAGTGAGAAAAACATCACGGGGTGGTGCGCATTGTATGGGTGTGTGTTACATTAGATTCACTAGTAGGAGTGAGAAAAACATCACGGGGTGGTGCGCATTGTATGGGTGTGTGTTACATTACATTCACTAGTAGGAGTGAGAAAAACATCACGGGGTGGTGCGCATTGTATGGGTGTGTGTTACATTAGATTCACTAGTAGGAGTGAGAAAAACATCACGGGGTGGTGCGCCTTGTATGGGTGTGTGTTACATTACATTCACTAGTAGGATTGAGAAAAACATCACGGGGTGGTGCGCCTTGTATGGGTGTGTGTTACATTAGATTCACTAGTAGGAGTGAGAAAAACATCACGGGGTGGTGCGCCTTGTATGGGTGTGTGTTACATTAGATTCACTAGTAGGAGTGAGCAAAACATCACGGGGTGGTGCGCCTTGTATGGGTGTGTGTTACATTAGATTCACTAGTAGGAGTGAGAAAAACATCACGGGGTGTTGCGCCTTGTATGGGTGTGTGTTACATTACATTCACTAGTAGGAGTGAGAAAAACATCACGGGGTGGTGCGCCTTGTATGGGTGTGTGTTACATTACATTCACTAGTAGGAGTGAGAAAAACATCACGGGGTGGTGCGCATTGTATGGGTGTGTGTTACATTACATTCACTAGTAGGAGTGAGAAAAACATCACGGGGTGGTGCGCCTTGTATGGGTGTGTGTTACATTAGATTCACTAGTAGGAGTGAGAAAAACATCACGGGGTGGTGCGCCTTGTATGGGTGTGTGTTACATTAGATTCACTAGTAGGAGTGAGAAAAACATCACTGGGTGGTGCGCATTGTATGGGTGTGTGTTACATTAGATTCACTAGTAGGAGTGAGAAAAACATCACAGGGTGGTGCGCCATTTATGGGTGTGTGTTACATTAGATTCACTAGTAGGAGTGAGAAAAACATCACGGGGTGGTGCGCATTGTATGGGTGTGTGTTACATTAGATTCACTAGTAGGAGTGAGAAAAACATCACGGGGTGGTGCGCCTTGTATGGGTGTGTGTTACATTAGATTCACTAGTAGGAGTGAGCAAAACATCACGGGGTGGTGCGCCTTGTATGGGTGTGTCTTACATTAGATTCACTAGTAGGAGTGAGCAAAACATCACGGGGTGGTGCGCCTTGTATGGGTGTGTCTTACATTAGATTCACTAGTAGGAGTGAGCAAAACATCACGGGGTGGTGCGCCTTGTATGGGTGTGTGTTACATTAGATTCACTAGTAGGAGTGAGAAAAACATCACGGGGTGTTGCGCCTTGTATGGGTGTGTGTTACATTACATTCACTAGTAGGAGTGAGAAAAACATCACGGGGTGGTGCGCCTTGTATGGGTGTGTGTTACATTAGATTCACTAGTAGGAGTGAGAAAAACATCACGGGGTGGTGCGCATTGTATGGGTGTGTGTTACATTACATTCACTAGTAGGAGTGAGAAAAACATCACGGGGTGGTGCGCCTTGTATGGGTGTGTGTTACATTAGATTCACTAGTAGGAGTGAGCAAAACATCACGGGGTGGTGCGCCTTGTATGGGTGTGTCTTACATTAGATTCACTAGTAGGAGTGAGCAAAACATCACGGGGTGGTGCGCCTTGTATGGGTGTGTCTTACATTAGATTCACTAGTAGGAGTGAGCAAAACATCACGGGGTGGTGCGCCTTGTATGGGTGTGTGTTACATTAGATTCACTAGTAGGAGTGAGCAAAACATCACGGGGTGGTGCGCCTTGTATGGGTGTGTGTTACATTAGATTCACTAGTAGGAGTGAGAAAAACATCACGGGGTGTTGCGCCTTGTATGGGTGTGTGTTACATTACATTCACCAGTAGGAGTGAGAAAAACATCACGGGGTGGTGCGCCTTGTATGGGTGTGTGTTACATTACATTCACTAGTAGGAGTGAGAAAAACATCACGGGGTGGTGCGCATTGTATGGGTGTGTGTTACATTACATTCACTAGTAGGAGTGAGAAAAACATCACGGGGTGGTGCGCCTTGTATGGGTGTGTGTTACATTAGATTCACTAGTAGGAGTGAGAAAAACATCACGGGGTGGTGCGCCTTGTATGGGTGTGTGTTACATTAGATTCACTAGTAGGAGTGAGAAAAACATCACTGGGTGGTGCGCATTGTATGGGTGTGTGTTACATTAGATTCACTAGTAGGAGTGAGAAAAACATCCCGGGGTGGTGCGCCTTTTATGGGTGTGTGTTACATTAGATTCACTAGTAGGAGTGAGAAAAACATCACGGGGTGGTGCGCATTGTATGGGTGTGTGTTACATTAGATTCACTAGTAGGAGTGAGAAAAACATCACGGGGTGGTGCGCATTGTATGGGTGTGTGTTACATTACATTCACTAGTAGGAGTGAGAAAAACATCACGGGGTGGTGCGCATTGTATGGGTGTGTGTTATGTTACATTCACTAGTAGCAGTGAGAAAAACATCACGGGTTGGTGCGCATTGTATGGGTGTGTGTTACATTACATTCACTAGAAGGAGTGAGAAAAACATCACGGGGTGGTGCGCATTGTATGGGTGTGTGTTACATTACATTCACTAGAAGGAGTGAGAAAAACATCACGGGGTGGTGCGCATTGTATGGGTGTGTGTTACATTACATTCACTAGTAGGAGTGAGAAAAACATCACGGGGTGGTGCGCATTGTATGGGTGTGTTTTACATTACATTCACTAGTAGGAGTGAGAAAAACATCACGGGGTGGTGCGCATTGCATGGGTGTGTGTTACATTACGTTCACTAGTAGGAGTGAGAAAAACATCACGGGGTGGTGCGCATTGTATGGGTGTGTGTTACATTACATTCACTAGTAGGAGTGAGAAAAACATCACGGGGTGGTGCGCATTGTATGGGTGTGTGTTACATTAGATTCACTAGCAGGAGTGAGAAAAACATCACGGGGTGGTGCGCATTGTATGGCTGTGTGTTACATTAGATTCACTAGTAGCAGTGAGAAAAACATCACGGGGTGGTGCGCATTGTATGGGTGTGTGTTACATTAGATTCACTAGTAGCAGTGAGATAAACATCACGGGGTTGTGCGCATTGTATGGGTGTGTGTTACATTAGATTCACTAGTAGCAGTGAGAAAAACATCATGGGGTGGTGCGCATTGTATGGGTGTGTGTTACATTAGATTCACTAGTAGGAGTGAGAAAAACATCACGGGGTGGTGCGCATTTTATGGGTGTGTGTTACATTAGATTCACTAGTAGGAGTGAGAAAAACATCACGGGGTGGTGCGCATTGTATGGGTGTGGGTTACATTAGATTCACTAGTAGCAGTGAGAAAAACATCACGGGGTGGTGCGCATTGCATGGGTGTGTGTTACATTAGATTCACTAGTAGGAGTGAGAAAAACATCACGGGGTGGTGCGCCTTGTATGGGTGTGTGTTACATTACATTCACTAGTAGGAGTGAGAAAAACATCACGGGGTGGTGCGCCTTGTATGGGTGTGTGTTACATTACATTCACTAGTAGGAATGAGAAAAACATCACGGGGTGGTGCGCATTGTATGGGTGTGTGTTACATTACATTCACTAGTAGGAGTGAGCAAAACATCACGGGGTGGTGCGCCTTGTATGGGTGTGTGTTACATTAGATTCACTAGTAGGAGTGAGAAAAACATCACGGGGTGGTGCGCCTTGTATGGGTGTGTGTTACATTAGATTCACTAGTAGGAGTGAGAAAAACATCACGGGGTGGTGCGCATTGTATGGGTGTGTGTTACATTAGATTGACTAGTAGCAGTGAGAAAAACATCACGGGGTGGTGCGCATTGTATGGGTGTGTGTTACATTAGATTCACTAGTAGCAGTGAGAAAAACATCACGGGGTTGTGCGCATTGTATGGGTGTGCGTTACATTAGATTCACTAGTAGCAGTGAGAAAAACATCATGGGGTGGTGCGCATTGCATGGGTGTGTGTTACATTAGATTCACTAGTAGGAGTGAGAAAAACATCACGGGGTGGTGCGCATTTTATGGGTGTGTGTTACATTAGATTCACTAGTAGGAGTGAGAAAAACATCACGTGGTGGTGCGCATTGTATGGGTGTGGGTAACATTAGATTCACTAGTAGCAGTGAGAAAAACATCACGGGGTGGTGCGCATTGTATGGGTGTGTGTTACATTAGATTCACTAGTAGGAGTGAGAAAAACATCACGGGGTTGTGCGCATTGTATGGGTGTGTGTTACATTACATTCACTACTAACAGTGAGAAAAACATCACGGGGTGATGCGCATTGTATGGGTGTGTGTTACATTAGATTCACTAGTAGGAGTGAGAAAAACATCACGGGGTGGTGCGCATTGTATGGGTGTGTGTTACATTACATTCACTAGTAGGAGTGAGAAAAACATCACGGGGTGGTGCGCATTGTATGGGTGTGTGTTACATTAGATTCACTAGTAGGAGTGAGAAAAACATCACGGGGTGGTGCGCCTTGTATGGGTGTGTGTTACATTACATTCACTAGTAGGATTGAGAAAAACATCACGGGGTGGTGCGCCTTGTATGGGTGTGTGTTACATTAGATTCACTAGTATGAGTGAGAAAAACATCACGGGGTGGTGCGCCTTGTATGGGTGTGTGTTACATTAGATTCACTAGTAGGAGTGAGCAAAACATCACGGGGTGGTGCGCCTTGTATGGGTGTGTGTTACATTAGATTCACTAGTAGGAGTGAGCAAAACATCACGGGGTGGTGCGCCTTGTATGGGTGTGTGTTACATTAGATTCACTAGTAGGAGTGAGAAAAACATCACGGGGTGTTGCGCCTTGTATGGGTGTGTGTTACATTACATTCACTAGTAGGAGTGAGAAAAACATCACGGGGTGGTGCGCCTTGTATGGGTGTGTGTTACATTACATTCATTAGTAGGAGTGAGAAAAACATCACGGGGTGGTGCGCATTGTATGGGTGTGTGTTACATTACATTCACTAGTAGGAGTGAGAAAAACATCACGGGGTGGTGCGCCTTGTATGGGTGTGTGTTACATTAGATTCACTAGTAGGAGTGAGAAAAACATCACGGGGTGGTGCGCCTTGTATGGGTGTGTGTTACATTAGATTCACTAGTAGGAGTGAGAAAAACATCACTGGGTGGTGCGCATTGTATGGGTGTGTGTTTCATTAGATTCACTAGTAGGAGTGAGAAAAACATCACAGGGTGGTGCGCCATTTATGGGTGTGTGTTACATTAGATTCACTAGTAGGAGTGAGAAAAACATCACGGGGTGGTGCGCATTGTATGGGTGTGTGTTACATTAGATTCACTAGTAGGAGTGAGAAAAACATCACGGGGTGGTGCGCCTTGTATGGGTGTGTGTTACATTAGATTCACTAGTAGGAGTGAGCAAAACATCACGGGGTGGTGCGCCTTGTATGGGTGTGTCTTACATTAGATTCACTAGTAGGAGTGAGCAAAACATCACTGGGTGGTGCGCCTTGTATGGGTGTGTCTTACATTAGATTCACTAGTAGGAGTGAGCAAAACATCACGGGGTGGTGCGCCTTGTATTGGTGTGTGTTACATTAGATTCACTAGTAGGAGTGAGAAAAACATCACGGGGTGGTGCGCATTGTATGGGTGTGTGTTACATTACATTCACTAGTAGGAGTGAGAAAAACATCACGGGGTGGTGCGCCTTGTATGGGTGTGTGTTACATTACATTCACTAGTAGGAGTGAGAAAAACATCACGGGGTGGTGCGCATTGTATGGGTGTGTGTTACATTACATTCACTAGTAGGAGTGAGAAAAACATCACGGGGTGGTGCGCCTTGTATGGGTGTGTGTTACATTAGATTCACTAGTAGGAGTGAGCAAAACATCACGGGGTGGTGCGCCTTGTATGGGTGTGTCTTACATTAGATTCACTAGTAGGAGTGAGCAAAACATCACGGGGTGGTGCGCCTTGTATGGGTGTGTCTTACATTAGATTCACTAGTAGGAGTGAGCAAAACATCACGGGGTGGTGCGCCTTGTATGGGTGTGTGTTACATTAGATTCACTAGTAGGAGTGAGCAAAACATCATGGGGTGGTGCGCCTTGTATGGGTGTGTGTTACATTAGATTCACTAGTAGGAGTGAGAAAAACATCACGGGGTGTTGCGCCTTGTATGGGTGTGTGTTACATTAGATTCACTAGTAGGAGTGAGAAAAACATCACGGGGTGGTGCGCCTTGTATGGGTGTGTGTTACATTACATTCACTAGTAGGAGTGAGAAAAACATCACGGGGTGGTGCGCATTGTATGGGTGTGTGTTACATTACATTCACTAGTAGGAGTGAGAAAAACATCACGGGGTGGTGCGCCTTGTATGGGTGTGTGTTACATTAGATTCACTAGTAGGAGTGAGAAAAACATCACGGGGTGGTGCGCCTTGTATGGGTGTGTGTTACATTAGATTCACTAGTAGGAGTCAGAAAAACATCACTGGGTGGTGCGCATTGTATGGGTGTGTGTTACATTAGATTCACTAGTAGGAGTGAGAAAAACATCCCGGGGTGGTGCGCCTTTTATGGGTGTGTGTTACATTAGATTCACTAGTAGGAGTGAGAAAAACATCACGGGGTGGTGCGCATTGTATGGGTGTGTGTTACATTAGATTCACTAGTAGGAGTGAGAAAAACATCACGGGGTGGTGCGCATTGTATGGGTGTGTGTTACGTTACATTCACTAGTAGCAGTGAGAAAAACATCACGGGTTGGTGCGCATTGTATGGGTGTGTGTTACATTACATTCACTAGAAGGAGTGAGAAAAACATCACGGGGTGGTGCGCATTGTATGGGTGTGTGTTACATTACATTCACTAGAAGGAGTGAGAAAAACATCACGGGGTGGTGCGCATTGTATGGGTGTGTGTTACATTACATTCACTAGTAGGAGTGAGAAAAACATCACGGGGTGGTGTGCATTGTATGGGTGTGTTTTACATTACATTCACTAGTAGGAGTGAGAAAAACATCACGGGGTGGTGCGCATTGTATGGGTGTGTGTTACATTACGTTCACTAGTAGGAGTGAGAAAAACATCACGGGGTGGTGCGCATTGTATGGGTGTGTGTTACATTACATTCACTAGTAGGAGTGAGAAAAACATCACGGGGTGGTGCGCATTGTATGGGTGTGTGTTACATTACATACACTAGTAGGAGTGAGAAAAACATCACGGGGTGGTGCGCATTGTATGGGTGTGTGTTACATTAGATTCACTAGTAGCAGTGAGAAAAACATCACGGGGTGGTGCGCATTGTATGGGTGTGTGTTACATTAGATTCACTAGTAGCAGTGAGATAAACATCACGGGGTTGTGCGCATTGTATGGGTGTGTGTTACATTAGATTCACTAGTAGCAGTGAGAAAAACATCATGGGGTGGTGCGCATTGTATGGGTGTGTGTTACATTAGATTCACTAGTAGCAGTGAGAAAAACATCACGGGGTGGTGCGCATTGTATGGGTGTGTGTTACATTAGATTCACTAGTAGCAGTGAGATAAACATCACGGGGTTGTGCGCATTGTATGGGTGTGTGTTACATTAGATTCACTAGTAGCAGTGAGAAAAACATCACGGGGTTGTGCGCATTGTATGGGTGTGTGTTACATTAGATTCACTAGTAGGAGTGAGAAAAACATCACGGGGTGGTGCGCATTTTATGGGTGTGGGTTACATTAGATTCACTAGTAGCAGTGAGAAAAACATCACGGGGTGGTGCCCCTTGTATGGGTGTGTGTTACATTAGATGCACTAGTAGGAGTGAGAAAAACATCACGGGGTGGTGCGCCTTGTATGGGTGTGTGTTACATTACATTCACTAGTAGGAGTGAGAAAAACATCACGGGGTGGTGCGCCTTGTATGGGTGTGTGTTACATTACATTCACTAGTAGGAATGAGAAAAACATCACGGGGTGGTGCGCATTGTATGGGTGTGTGTTACATTACATTCACTAGTAGGAGTGAGCAAAACATCACGGGGTGGTGCGCCTTGTATGGGTGTGTGTTACATTAGATTCACTAGTAGGAGTGAGAAAAACATCACGGGGTGGTGCGCCTTGTATGGGTGTGTGTTACATTAGATTCACTAGTAGGAGTGAGAAAAACATCACGGGGTGGTGCGCATTGTATGGGTGTGTGTTACATTAGATTCACTAGTAGCAGTGAGAAAAACATCACGGGGTGGTGCGCATTGTATGGGTGTGTGTTACATTAGATTCACTAGTAGCAGTGAGAAAAACATCACGGGGTTGTGCGCATTGTATGGGTGTGCGTTACAGTAGATTCACTAGTAGCAGTGAGAAAAACATCATGGGGTGGTGCGCATTGTATGGGTGTGTGTTACATTAGATTCACTAGTAGGAGTGAGAAAAACATCACGGGGTGGTTCGCATTTTATGGGTGTGTGTTACATTACATTCACTAGTAGGAGTGAGAAAAACATCACGGTGTGGTGCGCATTTTATGGGTGTGGGTTACATTAGATTCACTAGTAGCAGTGAGAAAAACATCACGGGGTGGTGCGCATTGTATGGGTGTGTGTTACATTAGATTCACTAGTAGGAGTGAGAAAAACATCACGGGGTTGTGCGCATTGTATGGGTGTGTGTTACATTACATTCACTACTAACAGTGAGAAAAACATCACGGGGTGGTGCGCATTGTATGGGTGTGTGTTACATTAGATTCACTAGTAGGAGTGAGAAAAACATCACGGGGTGGTGCGCATTGTATGGGTGTGTGTTACATTACATTCACTAGTAGGAGTGAGAAAAACATCACGGGGTGGTGCGCATTGTATGGGTGTGTGTTACATTAGATTCACTAGTAGGAGTGAGAAAAACATCACGGGGTGGTGCGCCTTGTATGGGTGTGTGTTACATTACATTCACTAGTAGGATTGAGAAAAACATCACGGGGTGGTGCGCCTTGTATGGGTGTGTGTTACATTAGATTCACTAGTAGGAGTGAGAAAAACATCACGGGGTGGTGCGCCTTGTATGGGTGTGTGTTACATTAGATTCACTAGTAGGAGTGAGCAAAACATCACGGGGTGGTGCGCCTTGTATGGGTGTGTGTTACATTAGATTCACTAGTAGGAGTGAGCAAAACATCACGGGGTGGTGCGCCTTGTATGGGTGTGTGTTACATTAGATTCACTAGTAGGAGTGAGAAAAACATCACGGGGTGTTGCGCCTTGTATGGGTGTGTGTTACATTACATTCACTAGTAGGAGTGAGAAAAACATCACGGGGTGGTGCGCCTTGTATGGGTGTGTGTTACATTACATTCACTAGTAGGAGTGAGAAAAACATCACGGGGTGGTGCGCATTGTATGGGTGTGTGTTACATTACATTCACTAGTAGGAGTGAGCAAAACATCACGGGGTGGTGCGCCTTGTATGGGTGTGTGTTACATTAGATTCACTAGTAGGAGTGAGAAAAACATCACGGGGTGGTGCGCCTTGTATGGGTGTGTGTTACATTAGATTCACTAGTAGGAGTGAGAAAAACATCACTGGAAGGTGCGCATTGTATGGGTGTGTGTTACATTAGATTCACTAGTAGGAGTGAGAAAAACATCACGGGGTGGTGCGCCATTTATGGGTGTGTGTTACATTAGATTCACTAGTAGGAGTGAGAAAAACATCACGGGGTGGTGCGCATTGTATGGGTGTGTGTTACATTAGATTCACTAGTAGGAGTGAGAAAAACATCACGGGGTGGTGCGCATTGTATGGGTGTGTGTTACATTAGATTCACTAGTAGGAGTGAGCAAAACATCACGGGGTGGTGCGCCTTGTATGGGTGTGTCTTACATTAGATTCACTAGTAGGAGTGAGCAAAACATCACGGGGTGGTGCGCCTTGTATGGGTGTGTCTTACATTAGATTCACTAGTAGGAGTGAGCAAAACATCACGGGGTGGTGCGCCTTGTATGGGTGTGTGTTACATTAGATTCACTAGTAGGAGTGAGCAAAACATCACGGGGTGGTGCGCCTTGTATGGGTGTGTGTTACATTAGATTCACTAGTAGGAGTGAGAAAAACATCACGGGGTGTTGCGCCTTGTATGGGTGTGTGTTACATTACATTCACTAGTAGGAGTGAGAAAAACATCACGGGGTGGTGCGCCTTGTATGGGTGTGTGTTACATTACATTCACTAGTAGGAGTGAGAAAAACATCACGGGGTGGTGCGCATTGTATGGGTGTGTGTTACATTACATTCACTAGTAGGAGTGAGAAAAACATCACGGGGTGGTGCGCCTTGTATGGGTGTGTGTTACATTAGATTCACTAGTAGGAGTGAGAAAAACATCACGGGTGGTGCGCCTTGTATGGGTGTGTGTTACATTACATTCACTAGTAGGAGTGAGAAAAACATCACGGGGTGGTGCGCATTGTATGGGTGTGTGTTACATTACATTCACTAGTAGGAGTGAGAAAAACATCACGGGGTGGTGCGCCTTGTATGGGTGTGTGTTACATTAGATTCACTAGTAGGAGTGAGAAAAACATCACGGGGTGGTGCGCCTTGTATGGGTGTGTGTTACATTAGATTCACTAGTAGGAGTGAGAAAAACATCACTGGGTGGTGCGCATTGTATGGGTGTGTGTTACATTAGATTCACTAGTAGGAGTGAGAAAAACATCACGGGGTGGTGCGCCTTTTATGGGTGTGTGTTACATTAGATTCACTAGTAGGAGTGAGAAAAACATCACGGGGTGGTGCGCATTGTATGGGTGTGTGTTACATTAGATTCACTAGTAGGAGTGAGAAAAACATCACGGGGTGGTGCGCATTGTATCGGTGTGTGTTACATTAGATTCACTAGTAGGAGTTAGAAAAACATCACGGGGTGGTGCTCATTGTATGGGTGTGTGTTACATTACATTCTCTAGTAGGAGTGAGAAAAACATCACGGGGTGGTGCGCATTGTATGGGTGTGTGTTACATTAGACTCACTAGTAGGAGTGAGAAAAACATCACGGGGTGGTGCGCATTGTATGGGTGTGTGTTACATTAGACTCACTAGTAGGAGTGAGAAAAACATCACGGGGTGGTGCGCATTGTATGGGTGTGTGTTACATAACATTCACTAGTAGGAGTGAGAAAAACATCACGGGGTGGTGCGCATTGTATCGGTGTGTGTTACATTAGATTCACTAGTAGGAGTGAGAAAAACATCACGGGGTGGTGCGCATTTTATGGGTGTGTGTTACATTAGATTCACTAGTAGGAGTGAGAAAAACATCACGGGGTGGTGCGCATTGTATGGGTGTGTGTTACATTAGATACACTAATAGGAGTTAGAAAAACATCACGGGGTGGTGCGCATTGTATGGGTGTGTGTTACATTACATTCTCTAGTAGGAGTGAGAAAAACATCACGGGGTGGTGCGCATTGTATGGGTGTGTGTTACATTAGACTCACTAGTAGGAGTGAGAAAAACATCACGGGGTGGTGCGCATTGTATGGGTGTGTGTTACATTAGACTCACTAGTAGGAGTGAGAAAAACATCACGGGGTGGTGCGCATTGTATGGGTGTGTGTTACATAACATTCACTAGTAGGAGTGAGAAAAACATCACGGGGTGGTGCGCATTGTATCGGTGTGTGTTACATTAGATTCACTAGTAGGAGTGAGAAAAACATCACGGGGTGGTGCGCATTTTATGGGTGTGTGTTACATTAGATTCACTAGTAGGAGTGAGAAAAACATCACGGGGTGGTGCGCATTGTATGGGTGTGGGTTACATTAGATTCACTAGTAGCAGTGAGAAAAACATCACGGGGTGGTGCGCATTGTATGGGTGTGTGTTACATTAGATTCACTAGTAGGAGTGAGAAAAACATCACGGGGTTGTGCGCATTGTATGGGTGTGTGTTACATTACATTCACTACTAACAGTGAGAAAAACATCACGGGGTGGTGCGCATTGTATGGGTGTGTGTTACATTAGATTCACTAGTAGGAGTGAGAAAAACATCACGGGGTGGTGCGCATTGTATGGGTGTGTGTTACATTACTTTCACTAGTAGGAGTGAGAAAATCATCACGGGGTGGTGCGCATTGTATGGGTGTGTGTTACATTACATTCACTAGTAGGAGTGAGAAAAACATCACGGGCTGGTGCGCCTTGTATGGGTGCGTGTTACAATACATTCACTAGTAGGAGTGAGAAAAACATCACGGGGTGGTGCGCCTTGTATGGGTGTGTGTTACATTAGATTCACTATTAGGAGTGAAAAAAACATCACGGGGTGGTGCGCCTTGTATGGGTGTGTGTTACATTAGATTCACTAGTAGGAGTGAGAAAAACATCACGGTGTGGTGCGCCATGTATGGGTGTGTGTTACATTAGATTCACTAGTAGGAGTGAGCAAAACATCACGGGGTGGTGCGCATTGTATGGGTGTGTGTTACATTAGAATCACTAGTAGGAGTGAGCAAAACATCACGGTGTGGTGCGCCTTGTATGGGTGTGTGTTACATTAGATTCACTAGTAGGAGTGAGCAAAACATCACGGGTTGGTGCGCCTTGTATGGGTGTGTGTTACATTAGATTCACTAGTAGGAGTGAGAAAAACATCACGGGGTGGTGCGCCTTGTATGGGTGTGTGTTATATTAGATTCACTAGTAGGAGTGAGAAAAACATCACGGGGTGGTGCGCCTTGTATGGGTATGTGTTACATTACATTCACTAGTAGGAGTGAGAAAAACATCACGGGGTGGTGCGCCTTGTATGGGTGTGTGTTACATTAGATTCACTAGTGGGAGTGAGAAAAACATCACGGGGTGGTGCGCCTTGTATGGGTGTGTGTTACATTAGATTCACTAGTAGGAGTGAGAAAAACATCACGGGGTGGTGCGCCTTGTATGGGTGTGTGTTACATTAGATTCACTAGTAGGAGTGAGAAAAACATCACGGGGTGGTGCGCATTGTATGGGTGTGTGTTACATTAGATTCACTAGAAGGAGTGAGAAAAACATGACGGGGTGGTGCGCATTGTATGGGTGTGTGTTCCATTAGATTCACTAGTAGGAGTGAGAAAAACCTCACGGGGTGGTGCGCATTGTATGGGTGTGTGTTACATTAGATTCACTAGTAGGAGTGAGAAAAACCTCACGGGGTGGTGCGCATTGTATGGGTGTGTGTTACATTAGATTCACTAGTAGGAGTGAGAAAAACCTCACGGGGTGGTGCGCATTGTATGGGTGTGTGTTACATTACATTCACTAGTAGGAGTGAGAAAAACATCACGGGGTGGTGCGCATTGTATGGGTGTGTGTTACATTACATTCACTAGTAGGAGTGAGAAAAACCTCACGGCGTGGTGCGCCTTGTATGGGTGTGTGTTACATTACATTCACTAGTAGGAATGAGAAAAACCTCACGGGGTGGTGCGCCTTGTATGGGTGTGTGTTACATTACATTCACTAGTAGGAGTGAGAAAAACCTCACGGGGTGGTGCGCATTGTATGGGTGTGTGTTACATTACATTCACTAGTAGGAGTGAGAAAAACCTCACGGCGTGGTGCGCATTGTATGGGTGTGTGTTACATTAGATTCACTAGCAGCAGTGAGAAAATCATCACGGGGTGGCGCGCATTGTATGGGTGTGTGTTACATTAGATTCACTAGTAGCAGTGAGAAAAACATCACGGGGTGGTGCGCAATGTATGGGTGTGTGTTACATTAGATTCACTAGTAGCAGTGAGAAAAACATCACGGGGTGGTGCGCATTGTATGGGTGTGTGTTACATTGGATTCACTAGTAGCAGTGAGAAAAACATCACGGGGTGGTGCGCATTGTATGGGTGTGTGTTACATTACATTCACTAGTAGCAGTGAGAAAAACATCACGGAGTGGTGCGCATTGTATGGGTGTGTGTTACATTACATTCACTAGTAGCAGTGAGAAAAACATCACGGTGTGGTGCGCATTGTATGGGTGTGTGTTACATTAGATTCACTAGTAGGAGTGAGAAAAACATCACGGGGTGGTGCGCATTGTATGGGTGTGTGTTACATTACATTCACTAGTAGCAGTGAGAAAAACATCACGGGGTGGTGCGCATTGTATGGGTGTGTGTTACATTACATTCACTAGTAGGAGTGAGAAAAACATCACGGGGTGGTGCGCCTTGTATGGGTGTGTGTTACGTTACATTCACTAGTAGCAGTGAGAAAAACATCACGGGTTGGTGCGCAATGTATGGGTGTGTGTTACATTACATTCACTAGAAGGAGTGAGAAAAACATCACGGGGTGGTGCGCATTGTATGGGTGTGTGTTACATTACTTTCACTAGTAGGAGTGAGAAAATCATCACGGGGTGGTGCGCATTGTATGCGTGTGTGTTACATTACATGCACTAGTAGGAGTGAGAAAAACATCACGGGGTGGTGCGCATTGTATGGGTGTGTGTTACATTACATTCACTAGTAGGAGTGAGAAAAACATCACGGGGTGGTGCGCATTGTATGGGTGTGTTTTACATTACATTCACTAGTAGGAGTGAGAAAAACATGACGGGGTGGTGCGCATTGTATGGGTGTGTGTTACATTAGATTCACTAGTAGGAGTGAGAAAAACATCACGGGGTGGTGCGCATTGTATGGGTGTGTGTTACATTAGATTCACTAGTGGGAGTGAGAAAAACATCACGGGGTGGTGCGCCTTGTATGGGTGTGTGTTACATTAGATTCACTAGTAGGAGTGAGAAAAACATCACGGGGTGGTGCGCCTTGTATGGGTGTGTGTTACATTAGATTCACTAGTAGGAGTGAGAAAAACATCACGGGGTGGTGCGCATTGTATGGGTGTGTGTTACATTAGATTCACTAGAAGGAGTGAGAAAAACATGACGGGGTGGTGCGCATTGTATGGGTGTGTGTTCCATTAGATTCACTAGTAGGAGTGAGAAAAACCTCACGGGGTGGTGCGCATTGTATGGGTGTGTGTTACATTAGATTCACTAGTAGGAGTGAGAAAAACCTCACGGGGTGGTGCGCATTGTATGGGTGTGTGTTACATTAGATTCACTAGTAGGAGTGAGAAAAACCTCACGGGGTGGTGCGCATTGTATGGGTGTGTGTTACATTACATTCACTAGTAGGAGTGAGAAAAACATCACGGGGTGGTGCGCATTGTATGGGTGTGTGTTACATTACATTCACTAGTAGGAGTGAGAAAAACCTCACGGCGTGGTGCGCCTTGTATGGGTGTGTGTTACATTACATTCACTAGTAGGAATGAGAAAAACCTCACGGGGTGGTGCGCCTTGTATGGGTGTGTGTTACATTACATTCACTAGTAGGAGTGAGAAAAACCTCACGGGGTGGTGCGCATTGTATGGGTGTGTGTTACATTACATTCACTAGTAGGAGTGAGAAAAACCTCACGGCGTGGTGCGCATTGTATGGGTGTGTGTTACATTAGATTCACTAGCAGCAGTGAGAAAATCATCACGGGGTGGCGCGCATTGTATGGGTGTGTGTTACATTAGATTCACTAGTAGCAGTGAGAAAAACATCACGGGGTGGTGCGCAATGTATGGGTGTGTGTTACATTAGATTCACTAGTAGCAGTGAGAAAAACATCACGGGGTGGTGCGCATTGTATGGGTGTGTGTTACATTGGATTCACTAGTAGCAGTGAGAAAAACATCACGGGGTGGTGCGCATTGTATGGGTGTGTGTTACATTACATTCACTAGTAGCAGTGAGAAAAACATCACGGAGTGGTGCGCATTGTATGGGTGTGTGTTACATTACATTCACTAGTAGCAGTGAGAAAAACATCACGGTGTGGTGCGCATTGTATGGGTGTGTGTTACATTAGATTCACTAGTAGGAGTGAGAAAAACATCACGGGGTGGTGCGCATTGTATGGGTGTGTGTTACATTACATTCACTAGTAGCAGTGAGAAAAACCTCACGGGGTGATGCGCATTGTATGGGTGTGTGTTACATTAGATTCACTAGTAGGAGTGAGAAAAACCTCACGGGGTGGTGCGCATTGTATGGGTGTGTGTTACATTACATTCACTAGTAGGAGTGAGAAAAACATCACGGGGTGGTGCGCATTGTATGGGTGTGTGTTACATTACATTCACTAGTAGGAGTGAGAAAAACTTCACGGGGTGGTGCGCCTTGTATGGGTGTGTGTTACATTACATTCACTAGTAGGAGTGAGAAAAACCTCACTGGGTGGTGCGCCTTGTATGGGTGTGTGTTACATTACATTCACTAGTAGGAGTGAGAAAAACCTCACGGGGTGGTGCGCATTGTATGGGTGTGTGTTACATTACATTCACTAGTAGGAGTGAGAAAAACCTCACGGCGTGGTGCGCATTGTATGGGTGTGTGTTACATTAGATTCAGTAGCAGCAGTGAGAAAATCATCACGGGGTGGCGCGCATTGTATGGGTGTGTGTTACATTAGATTCACTAGTAGCAGTGAGAAAAACATCACGGGGTGGTGCGCAATGTATGGGTGTGTGTTACATTAGATTCACTAGTAGCAGTGAGAAAAACATCACGGGGTGGTGCGCATTGTATGGGTGTGTGTTACATTACATTCACTAGTAGCAGTGAGAAAAACATCACGGTGTGGTGCGCATTGTATGGGTGTGTGTTACATTAGATTCACTAGTAGGAGTGAGAAAAACATCACGGGGTGGTGCGCATTGTATGGGTGTGTGTTACATTACATTCACTAGTAGCAGTGAGAAAAACATCACGGGGTAGTGCGCATTGTATGGGTGTGTGTTACATTACATTCACTAGTAGGAGTGAGAAAAACATCACGGGGTGGTGCGCCTTGTATGGGTGTGTGTTACGTTACATTCACTAGTAGCAGTGAGAAAAACATCACGGGTTGGTGCGCAATGTATGGGTGTGTGTTACATTACATTCACTAGAAGGAGTGAGAAAAACATCACGGGGTGGTGCGCATTGTATGGGTGTGTGTTACATTACTTTCACTAGTAGGAGTGAGAAAATCATCACGGGGTGGTGCGCATTGTATGGGTGTGTGTTACATTACATGCACTAGTAGGAGTGAGAAAAACATCACGGGGTGGTGCGCATTGTATGGGTGTGTGTTACATTACATTCACTAGTAGAAGTGAGAAAAACATCACGGGGTGGTGCGCATTGTATGGGTGTGTTTTACATTACATTCACTAGTAGGAGTGAGAAAAACATCACGGGGTGGTGCGCATTGTATGGGTGTGTGTTACATTACATTCACTAGTAGGAGTGAGAAAAACATCACGGGGTGGTGCGCATTGTATGGGTGTGTGTTACATTACATTCACTAGTAGGAGTGAGAAAAACATCACGGGGTGGTGCGCATTGTATGGGTGTGTTTTACATTAGATTCACTACTAACAGTGAGAAAAACATCACGGGGTGGTGCGCATTGTATGGGTGTGTGTTACATTAGATTCACTAGTAGGAGTGAGAAAAACATCACGGGGTGGTGCGCCTTGTATGGGTGTGTGTTACATTACATTCACTAGTAGGAGTGAGAAAAACATCACGGGGTGGTGCGCATTGTATGGGTGTGTGTTACATTAGATTCACTAGTAGGAGTGAGAAAAACATCACGGGGTGGTGCGCCTTGTATGGGTGTGTGTTACATTACATTCACTAGTAGGAGTGAGAAAAACATCACGGGGTGGTGCGCCTTGTATGGGTGTGTGTTACATTAGATTCACCAGTAGGAGTGAGAAAAACATCACGGGGTGGTGCGCCTTGTATGGGTGTGTGTTACATTAGATTCACTAGTAGGAGTGAGCAAAACATCACGGGGTGGTGCGCCTTGTATGGGTGTGTGTTACATTAGATTCACTAGTAGGAGTGAGCAAAACATCACGGGGTGGTGCGCCTTGTATGGGTGTGTCTTACATTAGATTCACTAGTAGGAGTGAGCAAAACATCACGGGGTGGTGCGCCTTGTATGGGTGTGTGTTACATTAGATTCACTAGTAGGAGTGAGCAAAACATCACGGGGTGGTGCGCCTTGTATGGGTGTGTGTTACATTAGATTCACTAGTAGGAGTGAGAAAAACATCACGGGGTGGTGCGCCTTGTATGGGTGTGTGTTACATTACATTCACTAGTAGGAGTGAGAAAAACATCACGGGGTGGTGCGCCTTGTATGGGTGTGTGTTACATTTCATTCACTAGTAGGAGTGAGAAAAACATCACGGGGTGGTGCGCATTGTATGGGTGTGTGTTACATTACATTCACTAGTAGGAGTGACCAAAACATCACGGGGTGGTGCGCCTTGTATGGGTGTGTGTTACATTAGATTCACTAGTAGGAGTGAGAAAAACATCACGGGGTGGTGCGCCTTGTATGGGTGTGTGTTACATTAGATTCACTAGTAGGAGTGAGAAAAACATCACTGGGTGGTGCGCATTGTATGGGTGTGTGTTACATTAGATTCACTAGTAGGAGTGAGAAAAACATCACGGGGTGGTGCGCCTTTTATGGGTGTGTGTTACATTAGATTCACTAGTAGGAATGAGAAAAACATCACGGGGTGGTGCGCATTGTATGGGTGTGTGTTACATTAGATTCACTAGTAGGAGTGAGAAAAACATCACGGGGTGGTGCGCATTGTATGGGTGTGTGTTACATTAGATTCACTAGTAGGAGTGAGAAAAACATCACGGGGTCGTGCGCATTGTATGGGTGTGTGTTACATTACATTCTCTAGTAGGAGTGAGAAAAACATCACGGGGTGGTGCGCATTGTATGGGTGTGTGTTACATTAGACTCACTAGTAGGAGTGAGAAAAACATCACGGGGTGGTGCGCATTGTATGGGTGTGTGTATGGGTGTGTGTTACATTAGATTCACTAGTAGCAGTGAGAAAAACATCACGGGGTGGTGCGCATTGTATGGGTGTGTGTTACATTAGATTCACTAGTAGCAGTGAGAAAAACATCACGGGGTGGTGCGCATTGTATGGGTGTGTGTTTCATTACATTCACTAGTAGCAGTGTGAAAAACATCACGGGGTGGTGCGCATTGTATGGGTGTGTGTTACATTACATTCACTAGTAGCAGTGAGAAAAACATCACGGTGTGGTGCGCATTGTATGGGTGTGTGTTACATTAGATTCACTAGTAGCAGTGAGAAAAACATCACGGGGTGGTGCGCATTGTATGGGTGTGTGTTACATTACATTCTCTAGTAGGAGTGAGAAAAACATCACGGGGTGGTGCGCATTGTATGGGTGTGTGTTACATTAGACTCACTAGTAGGAGTGAGAAAAACATCACGGGGTGGTGCGCATTGTATGGGTGTGTGTTACATTAGATTCACTAGTAGCAGTGAGAAAAACATCACGGGGTGGTGCGCATTGTATGGGTGTGTGTTACATTAGATTCACTAGTAGCAGTGAAAAAAACATCACGGGGTGGTGCGCATTGTATGGGTGTGTGTTTCATTACATTCACTAGTAGCAGTGAGAAAAACATCACGGGGTGGTGCGCATTGTATGGGTGTGTGTTACATTACATTCACTAGTAGCAGTGAGAAAAACATCACGGTGTGGTGCGCATTGTATGGGTGTGTGTTACATTAGATTCACTAGTAGGAGTGAGAAAAACATCACGGGGTGGTGCGCATTGTATGGGTGTGTGTTACATTACATTCACTAGTAGCAGTGAGAAAAACATCACGGGGTGGTGCGCCTTGTATGGGTGTTGTTATATTAGATTCACTAGTAGCAGTGAGAAAAACATCACGGGGTGGTGCGCCTTGTATGGGTGTGTGTTACATTAGATTCACTAGTAGGAGTGAGAAAAACATCACGGGGTGGTGCGCCTTGTATGGGTGTGTGTTACATTAGATTCACTAGTAGGAGTGAGAAAAACATCACGGGGTGGTGCGCCTTGTATGGGTGTGTGTTACATTAGATTCACTAGTAGGAATGAGCAAAACATCACGGGGTGGTGCGCCTTGTATGGGTGTGTGTTACATTAGATTCACTAGTAGGAGTGAGCAAAACATCACGGGGTGGTGCGCCTTGTATGGGTGTGTCTTACATTAGATTTATTAGTAGGAGTGAGCAAAACATCACGGGGTGGTGCGCCTTTTATGGGTGTGTGTTACATTAGATTCACTAGTAGGAGTGAGCAAAACATCACGGGGTGGTGCGCCTTGTATGGGTGTGTGTTACATTAGATTCACTAGTAGGAGTGAGAAAAACATCACGGGGTGGTGCGCATTGTATGGGTGTGTGTTTCATTACATTCACTAGTAGCAGTGTGAAAAACATCACGGGATGGTGCGCATTGTATGGGTGTGTGTTACATTACATTCTCTAGTAGGAGTGAGAAAAACATCACGGGGTGGTGCGCATTGTATGGGTGTGTGTTACATTAGACTCACTAGTAGGAGTGAGAAAAACATCACGGGGTGGTGCGCATTGTATGGGTGTGTGTTACATTAGACTCACTAGTAGGAGTGAGAAAAACATCACGGGGTGGTGCGCATTGTATGGGTGTGTGTTACATAACATTCACTAGTAGGAGTGAGAAAAACATCACGGGGTGGTGCGCATTGTATCGGTGTGTGTTACATTAGATTCACTAGTAGGAGTGAGAAAAACATCACGGGGTGGTGCGCATTTTATGGGTGTGTGTTACATTAGATTCACTAGTAGGAGTGAGAAAAACATCACGGGGTGGTGCGCATTGTATGGGTGTGGGTTACATTAGATTCACTAGTAGCAGTGAGAAAAACATCACGGGGTGGTGCGCATTGTATGGGTGTGTGTTACATTAGATTCACTAGTAGGAGTGAGAAAAACATCACGGGGTTGTGCGCATTGTATGGGTGTGTGTTACATTACATTCACTACTAACAGTGAGAAAAACATCACGGGGTGGTGCGCATTGTATGGGTGTGTGTTACATTAGATTCACTAGTAGGAGTGAGAAAAACATCACGGGGTGGTGCGCATTGTATGGGTGTGTGTTACATTACTTTCACTAGTAGGAGTGAGAAAATCATCACGGGGTGGTGCGCATTGTATGGGTGTGTGTTACATTACATTCACTAGTAGGAGTGAGAAAAACATCACGGGCTGGTGCGCCTTGTATGGGTGCGTGTTACAATACATTCACTAGTAGGAGTGAGAAAAACATCACGGGGTGGTGCGCCTTGTATGGGTGTGTGTTACATTAGATTCACTATTAGGAGTGAAAAAAACATCACGGGGTGGTGCGCCTTGTATGGGTGTGTGTTACATTAGATTCACTAGTAGGAGTGAGAAAAACATCACGGTGTGGTGCGCCATGTATGGGTGTGTGTTACATTAGATTCACTAGTAGGAGTGAGCAAAACATCACGGGGTGGTGCGCATTGTATGGGTGTGTGTTACATTAGAATCACTAGTAGGAGTGAGCAAAACATCATGGTGTGGTGCGCCTTGTATGGGTGTGTGTTACATTAGATTCACTAGTAGGAGTGAGCAAAACATCACGGGTTGGTGCGCCTTGTATGGGTGTGTGTTACATTAGATTCACTAGTAGGAGTGAGAAAAACATCACGGGGTGGTGCGCCTTGTATGGGTGTGTGTTATATTAGATTCACTAGTAGGAGTGAGAAAAACATCACGGGGTGGTGCGCCTTGTATGGGTATGTGTTACATTACATTCACTAGTAGGAGTGAGAAAAACATCACGGGGTGGTGCGCCTTGTATGGGTGTGTGTTACATTAGATTCACTAGTGGGAGTGAGAAAAACATCACGGGGTGGTGCGCCTTGTATGGGTGTGTGTTACATTAGATTCACTAGTAGGAGTGAGAAAAACATCACGGGGTGGTGCGCCTTGTATGGGTGTGTGTTACATTAGATTCACTAGTAGGAGTGAGAAAAACATCACGGGGTGGTGCGCATTGTATGGGTGTGTGTTACATTAGATTCACTAGAAGGAGTGAGAAAAACATGACGGGGTGGTGCGCATTGTATGGGTGTGTGTTCCATTAGATTCACTAGTAGGAGTGAGAAAAACCTCACGGGGTGGTGCGCATTGTATGGGTGTGTGTTACATTAGATTCACTAGTAGGAGTGAGAAAAACCTCACGGGGTGGTGCGCATTGTATGGGTGTGTGTTACATTAGATTCACTAGTAGGAGTGAGAAAAACCTCACGGGGTGGTGCGCATTGTATGGGTGTGTGTTACATTACATTCACTAGTAGGAGTGAGAAAAACATCACGGGGTGGTGCGCATTGTATGGGTGTGTGTTACATTACATTCACTAGTAGGAGTGAGAAAAACCTCACGGCGTGGTGCGCCTTGTATGGGTGTGTGTTACATTACATTCACTAGTAGGAATGAGAAAAACCTCACGGGGTGGTGCGCCTTGTATGGGTGTGTGTTACATTACATTCACTAGTAGGAGTGAGAAAAACCTCACGGGGTGGTGCGCATTGTATGGGTGTGTGTTACATTACATTCACTAGTAGGAGTGAGAAAAACCTCACGGCGTGGTGCGCATTGTATGGGTGTGTGTTACATTAGATTCACTAGCAGCAGTGAGAAAATCATCACGGGGTGGCGCGCATTGTATGGGTGTGTGTTACATTAGATTCACTAGTAGCAGTGAGAAAAACATCACGGGGTGGTGCGCAATGTATGGGTGTGTGTTACATTAGATTCACTAGTAGCAGTGAGAAAAACATCACGGGGTGGTGCGCATTGTATGGGTGTGTGTTACATTGGATTCACTAGTAGCAGTGAGAAAAACATCACGGGGTGGTGCGCATTGTATGGGTGTGTGTTACATTACATTCACTAGTAGCAGTGAGAAAAACATCACGGAGTGGTGCGCATTGTATGGGTGTGTGTTACATTACATTCACTAGTAGCAGTGAGAAAAACATCACGGTGTGGTGCGCATTGTATGGGTGTGTGTTACATTAGATTCACTAGTAGGAGTGAGAAAAACATCACGGGGTGGTGCGCATTGTATGGGTGTGTGTTACATTACATTCACTAGTAGCAGTGAGAAAAACATCACGGGGTGGTGCGCATTGTATGGGTGTGTGTTACATTACATTCACTAGTAGGAGTGAGAAAAACATCACGGGGTGGTGCGCCTTGTATGGGTGTGTGTTACGTTACATTCACTAGTAGCAGTGAGAAAAACATCACGGGTTGGTGCGCAATGTATGGGTGTGTGTTACATTACATTCACTAGAAGGAGTGAGAAAAACATCACGGGGTGGTGCGCATTGTATGGGTGTGTGTTACATTACTTTCACTAGTAGGAGTGAGAAAATCATCACGGGGTGGTGCGCATTGTATGCGTGTGTGTTACATTACATGCACTAGTAGGAGTGAGAAAAACATCACGGGGTGGTGCGCATTGTATGGGTGTGTGTTACATTACATTCACTAGTAGGAGTGAGAAAAACATCACGGGGTGGTGCGCATTGTATGGGTGTGTTTTACATTACATTCACTAGTAGGAGTGAGAAAAACATGACGGGGTGGTGCGCATTGTATGGGTGTGTGTTACATTAGATTCACTAGTAGGAGTGAGAAAAACATCACGGGGTGGTGCGCATTGTATGGGTGTGTGTTACATTAGATTCACTAGTGGGAGTGAGAAAAACATCACGGGGTGGTGCGCCTTGTATGGGTGTGTGTTACATTAGATTCACTAGTAGGAGTGAGAAAAACATCACGGGGTGGTGCGCCTTGTATGGGTGTGTGTTACATTAGATTCACTAGTAGGAGTGAGAAAAACATCACGGGGTGGTGCGCATTGTATGGGTGTGTGTTACATTAGATTCACTAGAAGGAGTGAGAAAAACATGACGGGGTGGTGCGCATTGTATGGGTGTGTGTTCCATTAGATTCACTAGTAGGAGTGAGAAAAACCTCACGGGGTGGTGCGCATTGTATGGGTGTGTGTTACATTAGATTCACTAGTAGGAGTGAGAAAAACCTCACGGGGTGGTGCGCATTGTATGGGTGTGTGTTACATTAGATTCACTAGTAGGAGTGAGAAAAACCTCACGGGGTGGTGCGCATTGTATGGGTGTGTGTTACATTACATTCACTAGTAGGAGTGAGAAAAACATCACGGGGTGGTGCGCATTGTATGGGTGTGTGTTACATTACATTCACTAGTAGGAGTGAGAAAAACCTCACGGCGTGGTGCGCCTTGTATGGGTGTGTGTTACATTACATTCACTAGTAGGAATGAGAAAAACCTCACGGGGTGGTGCGCCTTGTATGGGTGTGTGTTACATTACATTCACTAGTAGGAGTGAGAAAAACCTCACGGGGTGGTGCGCATTGTATGGGTGTGTGTTACATTACATTCACTAGTAGGAGTGAGAAAAACCTCACGGCGTGGTGCGCATTGTATGGGTGTGTGTTACATTAGATTCACTAGCAGCAGTGAGAAAATCATCACGGGGTGGCGCGCATTGTATGGGTGTGTGTTACATTAGATTCACTAGTAGCAGTGAGAAAAACATCACGGGGTGGTGCGCAATGTATGGGTGTGTGTTACATTAGATTCACTAGTAGCAGTGAGAAAAACATCACGGGGTGGTGCGCATTGTATGGGTGTGTGTTACATTGGATTCACTAGTAGCAGTGAGAAAAACATCACGGGGTGGTGCGCATTGTATGGGTGTGTGTTACATTACATTCACTAGTAGCAGTGAGAAAAACATCACGGAGTGGTGCGCATTGTATGGGTGTGTGTTACATTACATTCACTAGTAGCAGTGAGAAAAACATCACGGTGTGGTGCGCATTGTATGGGTGTGTGTTACATTAGATTCACTAGTAGGAGTGAGAAAAACATCACGGGGTGGTGCGCATTGTATGGGTGTGTGTTACATTACATTCACTAGTAGCAGTGAGAAAAACCTCACGGGGTGATGCGCATTGTATGGGTGTGTGTTACATTAGATTCACTAGTAGGAGTGAGAAAAACCTCACGGGGTGGTGCGCATTGTATGGGTGTGTGTTACATTACATTCACTAGTAGGAGTGAGAAAAACATCACGGGGTGGTGCGCATTGTATGGGTGTGTGTTACATTACATTCACTAGTAGGAGTGAGAAAAACTTCACGGGGTGGTGCGCCTTGTATGGGTGTGTGTTACATTACATTCACTAGTAGGAGTGAGAAAAACCTCACTGGGTGGTGCGCCTTGTATGGGTGTGTGTTACATTACATTCACTAGTAGGAGTGAGAAAAACCTCACGGGGTGGTGCGCATTGTATGGGTGTGTGTTACATTACATTCACTAGTAGGAGTGAGAAAAACCTCACGGCGTGGTGCGCATTGTATGGGTGTGTGTTACATTAGATTCAGTAGCAGCAGTGAGAAAATCATCACGGGGTGGCGCGCATTGTATGGGTGTGTGTTACATTAGATTCACTAGTAGCAGTGAGAAAAACATCACGGGGTGGTGCGCAATGTATGGGTGTGTGTTACATTAGATTCACTAGTAGCAGTGAGAAAAACATCACGGGGTGGTGCGCATTGTATGGGTGTGTGTTACATTACATTCACTAGTAGCAGTGAGAAAAACATCACGGTGTGGTGCGCATTGTATGGGTGTGTGTTACATTAGATTCACTAGTAGGAGTGAGAAAAACATCACGGGGTGGTGCGCATTGTATGGGTGTGTGTTACATTACATTCACTAGTAGCAGTGAGAAAAACATCACGGGGTAGTGCGCATTGTATGGGTGTGTGTTACATTACATTCACTAGTAGGAGTGAGAAAAACATCACGGGGTGGTGCGCCTTGTATGGGTGTGTGTTACGTTACATTCACTAGTAGCAGTGAGAAAAACATCACGGGTTGGTGCGCAATGTATGGGTGTGTGTTACATTACATTCACTAGAAGGAGTGAGAAAAACATCACGGGGTGGTGCGCATTGTATGGGTGTGTGTTACATTACTTTCACTAGTAGGAGTGAGAAAATCATCACGGGGTGGTGCGCATTGTATGGGTGTGTGTTACATTACATGCACTAGTAGGAGTGAGAAAAACATCACGGGGTGGTGCGCATTGTATGGGTGTGTGTTACATTACATTCACTAGTAGAAGTGAGAAAAACATCACGGGGTGGTGCGCATTGTATGGGTGTGTTTTACATTACATTCACTAGTAGGAGTGAGAAAAACATCACGGGGTGGTGCGCATTGTATGGGTGTGTGTTACATTACATTCACTAGTAGGAGTGAGAAAAACATCACGGGGTGGTGCGCATTGTATGGGTGTGTGTTACATTACATTCACTAGTAGGAGTGAGAAAAACATCACGGGGTGGTGCGCATTGTATGGGTGTGTTTTACATTAGATTCACTACTAACAGTGAGAAAAACATCACGGGGTGGTGCGCATTGTATGGGTGTGTGTTACATTAGATTCACTAGTAGGAGTGAGAAAAACATCACGGGGTGGTGCGCCTTGTATGGGTGTGTGTTACATTACATTCACTAGTAGGAGTGAGAAAAACATCACGGGGTGGTGCGCATTGTATGGGTGTGTGTTACATTAGATTCACTAGTAGGAGTGAGAAAAACATCACGGGGTGGTGCGCCTTGTATGGGTGTGTGTTACATTACATTCACTAGTAGGAGTGAGAAAAACATCACGGGGTGGTGCGCCTTGTATGGGTGTGTGTTACATTAGATTCACCAGTAGGAGTGAGAAAAACATCACGGGGTGGTGCGCCTTGTATGGGTGTGTGTTACATTAGATTCACTAGTAGGAGTGAGCAAAACATCACGGGGTGGTGCGCCTTGTATGGGTGTGTGTTACATTAGATTCACTAGTAGGAGTGAGCAAAACATCACGGGGTGGTGCGCCTTGTATGGGTGTGTCTTACATTAGATTCACTAGTAGGAGTGAGCAAAACATCACGGGGTGGTGCGCCTTGTATGGGTGTGTGTTACATTAGATTCACTAGTAGGAGTGAGCAAAACATCACGGGGTGGTGCGCCTTGTATGGGTGTGTGTTACATTAGATTCACTAGTAGGAGTGAGAAAAACATCACGGGGTGGTGCGCCTTGTATGGGTGTGTGTTACATTACATTCACTAGTAGGAGTGAGAAAAACATCACGGGGTGGTGCGCCTTGTATGGGTGTGTGTTACATTTCATTCACTAGTAGGAGTGAGAAAAACATCACGGGGTGGTGCGCATTGTATGGGTGTGTGTTACATTACATTCACTAGTAGGAGTGACCAAAACATCACGGGGTGGTGCGCCTTGTATGGGTGTGTGTTACATTAGATTCACTAGTAGGAGTGAGCAAAACATCACGGGGTGGTGCGCCTTGTATGGGTGTGTCTTACATTAGATTCATTAGTAGGAGTGAGAAAAACATCACGGGGTGGTGCGCCTTTTATGGGTGTGTGTTACATTAGATTCACTAGTAGGAGTGAGAAAAACATCACGGGGTGGTGCGCCTTGTATGGGTGTGTGTTACATTAGATTCACTAGTAGGAGTGAGAAAAACATCACGGGGTGGTGCGCCTTGTATGGGTGTGTGTTACATTACATTCACTAGTAGGAGTGAGAAAAACATCTCGGGGTGGTGCGCATTGTATGGGTGTGTGTTACATTAGATTCACTAGTAGGAGTGAGAAAAACATCACGGGGTGGTGCGCATTGTATGGGTGTGTGTTACATTACATTCACTAGTAGGAGTGAGCAAAACATCACGGGGTGGTGCGCCTTGTATGGGTGTGTGTTACATTAGATTCACTAGTAGGAGTGAGAAAAACATCACGGGGTGGTGCGCCTTGTATGGGTGTGTGTTACATTAGATTCACTAGTAGGAGTGAGAAAAACATCACGGGGTGGTGCGCATTGTATGGGTGTGTGTTACATTAGATTCACTAGTAGCAGTGAGAAAAACATCACGGGGTGGTGCGCATTGTATGGGTGTGTGTTTCATTACATTCACTAGTAGCAGTGTGAAAAACATCACGGGGTGGTGCGCATTGTATGGGTGTGTGTTACATTAGATTCACTAGTAGCAGTGAGAAAAACATCACGGGGTGGTGCGCATTGTATGGGTGTGTGTTACATTAGATTCACTAGTAGGAGTGAGAAAAACATCACGGGGTAGTGCGCATTGTATGGGTGTGTGTTACATTAGATTCACTAGTAGCAGTGAGAAAAACATCACGGGGTGGTGCGCATTGTATGGGTGTGTGTTACATTAGATTCACTAGTAGCAGTGAGAAAAACATCACGGGGTGGTGCGCATTGTATGGGTGTTTGTTTCATTACATTCACTAGTAGCAGTGAGAAAAACATCACGGGGTGGTGCGCATTGTATGGGTGTGTGTTACATTACATTCACTAGTAGCAGTGAGAAAAACATCACGGTGTGGTGCGCATTGTATGGGTGTGTGTTACATTAGATTCACTAGTAGGAGTGAGAAAAACATCACGGGGTGGTGCGCATTGTATGGGTGTGTGTTACATTACATTCACTAGTAGCAGTGAGAAAAACATCACGGGGTGGTGCGCATTGTATGGGTGTGTGTTACATTACATTCACTAGTAGGAGTGAGAAAAACATCACGGGGTGGTGCGCATTGTATGGGTGTGTGTTACGTTACATTCACTAGTAGCAGTGAGAAAAACATCACGGGTTGGTGCGCATTGTATGGGTGTGTGTTACATTACATTCACTAGAAGGAGTGAGAAAAACATCACGGGGTGGTGCGCATTGTATGGGTGTGTGTTACATTACATTCACTAGAAGGAGTGAGAAAAACATCACGGGGTGGTGCGCATTGTATGGGTGTGTGTTACATTACATTCACTAGTAGGAGTGAGAAAAACATCACGGGGTGGTGCGCATTGTATGGGTGTGTGTTACATTACGTTCACTAGTAGGAGTGAGAAAAACATCACGGGGTGGTGCGCATTGTATGGGTGTGTGTTACATTACATTCACTAGTAGGAGTGAGAAAAACATCACGGGGTGGTGCGCATTGTATGGGTGTGTGTTACATTAGATTCACTAGTAGGAGTGAGAAAAACATCACGGGGTGGTGCGCATTGTATGGGTGTGTGTTGCATTAGATTCACTAGTAGCAGTGAGAAAAACATCACGGGGTGGTGCGCATTGTATGGGTGTGTGTTACATTAGATTCACTAGTAGCAGTGAGATAAACATCACGGGGTTGTGCGCATTGTATGGGTGTGTGTTACATTAGATTCACTAGTAGCAGTGAGAAAAACATCATGGGGTGGTGCGCATTGTATGGGTGTGTGTTACATTAGATTCACTAGTAGGAGTGAGAAAAACATCACGGGGTGGTGCGCATTTTATGGGTGTGTGTTACATTAGATTCACTAGTAGGAGTGAGAAAAACATCACGGGGTGGTGCGCATTGTATGGGTGTGGGTTACATTAGATTCACTAGTAGGAGTGAGAAAAACATCACGGGGTGGTGCGCCTTGTATGGGTGTGTGTTACATTAGATGCACTAGTAGGAGTGAGAAAAACATCACGGGGTGGTGCGCCTTGTATGGGTGTGTGTTACATTACATTCACTAGTAGGAGTGAGAAAAACATCACGGGGTGGTGCGCCTTGTATGGGTGTGTGTTACATTACATTCACTAGTAGGAATGAGAAAAACATCACGGGGTGGTGCGCATTGTATGGGTGTGTGTTACATTACATTCACTAGTAGGAGTGAGCAAAACATCACGGGGTGGTGCGCCTTGTATGGGTGTGTGTTACATTAGATTCACTAGTAGGGGTGAGAAAAACATCACGGGGTGGTGCGCCTTGTATGGGTGTGTGTTACATTAGATTCACTAGTAGGAGTGAGAAAAACATCACGGGGTGGTGCGCATTGTATGGGTGTGTGTTACATTAGATTCACTAGTAGGAGTGAGAAAAACATCACGGGGTGGTGCGCCTTGTATGGGTGTGTGTTACATTACATTCACTAGTAGCAGTGAGAAAAACATCACGGGGTTGTGCGCATTGTATGGGTGTGCGTTACATTAGATTCACTAGTAGCAGTGAGAAAAACATCATGGGGTGGTGCGCATTGTATGGGTGTGTGTTACATTAGATTCACTAGTAGGAGTGAGAAAAACATCACGGGGTGGTGCGCATTTTATGGGTGTGTGTTACATTAGATTCACTAGTAGGAGTGAGAAAAACATCACGGGGTGGTGCGCATTGTATGGGTGTGGGTTACATTAGATTCACTAGTAGCAGTGAGAAAAACATCACGGGGTGGTGCGCATTGTATGGGTGTGTGTTACATTAGATTCACTAGTAGGAGTGAGAAAAACATCACGGGGTTGTGCGCATTGTATGGGTGTGTGTTACATTACATTCACTACTAACAGTGAGAAAAACATCACGGGGTGGTGCGCATTGTATGGGTGTGTGTTACATTAGATTCACTAGTAGGAGTGAGAAAAACATCACGGGGTGGTGCGCATTGTATGGGTGTGTGTTACATTACATTCACTAGTAGGAGTGAGAAAAACATCACGGGGTGGTGCGCATTGTATGGGTGTGTGTTCCATTAGATTCACTAGTAGGAGTGAGAAAAACATCACGGGGTGGTGCGCCTTGTATGGGTGTGTGTTACATTACATTCACTAGTAGAATTGAGAAAAACATCACGGGGTGGTGCGCCTTGTATGGGTGTGTGTTACATTAGATTCACTAGTAGGAGTGAGAAAAACATCACGGGTTGGTGCGCCTTGTATGGGTGTGTGTTACATTAGATTCACTAGTAGGAGTGAGCAAAACATCACGGGGTGGTGCGCCTTGTATGGGTGTGTGTTACATTAGATTCACTAGTAGGAGTGAGCAAAAGATCACGGGGTGGTGCGCCTTGTATGGGTGTGTGTTACATTAGATTCACTAGTAGGAGTGAGAAAAACATCACGGGGTGTTGCGCCTTGTATGGGTGTGTGTTACATTACATTCACTAGTAGGAGTGAGAAAAACATCACGGGGTGGTGCGCCTTGTATGGGTGTGTGTTACATTACATTCACTAATAGGAGTGAGAAAAACATCACGGGGTGGTGCGGATTGTATGGGTGTGTGTTACATTACATTCACTAGTAGGAGTGAGAAAAACATCACGGGGTGGTGCGGCTTGTATGGGTGTGTGTTACATTAGATTCACTAGTAGGAGTGAGAAAAACATCACGGGGTGGTGCGCCTTGTATGGGTGTGTGTTACATTAGATTCACTAGTAGGAGTGAGAAAAACATCACTGGGTGGTGCGCATTGTATGGGTGTGTGTTACATTAGATTCACTAGTAGGAGTGAGAAAAACATCACGTGGTGGTGCGCCATTTATGGGTGTGTGTTACATTAGATTCACTAGTAGGAGTGAGAAAAACATCACGGGGTGGTGCGCATTGTATGGGTGTGTGTTACATTAGATTCACTAGTAGGAGTGAGAAAAACATCACGGGGTGGTGCGCCTTGTATGGGTGTGTGTTACATTACATTCACTAGTAGGAGTGAGCAAAACATCACGGGGTGGTGCGCCTTGTATGGGTGTGTCTTACATTAGATTCACTAGTAGGAGTGAGCAAAACATCACGGGGTGGTGCGCCTTGTATGGGTGTGTGTTACATTAGATTCACTAGTAGGAGTGAGCAAAACATCACGGGGTGGTGCGCCTTGTATGGGTGTGTGTTACATTAGATTCACTAGTAGGAGTGAGCAAAACATCACGGGGTGGTGCGCCTTGTATGGGTGTGTGTTACATTAGATTCACTAGTAGGAGTGAGAAAAACATCACGGGGTGTTGCGCCTTGTATGGGTGTGTGTTACATTACATTCACTAGTAGGAGTGAGAAAAACATCACGGGGTGGTGCGACTTGTATGGGTGTGTGTTACATTACATTCACTAGTAGGAGTGAGAAAAACATCACGGGGTGGTGCGCATTGTATGGGTGTGTGTTACATTACATTCACTAGTAGGAGTGAGAAAAACATCACGGGGTGGTGCGCCTTGTATGGGTGTGTGTTACATTAGATTCACTAGTAGGTGTGAGAAAAACATCACGGGGTGGTGCGCCTTGTATGGGTGTGTGTTACATTAGATTCACTAGTAGGAGTGAGAAAAACATCACTGGGTGGTGCGCATTGTATGGGTGTGTGTTACATTAGATTCACTAGTAGGAGTGAGAAAAACATCACGGGGTGGTGCGCCTTTTATGGGTGTGTGTTACATTAGATTCACTAGTAGGAGTGAGAAAAACATCACGGGGTGGTGCGCATTGTATGGGTGTGTGTTACATTAGATTCACTAGTAGGAGTGAGAAAAACATCACGGGGTGGTGCGCCTTTTATGGATGTGTGTTACATTAGATTCACTAGTAGGAGTGAGAAAAACATCACGGGGTGGTGCGCCTTGTATGGGTGTGTGTTACATTACATTCACTAGTAGGAATGAGAAAAACATCACGGGGTGGTGCGCATTGTATGGGTGTGTGTTACATTACATTCACTAGTAGGAGTGAGCAAAACATCACGGGGTGGTGCGCCTTGTATGGGTGTGTGTTACATTAGATTCACTAGTAGGGGTGAGAAAAACATCACGGGGTGGTGCGCCTTGTATGGGTGTGTGTTACATTAGATTCACTAGTAGGAGTGAGAAAAACATCACGGGGTGGTGCGCATTGTATGGGTGTGTGTTACATTAGATTCACTAGTAGCAGTGAGAAAAACATCACGGGGTGGTGCGCCTTGTATGGGTGTGTGTTACATTACATTCACTAGTAGCAGTGAGAAAAACATCACGGGGTTGTGCGCATTGTATGGGTGTGCGTTACATTAGATTCACTAGTAGCAGTGAGAAAAACATCATGGGGTGGTGCGCATTGTATGGGTGTTTGTTACATTAGATTCACTAGTAGGAGTGAGAAAAACATCACGGGGTGGTGCGCATTTTATGGGTGTGTGTTACATTAGATTCACTAGTAGGAGTGAGAAAAACATCACGGGGTGGTGCGCATTGTATGGGTGTGGGTTACATTAGATTCACTAGTAGGAGTGAGAAAAACATCACGGGGTGGTGCGCATTGTATGGGTGTGTGTTACATTAGATTCACTAGTAGGAGTGAGAAAAACATCACGGGGTTGTGCGCATTGTATGGGTGTGTGTTACATTACATTCACTACTAACAGTGAGAAAAACATCACGGGGTGGTGCGCATTGTATGGGTGTGTGTTACATTAGATTCACTAGTAGGAGTGAGAAAAACATCACGGGGTGTTGCGCCTTGTATGGGTGTGTGTTACATTACATTCACTAGTAGGAGTGAGAAAAACATCACGGGGTGGTGCGCCTTGTATGGGTGTGTGTTACATTAGATTCACTAGTAGGAGTGAGCAAAACATCACGGGGTGGTGCGCCTTGTATGGGTGTGTGTTACATTAGATTCACTAGTAGGAGTGAGCAAAACATCACGGGGTGGTGCGCCTTGTATGGGTGTGTGTTACATTAGATTCACTAGTAGGAGTGAGAAAAACATCACGGGGTGTTGCGCCTTGTATGGGTGTGTGTTACATTACATTCACTAGTAGGAGTGAGAAAAACATCACGGGGTGGTGCGCCTTGTATGGGTGTGTGTTACATTACATTCACTAGTAGGAGTGAGAAAAACATCACGGGGTGGTGCGCATTGTATGGGTGTGTGTTACATTACATTCACTAGTAGGAGTGAGAAAAACATCACGGGGTGGTGCGGCTTGTATGGGTGTGTGTTACATTAGATTCACTAGTAGGAGTGAGAAAAACATCACGGGGTGGTGCGCCTTGTATGGGTGTGTGTTACATTAGATTCACTAGTAGGAGTGAGAAAAACATCACTGGGTGGTGCGCATTGTATGGGTGTGTGTTACATTAGATTCACTAGTAGGAGTGAGAAAAACATCACGTGGTCGTGCGCCATTTATGGGTGTGTGTTACATTAGATTCACTAGTAGGAGTGAGAAAAACATCACGGGGTGGTGCGCATTGTATGGGTGTGTGTTACATTAGATTCACTAGTAGGAGTGAGAAAAACATCACGGGGTGGTGCGCCTTGTATGGGTGTGTGTAACATTACATTCACTAGTAGGAGTGAGCAAAACATCACGGGGTGGTGCGCCTTGTATGGGTGTGTCTTACATTAGATTCACTAGTAGGAGTGAGCAAAACATCACGGGGTGGTGCGCCTTGTATGGGTGTGTGTTACATTAGATTCACTAGTAGGAGTGAGCAAAACATCACGGGGTGGTGCGCCTTGTATGGGTGTGTGTTACATTAGATTCACTAGTAGAGTGAGCAAAACATCACGGGGTGGTGCGCCTTGTATGGGTGTGTGTTACATTAGATTCACTAGTAGGAGTGAGAAAAACATCACGGGGTGTTGCGCCTTGTATGGGTGTGTGTTACATTACATTCACTAGTAGGAGTGAGAAAAACATCACGGGGTGGTGCGCCTTGTATGGGTGTGTGTTACATTACATTCACTAGTAGGAGTGAGAAAAACATCACGGGGTGGTGCGCATTGTATGGGTGTGTGTTACATTACATTCACTAGTAGGAGTGAGAAAAACATCACGGGGTGGTGCGCCTTGTATGGGTGTGTGTTACATTAGATTCACTAGTAGGAGTGAGAAAAACATCACGGGGTGGTGCGCCTTGTATGGGTGTGTGTTACATTAGATTCACTAGTAGGAGTGAGAAAAACATCACTGGGTGGTGCGCATTGTATGGGTGTGTGTTACATTAGATTCACTAGTAGGAGTGAGAAAAACATCACGGGGTGGTGCGCCTTTTATGGGTGTGTGTTACATTAGATTCACTAGTAGGAGTGAGAAAAACATCACGGGGTGGTGCGCATTGTATGGGTGTGTGTTACATTAGATTCACTAGTAGGAGTGAGAAAAACATCACGGGGTGGTGCGCATTGTATGGGTGTGTGTTACATTAGATTCACTAGTAGGAGTGAGAAAAACATCACGGGGTGGTGCGCATTGTATGGGTGTGTGTTACATTACATTCTCTAGTAGGAGTGAGAAAAACATCACGGGGTGGTGCGCATTGTATGGGTGTGTGTTACATTAGACTCACTAGTAGGAGTGAGAAAAACATCACGGGGTGGTGCGCATTGTATGGGTGTGTGTTACATTAGACTCACTAGTAGGAGTGAGAAAAACATCACGGGGTGGTGCGCATTGTATGGGTGTGTGTTACATAACATTCACTAGTAGGAGTGAGAAAAACATCACGGGGTGGTGCGCATTGTATGGGTGTGTGTTACATTAGATTCACTAGTAGGAGTGAGAAAAACATCACGGGGTGGTGCGCATTTTATGGGTGTGTGTTACATTAGATTCACTAGTAGGAGTGAGAAAAACATCACGGGGTGGTGCGCATTGTATGGGTGTGGGTTACATTAGATTCACTAGTAGCAGTGAGAAAAACATCACGGGGTGGTGCGCATTGTATGGGTGTGTGTTACATTAGATTCACTAGTAGGAGTGAGAAAAACATCACGGGGTTGTGCGCATTGTATGGGTGTGTGTTACATTACATTCACTACTAACAGTGAGAAAAACATCACGGGGTGGTGCGCATTGTATGGGTGTGTGTTACATTACATTCACTAGTAGGAGTGAGAAAAACATCACGGGCTGGTGCGCCTTGTATGGGTGCGTGTTACAATACATTCGCTAGTAGGAGTGAGAAAAACATCACGGGGTGGTGCGCCTTGTATGGGTGCGTGTTACAATACATTCACTAGTAGGAGTGAGAAAAACATCACGGGGTGGTGCGCCTTGTATGGGTGTGTGTTACATTAGATTCAGTATTAGGAGTGAAAAAAACATCACGGGGTGGTGCGCCTTGTATGGGTTTGTGTTACATTAGATTCACTAGTAGGAGTGAGAAAAACATCACGGTGTGGTGCGCCATGTATGGGTGTGTGTTACATTAGATTCACTAGTAGGAGTGAGCAAAACATCACGGGGTGGTGCGCATTGTATGGGTGTGTGTTACATTAGAATCACTAGTAGGAGTGAGCAAAACATCACGGTGTGGTGCGCCTTGTATGGGTGTGTGTTACATTAGATTCACTAGTAGGAGTGAGCAAAACATCACGGGTTGGTGCGCCTTGTATGGGTGTGTGTTACATTAGATTCACTAGTAGGAGTGAGAAAAACATCACGGGGTGGTGCGCCTTGTATGGGTGTGTGTTACATTAGATTCACTAGTAGGAGTGAGAAAAACATCACGGGGTTTTGCGCCTTGTATGGGTGTGTGTTACATTAGATTCACTAGTAGGAGTGAGAAAAACATCACGGGGTGGTGCGCCTTGTATGGGTGTGTGTTACATTAGATTCACTAGTGGGAGTGAGAAAAACATCACGGGGTGGTGCGCCTTGTATGGGTGTGTGTTACATTAGATTCACTAGTAGGAGTGAGAAAAACATCACGGGGTGGTGCGCCTTGTATGGGTGTGTGTTACATTAGATTCACTAGTAGGAGTGAGAAAAACATCACGGGATGGTGCGCATTGTATGGGTGTGTGTTACATTAGATTCACTAGTAGGAGTGAGAAAAACATCACGGGGTGGTGCGCCTTGTATGGGTGTGTGTTACATTAGATTCACTAGTAGGAGTGAGAAAAACATCACGGGGTGGTGCGCATTGTATGGGTGTGTGTTACATTAGATTCACTAGTAGGAGTGAGAAAAACATGACGGGGTGGTGCGCATTGTATGGGTGTGTGTTACATTAGATTCACTAGTAGGAGTGAGAAAAACCTCACGGGGTGATGCGCATTGTATGGGTGTGTGTTACATTAGATTCACTAGTAGGAGTGAGAAAAACCTCACGGGGTGGTGCGCATTGTATGGGTGTGTGTTACATTAGATTCACTAGTAGGAGTGAGAAAAACCTCACGGGGTGGTGCGCATTGTATGGGTGTGTGTTACATTACATTCACCAGTAGGAGTGAGAAAAACATCACGGGGTGGTGCGCATTGTATGGGTGTGTGTTACATTACATTCACTAGTAGGAGTGAGAAAAACCTCCCGGCGTGGTGCGCCTTGTATGGGTGTGTGTTACATTACATTCACTAGTAGGAGTGAGAAAAACCTCACGGGGTGGTGCGCCTTGTATCGGTGTGTGTTACATTACATTCACTAGTAGGAGTGAGAAAAACCTCACGGGGTGGTGCGCATTGTATGGGTGTGTGTTACATTACATTCACTAGTAGGAGTGAGAAAAACCTCACGGCGTGGTGCGCATTGTATGGGTGTGTGTTACATTAGATTCACTAGCAGCAGTGAGAAAATCATCACGGGGTGGCGCGCATTGTATGGGTGTGTGTTACATTAGATTCACTAGTAGCAGTGAGAAAAACATCACGGGGTGGTGCGCAATGTATGGGTGTGTGTTACATTAGATTCACTAGTAGCAGTGAGAAAAACATCACGGGATGGTGCGCATTGTATGGGTGTGTGTTACATTAGATTCACTAGTAGCAGTGAGAAAAACATCACGGGGTGGTGCGCATTGTATGGGTGTGTGTTACATTACATTCACTAGTAGCAGTGAGAAAAACATCACGGAGTGGTGCGCATTGTATGGGTGTGTGTTACATTACATTCACTAGTAGCAGTGAGAAAAACATCACGGTGTGGTGCACATTGTATGGGTGTGTGTTACATTAGATTCACTAGTAGGAGTGAGAAAAACATCACGGGGTGGTGCGCATTGTGTGGGTGTGTGTTACATTACATTCACTAGTAGCAGTGAGAAAAACATCACGGGGTGGTGCGCATTGTATGGGTGTGTGTTACATTACATTCACTAGTAGGAGTGAGAAAAACATCACGGGGTGGTGCGCCTTGTATGGGTGTGTGTTACGTTACATTCACTAGTAGCAGTGAGAAAAACATCACGGGTTGGTGCGCAATGTATGGGTGTGTGTTACATTACATTCACTAGAAGGAGTGAGAAAAACATCACGGGGTGGTGCGCATTGTATGGGTGTGTGTTACATTACTTTCACTAGTAGGAGTGAGAAAATCATCACGGGGTGGTGCGCATTGTATGGGTGTGTGTTACATTACATGCACTAGTAGGAGTGAGAAAAACATCACGGGGTGGTGCGCATTGTATGGGTGTGTGTTACATTACATTCACTAGTAGGAGTGAGAAAAACATCACGGGGTGGTGCGCATTGTATGGGTGTGTTTTACATTACATTCACTAGTAGGAGTGAGAAAAACATCACGGGGTGGTGCGCATTGTATGGGTGTGTGTTACATTACATTCACTAGTAGGAGTGAGAAAAACATCACGGGGTGGTGCGCATTGTATGGGTGTGTGTTACATTACATTCACTAGTAGGAGTGAGAAAAACATCACGGGGTGGTGCGCATTGTATGGGTGTGTGTTACATTAGATTCACTACTAACAGTGAGAAAAACATCACGGGGTTGTGCGCATTGTATGGGTGTGTGTTACATTAGATTCACTAGAAGGAGTGAGAAAAACATCACGGGGTGGTGCGCATTGTATGGGTGTGTGTTACCTTACATTCACTAGTAGGAGTGAGAAAAACATCACGGGGTGGTGCGCATTGTATGGGTGTGTGTTACATTAGATTCACTAGTAGGAGTGAGAAAAACATCACGGGGTGGTGCGCCTTGTATGGGTGTGTGTTACATTACATTCACTAGTAGGAGTGAGAAAAACATCACGGGGTGGTGCGCCTTGTATGGGTGTGTGTTACATTAGATTCACTAGTAGGAGTGAGAAAAACATCACGGGGTGGTGCGCCTTGTATGGGTGTGTGTTACATTAGATTCACTAGTAGGAGTGAGCAAAACATCACGGGGTGGTGCGCCTTGTATGGGTGTGTGTTATATTAGATTCACTAGTAGGAGTGAGCAAAACATCACGGGGTGGTGCGCCTTGTATGGGTGTGTCTTACATTAGATTCACTAGTAGGAGTGAGCAAAACATCACGGGGTGGTGCGCCTTGTATGGGTGTGTGTTACATTAGATTCACTAGTAGGAGTGAGCAAAACATCACGGGGTGGTGCGCCTTGTATGGGTGTGTGTTACATTAGATTCACTAGTAGGAGTGAGAAAAACATCACGGGGTGGTGCGCCTTGTATGGGTGTGTGTTACATTACATTCACTAGTAGGAGTGAGAAAAACATCACGGGGTGGTGCGCCTTGTATGGGTGTGTGTTACATTACATTCACTAGTAGGAGTGAGAAAAACATCACGGGGTGGTGCGCATTGTATGGGTGTGTGTTACATTACATTCACTAGTAGGAGTGAGCAAAACATCACGGGGTGGTGCGCCTTGTATGGGTGTGTGTTACATTAGATTCACTAGTAGGAGTGAGAAAAACATCACGGGGTGGTGCGCCTTGTATGGGTGTGTGTTACATTACATTCACTAGTAGCAGTGAGAAAAACATCACGGAGTGGTGCGCATTGTATGGGTGTGTGTTACATTACATTCACTAGTAGGAGTGAGAAAAACATCACGGGGTGGTGCGCATTGTATGGGTGTGTTTTACATTACATTCACTAGTAGGAGTGAGAAAAACATCACGGGGTGGTGCGCATTGTATGGGTGTGTGTTACATTACATTCACTAGTAGGAGTGAGAAAAACATCACGGGGTGGTGCGCATTGTATGGGTGTGTGTTACATTACATTCACTAGTAGGAGTGAGAAAAACATCACGGGGTGGTGCGCATTGTATGGGTGTGTGTTACATTAGATTCACTACTAACAGTGAGAAAAACATCACGGGGTGGTGCGCATTGTATGGGTGTGTGTTACATTAGATTCACTAGAAGGAGTGAGAAAAACATCACGGGGTGGTGCGCATTGTATGGGTGTGTGTTACATTACATTCACTAGTAGGAGTGAGAAAAACATCACGGGGTGGTGCGCATTGTATGGGTGTGTGTTACATTAGATTCACTAGTAGGAGTGAGAAAAACATCACGGGGTGGTGCGCCTTGTATGGGTGTGTGTTACATTACATTCACTAGTAGGAGTGAGAAAAACATCACGGGGTGGTGCGCCTTGTATGGGTGTGTGTTACATTAGATTCACTAGTAGGAGTGAGAAAAACATCACGGGGTGGTGCGCCTTGTATGGGTGTGTGTTACATTAGATTCACTAGTAGGAGTGAGCAAAACATCACGGGGTGGTGCGCCTTGTATGGGTGTGTGTTATATTAGATTCACTAGTAGGAGTGAGCAAAACATCACGGGGTGGTGCGCCTTGTATGGGTGTGTCTTACATTAGATTCACTAGTAGGAGTGAGCAAAACATCACGGGGTGGTGCGCCTTGTATGGGTGTGTGTTACATTAGATTCACTAGTAGGAGTGAGCAAAACATCACGGGGTGGTGCGCCTTGTATGGGTGTGTGTTACATTAGATTCACTAGTAGGAGTGAGAAAAACATCACGGGGTGGTGCGCCTTGTATGGGTGTGTGTTACATTACATTCACTAGTAGGAGTGAGAAAAACATCACGGGGTGGTGCGCCTTGTATGGGTGTGTGTTACATTACATTCACTAGTAGGAGTGAGAAAAACATCACGGGGTGGTGCGCATTGTATGGGTGTGTGTTACATTACATTCACTAGTAGGAGTGAGCAAAACATCACGGGGTGGTGCGCCTTGTATGGGTGTGTGTTACATTAGATTCACTAGTAGGAGTGAGAAAAACATCACGGGGTGGTGCGCCTTGTATGGGTGTGTGTTACATTACATTCACTAGTAGCAGTGAGAAAAACATCACGGAGTGGTGCGCATTGTATGGGTGTGTGTTACATTACATTCACTAGTAGCAGTGAGAAAAACATCACGGTGTGGTGCGCATTGTATGGGTGTGTGTTACATTAGATTCACTAGTAGGAGTGAGAAAAACATCACGGGGTGGTGCGCATTGTATGGGTGTGTGTTACATTACATTCACTAGTAGCAGTGAGAAAAACATCACGGGGTGGTGCGCATTGTATGGGTGTGTGTTACATTACATTCACTAGTAGGAGTGAGAAAAACATCACGGGGTGGTGCGCCTTGTATGGGTGTGTGTTACATTAGATTCACTAGTAGGAGTGAGAAAAACATCACGGGGTGGTGCGCATTTTATGGGTGTGTGTTACATTAGATTCACTAGTAGGAGTGAGAAAAACATCACGGTGTGGTGCGCATTGTATGGGTGTGGGTTACATTAGATTCACTAGTAGCAGTGAGAAAAACATCACGGGGTGGTGCGCCTTGTATGGGTGTGTGTTACATTAGATTCACTAGTAGGAGTGAGAAAAACATCACGGGGTGGTGCGCCTTGTATGGGTGTGTGTTACATTACATTCACTAGTAGGAGTGAGAAAAACATCACGGGGTGGTGCGCCTTGTATGGGTGTGTGTTACATTACATTCACTAGTAGGAGTGAGAAAAACATCACGGGGTGGTGCGCATTGTATGGGTGTGTGTTACATTACATTCACTAGTAGGAGTGAGCAAAACATCACGGGGTGGTGCGCCTTGTATGGGTGTGTGTTACATTAGATTCACTAGTAGGAGTGAGAAAAACATCACGGGGTGGTGCGCCTTGTATGGGTGTGTGTTACATTACATTCACTAGTAGCAGTGAGAAAAACATCACGGAGTGGTGCGCATTGTATGGGTGTGTGTTACATTACATTCACTAGTAGGAGTGAGAAAAACATCACGGGGTGGTGCGCATTGTATGGGTGTGTTTTACATTACATTCACTAGTAGGAGTGAGAAAAACATCACAGGGTGGTGCGCATTGTATGGGTGTGTGTTACATTACATTCACTAGTAGGAGTGAGAAAAACATCACGGGGTGGTGCGCATTGTATGGGTGTGTGTTACATTACATTCACTAGTAGGAGTGAGAAAAACATCACGGGGTGGTGCGCATTGTATGGGTGTGTGTTACATTAGATTCACTACTAACAGTGAGAAAAACATCACGGGGTGGTGCGCATTGTATGGGTGTGTGTTACATTAGATTCACTAGAAGGAGTGAGAAAAACATCACGGGGTGGTGCGCATTGTATGGGTGTGTGTTACATTACATTCACTAGTAGGAGTGAGAAAAACATCACGGGGTGGTGCGCATTGTATGGGTGTGTGTTACATTAGATTCACTAGTAGGAGTGAGAAAAACATCACGGGGTGGTGCGCCTTGTATGGGTGTGTGTTACATTACATTCACTAGTAGGAGTGAGAAAAACATCACGGGGTGGTGCGCCTTGTATGGGTGTGTGTTACATTAGATTCACTAGTAGGAGTGAGAAAAACATCACGGGGTGGTGCGCCTTGTATGGGTGTGTGTTACATTAGATTCACTAGTAGGAGTGAGCAAAACATCACGGGGTGGTGCGCCTTGTATGGGTGTGTGTTATATTAGATTCACTAGTAGGAGTGAGCAAAACATCACGGGGTGGTGCGCCTTGTATGGGTGTGTCTTACATTAGATTCACTAGTAGGAGTGAGCAAAACATCACGGGGTGGTGCGCCTTGTATGGGTGTGTGTTACATTAGATTCACTAGTAGGAGTGAGCAAAACATCACGGGGTGGTGCGCCTTGTATGGGTGTGTGTTACATTAGATTCACTAGTAGGAGTGAGAAAAACATCACGGGGTGGTGCGCCTTGTATGGGTGTGTGTTACATTACATTCACGAGTAGGAGTGAGAAAAACATCACGGGGTGGTGCGCCTTGTATGGGTGTGTGTTACATTACATTCACTAGTAGGAGTGAGAAAAACATCACGGGGTGGTGCGCATTGTATGGGTGTGTGTTACATTACATTCACTAGTAGGAGTGAGCAAAACATCACGGGGTGGTGCGCCTTGTATGGGTGTGTGTTACATTAGATTCACTAGTAGGAGTGAGAAAAACATCACGGGGTGGTGCGCCTTGTATGGGTGTGTGTTACATTACATTCACTAGTAGCAGTGAGAAAAACATCACGGAGTGGTGCGCATTGTATGGGTGTGTGTTACATTACATTCACTAGTAGCAGTGAGAAAAACATCACGGTGTGGTGCGCATTGTATGGGTGTGTGTTACATTAGATTCACTAGTAGGAGTGAGAAAAACATCACGGGGTGGTGCGCATTGTATGGGTGTGTGTTACATTACATTCACTAGTAGCAGTGAGAAAAACATCACGGGGTGGTGCGCATTGTATGGGTGTGTGTTACATTACATTCACTAGTAGGAGTGAGAAAAACATCACGGGGTGGTGCGCCTTGTATGGGTGTGTGTTACATTAGATTCACTAGTAGGAGTGAGAAAAACATCACGGGGTGGTGCGCATTTTATGGGTGTGTGTTACATTAGATTCACTAGTAGGAGTGAGAAAAACATCACGGTGTGGTGCGCATTGTATGGGTGTGGGTTACATTAGATTCACTAGTAGCAGTGAGAAAAACATCACGGGGTGGTGCGCCTTGTATGGGTGTGTGTTACATTAGATGCACTAGTAGGAGTGAGAAAAACATCACGGGGTGGTGCGCCTTGTATGGGTGTGTGTTACATTACATTCACTAGTAGGAGTGAGAAAAACATCACGGGGTGGTGCGCCTTGTATGGGTGTGTGTTACATTACATTCACTAGTAGGAATGAGAAAAACATCACGGGGTGGTGCGCATTGTATGGGTGTGTGTTACATTACATTCACTAGTAGGAGTGAGCAAAACATCACGGGGTGGTGCGCCTTGTATGGGTGTGTGTTACATTAGATTCACTAGTAGGAGTGAGAAAATCATCACGGGGTGGTGCGCATTGTATGGGTGTGTGTTACATTAGATTCACTAGTAGCAGTGAGAAAAACATCACGGGGTGGTGCGCATTGTATGGGTGTGTGTTACATTAGATTCACTAGTAGCAGTGAGAAAAACATCACGGGGTTGTGCGCATTGTATGGGTGTGCGTTACATTAGATTCACTAGTAGCAGTGAGAAAAACATCATGGGGTGGTGCGCATTGTATGGGTGTGTGTTACATTAGATTCACTAGTAGGAGTGAGAAAAACATCACGGGGTGGTGCGCATTTTATGGGTGTGTGTTACATTAGATTCACTAGTAGGAGTGAGAAAAACATCACGGGGTGGTGCGCATTGTATGGGTGTGGGTTACATTAGATTCACTAGTAGGAGTGAGAAAAACATCACGGGGTGGTGCGCATTGTATGGGTGTGTGTTACATTACATTCACTAGTAGCAGTGAGAAAAACATCACGGGGTGGTGCGCATTGTATGGGTGTGTGTTACATTAGATTCACTAATAGGAGTGAGAAAAACATCACGGGGTGGTGCGCCTTGTATGGGTGTGTGTTACATTAGATGCACTAGTAGGAGTGAGAAAAACATCACGGGGTGGTGCGCCTTGTATGGGTGTGTGTTACATTACATTCACTAGTAGGAGTGAGAAAAACATCACGGGGTGGTGCGCCTTGTATGGGTGTGTGTTACATTACATTCACTAGTAGGAATGAGAAAAACATCACGGGGTGGTGCGCATTGTATGGGTGTGTGTTACATTACATTCACTAGTAGGAGTGAGCAAAACATTACGGGGTGGTGCGCCTTGTATGGGTGTGTGTTACATTAGATTCACTAGTAGGAGTGAGCAAAACATCACGGGGTGGTGCGCATTGTATGGGTGTGTTTTACATTAGATTCACTAGTAGCAGTGAGAAAAACATCACGGGGTGGTGCGCATTGTATGGGTGTGTGTTACATTAGATTCACTAGTAGCAGTGAGAAAAACATCACGGGGTTGTGCGCATTGTATGGGTGTGCGTTACATTAGATTCACTAGTAGCAGTGAGAAAAACATCACGGGGTGGTGCGCATTGTATGGGTGTGCGTTACATTAGATTCACTAGTAGGAGTGAGAAAAACATCACGGGGTGGTGCGCATTTTATGGGTGTGTGTTACATTAGATTCACTAGTAGGAGTGAGAAAAACATCACGGGGTGGTGCGCATTGTATGGGTGTGGGTTACATTAGATTCACTAGTAGGAGTGAGAAAAACATCACGGGGTGGTGCGCATTGTATGGGTGTGTGTTACATTACATTCTCTAGTAGGAGTGAGAAAAACATCACGGGGTGGTGCGCATTGTATGGGTGTGTGTTACATTAGATTCACTAGTAGGAGTGAGAAAAACATCACGGGGTGGTGCGCATTGTATGGGTGTGTGTTACATTAGATTCACTAGTAAGAGTGAGAAAAACATCACGGGGTTGTGCGCATTGTATGGGTGTGTGTTACATTACATTCACTACTAACAGTGAGAAAAACATCACGGGGTGGTGCGCATTGTATGGGTGTGTGTTACATTAGATTCACTAGTAGGAGTGAGAAAAACATCACGGGGTGGTGCGCATTGTATGGGTGTGTGTTACATTACATTCACTAGTAGGAGTGAGAAAAACATCACGGGGTGGTGCGCATTGTATGGGTGTGTGTTACATTAGATTCACTAGTAGGAGTGAGAAAAACATCACGGGGTGGTGCGCCTTGTATGGGTGTGTGTTACATTACATTCACTAGTAGGATTGAGAAAAACATCACGGGGTGGTGCGCCTTGTATGGGTGTGTGTTACATTAGATTCACTAGTAGGAGTGAGAAAAACATCACGGGGTGGTGCGCCTTGTATGGGTGTGTGTTACATTAGATTCACTAGTAGGAGTGAGCAAAACATCACGGGGTGGTGCGCCTTGTATGGGTGTGTGTTACATTAGATTCACTAGTAGGAGTGAGCAAAACATCACGGGGTGGTGCGCCTTGTATGGGTGTGTGTTACATTAGATTCACTAGTAGGAGTGAGAAAAACATCACGGGGTGTTGCGCCTTGTATGGGTGTGTGTTACATTACATTCACTAGTAGGAGTGAGCAAAACATCACGGGGTGGTGCGCCTTGTATGGGTGTGTGTTACATTACATTCACTAGTAGGAGTGAGAAAAACATCACGGGGTGGTGCGCCTTGTATGGGTGTGTGTTACATTAGATTCACTAGTAGGAGTGAGAAAAACATCACGGGGTGGTGCGCCTTGTATGGGTGTGTGTTACATTAGATTCACTAGTAGGAGTGAGAAAAACATCACGGGGTGGTGCGCATTTTATGGGTGTGTGTTACATTAGATTCACTAGTAGGAGTGAGAAAAACATCACGGTGTGGTGCGCATTGTATGGGTGTGGGTTACATTAGATTCACTAGTAGCAGTGAGAAAAACATCACGGGGTGGTGCGCCTTGTATGGGTGTGTGTTACATTACATGCACTAGTAGGAGTGAGAAAAACATCACGGGGTGGTGCGCCTTGTATGGGTGTGTGTTACATTACATTCACTAGTAGGAGTGAGAAAAACATCACGGGGTGGTGCGCATTGTATGGGTGTGTGTTACATTAGATTCACTAGTAGGAGTGAGAAAAACATCACGGGGTGGTGCGCCTTGTATGGGTGTGTGTTACATTAGATTCACTAGTAGGAGTGAGCAAAACATCACGGGGTGGTGCGCATTGTATGGGTGTGTCTTACATTAGATTCACTAGTAGGAGTGAGCAAAACATCACGGGGTGGTGCGCCTTGTATGGGTGTGTCTTACATTAGATTCACTAGTAGGAGTGAGCAAAACATCACGGTGTGGTGCGCCTTGTATGGGTGTGTGTTACATTAGATTCACTAGTAGGAGTGAGCAAAACATCACGGGGTGGTGCGCCTTGTATGGGTGTGTGTTACATTAGATTCACTAGTAGGAGTGAGAAAAACATCACGGGGTGTTGCGCCTTGTATGGGTGTGTGTTACATTACATTCACTAGTAGGAGTGAGAAAAACATCACGGGGTGGTGCGCCTTGTATGGGTGTGTGTTACATTACATTCACTAGTAGGAGTGAGAAAAACATCACGGGGTGGTGCGCATTGTATGGGTGTGTGTTACATTACATTCACTAGTAGGAGTGAGAAAAACATCACGGGGTGGTGCGCCTTGTATGGGTGTGTGTTACATTAGATTCACTAGTAAGAGTGAGAAAAACATCACGGGGTGGTGCGCCTTGTATGGGTGTGTGTTACATTAGATTCACTAGTAGGAGTGAGAAAAACATCACTGGGTGGTGCGCATTGTATGGGTGTGTGTTACATTAGATTCACTAGTAGGAGTGAGAAAAACATCACGGGGTGGTGCGCCTTTTACGGGTGTGTGTTACATTAGATTCACTAGTAGGAGTGAGAAAAACATCATGGGGTGGTGCGCATTGTATGGGTGTGTGTTACATTAGATTCACTAGTAGGAGTGAGAAAAACATCACGTGGTGGTGCGCATTGTATGGGTGTGTGTTACATTACATTCTCTAGTAGGAGTGAGAAAAACATCACGGGGTGGTGCGCATTGTATGGGTGTGTGTTACATTAGACTCACTAGTAGGAGTGAGAAAAACATCACGGGGTGGTGCGCATTGTATGGGTGTGTGTTACATTAGACTCACTAGTAGGAGTGAGAAAAACATCACGGGGTGGTGCGCATTGTATGGGTGTGTGTTACATAACATTCACTAGTAGGAGTGAGAAAAACATCACGGGGTGGTGCGCATTGTATGGGTGTGTGTTACATTAGATTCACTAGTAGGAGTGAGAAAAACATCACGGGGTGGTGCGCATTTTATGGGTGTGTGTTACATTAGATTCACTAGTAGGAGTGAGAAAAACATCACGGGGTGGTGCGCATTGTATGGGTGTGGGTTACATTAGATTCACTAGTAGCAGTGAGAAAAACATCACGGGGTGGTGCGCATTGTATGGGTGTGTGTTACATTAGATTCACTAGTAGGAGTGAGAAAAACATCACGGGGTTGTGCGCATTGTATGGGTGTGTGTTACATTACATTCACTACTAACAGTGAGAAAAACATCACTGGGTGGTGCGCATTGTATGGGTGTGTGTTACATTAGATTCACTAGTAGGAGTGAGAAAAACCTCACGGGGTGGTGCGCATTGTATGGGTGTGTGTTACATTACATTCACTAGTAGGAGTGAGAAAAACATCACGGGGTGGTGCGCATTGTATGGGTGTGTGTTACATTACATTCACTAGTAGGAGTGAGAAAAACATCACGGGGTGGTGCGCATTGTATGGGTGTGTGTTACATTAGATTCACTACTAACAGTGAGAAAAACATCACGGGGTGGTGCGCATTGTATGGGTGTGTGTTACATTAGATTCACTAGTAGGAGTGAGAAAAACATCACGGGGTGGTGCGCATTGTATGGGTGTGTGTTACATTACATTCACTAGTAGGAGTGAGAAAAACATCACGGGGTGGTGCGCATTGCATGGGTGTGTGTTACATTAGATTCACTAGTAGGAGTGAGAAAAACATCACGGGGTGGTGCGCCTTGTATGGGTGTGTGTTACATTACATTCACTAGTAGGAGTGAGAAAAACATCACGGGGTGGTGCGCCTTGTATGGGTGTGTGTTACATTAGATTCACTAGTAGGAGTGAGAAAAACATCACGGGGTGGTGCGCCTTGTATGGGTGTGTGTTGCATTAGATTCACTAGTAGGAGTGAGCAAAACATCACGGGGTGGTGCGCCTTGTATGGGTGTGTGTTACATTAGATTCACTAGTAGGAGTGAGCAAAACATCACGGGGTGGTGCGCCTTGTATGGGTGTGTCTTACATTAGATTCACTAGTAGGAGTGAGCAAAACATCGCGGGGTGGTGCGCCTTGTATGGGTGTGTGTTAGATTAGATTCACTAGTAGGAGTGAGCAAAACATCACGGGGTGGTGCGCCTTGTATGGGTGTGTGTTACATTAGATTCACTAGTAGGAGTGAGAAAAACATCACGGGGTGGTGCGCCTTGTATGGGTGTGTGTTACATTACATTCACTAGTAGGAGTGAGAAAAACATCACGGGGTGGTGCGCCTTGTATGGGTGTGTGTTACATTACATTCACTAGTAGGAGTGAGAAAAACATCACGGGGTGGTGCGCATTGTATGGGTGTGTGTTACATTACATTCACTAGTAGGAGTGAGCAAAACATCACGGGGTGGTGCGCCTTGTATGGGTGTGTGTTACATTAGATTCACTAGTAGGAGTGAGAAAAACATCACGGGGTGGTGCGCCTTGTATGGGTGTGTGTTACATTAGATTCACTAGTAGGAGTGAGAAAAACATCACTAGGTGGTGCGCATTGTATGGGTGTGTGTTACATTAGATTCACTAGTAGGAGTGAGAAAAAAATCACGGGGTGGTGCGCCTTTTATGGGTGTGTGTTACATTAGATACACTAGTAGGAATGAGAAAAACATCACGGGGTGGTGCGCATTGTATGGGTGTGTGTTACATTAGACTCACTAGTAGGAGTGAGAAAAACATCACGGGGTGGTGCGCATTGTATGGGTGTGTGTTACATAACATTCACTAGTAGGAGTGAGAAAAACATCACGGGGTGGTGCGCATTGTATGGGTGTGTGTTACATTAGATTCATTAGTAGGAGTGAGAAAAACATCACGGGGTGGTGCGCATTTTATGGGTGTGTGTTACATTAGATTCACTAGTAGGAGTGAGAAAAACATCACGGGGTGGTGCGCATTGTATGGGTGTGGGTTACATTAGATTCACTAGTAGCAGTGAGAAAAACATCACGGGGTGGTGCGCATTGTATGGGTGTGTGTTACATTAGATTCACTAGTAGGAGTGAGAAAAACATCACGGGGTTGTGCGCATTGTATGGGTGTGTGTTACATTACATTCACTACTAACAGTGAGAAAAACATCACGGGGTGGTGCGCATTGTATGGGTGTGTGTTACATTAGATTCACTAGTAGGAGTGAGAAAAACATCACGGGGTGGTGCGCATTGTATGGGTGTGTGTTACATTACATTCACTAGTAGGAGTGAGAAAAACATCACGGGGTGGTGCGCATTGTATGGGTGTGTGTTACATTACATTCACTAGTAGGAGTGAGAAAAACATCACGGGGTGGTGCGCATTGTATGGGTGTGTGTTACATTAGATTCACTACTAACAGTGAGAAAAACATCACGGGGTGGTGCGCATTGTATGGGTGTGTGTTACATTAGATTCACTAGTAGGAGTGAGAAAAACATCACGGGGTGGTGCGCATTGTATGGGTGTGTGTTACATTACATTCACTAGTAGGAGTGAGAAAAACATCACGGGGTGGTGCGCATTGCATGGGTGTGTGTTACATTAGATTCACTAGTAGGAGTGAGAAAAACATCACGGGGTGGTGCGCCTTGTATGGGTGTGTGTTACATTACATTCACTAGTAGGAGTGAGAAAAACATCACGGGGTGGTGCGCCTTGTATGGGTGTGTGTTACATTAGATTCACTAGTAGGAGTGAGAAAAACATCACGGGGTGGTGCGCCTTGTATGGGTGTGTGTTGCATTAGATTCACTAGTAGGAGTGAGCAAAACATCACGGGGTGGTGCGCCTTGTATGGGTGTGTGTTACATTAGATTCACTAGTAGGAGTGAGCAAAACATCACGGGGTGGTGCGCCTTGTATGGGTGTGTCTTACATTAGATTCACTAGTAGGAGTGAGCAAAACATCGCGGGGTGGTGCGCCTTGTATGGGTGTGTGTTAGATTAGATTCACTAGTAGGAGTGAGCAAAACATCACGGGGTGGTGCGCCTTGTATGGGTGTGTGTTACATTAGATTCACTAGTAGGAGTGAGAAAAACATCACGGGGTGGTGCGCCTTGTATGGGTGTGTGTTACATTACATTCACTAGTAGGAGTGAGAAAAACATCACGGGGTGGTGCGCCTTGTATGGGTGTGTGTTACATTACATTCACTAGTAGGAGTGAGAAAAACATCACGGGGTGGTGCGCATTGTATGGGTGTGTGTTACATTACATTCACTAGTAGGAGTGAGCAAAACATCACGGGGTGGTGCGCCTTGTATGGGTGTGTGTTACATTAGATTCACTAGTAGGAGTGAGAAAAACATCACGGGGTGGTGCGCCTTGTATGGGTGTGTGTTACATTAGATTCACTAGTAGGAGTGAGAAAAACATCACTGGGTGGTGCGCATTGTATGGGTGTGTGTTACATTAGATTCACTAGTAGGAGTGAGAAAAACATCACGGGGTGGTGCGCCTTTTATGGGTGTGTGTTACATTAGATTCACTAGTAGGAATGAGAAAAACATCACGGGGTGGTGCGCATTGTATGGGTGTGTGTTACATTAGATTCACTAGTAGGAGTGAGAAAAACATCACGGGGTGGTGCGCATTGTATGGGTGTGTGTTACATTAGATTCACTAGTAGGAGTGAGAAAAACATCACGGGGTGGTGCGCATTGTATGGGTGTGTGTTACATTACATTCTCTAGTAGGAGTGAGAAAAACATCACGGGGTGGTGCGCATTGTATGGGTGTGTGTTACATTAGACTCACTAGTAGGAGTGAGAAAAACATCACGGGGTGGTGCGCATTGTATGGGTGTGTGTTACATTAGACTCCCTAGTAGGAGTGAGAAAAACATCACGGGGTGGTGCGCATTGTATGGGTGTGTGTTACATTAGATTCACTAGTAGCAGTGAGAAAAACATCACGGGGTGGTGCGCATTGTATGGGTGTGTGTTACATTAGATTCACTAGTAGCAGTGAGAAAAACATCACGGGGTGGTGCGCATTGTATGGGTGTGTGTTTCATTACATTCACTAGTAGCAGTGTGAAAAACATCACGGGATGGTGCGCATTGTATGGGTGTGTGTTACATTACATTCACTAGTAGCAGTGAGAAAAACATCACGGTGTGGTGCGCATTGTATGGGTGTGTGTTACATTAGATTCACTAGTAGCAGTGAGAAAAACATCACGGGGTGGTGCGCATTGTATGGGTGTGTGTTACATTACATTCTCTAGTAGGAGTGAGAAAAACATCACGGGGTGGTGCGCATTGTATGGGTGTGTGTTACATTAGACTCACTAGTAGGAGTGAGAAAAACATCACGGGGTGGTGCGCATTGTATGGGTGTGTGTTACATTAGATTCACTAGTAGCAGTGAGAAAAACATCACGGGGTGGTGCGCATTGTATGGGTGTGTGTTACATTAGATTCACTAGTAGCAGTGAGAAAAACATCACGGGGTGGTGCGCATCGTATGGGTGTGTGTTTCATTACATTCACTAGTAGCAGTGAGAAAAACATCACGGGGTGGTGCGCATTGTCTGGGTGTGTGTTACATTACATTCACTAGTAGCAGTGAGAAAAACATCACGGGGTGGTGCGCATTGTATGGGTGTGTGTTACATTACATTCACTAGTAGCAGTGAGAAAAACATCACGGAGTGGTGCGCCTTGTATGGGTGTTGTTATATTAGATTCACTAGTAGCAGTGAGAAAAACATCACGGTGTGGTGCGCCTTGTATGGGTGTGTGTTACATTAGATTCACTAGTAGGAGTGAGAAAAACATCACGGGGTGGTGCGCATTGTATGGGTGTGTGTTACATTAGATTCACTAGTAGGAGTGAGAAAAACATCACGGGGTGGTGCGCCTTGTATGGGTGTGTGTTACATTAGATTCACTAGTAGGAGTGAGCAAAACATCACGGGGTGGTGCGCCTTGTATGGGTGTGTCTTACATTAGATTCACTAGTAGGAGTGAGCAAAACATCACGGGGTGGTGCGCCTTGTATGGGTGTGTCTTACATTAGATTCACTAGTAGGAGTGAGCAAAACATCACGGGGTGGTGCGCCTTGTATGGGTGTGTGTTACATTAGATTCACTAGTAGGAGTGAGCAAAACATCACGGGGTGGTGCGCCTTGTATGGGTGTGTGTTACATTAGATTCACTAGTAGGAGTGAGAAAAACATCACGGGGTGGTGCGCCTTGTATGGGTGTGTGTTACATTACATTCACTAGTAGGAGTGAGAAAAACATCACGGGGTGGTGCGCATTGTAGGGGTGTGTGTTACATTACATTCACTAGTAGGAGTGAGAAAAACATCACGGGGTGGTGCGCATTGTATGGGTGTGTGTTACATTACATTCACTAGTAGGAGTGAGCAAAACATCACGGGGTGGTGCGCCTTGTATGGGTGTGTGTTACATTAGATTCACTAGTAGGAGTGAGAAAAACATCACGGGGTGGTGCGCCTTGTATGGGTGTGTGTTACATTAGATTCACTAGTAGGAGTGAGAAAAACATCACTGGGTGGTGCGCATTGTATGGGTGTGTGTTACATTAGATTCACTAGTAGGAGTGAGAAAAACATTACGGGGTGGTGCGCCTTTTATGGGTGTGTGTTACATTAGATTCACTAGTAGGAATGAGAAAAACATCACGGGGTGGTGCGCATTGTATGGGTGTGTGTTACATTAGATTCACTAGTAGGAGTGAGAAAAACATCACGGGGTGTTGCGCGTTGTATGGGTGTGTGTTACATTACATTCTCTAGTAGGAGTGAGAAAAACATCACGGGGTGGTTCGCATTGTATGGGTGTGTGTTACATTAGACTCACTAGTAGGAGTGAGAAAAACATCACGGGGTGGTGCGCATTGTATGGGTGTGTGTTACATTAGACTCACTAGTAGGAGTGAGAAAAACATCACGGGGTGGTGCGCATTGTATGGGTGTGTGTTACATTAGATTCACTAGTAGCAGTGAGAAAAACATCACGGGGTGGTGCGCATTGTATGGGTGTGTGTTACATTACATTCACTAGTAGGAGTGAGAAAAACATCACGGGGTGGTGCGCATTGTATGGGTGTGTGTTACATTACATTCACTAGTAGGAGTGAGCAAAACATCACGGGGTGGTGCGCCTTGTATGGGTGTGTGTTACATTAGATTCACTAGTAGGAGTGAGAAAAACATCACGGGGTGGTGCGCATTGTATGGGTGTGTGTTACATTAGATTCACTAGTAGGAGTGAGAAAAACATCACTGGGTGGTGCGCATTGTATGGGTGTGTGTTACATTAGATTCACTAGTAGGAGTGAGAAAAACATCACGGGGTGGTGCGCCTTTTATGGGTGTGTGTTACATTAGATTCACTAGTAGGAATGAGAAAAACATCACGGGGTGGTGCGCATTGTATGGGTGTGTGTTACATTAGATTCACTAGTAGGAGTGAGAAAAACATCACGGGGTGGTGCGCATTGTATGGGTGTGTGTTACATTACATTCTCTAGTAGGAGTGAGAAAAACATCACGGGGTGGTGCGCATTGTATGGGTGTGTGTTACATTACATTCTCAAGTAGGAGTGAGAAAAACATCACGGGGTGGTGCGCATTGTATGGGTGTGTGTTACATTAGACTCACTAGTAGGAGTGAGAAAAACATCACGGGGTGGTGCGCATTGTATGGGTGTGTGTTACATTAGATTCACTAGTAGCAGTGAGAAAAACATCACGGGGTGGTGCGCATTGTATGGGTGTGTGTTACATTAGATTCACTAGTAGCAGTGAGAAAAACATCACGGGGTGGTGCGCATTGTATGGGTGTGTGTTTCATTACATTCACTAGTAGCAGTGTGAAAAACATCACGGGGTGGTGCGCATTGTATGGGTGTGTGTTACATTACATTCACTAGTAGCAGTGAGAAAAACATCACGGTGTGGTGCGCATTGTATGGGTGTGTGTTACATTAGATTCACTAGTAGCAGTGAGAAAAACATCACGGGGTGGTGCGTATTGTATGGGTGTGTGTTACATTACATTCTCTAGTAGGAGTGAGAAAAACATCACGGGGTGGTGCGCATTGTATGGGTGTGTGTTACATTAGACTCACTAGTAGGAGTGAGAAAAACATCACGGGGTGGTGCGCATTGTATGGGTGTGTGTTACATTAGATTCACTAGTAGCAGTGAGAAAAACATCACGGGGTGGTGCGCATTGTATGGGTGTGTGTTTCATTACATTCACTAGTAGCAGTGAGAAAAACATCACGGGGTGGTGCGCATTGTATGGGTGTGTGTTACATTACATTCACTAGTAGCAGTGAGAAAAACATCACGGTGTGGTGCGCATTGTATGGGTGTGTGTTACATTAGATTCACTAGTAGGAGTGAGAAAAACATCACGGGGTGGTGCGCATTGTATGGGTGTGTGTTACATTAGATTCACTAGTAGCAGTGAGAAAAACATCACGGGGTGGTGCGCATTGTATGGGTGTGTGTTACATTACATTCACTAATAGGAGTGAGAAAAACATCACGGGGTGGTGCGCATTGTATGGGTGTGTGTTACGTTACATTCACTAGTAGCAGTGAGAAAAACATCACGGGTTGGTGCGCATTGTATGGGTGTGTGTTACATTACATTCACTAGAAGGAGTGAGAAAAACATCACGGGGTGGTGCGCATTGTATGGGTGTGTGTTACATTACGTTCACTAGAAGGAGTGAGAAAAACATCACGGGGTGGTGCGCATTGTATGGGTGTGTGTTACATTACATTCACTAGTAGGAGTGAGAAAAACATCACGGGGTGGTGTGCATTGTATGGGTGTGTTTTACATTACATTCACTAGTAGGAGTGAGAAAAACATCACGGGGTGGTGCGCATTGTATGGGTGTGTGTTACATTACGTTCACTAGTAGGAGTGAGAAAAACATCACGGGGTGGTGCGCATTGTATGGGTGTGTGTTACATTACATTCACTAGTAGGAGTGAGAAAAACATCACGGGGTGGTGCGCATTGTATGGGTGTGTGTTACATTAGATTCACTAGTAGGAGTGAGAAAAACATCACGGGGTGGTGCGCATTGTATGGGTGTGTGTTACATTAGATTCACTAGTAGCAGTGAGAAAAACATCACGGGGTGGTGCGCATTGTATGGGTGTGTGTTACATTAGATTCACTAGTAGCAGTGAGATAAACATCACGGGGTTGTGCGCATTGTATGGGTGTGTGTTACATTAGATTCACTAGTAGCAGTGAGAAAAACATCATGGGGTGGTGCGCATTGTATGGGTGTGTGTTACATTAGATTCACTAGTAGGAGTGAGAAAAACATCACGGGGTGGTGCGCATTTTATGGGTGTGTGTTACATTAGATTCACTAGTAGGAGTGAGAAAAACATCACGGGGTGGTGCGCCATGTATGGGTGTGGGTTACATTAGATTCACTAGTAGCAGTGAGAAAAACATCACGGGGTGGTGCGCCTTGTATGGGTGTGTGTTACATTAGATGCACTAGTAGGAGTGAGAAAAACATCACGGGGTGGTGCGCCTTGTATGGGTGTGTGTTACATTACATTCACTAGTAGGAGTGAGAAAAACATCACGGGGTGGTGCGCCTTGTATGGGTGTGTGTTACATTACATTCACTAGTAGGAATGAGAAAAACATCACGGGGTGGTGCGCATTGTATGGGTGTGTGTTACATTACATTCACTAGTAGGAGTGAGCAAAAAATCACGGGGTGGTGCGCCTTGTATGGGTGTGTGTTACATTAGATTCACTAGTAGGAGTGAGAAAAACATCACGGGGTGGTGCGCCTTGTATGGGTGTGTGTTACATTAGATTCACTAGTAGGAGTGAGAAAAACATCACGGGGTGGTGCGCATTGTATGGGTGTGTGTTACCTTACATTCACTAGTAGCAGTGAGAAAAACATCACGGGGTGGTGCGCATTGTATGGGTGTGTGTTACATTAGATTCACTAGTAGCAGTGAGAAAAACATCACGGGGTTGTGCGCATTGTATGGGTGTGCGTTACATTAGATTCACTAGTAGCAGTGAGAAAAACATCATGGGGTGGTGCGCATTGTATGGGTGTGTGTTACATTAGATTCACTAGTAGGAGTGAGAAAAACATCACGGGGTGGTGCGCATTTTATGGGTGTGTGTTACATTAGATTCACTAGTAGGAGTGAGAAAAACATCACGGGGTGGTGCGCATTGTATGGGTGTGGGTTACATTAGATTCACTAGTAGCAGTGAGAAAAACATCACGGGGTGGTGCGCATTGTATGGGTGTGTGTTACATTAGATTCACTAGTATGAGTGAGAAAAACATCACGGGGTGGTGCGCATTGTATGGGTGTGTGTTACATTAGATTCACTAGTAGGAGTGAGAAAAACATCACGGGGTGGTGCACATTGTATGGGTGTGTGTTACATTACGTTCACTAGTAGGAGTGAGAAAAACATCATGGGGTGGTGCGCATTGTATGGGTGTGTGTTACATTACATTCACTAGTAGGAGTGAGAAAAACATCACGGGGTGGTGCGCATTGTATGGGTGTGTGTTACATTAGATTCACTAGTAGGAGTGAGAAAAACCTCACGGGGTGGTGCGCATTGTATGGCTGTGTGTTACATTAGATTCACTAGTAGCAGTGAGAAAAACATCACGGGGTGGTGCGCATTGTATGGGTGTGTGTTACATTAGATTCACTAGTAGCAGTGAGATAAACATCACGGGGTTGTGCGCATTGTATGGGTGTGTGTTACATTAGATTCACTAGTAGCAGTGAGAAAAACATCACGGGGTGGTGCGCATTGTATGGGTGTGTGTTACATTAGATTCACTAGTAGGAGTGAGAAAAACATCACGGGGTGGTGCGCATTTTATGGGTGTGTGTTACATTAGATTCACTAGTAGGAGTGAGAAAAACATCACGGGGTGGTGCGCATTGTATGGGTGTGGGTTACATTAGATTCACTAGTAGCAGTGAGAAAAACATCACGGGGTGGTGCGCCTTGTATGGGTGTGTGTTACATTAGATGCACTAGTAGGAGTGAGAAAAACATCACGGGGTGGTGCGCCTTGTATGGGTGTGTGTTACATTACATTCACTAGTAGGAGTGAGAAAAACATCACGGGGTGGTGCGCCTTGTATGGGTGTGTGTTACATTACATTCACTAGTAGGAATGAGAAAAACATCACGGGGTGGTGCGCATTGTATGGGTGTGTGTTACATTACATTCCCTAGTAGGAGTGAGCAAAACATCACGGGGTGGTGCGCCTTGTATGGGTGTGTGTTACATTAGATTCACTAGTAGGAGTGAGAAAAACATCACGGGGTGGTGCGCCTTGTATGGGTGTGTGTTACATTAGATTCACTAGTAGGAGTGAGAAAAACATCACGGGGTGGTGCGCATTGTATGGGTGTGTGTTACATTAGATTCACTAGTAGGAGTGAGAAAAACATGACGGGGTGGTGCGCATTGTATGGGTGTGTGTTACATTAGATTCACTAGTAGGAGTGAGAAAAACCTCACGGGGTGATGCGCATTGTATGGGTGTGTGTTACATTAGATTCACTAGTAGGAGTGAGAAAAACCTCACGGGGTGGTGCGCATTGTATGGGTGTGTGTTACATTAGATTCACTAGTAGGAGTGAGAAAAACATCACGGGCTGGTGCGCCTTGTATGGGTGCGTGTTACAATACATTCACTAGTAGGAGTGAGAAAAACATCACGGGGTGGTGCGCCTTGTATGGGTGCGTGTTACAATACATTCACTAGTAGGAGTGAGAAAAACATCACGGGGTGGTGCGCCTTGTATGGGTGTGTGTTACATTAGATTCACTATTAGGAGTGAAAAAAACATCACGGGGTGGTGCGCCTTGTATGGGTGTGTGTTACATTAGATTCACTAGTAGGAGTGAGAAAAACATCACGGTGTGGTGCGCCATGTATGGGTGTGTGTTACATTAGATTCACTAGTAGGAGTGAGCAAAACATCACGGGGTGGTGCGCATTGTATGGGTGTGTGTTACATTAGAATCACTAGTAGGAGTGAGCAAAACATCACGGTGTGGTGCGCCTTGTATGGGTGTGTGTTACATTAGATTCACTAGTAGGAGTGAGCAAAACATCACGGGTTGGTGCGCCTTGTATGGGTGTGTGTTACATTAGATTCACTAGTAGGAGTGAGAAAAACATCACGGGGTGGTGCGCCTTGTATGGGTGTGTGTTACATTAGATTCACTAGTAGGAGTGAGAAAAACATCACGGGGTGTTGCGCCTTGTATGGGTGTGTGTTACATTACATTCAATAGTAGGAGTGAGAAAAACATCACGGGGTGGTGCGCCTTGTATGGGTGTGTGTTACATTAGATTCACTAGTGGGAGTGAGAAAAACATCACGGGGTGGTGCGCCTTGTATGGGTGTGTGTTACATTAGATTCACTAGTAGGAGTGAGAAAAACATCACGGGGTGGTGCGCCTTGTATGGGTGTGTGTTACATTAGATTCACTAGTAGGAGTGAGAAAAACATCACGGGATGGTGCGCATTGTATGGGTGTGTGTTACATTAGATTCACTAGTAGGAGTGAGAAAAACATCACGGGGTGGTGCGCCTTGTATGGGTGTGTGTTACATTAGATTCACTAGTAGGAGTGAGAAAAACATCACGGGGTGGTGCGCATTGTATGGGTGTGTGTTACATTAGATTCACTAGTAGGAGTGAGAAAAACATGACGGGGTGGTGCGCATTGTATGGGTGTGTGTTACATTAGATTCACTAGTAGGAGTGAGAAAAACCTCACGGGGTGATGCGCATTGTATGGGTGTGTGTTACATTAGATTCACTAGTAGGAGTGAGAAAAACCTCACGGGGTGGTGCGCATTGTATGGGTGTGTGTTACATTAGATTCACTAGTAGGAGTGAGAAAAACCTCACGGGGTGGTGCGCATTGTATGGGTGTGTGTTACATTACATTCACTAGTAGGAGTGAGAAAAACATCACGGGGTGGTGCGCATTGTATGGGTGTGTGTTACATTACATTCACTAGTAGGAGTGAGAAAAACCTCCCGGCGTGGTGCGCCTTGTATGGGTGTGTGTTACATTACACTCACTAGTAGGAGTGAGAAAAACCTCACGGGGTGGTGCGCCTTGTATGGGTGTGTGTTACATTACATTCACTAGTAGGAGTGAGAAAAACCTCACGGGGTGGTGCGCATTGTATGGGTGTGTGTTACATTACATTCACTAGTAGGAGTGAGAAAAACATCACGGGGTGGTGCGCATTGTATGGGTGTGTTTTACATTACATTCACTAGTAGGAGTGAGAAAAACATCACGGGGTGGTGCGCATTGTATGGGTGTGTGTTACATTACATTCACTAGTAGGAGTGAGAAAAACATCACGGGGTGGTGCGCATTGTATGGGTGTGTGTTACATTACATTCACTAGTAGGAGTGAGAAAAACATCACGGGGTGGTGCGCATTGTATGGGTGTGTGTTACATTAGATTCACTACTAACAGTGAGAAAAACATCACGGGGTGGTGCGCATTGTATGGGTGTGTGTTACATTAGATTCACTAGAAGGAGTGAGAAAAACATCACGGGGTGGTGCGCATTGTATGGGTGTGTGTTACATTACATTCACTAGTAGGAGTGAGAAAAACATCACGGGGTGGTGCGCTTTGTATGGGTGTGTGTTACATTAGATTCACTAGTAGGAGTGAGAAAAACATCACGGGGTGGTGCGCCTTGTATGGGTGTGTGTTACATTACATTCACTAGTAGGAGTGAGAAAAACATCACGGGGTGGTGCGCCTTGTATGGGTGTGTGTTACATTAGATTCACTAGTAGGAGTGAGAAAAACATCACGGGGTGGTGCGCCTTGTATGGGTGTGTGTTACATTAGATTCACTAGTAGGAGTGAGCAAAACATCACGGGGTGGTGCGCCTTGTATGGGTGTGTGTTATATTAGATTCACTAGTAGGAGTGAGCAAAACATCACGGGGTGGTGCGCCTTGTATGGGTGTGTCTTACATTAGATTCACTAGTAAGAGTGAGCAAAACATCACGGGGTGGTGCGCCTTGTATGGGTGTGTGTTACATTAGATTCACTAGTAGGAGTGAGCAAAACATCACGGGGTGGTGCGCCTTGTATGGGTGTGTGTTACATTAGATTCACTAGTAGGAGTGAGAAAAACATCACGGGGTGGTGCGCCTTGTATGGGTGTGTGTTACATTACATTCACTAGTAGGAGTGAGAAAAACATCACGGGGTGGTGCGCCTTGTATGGGTGTGTGTTACATTACATTCACTAGTAGGAGTGAGAAAAACATCACGGGGTGGTGCGCATTGTATGGGTGTGTGTTACATTACATTCACTAGTAGGAGTGAGCAAAACATCACGGGGTGGTGCGCCTTGTATGGGTGTGTGTTACATTAGATTCACTAGTAGGAGTGAGAAAAACATCACGGGGTGGTGCGCCTTGTATGGGTGTGTGTTACATTAGATTCACTAGTAGGAGTGAGAAAAACATCACGGGGTGGTGCGCATTGTATGGGTGTGTGTTACATTACATTCACTAGTAGCAGTGAGAAAAACATCACGGGGTGGTGCGCATTGTATGGGTGTGTGTTACATTAGATTCACTAGTAGCAGTGAGAAAAACATCACGGGGTTGTGCGCATTGTATGGGTGTGCGTTACATTAGATTCACTAGTAGCAGTGAGAAAAACATCATGGGGTGGTGCGCATTGTATGGGTGTGTGTTACATTAGATTCACTAGTAGGAGTGAGAAAAACATCACGGGGTGGTGCGCATTTTATGGGTGTGTGTTACATTAGATTCACTAGTAGGAGTGAGAAAAACATCACGGGGTGGTGCGCATTGTATGGGTGTGGGTTACATTAGATTCACTAGTAGCAGTGAGAAAAACATCACGGGGTGGTGCGCATTGTATGGGTGTGTGTTACATTAGATTCACTAGTATGAGTGAGAAAAACATCACGGGGTGGTGCGCATTGTATGGGTGTGTGTTACATTAGATTCACTAGTAGGAGTGAGAAAAACATCACGGGGTGGTGCGCATTGTATGGGTATGTGTTACATTACGTTCACTAGTAGGAGTGAGAAAAACATCACGGGGTGGTGCGCATTGTATGGGTGTGTGTTACATTACATTCACTAGTAGGAGTGAGAAAAACATCACGGGGTGGTGCGCCTTGTATGGGTGTGTGTTACATTAGATTCACTAGTAGGAGTGAGAAAAACATCACGGGGTGGTGCGCATTGTATGGCTGTGTGTTACATTAGATTCACTAGTAGCAGTGAGAAAAACATCACGGGGTGGTGCGCATTGTATGGGTGTGTGTTACATTATATTCACTAGTAGCAGTGAGATAAACATCACGGGGTTGTGCGCATTGTATGGGTGTGTGTTACATTAGATTCACTAGTAGCAGTGAGAAAAACATCACGGGGTGGTGCGCATTGTATGGGTGTGTGTTACATTAGATTCACTAGTAGGAGTGAGAAAAACATCACGGGGTGGTGCGCATTTTATGGGTGTGTGTTACATTAGATTCACTAGTAGGAGTGAGAAAAACATCACGGTGTGGTGCGCATTGTATGGGTGTGGGTTACATTAGATTCACTAGTAGCAGTGAGAAAAACATCACGGGGTGGTGCGCCTTGTATGGGTGTGTGTTACATTAGATGCACTAGTAGGAGTGAGAAAAACATCACGGGGTGGTGCGCCTTGTATGGGTGTGTGTTACATTACATTCACTAGTAGGAGTGAGAAAAACATCACGGGGTGGTGCGCCTTGTATGGGTGTGTGTTACATTACATTCACTAGTAGGAATGAGAAAAACATCACGGGGTGGTGCGCATTGTATGGGTGTGTGTTACATTACATTCACTAGTAGGAGTGAGCAAAACATCACGGGGTGGTGCGCCTTGTATGGGTGTGTGTTACATTAGATTCACTAGTAGGAGTGAGAAAAACATCACGGGGTGGTGCGCCTTGTATGGGTGTGTGTTACATTAGATTCACTAGTAGGAGTGAGAAAAACATCACGGGGTGGTGCGCATTGTATGGGTGTGTGTTACATTAGATTCACTAGTAGGAGTGAGAAAAACATGACGGGGTGGTGCGCATTGTATGGGTGTGTGTTACATTAGATTCACTAGTAGGAGTGAGCAAAACATCACGGGGTGGTGCGCATTGTATGGGTGTGTGTTACATTAGATTCACTAGTAGGAGTGAGCAAAACATCACGGGGTGGTGCGCATTGTATGGGTGTGTGTTACATTAGAATCACTAGTAGGAGTGAGCAAAACATCACGGTGTGGTGCGCCTTGTATGGGTGTGTGTTACATTAGATTCACTAGTAGGAGTGAGCAAAACATCACGGGTTGGTGCGCCTTGTATGGGTGTGTGTTACATTAGATTCACTAGTAGGAGTGAGAAAAACATCACGGGGTGGTGCGCCTTGTATGGGTGTGTGTTACATTAGATTCACTAGTAGGAGTGAGAAAAACATCACGGGGTGTTGCGCCTTGTATGGGTGTGTGTTACATTACATTCAATAGTAGGAGTGAGAAAAACATCACGGGGTGGTGCGCCTTGTATGGGTGTGTGTTACATTAGATTCACTAGTGGGAGTGAGAAAAACATCACGGGGTGGTGCGCCTTGTATGGGTGTGTGTTACATTAGATTCACTAGTAGGAGTGAGAAAAACATCACGGGGTGGTGCGCCTTGTATGGGTGTGTGTTACATTAGATTCACTAGTAGGAGTGAGAAAAACATCACGGGATGGTGCGCATTGTATGGGTGTGTGTTACATTAGATTCACTAGTAGGAGTGAGAAAAACATCACGGGGTGGTGCGCCTTGTATGGGTGTGTGTTACATTAGATTCACTAGTAGGAGTGAGAAAAACATCACGGGGTGGTGCGCATTGTATGGGTGTGTGTTACATTAGATTCACTAGTAGGAGTGAGAAAAACATGACGGGGTGGTGCGCATTGTATGGGTGTGTGTTACATTAGATTCACTAGTAGGAGTGAGAAAAACCTCACGGGGTGATGCGCATTGTATGGGTGTGTGTTACATTAGATTCACTATTAGGAGTGAGAAAAACCTCACGGGGTGGTGCGCATTGTATGGGTGTGTGTTACATTAGATTCACTAGTAGGAGTGAGAAAAACCTCACGGGGTGGTGCGCATTGTATGGGTGTGTGTTACATTACATTCACTAGTAGGAGTGAGAAAAACATCACGGGGTGGTGCGCATTGTATGGGTGTGTGTTACATTACATTCACTAGTAGGAGTGAGAAAAACCTCCCGGCGTGGTGCGCCTTGTATGGGTGTGTGTTACATTACATTCACTAGTAGGAGTGAGAAAAACCTCACGGGGTGGTGCGCCTTGTATGGGTGTGTGTTACATTACATTCACTAGTAGGAGTGAGAAAAACCTCACGGGGTGGTGCGCATTGTATGGGTGTGTGTTACATTACATTCACTAGTAGGAGTGAGAAAAACATCACGGGGTGGTGCGCATTGTATGGGTGTGTTTTACATTACATTCACTAGTAGGAGTGAGAAAAACATCACGGGGTGGTGCGCATTGTATGGGTGTGTGTTACATTACATTCACTAGTAGGAGTGAGAAAAACATCACGGGGTTGTGCGCATTGTATGGGTGTGTGTTACATTACATTCACTAGTAGGAGTGAGAAAAACATCACGGGGTGGTGCGCATTGTATGGGTGTGTGTTACATTAGATTCACTACTAACAGTGAGAAAAACATCACGGGGTGGTGCGCATTGTATGGGTGTGTGTTACATTAGATTCACTAGAAGGAGTGAGAAAAACATCACGGGGTGGTGCGCATTGTATGGGTGTGTGTTACATTACATTCACTAGTAGGAGTGAGAAAAACATCACGGGGTGGTGCGCATTGTATGGGTGTGTGTTACATTAGATTCACTAGTAGGAGTGAGAAAAACATCACGGGGTGGTGCGCCTTGTATGGGTGTGTGTTACATTACATTCACTCGTAGGAGTGAGAAAAACATCACGGGGTGGTGCGCCTTGTATGGGTGTGTGTTACATTACATTCACTAGTAGGAGTGAGAAAAACATCACGGGGTGGTGCGCCTTGTATGGGTGTGTGTTACATTAGATTCACTAGTAGGAGTGAGCAAAACATCACGGGGTGGTGCGCCTTGTATGGGTGTGTGTTATATTAGATTCACTAGTAGGAGTGAGCAAAACATCACGGGGTGGTGCGCCTTGAATGGGTGTGTCTTACATTAGATTCACTAGTAAGAGTGAGCAAAACATCACGGGGTGGTGCGCCTTGTATGGGTGTGTGTTACATTAGATTCACTAGTAGGAGTGAGCAAAACATCACGGGGTGGTGCGCCTTGTATGGGTGTGTGTTACATTAGATTCACTAGTAGGAGTGAGAAAAACATCACGGGGTGGTGCGCCTTGTATGGGTGTGTGTTACATTACATTCACTAGTAGGAGTGAGAAAAACATCACGGGGTGGTGCGCCTTGTATGGGTGTGTGTTACATTACATTCACTAGTAGGAGTGAGAAAAACATCACGGGGTGGTGCGCATTGTATGGGTGTGTGTTACATTACATTCACTTGTAGGAGTGAGCAAAACATCACGGGGTGGTGCGCCTTGTATGGGTGTGTGTTACATTAGATTCACTAGTAGGAGTGACAAAAACATCACGGGGTGGTGCGCCTTGTATGGGTGTGTGTTACATTACATTCACTAGTAGCAGTGAGAAAAACATCACGGAGTGGTGCGCATTGTATGGGTGTGTGTTACATTACATTCACTAGTAGCAGTGAGAAAAACATCACGGGGTGGTGCGCCTTGTATGGGTGTGTGTTACATTAGATTCACTAGTAGGAGTGAGAAAAACATCACGGGGTGGTGCGCATTGTATGGGTGTGTGTTACATTAGATTCACTAGTAGGAGTGAGAAAAACATGACGGGGTGGTGCGCATTGTATGGGTGTGTGTTACATTAGATTCACTAGTAGGAGTGAGAAAAACCTCACGGGGTGATGCGCATTGTATGGGTGTGTGTTACATTAGATTCACTAGTAGGAGTGAGAAAAACCTCACGGGGTGGTGCGCATTGTATGGGTGTGTGTTACATTAGATTCACTAGTAGGAGTGAGAAAAACCTCACGGGGTGGTGCGCATTGTATGGGTGTGTGTTACATTACATTCACTAGTAGGAGTGAGAAAAACATCACGGGGTGGTGCGCATTGTATGGGTGTGTGTTACATTACATTCACTAGTAGGAGTGAGAAAAACCTCCCGGCGTGGTGCGCCTTGTATGGGTGTGTGTTACATTACATTCACTAGTAGGAGTGAGAAAAACCTCACGGGGTGGTGCGCCTTGTATGGGTGTGTGTTACATTACATTCACTAGTAGGAGTGAGAAAAACCTCACGGGGTGGTGCGCATTGTATGGGTGTGTGTTACATTACATTCACTAGTAGGAGTGAGAAAAACATCACGGGCTGGTGCGCATTGTATGGGTGTGTTTTACATTACATTCACTAGTAGGAGTGAGAAAAACATCACGGGGTGGTGCGCATTGTATGGGTGTGTGTTACATTACATTCACTAGTAGGAGTGAGAAAAACATCACGGGGTGGTGCGCATTGTATGGGTGTGTGTTACATTACATTCACTAGTAGGAGTGAGAAAAACATCACGGGGTGGTGCGCATTGTATGGGTGTGTGTTACATTAGATTCACTACTAACAGTGAGAAAAACATCACGGGGTGGTGCGCATTGTATGGGTGTGTGTTACATTAGATTCACTAGAAGGAGTGAGAAAAACATCACGGGGTGGTGCGCATTGTATGGGTGTGTGTTACATTACATTCACTAGTAGGAGTGAGAAAAACATCACGGGGTGGTGCGCATTGTATGGGTGTGTGTTACATTAGATTCACTAGTAGGAGTGAGAAAAACATCACGGGGTGGTGCGCCTTGTATGGGTGTGTGTTACATTACATTCACTAGTAGGAGTGAGAAAAACATCACGGGGTGGTGCGCCTTGTATGGGTGTGTGTTACATTAGATTCACTAGTAGGAGTGAGAAAAACATCACGGGGTGGTGCGCCTTGTATGGGTGTGTGTTACATTAGATTCACTAGTAGGAGTGAGCAAAACATCACGGGGTGGTGCGCCTTGTATGGGTGTGTGTTATATTAGATTCACTAGTAGGAGTGAGCAAAACATCACGGGGTGGTGCGCCTTGTATGGGTGTGTCTTACATTAGATTCACTAGTAAGAGTGAGCAAAACATCACGGGGTGGTGCGCCTTGTATGGGTGTGTGTTACATTAGATTCACTAGTAGGAGTGAGCAAAACATCACGGGGTGGTGCGCCTTGTATGGGTGTGTGTTACATTAGATTCACTAGTAGGAGTGAGAAAAACATCACGGGGTGGTGCGCCTTGTATGGGTGTGTGTTACATTACATTCACTAGTAGGAGTGAGAAAAACATCACGGGGTGGTGTGCCTTGTATGGGTGTGTGTTACATTACATTCACTAGTAGGAGTGAGAAAAACATCACGGGGTGGTGCGCATTGTATGGGTGTGTGTTACATTACATTCACTAGTAGGAGTGAGCAAAACATCACGGGGTGGTGCGCCTTGTATGGGTGTGTGTTACATTAGATTCACTAGTAGGAGTGAGAAAAACATCACGGGGTGGTGCGCCTTGTATGGGTGTGTGTTACATTACATTCACTAGTAGCAGTGAGAAAAACATCACGGAGTGGTGCGCATTGTATGGGTGTGTGTTACATTACATTCACTAGTAGCAGTGAGAAAAACATCACGGTGTGGTGCGCATTGTATGGGTGTGTGTTACATTAGATTCACTAGTAGGAGTGAGAAAAACATCACGGGGTGGTGCGCATTGTATGGGTGTGTGTTACATTACATTCACTAGTAGCAGTGAGAAAAACATCACGGGGTGGTGCGCATTGTATGGGTGTGTGTTACATTACATTCACTAGTAGGAGTGAGAAAAACATCACGGGGTGGTGCGCCTTGTATGGGTGTGTGTTACGTTACATTCACTAGTAGCAGTGAGAAAAACATCACGGGTTGGTGCGCAATGTATGGGTGTGTGTTACATTACATTCACTAGAAGGAGTGAGAAAAACATCACGGGGTGGTGCGCATTGTATTGGTGTGTGTTACATTACTTTCACTAGTAGGAGTGAGAAAATCATCACGGGGTGGTGCGCATTGTATGGGTGTGTGTTACATTACATGCACTAGTAGGAGTGAGAAAAACATCACGGGGTGGTGCGCATTGTATGGGTGTGTGTTACATTACTTTCACTAGAAGGAGTGAGAAAAACATCACGGGGTGGTGCGCATTGTATGGGTGTGTGTTACATTACATTCACTAGTAGGAGTGAGAAAAACATCACGGGGTGGTGCGCATTGTATGGGTGTGTTTTACATTACATTCACTAGTAGGAGTGAGAAAAACATCACGGGGTGGTGCGCATTGTATGGGTGTGTGTTACATTACATTCACTAGTAGGAGTGAGAAAAACATCACGGGGTGGTGCGCATTGTATGGGTGTGTGTTACATTACATTCACTAGTAGGAGTGAGAAAAACATCACGGGGTGGTGCGCATTGTATGGGTGTGTGTTACATTAGATTCACTACTAACAGTGAGAAAAACATCACGGGGTGGTGCGCATTGTATGGGTGTGTGTTACATTAGATTCACTAGAAGGAGTGAGAAAAACATCACGGGGTGGTGCGCATTGTATGGGTGTGTATTAAATTACATTCACTAGTAGGAGTGAGAAAAACATCACGGGGTGGTGCGCATTGTATGGGTGTGTGTTACATTAGATTCACTAGTAGGAGTGAGAAAAACATCACGGGGTGGTGCGCCTTGTATGGGTGTGTGTTACATTACATTCACTAGTAGGAGTGAGAAAAACATCACGGGGTGGTGCGCCTTGTATGGGTGTGTGTTACATTAGATTCACTAGTAGGAGTGAGAAAAACATCACGGGGTGGTGCGCCTTGTATGGGTGTGTGTTACATTAGATTCACTAGTAGGAGTGAGAAAAACATCACGGGGTGGTGCGCCTTGTATGGGTGTGTGTTACATTAGATTCACTAGTAGGAGTGAGCAAAACATCACGGGGTGGTGCGCCTTGTATGGGTGTGTCTTACATTAGATTCACTAGTAGGAGTGAGCAAAACATCACGGGGTGGTGCGCCTTGTATGGGTGTGTGTTACATTAGATTCACTAGTAGGAGTGAGCAAAACATCACGGGGTGGTGCGCCTTGTATGGGTGTGTGTTACATTAGATTCACTAGTAGGAGTGAGAAAAACATCACGGGGTGGTGCGCCTTGTATGGGTGTGTGTTACATTACATTCACTAGTAGGAGTGAGAAAAACATCACGGGGTGGTGCGCCTTGTATGGGTGTGTGTTACATTACATTCACTAGTAGGAGTGAGAAAAACATCACGGGGTGGTGCGCATTGTATTGGTGTGTGTTACATTACATTCACTAGTAGGAGTGAGCAAAACATCACGGGGTGGTGCGCCTTGTATGGGTGTGTGTTACATTAGATTCACTAGTAGGAGTGAGAAAAACATCACGGGGTGGTGCGCCTTGTATGGGTGTGTGTTACATTAGATTCACTAGTAGGAGTGAGAAAAACATCACTGGGTGGTGCGCATTGTATGGGTGTGTGTTACATTAGATTCACTAGTAGGAGTGAGAAAAACATCACGGGGTGGTGCGCATTGTATGGGTGTGTGTTACATTAGATTCACTAGTAGGAGTGAGAAAAACATCACGGGGTGGTGCGCATTGTATGGGTGTGTCTTACATTAGATTCACTAGTAGGAGTGAGAAAAACATCACGGGGTGGTGCGCATTGTATGGGTGTGTCTTACATTAGATTCACTAGTAGGAGTGAGAAAAACATCACGGGGTGGTGCGCCTTGTATGGGTGTGTGTTACATTACATTCACTAGTAGGAGTGAGAAAAACATCACGGGGTGGTGCGCCTTGTATGGGTGTGTGTTACATTACATTCACTAGTAGGAGTGAGAAAAACATCACGGGGTGGTGCGCATTGTATGGGTGTGTGTTACATTACATTCACTAGTAGGAGTGAGCAAAACATCACGGGGTGGTGCGCCTTGTATGGGTGTGTGTTACATTAGATTCACTAGTAGGAGTGAGAAAAACATCACGGGGTGGTGCGCCTTGTATGGGTGTGTGTTACATTAGATTCACTAGTAGGAGTGAGAAAAACATCACGGGGTGGTGCGCATTGTATGGGTGTGTGTTACATTACATTCACTAGTAGCAGTGAGAAAAACATCACGGGGTGGTGCGCATTGTATGGGTGTGTGTTACATTAGATTCACTAGTAGCAGTGAGAAAAACATCACGGGGTTGTGCGCATTGTATGGGTGTGCGTTACATTAGATTCACTAGTAGCAGTGAGAAAAACATCATGGGGTGGTGCGCATTGTATGGGTGTGTGTTACATTAGATTCACTAGTAGGAGTGAGAAAAACATCACGGGGTGGTGCGCATTTTATGGGTGTGTGTTACATTAGATTCACTAGTAGGAGTGAGAAAAACATCACGGGGTGGTGCGCATTGTATGGGTGTGGGTTACATTAGATTCACTAGTAGCAGTGAGAAAAACATCACGGGGTGGTGCGCATTGTATGGGTGTGTGTTACATTAGATTCACTAGTATGAGTGAGAAAAACATCACGGGGTGGTGCGCATTGTATGGGTGTGTGTTACATTAGATTCACTAGTAGGAGTGAGAAAAACATCACGGGGTGGTGCGCATTGTATGGGTGTGTGTTACATTACGTTCACTAGTAGGAGTGAGAAAAACATCACGGGGTGGTGCGCATTGTATGGGTGTGTGTTACATTACATTCACTAGTAGGAGTGAGAAAAACATCACGGGGTGGTGCGCATTGTATGGGTGTGTGTTACATTAGATTCACTAGTAGGAGTGAGAAAAACATCACGGGGTGGTGCGCATTGTATGGCTGTGTGTTACATTAGATTCACTACTAACAGTGAGAAAAACATCACGGGGTGGTGCGCATTGTATGGGTGTGTGTTACATTAGATTCACTAGAAGGAGTGAGAAAAACATCACGGGGTGGTGCGCATTGTATGGGTGTGTGTTACATTACATTCACTAGTAGGAGTGAGAAAAACATCACGGGGTGGTGCGCATTGTATGGGTGTGTGTTACATTAGATTCACTAGTAGGAGTGAGAAAAACATCACGGGGTGGTGCGCCTTGTATGGGTGTGTGTTACATTACATTCACTAGTAGGAGTGAGAAAAACATCACGGGGTGGTGCGCCTTGTATGGGTGTGTGTTACATTAGATTCACTAGTAGGAGTGAGAAAAACATCACGGGGTGGTGCGCCTTGTATGGGTGTGTGTTACATTAGATTCACTAGTAGGAGTGAGCAAAACATCACGGGGTGGTGCGCCTTGTATGGGTGTGTGTTATATTAGATTCACTAGTAGGAGTGAGCAAAACATCACGGGGTGGTGCGCCTTGTATGGGTGTGTCTTACATTAGATTCACTAGTAAGAGTGAGCAAAACATCACGGGGTGGTGCGCCTTGTATGGGTGTGTGTTACATTAGATTCACTAGTAGGAGTGAGCAAAACATCACGGGGTGGTGCGCCTTGTATGGGTGTGTGTTACATTAGATTCACTAGTAGGAGTGAGAAAAACATCACGGGGTGGTGCGCCTTGTATGGGTGTGTGTTACATTACATTCACTAGTAGGAGTGAGAAAAACATCACGGGGTGGTGTGCCTTGTATGGGTGTGTGTTACATTACATTCACTAGTAGGAGTGAGAAAAACATCACGGGGTGGTGCGCATTGTATGGGTGTGTGTTACATTACATTCACTAGTAGGAGTGAGCAAAACATCACGGGGTGGTGCGCCTTGTATGGGTGTGTGTTACATTAGATTCACTAGTAGGAGTGAGAAAAACATCACGGGGTGGTGCGCCTTGTATGGGTGTGTGTTACATTACATTCACTAGTAGCAGTGAGAAAAACATCACGGAGTGGTGCGCATTGTATGGGTGTGTGTTACATTACATTCACTAGTAGCAGTGAGAAAAACATCACGGTGTGGTGCGCATTGTATGGGTGTGTGTTACATTAGATTCACTAGTAGGAGTGAGAAAAACATCACGGGGTGGTGCGCATTGTATGGGTGTGTGTTACATTACATTCACTAGTAGCAGTGAGAAAAACATCACGGGGTGGTGCGCATTGTATGGGTGTGTGTTACATTACATTCACTAGTAGGAGTGAGAAAAACATCACGGGGTGGTGCGCCTTGTATGGGTGTGTGTTACGTTACATTCACTAGTAGCAGTGAGAAAAACATCACGGGTTGGTGCGCAATGTATGGGTGTGTGTTACATTACATTCACTAGAAGGAGTGAGAAAAACATCACGGGGTGGTGCGCATTGTATTGGTGTGTGTTACATTACTTTCACTAGTAGGAGTGAGAAAATCATCACGGGGTGGTGCGCATTGTATGGGTGTGTGTTACATTACATGCACTAGTAGGAGTGAGAAAAACATCACGGGGTGGTGCGCATTGTATGGGTGTGTGTTACATTACTTTCACTAGAAGGAGTGAGAAAAACATCACGGGGTGGTGCGCATTGTATGGGTGTGTGTTACATTACATTCACTAGTAGGAGTGAGAAAAACATCACGGGGTGGTGCGCATTGTATGGGTGTGTTTTACATTACATTCACTAGTAGGAGTGAGAAAAACATCACGGGGTGGTGCGCATTGTATGGGTGTGTGTTACATTACATTCACTAGTAGGAGTGAGAAAAACATCACGGGGTGGTGCGCATTGTATGGGTGTGTGTTACATTACATTCACTAGTAGGAGTGAGAAAAACATCACGGGGTGGTGCGCATTGTATGGGTGTGTGTTACATTAGATTCACTACTAACAGTGAGAAAAACATCACGGGGTGGTGCGCATTGTATGGGTGTGTGTTACATTAGATTCACTAGAAGGAGTGAGAAAAACATCACGGGGTGGTGCGCATTGTATGGGTGTGTGTTAAATTACATTCACTAGTAGGAGTGAGAAAAACATCACGGGGTGGTGCGCATTGTATGGGTGTGTGTTACATTAGATTCACTAGTAGGAGTGAGAAAAACATCACGGGGTGGTGCGCCTTGTATGGGTGTGTGTTACATTACATTCACTAGTAGGAGTGAGAAAAACATCACGGGGTGGTGCGCCTTGTATGGGTGTGTGTTACATTAGATTCACTAGTAGGAGTGAGAAAAACATCACGGGGTGGTGCGCCTTGTATGGGTGTGTGTTACATTAGATTCACTAGTAGGAGTGAGAAAAACATCACGGGGTGGTGCGCCTTGTATGGGTGTGTGTTACATTAGATTCACTAGTAGGAGTGAGCAAAACATCACGGGGTGGTGCGCCTTGTATGGGTGTGTCTTACATTAGATTCACTAGTAGGAGTGAGCAAAACATCACGGGGTGGTGCGCCTTGTATGGGTGTGTGTTACATTAGATTCACTAGTAGGAGTGAGCAAAACATCACGGGGTGGTGCGCCTTGTATGGGTGTGTGTTACATTAGATTCACTAGTAGGAGTGAGAAAAACATCACGGGGTGGTGCGCCTTGTATGGGTGTGTGTTACATTACATTCACTAGTAGGAGTGAGAAAAACATCACGGGGTGGTGCGCCTTGTATGGGTGTGTGTTACATTACATTCACTAGTAGGAGTGAGAAAAACATCACGGGGTGGTGCGCATTGTATTGGTGTGTGTTACATTACATTCACTAGTAGGAGTGAGCAAAACATCACGGGGTGGTGCGCCTTGTATGGGTGTGTGTTACATTAGATTCACTAGTAGGAGTGAGAAAAACATCACGGGGTGGTGCGCCTTGTATGGGTGTGTGTTACATTAGATTCACTAGTAGGAGTGAGAAAAACATCACTGGGTGGTGCGCATTGTATGGGTGTGTGTTACATTAGATTCACTAGTAGGAGTGAGAAAAACATCACGGGGTGGTGCGCATTGTATGGGTGTGTGTTACATTAGATTCACTAGTAGGAGTGAGAAAAACATCACGGGGTGGTGCGCATTGTATGGGTGTGTCTTACATTAGATTCACTAGTAGGAGTGAGAAAAACATCACGGGGTGGTGCGCATTGTATGGGTGTGTCTTACATTAGATTCACTAGTAGGAGTGAGAAAAACATCACGGGGTGGTGCGCCTTGTATGGGTGTGTGTTACATTACATTCACTAGTAGGAGTGAGAAAAACATCACGGGGTGGTGCGCCTTGTATGGGTGTGTGTTACATTACATTCACTAGTAGGAGTGAGAAAAACATCACGGGGTGGTGCGCATTGTATGGGTGTGTGTTACATTACATTCACTAGTAGGAGTGAGCAAAACATCACGGGGTGGTGCGCCTTGTATGGGTGTGTGTTACATTAGATTCACTAGTAGGAGTGAGAAAAACATCACGGGGTGGTGCGCCTTGTATGGGTGTGTGTTACATTAGATTCACTAGTAGGAGTGAGAAAAACATCACGGGGTGGTGCGCATTGTATGGGTGTGTGTTACATTACATTCACTAGTAGCAGTGAGAAAAACATCACGGGGTGGTGCGCATTGTATGGGTGTGTGTTACATTAGATTCACTAGTAGCAGTGAGAAAAACATCACGGGGTTGTGCGCATTGTATGGGTGTGCGTTACATTAGATTCACTAGTAGCAGTGAGAAAAACATCATGGGGTGGTGCGCATTGTATGGGTGTGTGTTACATTAGATTCACTAGTAGGAGTGAGAAAAACATCACGGGGTGGTGCGCATTTTATGGGTGTGTGTTACATTAGATTCACTAGTAGGAGTGAGAAAAACATAACGGGGTGGTGCGCATTGTATGGGTGTGGGTTACATTAGATTCACTAGTAGCAGTGAGAAAAACATCACGGGGTGGTGCGCATTGTATGGGTGTGTGTTACATTAGATTCACTAGTATGAGTGAGAAAAACATCACGGGGTGGTGCGCATTGTATGGGTGTGTGTTACATTAGATTCACTAGTAGGAGTGAGAAAAACATCACGGGGTGGTGCGCATTGTATGGGTGTGTGTTACATTACGTTCACTAGTAGGAGTGAGAAAAACATCACGGGGTGGTGCGCATTGTATGGGTGTGTGTTACATTACATTCACTAGTAGGAGTGAGAAAAACATCACGGGGTGGTGCGCATTGTATGGGTGTGTGTTACATTAGATTCACTAGTAGGAGTGAGAAAAACATCACGGGGTGGTGCGCATTGTATGGCTGTGTGTTACATTAGATTCACTAGTAGCAGTGAGAAAAACATCACGGGGTGGTGCGCATTGTATGGGTGTGTGTTACATTAGATTCACTAGTAGCAGTGAGATAAACATCACGGGGTTGTGCGCATTGTATGGGTGTGTGTTACATTAGATTCACTAGTAGCAGTGAGAAAAACATCACGGGGTGGTGCGCATTGTATGGGTGTGTGTTACATTAGATTCACTAGTAGGAGTGAGAAAAACATCACGGGGTGGTGCGCATTTTATGGGTGTGTGTTAGCATTGTATGGGTGTGTGTTACATTAGATTCACTAGTAGGAGTGAGAAAAACATCACGGGTGGTGCGCCTTGTATGGGTGTGTGTTACATTAGATTCACTAGTAGGAGTGAGCAAAACATCACGGGGTGGTGCGCCTTGTATGGGTGTGTGTTACATTAGATTCACTAGTAGGAGTGAGCAAAACATCACGGGGTGGTGCGCATTGTATGGGTGTGTGTTACATTACTTTCACTAGAAGGAGTGAGAAAAACATCACGGGGTGGTGCGCATTGGATGGGTGTGTGTTACATTACATTCACTAGTAGGAGTGAGAAAAACATCACGGGGTGGTGCGCATTGTATGGGTGTGTTTTACATTACATTCACTAGTAGGAGTGAGAAAAACATCACGGGGTGGTGCGCATTGTATGGGTGTGTGTTACATTACATTCACTAGTAGGAGTGAGAAAAACATCACGGGTGGTGCGCATTGTATGGGTGTGTGTTACATTACATTCACTAGTAGGAGTGAGAAAAACATCACGGGGTGGTGCGCATTGTATGGGTGTGTGTTACATTAGATTCACTACTAACAGTGAGAAAAACATCACGGGGTGGTGCGCATTGTATGGGTGTGTGTTACATTAGATTCACTAGTAGGAGTGAGCAAAACATCACGGGGTGGTGCGCCTTGTATGGGTGTGTGTTACATTAGATTCACTAGTAGGAGTGAGAAAAACATCACGGGGTGGTGCGCATTGTATGGGTGTGTCTTACATTAGATTCACTAGTAGGAGTGAGCAAAACACCACGGGGTGGTGCGCCTTGTATGGGTGTGTGTTACATTAGATTCACTAGTAGGAGTGAGCAAACATCACGGGGTGGTGCGCCTTGTATGGGTGTGTGTTACATTAGATTCACTAGTAGGAGTGAGAAAAACATCACGGGGTGGTGCGCCCTTGTATGGGTGTGTGTTACATTACATTCACTAGTAGGAGTGAGAAAAACATCACGGGGTGGTGCGCATTGTATGGGTGTGTTTTACATTACATTCACTAGTAGGAGTGAGAAAAACATCACGGGGTGGTGCGCATTGTATGGGTTGTGTTACATTACATTCACTAGTAGGAGTGAGAAAAACATCACGGGGTGGTGCGCATTGTATGGGTGTGTGTTACATTACATTCACTAGTAGGAGTGAGAAAAACATCACGGGGTGGTGCGCCTTGTATGGGTGTGTGTTACATTAGATTCACTAGTAGGAGTGAGCAAAACATCACGGGGTGGTGCGCCTTGTATGGGTGTGTGTACATTAGATTCGCTAGTAGGAGTGAGCAAAACATCACGGGGTGGTGCGCCTTGTATTGGTGTGTGTTACATTAGATTCACTAGTAGGAGTGAGCAAAACATCACGGGTTGCGCCTTGTATGGGTGTGTGTTACATTAGATTCACTAGTAGGAGTGAGAAAAACATCACGGGGTGTTGCGCCTTGTATGGGTGTGTGTTACATTACATTCACTAGTAGGAGTGATAAAAACATCACGGGGTGGTGCGCCTTGTATGGGTGTGTGTTACATTACATTCACTAGTAGGAGTGAGAAAAACATCACGGGGTGGTGCGCATTGTATGGGTGTGTGTTACATTACATTCACTAGTAGGAGTGAGAAAAACATCACGGGGTGGTGCGCCTTGTATGGGTGTGTGTTACATTAGATTCACTAGTAGGAGTGAGAAAAACATTACGGGGTGGTGTGCCTTGTATGGGTGTGTGTTACATTAGATTCACTAGTAGGAGTGAGAAAAACATCACGGGGTGGTGCGCCTTTTATGGGTGTGTGTTACATTAGATTCACTAGTAGGAGTGAGAAAAACATCACGGGGTGGTGCGCATTGTATGGGTGTGTGTTACATTAGATTCACTAGTAGGAGTGAGAAAAACACGGGGTGGTGCGCATTGTATGGGTGTGTGTTACATTAGATTCACTAGTAGGAGTGAGAAAAACATCACGGGGTGGTGCGCATTGTATGGGTGTGTGTTACATTACATTCTCTAGTAGGAGTGAGAAAAACATCACGGGGTGGTGCGCATTGTATGGGTGTGTGTTACATTAGACTCACTAGTAGGAGTGAGAAAAACATCACGGGGTGGTGCGCATTGTATGGGTGTGTGTTACATTAGACTCACTAGTAGGAGTGAGAAAAACATCACGGGGTGTTGCGCATTGTATGGGTGTGTGTTACATAACATTCACTAGTAGGAGTGAGAAAAACATCACGGGGTGGTGCGCATTGTATGGGTGTGTGTTACATTAGATTCAGTAGTAGGAGTGAGAAAAACATCACGGGGTGGTGCGCCTTGTATGGGTGTGTGTTACATTACATTCACTAGTAGGAGTGAGAAAAACATCACGGGGTGGTGCGCCTTGTATGGGTGTGTGTTACATTAGATTCACTAGTGGGTGTGAGAAAAACATCACGGGGTGGTGCGCCTTGTATGGGTGTGTGTTACATTAGATTCACTAGTAGGAGTGAGAAAAACATCACGGGGTTGTGCGCCTTGTATGGGTGTGTGTTACATTAGATTCACTAGTAGGAGTGAGAAAAACATCACGGGGTGGTGCGCCTTGTATGGGTGTGTGTTACATTAGATTCACTAGTAGGAGTGAGAAAAACATCACGGGGTGGTGCGCCTTGTATGGGTGTGTGTTACATTAGATTCACTAGTAGGAGTGAGAAAAACATCACGGGGTGGTGCGCCTTGTATGGGTGTGTGTTACATTAGATTCACTAGTAGGAGTGAGAAAAACATCACGGGATGGTGCGCATTGTATGGGTGTGTGTTACATTAGATTCACTAGTAGGAGTGAGAAAAACATCACGGGGTGGTGCGCCTTGTATGGGTGTGTGTTACATTAGATTCACTAGTAGGAGTGAGCAAAACATCACGGGGTGGTGCGCCTTGTATGGGTGTGTGTTACATTAGATTCACTAGTAGGAGTGAGCAAAACATCACGGGGTGGTGCGCATTGTATGGGTGTGTGTTACATTACTTTCACTAGAAGGAGTGAGAAAACATCACGGGGTGGTGCGCATTGGATGGGTGTGTGTTACATTACATTCACTAGTAGGAGTGAGAAAAACATCACGGGGTGGTGCGCATTGTATGGGTGTGTTTTACATTACATTCACTAGTAGGAGTGAGAAAAACATCACGGGGTGGTGCGCATTGTATGGGTGTGTGTTACATTACATTCACTAGTAGGAGTGAGAAAAACATCACGGGGTGGTGCGCATTGTATGGGTGTGTGTTACATTACATTCACTAGTAGGAGTGAGAAAAACATCACGGGGTGGTGCGCATTGTATGGGTGTGTGTTACATTAGATTCACTACTAACAGTGAGAAAAACATCACGGGGTGGTGCGCATTGTATGGGTGTGTGTTACATTAGATTCACTAGTAGGAGTGAGCAAAACATCACGGGGTGGTGCGCCTTGTATGGGTGTGTGTTACATTAGATTCACTAGTAGGAGTGAGAAAAACATCACGGGGTGGTGCGCATTGTATGGGTGTGTCTTACATTAGATTCACTAGTAGGAGTGAGCAAAACACCACGGGGTGGTGCGCCTTGTATGGGTGTGTGTTACATTAGATTCACTAGTAGGAGTGAGCAAAACATCACGGGGTGGTGCGCCTTGTATGGGTGTGTGTTACATTAGATTCACTAGTAGGAGTGAGAAAAACATCACGGGGTGGTGCGCCTTGTATGGGTGTGTGTTACATTACATTCACTAGTAGGAGTGAGAAAAACATCACGGGGTGGTGCGCATTGTATGGGTGTGTTTTACATTACATTCACTAGTAGGAGTGAGAAAAACATCACGGGGTGGTGCGCATTGTATGGGTTGTGTTACATTACATTCACTAGTAGGAGTGAGAAAAACATCACGGGGTGGTGCGCATTGTATGGGTGTGTGTTACATTACATTCACTAGTAGGAGTGAGAAAAACATCACGGGGTGGTGCGCATTGTATGGGTGTGTGTTACATTAGATTCACTACTAACAGTGAGAAAAACATCACGGGGTGGTGCGCATTGTATGGGTGTGTGTTACATTAGATTCACTAGAAGGAGTGAGAAAAACATCACGGGGTGGTGCGCATTGTATGGGTGTGTGTTACATTACATTCACTAGTAGGAGTGAGAAAACATCACGGGTGGTGCGCATTGTATGGGTGTGTGTTACATTAGATTCACTAGTAGGAGTGAGAAAAACATCACGGGGTGGTGCGCCTTGTATGGGTGTGTGTTACATTACATTCACTAGTAGGAGTGAGAAAAACATCACGGGGTGGTGCGCCTTGTATGGGTGTGTGTTACATTAGATTCACTAGTAGGAGTGAGAAAAACATCACGGGGTGGTGCGCCTTGTATGGGTGTGTGTTACATTAGATTCACTAGTAGGAGTGAGCAAAACATCACGGGGTGGTGCGCCTTGTATGGGTGTGTGTTACATTAGATTCACTAGTAGGAGTGAGCAAAACATCACGGGGTGGTGCGCCTTGTATGGGTGTGTCTTACATTAGATTCACTAGTAGGAGTGAGCAAAACATCACGGGGTGGTGCGCCTTGTATGGGTGTGTGTTACATTAGATTCACTAGTAGGAGTGAGCAAAACATCACGGGGTGGTGCGCCTTGTATGGGTGTGTGTTACATTAGATTCACTAGTAGGAGTGAGAAAAACATCACGGGGTGGTGCGCCTTGTATGGGTGTGTGTTACATTACATTCACTAGTAGGAGTGAGAAAAACATCACGGGGTGGTGCTCCTTGTATGGGTGTGTGTTACATTACATTCACTAGTAGGAGTGAGAAAAACATCACGGGGTGGTGCGCATTGTATTGGTGTGTGTTACATTACATTCACTAGTAGGAGTGAGCAAAACATCACGGGGTGGTGCGCCTTGTATGGGTGTGTGTTACATTAGATTCACTAGTAGGAGTGAGAAAAACATCACGGGGTGGTGCGCCTTGTATGGGTGTGTGTTACATTAGATTCACTAGTAGGAGTGAGAAAAACATCACTGGGTGGTGCGCATTGTATGGGTGTGTGTTACATTAGATTCACTAGTAGGAGTGAGAAAAACATCACGGGGTGGTGCGCATTGTATGGGTGTGTGTTACATTAGATTCACTAGTAGGAGTGAGAAAAACATCACGGGGTGGTGCGCATTGTATGGGTGTGTCTTACATTAGATTCACTAGTAGGAGTGAGAAAAACATCACGGGGTGGTGCGCATTGTATGGGTGTGTCTTACATTAGATTCACTAGTAGGAGTGAGCAAAACACCACGGGGTGGTGCGCCTTGTATGGGTGTGTGTTACATTAGATTCACTAGTAGGAGTGAGCAAAACATCACGGGGTGGTGCGCCTTGTATGGGTGTGTGTTACATTAGATTCACTAGTAGGAGTGAGAAAAACATCACGGGGTGGTGCGCCTTGTATGGGTGTGTGTTACATTACATTCACTAGTAGGAGTGAGAAAAACATCACGGGGTGGTGCGCCTTGTATGGGTGTGTGTTACATTACATTCACTAGTAGGAGTGAGAAAAACATCACGGGGTGGTGCGCATTGTATGGGTGTGTGTTACATTACATTCACTAGTAGGAGTGAGAAAAACATCACGGGGTGGTGCGCCTTGTATGGGTGTGTGTTACATTAGATTCACTAGTAGGAGTGAGAAAAACATCACGGGGTGGTGCGCCTTGTATGGGTGTGTGTTACATTAGATTCACTAGTCGGAGTGAGAAAAACATCACTGGGTGGTGCGCATCGTATGGGTGTGTGTTACATTAGATTCACTAGTAGGAGTGAGAAAAACATCACGGGGTGGTGCGCCTTTTATGGGTGTGTGTTACATTAGATTCACTAGTAGGAGTGAGAAAAACATCACGGGGTGGTGCGCATTGTATGGGTGTGTGTTACATTAGATTCACTAGTAGGAGTGAGAAAAACATCACGGGGTGGTGCGCCTTGTATGGGTGTGTGTTACATTAGATTCACTAGTAGGAGTGAGCGAAACATCACGGGGTGGTGCGCCTTGTATGGGTGTGTGTTACATTAGATTCACTAGTAGGAGTGAGCAAAACATCACCGGGTGGTGCGCCTTGTATGGGTGTGTGTTACATTAGATTCGCTAGTAGGAGTGAGCAAAACATCACGGGGTGGTGCGCCTTGTATTGGTGTGTGTTACATTAGATTCACTAGTAGGAGTGAGCAAAACATCACGGGGTGGTGCGCCTTGTATGGGTGTGTGTTACATTAGATTCACTAGTAGGAGTGAGAAAAACATCACGGGGTGTTGCGCCTTGTATGGGTGTGTGTTACATTACATTCACTAGTAGGAGTGATAAAAACATCACGGGGTGGTGCGCCTTGTATGGGTGTGTGTTACATTACATTCACTAGTAGGAGTGAGAAAAACATCACGGGGTGGTGCGCATTGTATGGGTGTGTGTTACATTACATTCACTAGTAGGAGTGAGAAAAACATCACGGGGTGGTGCGCCTTGTATGGGTGTGTGTTACATTAGATTCACTAGTAGGAGTGAGAAAAACATTACGGGGTGGTGCGCCTTGTATGGGTGTGTGTTACATTAGATTCACTAGTAGGAGTGAGAAAAACATCACGGGGTGGTGCGCCTTTTATGGGTGTGTTTTACATTAGATTCACTAGTAGGAGTGAGAAAAACACGGGGTGGTGCGCATTGTATGGGTGTGTGTTACATTAGATTCACTAGTAGGAGTGAGCAAAACATCACGGGGTGGTGCGCCTTGTATGGGTGTGTGTTACATTAGATTCACTAGTAGGAGTGAGAAAAACATCACGGGGTGTTGCGCCTTGTATGGGTGTGTGTTACATTACATTCACTAGTAGGAGTGATAAAAACATCACGGGGTGGTGCGCCTTGTATGGGTGTGTGTTACATTACATTCACTAGTAGGAGTGAGAAAAACATCACGGGGTGGTGCGCATTGTATGGGTGTGTGTTACATTACATTCACTAGTAGGAGTGAGAAAAACATCACGGGGTGGTGCGCCTTGTATGGGTGTGTGTTACATTAGATTCACTAGTAGGAGTGAGAAAAACATTACGGGGTGGTGCGCCTTGTATGGGTGTGTGTTACATTAGATTCACTAGTAGGAGTGAGAAAAACATCACGGGGTGGTGCGCCTTTTATGGGTGTGTGTTACATTAGATTCACTAGTAGGAGTGAGAAAAACATCACGGGGTGGTGCGCATTGTATGGGTGTGTGTTACATTAGATTCACTAGTAGGAGTGAGAAAAACACGGGGTGGTGCGCATTGTATGGGTGTGTGTTACATTAGATTCACTAGTAGGAGTGAGAAAAACATCACGGGGTGGTGCGCATTGTATGGGTGTGTGTTACATTACATTCTCTAGTAGGAGTGAGAAAAACATCACGGGGTGGTGCGCATTGTATGGGTGTGTGTTACATTAGACTCACTAGTAGGAGTGAGAAAAACATCACGGGGTGGTGCGCATTGTATGGGTGTGTGTTACATTAGACTCACTAGTAGGAGTGAGAAAAACATCACGGGGTGTTGCGCATTGTATGGGTGTGTGTTACATAACATTCACTAGTAGGAGTGAGAAAAACATCACGGGGTGGTGCGCATTGTATGGGTGTGTGTTACATTAGATTCAGTAGTAGGAGTGAGAAAAACATCACGGGGTGGTGCGCCTTGTATGGGTGTGTGTTACATTACATTCACTAGTAGGAGTGAGAAAAACATCACGGGGTGGTGCGCCTTGTATGGGTGTGTGTTACATTAGATTCACTAGTGGGTGTGAGAAAAACATCACGGGGTGGTGCGCCTTGTATGGGTGTGTGTTACATTAGATTCACTAGTAGGAGTGAGAAAAACATCACGGGGTTGTGCGCCTTGTATGGGTGTGTGTTACATTAGATTCACTAGTAGGAGTGAGAAAAACATCACGGGGTGGTGCGCCTTGTATGGGTGTGTGTTACATTAGATTCACTAGTAGGAGTGAGAAAAACATCACGGGGTGGTGCGCCTTGTATGGGTGTGTGTTACATTAGATTCACTAGTAGGAGTGAGAAAAACATCACGGGGTGGTGCGCCTTGTATGGGTGTGTGTTACATTAGATTCACTAGTAGGAGTGAGAAAAACATCACGGGATGGTGCGCATTGTATGGGTGTGTGTTACATTAGATTCACTAGTAGGAGTGAGAAAAACATCACGGGGTGGTGCGCCTTGTATGGGTGTGTGTTACATTAGATTCACTAGTAGGAGTGAGCAAAACATCACGGGGTGGTGCGCCTTGTATGGGTGTGTGTTACATTAGATTCACTAGTAGGAGTGAGAAAAACATCACGGGGTGGTGCGCCTTGTATGGGTGTGTGTTACATTAGATTCACTAGTAGGAGTGAGCAAAACATCACGGGGTGGTGCGCCTTGTATGGGTGTGTGTTACATTAGATTCACTAGTAGGAGTGAGCAAAACATCACGGGGTGGTGCGCATTGTATGGGTGTGTGTTACATTACTTTCACTAGAAGGAGTGAGAAAAACATCACGGGGTGGTGCGCATTGGATGGGTGTGTGTTACATTACATTCACTAGTAGGAGTGAGAAAAACATCACGGGGTGGTGCGCATTGTATGGGTGTGTTTTACATTACATTCACTAGTAGGAGTGAGAAAAACATCACGGGGTGGTGCGCATTGTATGGGTGTGTGTTACATTACATTCACTAGTAGGAGTGAGAAAAACATCACGGGGTGGTGCGCATTGTATGGGTGTGTGTTACATTACATTCACTAGTAGGAGTGAGAAAAACATCACGGGGTGGTGCGCATTGTATGGGTGTGTGTTACATTAGATTCACTACTAACAGTGAGAAAAACATCACGGGGTGGTGCGCATTGTATGGGTGTGTGTTACATTAGATTCACTAGTAGGAGTGAGCAAAACATCACGGGGTGGTGCGCCTTGTATGGGTGTGTGTTACATTAGATTCACTAGAAGGAGTGAGAAAAACATCACGGGGTGGTGCGCATTGTATGGGTGTGTGTTACATTACTTTCACTAGTAGGAGTGAGAAAATCATCACGGGGTGGTGCGCATTGTATGGGTGTGTGTTACATTACATGCACTAGTAGGAGTGAGAAAAACATCACGGGGTGGTGCGCATTGTATGGGTGTGTGTTACATTACTTTCACTAGAAGGAGTGAGAAAAACATCACGGGGTGGTGCGCATTGTATGGGTGTGTGTTACATTACATTCACTAGTAGGAGTGAGAAAAACATCACGGGGTGGTGCGCATTGTATGGGTGTGTTTTACATTACATTCACTAGTAGGAGTGAGAAAAACATCACGGGGTGGTGCGCATTGTATGGGTTGTGTTACATTACATTCACTAGTAGGAGTGAGAAAAACATCACGGGGTGGTGCGCATTGTATGGGTGTGTGTTACATTACATTCACTAGTAGGAGTGAGAAAAACATCACGGGGTGGTGCGCATTGTATGGGTGTGTGTTACATTAGATTCACTACTAACAGTGAGAAAAACATCACGGGGTGGTGCGCATTGTATGGGTGTGTGTTACATTAGATTCACTAGAAGGAGTGAGAAAAACATCACGGGGTGGTGCGCATTGTATGGGTGTGTGTTACATTAGATTCACTAGTAGGAGTGAGAAAAACATCACTGGGTGGTGCGCATTGTATGGGTGTGTGTTACATTAGATTCACTAGTAGGAGTGAGAAAAACATCACGGGGTGGTGCGCATTGTATGGGTGTGTGTTACATTAGATTCACTAGTAGGAGTGAGAAAAACATCACGGGGTGGTGCGCATTGTATGGGTGTGTCTTACATTAGATTCACTAGTAGGAGTGAGAAAAACATCACGGGGTGGTGCGCATTGTATGGGTGTGTCTTACATTAGATTCACTAGTAGGAGTGAGCAAAACACCACGGGGTGGTGCGCCTTGTATGGGTGTGTGTTACATTAGATTCACTAGTAGGAGTGAGCAAAACATCACGGGGTGGTGCGCCTTGTATGGGTGTGTGTTACATTAGATTCACTAGTAGGAGTGAGAAAAACATCACGGGGTGGTGCGCCTTGTATGGGTGTGTGTTACATTACATTCACTAGTAGGAGTGAGAAAAACATCACGGGGTGGTGCGCCTTGTATGGGTGTGTGTTACATTACATTCACTAGTAGGAGTGAGAAAAACATCACGGGGTGGTGCGCATTGTATGGGTGTGTGTTACATTACATTCACTAGTAGGAGTGAGAAAAACATCACGGGGTGGTGCGCCTTGTATGGGTGTGTGTTACATTAGATTCACTAGTAGGAGTGAGAAAAACATCACGGGGTGGTGCGCCTTGTATGGGTGTGTGTTACATTAGATTCACTAGTCGGAGTGAGAAAAACATCACTGGGTGGTGCGCATCGTATGGGTGTGTGTTACATTAGATTCACTAGTAGGAGTGAGAAAAACATCACGGGGTGGTGCGCCTTTTATGGGTGTGTGTTACATTAGATTCACTAGTAGGAGTGAGAAAAACATCACGGGGTGGTGCGCATTGTATGGGTGTGTGTTACATTAGATTCACTAGTAGGAGTGAGAAAAACATCACGGGGTGGTGCGCCTTGTATGGGTGTGTGTTACATTAGATTCACTAGTAGGAGTGAGCGAAACATCACGGGGTGGTGCGCCTTGTATGGGTGTGTGTTACATTAGATTCACTAGTAGGAGTGAGCAAAACATCACGGGGTGGTGCGCCTTGTATGGGTGTGTGTTACATTAGATTCGCTAGTAGGAGTGAGCAAAACATCACGGGGTGGTGCGCCTTGTATTGGTGTGTGTTACATTAGATTCACTAGTAGGAGTGAGCAAAACATCACGGGGTGGTGCGCCTTGTATGGGTGTGTGTTACATTAGATTCACTAGTAGGAGTGAGAAAAACATCACGGGGTGTTGCGCCTTGTATGGGTGTGTGTTACATTACATTCACTAGTAGGAGTGATAAAAACATCACGGGGTGGTGCGCCTTGTATGGGTGTGTGTTACATTACATTCACTAGTAGGAGTGAGAAAAACATCACGGGGTGGTGCGCATTGTATGGGTGTGTGTTACATTACATTCACTAGTAGGAGTGAGAAAAACATCACGGGGTGGTGCGCCTTGTATGGGTGTGTGTTACATTAGATTCACTAGTAGGAGTGAGAAAAACATTACGGGGTGGTGTGCCTTGTATGGGTGTGTGTTACATTAGATTCACTAGTAGGAGTGAGAAAAACATCACGGGGTGGTGCGCCTTTTATGGGTGTGTGTTACATTAGATTCACTAGTAGGAGTGAGAAAAACATCACGGGGTGGTGCGCATTGTATGGGTGTGTGTTACATTAGATTCACTAGTAGGAGTGAGAAAAACACGGGGTGGTGCGCATTGTATGGGTGTGTGTTACATTAGATTCACTAGTAGGAGTGAGAAAAACATCACGGGGTGGTGCGCATTGTATGGGTGTGTGTTACATTACATTCTCTAGTAGGAGTGAGAAAAACATCACGGGGTGGTGCGCATTGTATGGGTGTGTGTTACATTAGACTCACTAGTAGGAGTGAGAAAAACATCACGGGGTGGTGCGCATTGTATGGGTGTGTGTTACATTAGACTCACTAGTAGGAGTGAGAAAAACATCACGGGGTGTTGCGCATTGTATGGGTGTGTGTTACATAACATTCACTAGTAGGAGTGAGAAAAACATCACGGGGTGGTGCGCATTGTATGGGTGTGTGTTACATTAGATTCAGTAGTAGGAGTGAGAAAAACATCACGGGGTGGTGCGCCTTGTATGGGTGTGTGTTACATTACATTCACTAGTAGGAGTGAGAAAAACATCACGGGGTGGTGCGCCTTGTATGGGTGTGTGTTACATTAGATTCACTAGTGGGTGTGAGAAAAACATCACGGGGTGGTGCGCCTTGTATGGGTGTGTGTTACATTAGATTCACTAGTAGGAGTGAGAAAAACATCACGGGGTTGTGCGCCTTGTATGGGTGTGTGTTACATTAGATTCACTAGTAGGAGTGAGAAAAACATCACGGGGTGGTGCGCCTTGTATGGGTGTGTGTTACATTAGATTCACTAGTAGGAGTGAGAAAAACATCACGGGGTGGTGCGCCTTGTATGGGTGTGTGTTACATTAGATTCACTAGTAGGAGTGAGAAAAACATCACGGGGTGGTGCGCCTTGTATGGGTGTGTGTTACATTAGATTCACTAGTAGGAGTGAGAAAAACATCACGGGATGGTGCGCATTGTATGGGTGTGTGTTACATTAGATTCACTAGTAGGAGTGAGAAAAACATCACGGGGTGGTGCGCCTTGTATGGGTGTGTGTTACATTAGATTCACTAGTAGGAGTGAGCAAAACATCACGGGGTGGTGCGCCTTGTATGGGTGTGTGTTACATTAGATTCACTAGTAGGAGTGAGCAAAACATCACGGGGTGGTGCGCATTGTATGGGTGTGTGTTACATTACTTTCACTAGAAGGAGTGAGAAAAACATCACGGGGTGGTGCGCATTGGATGGGTGTGTGTTACATTACATTCACTAGTAGGAGTGAGAAAAACATCACGGGGTGGTGCGCATTGTATGGGTGTGTTTTACATTACATTCACTAGTAGGAGTGAGAAAAACATCACGGGGTGGTGCGCATTGTATGGGTGTGTGTTACATTACATTCACTAGTAGGAGTGAGAAAAACATCACGGGGTGGTGCGCATTGTATGGGTGTGTGTTACATTACATTCACTAGTAGGAGTGAGAAAAACATCACGGGGTGGTGCGCATTGTATGGGTGTGTGTTACATTAGATTCACTACTAACAGTGAGAAAAACATCACGGGGTGGTGCGCATTGTATGGGTGTGTGTTACATTAGATTCACTAGTAGGAGTGAGCAAAACATCACGGGGTGGTGCGCCTTGTATGGGTGTGTGTTACATTAGATTCACTAGTAGGAGTGAGAAAAACATCACGGGGTGGTGCGCATTGTATGGGTGTGTCTTACATTAGATTCACTAGTAGGAGTGAGCAAAACACCACGGGGTGGTGCGCCTTGTATGGGTGTGTGTTACATTAGATTCACTAGTAGGAGTGAGCAAAACATCACGGGGTGGTGCGCCTTGTATGGGTGTGTGTTACATTAGATTCACTAGTAGGAGTGAGAAAAACATCACGGGGTGGTGCGCCTTGTATGGGTGTGTGTTACATTACATTCACTAGTAGGAGTGAGAAAAACATCACGGGGTGGTGCGCATTGTATGGGTGTGTTTTACATTACATTCACTAGTAGGAGTGAGAAAAACATCACGGGGTGGTGCGCATTGTATGGGTTGTGTTACATTACATTCACTAGTAGGAGTGAGAAAAACATCACGGGGTGGTGCGCATTGTATGGGTGTGTGTTACATTACATTCACTAGTAGGAGTGAGAAAAACATCACGGGGTGGTGCGCCTTGTATGGGTGTGTGTTACATTAGATTCACTAGTAGGAGTGAGCAAAACATCACGGGGTGGTGCGCCTTGTATGGGTGTGTGTTACATTAGATTCGCTAGTAGGAGTGAGCAAAACATCACGGGGTGGTGCGCCTTGTATTGGTGTGTGTTACATTAGATTCACTAGTAGGAGTGAGCAAAACATCACGGGGTGGTGCGCCTTGTATGGGTGTGTGTTACATTAGATTCACTAGTAGGAGTGAGAAAAACATCACGGGGTGTTGCGCCTTGTATGGGTGTGTGTTACATTACATTCACTAGTAGGAGTGATAAAAACATCACGGGGTGGTGCGCCTTGTATGGGTGTGTGTTACATTACATTCACTAGTAGGAGTGAGAAAAACATCACGGGGTGGTGCGCATTGTATGGGTGTGTGTTACATTACATTCACTAGTAGGAGTGAGAAAAACATCACGGGGTGGTGCGCCTTGTATGGGTGTGTGTTACATTAGATTCACTAGTAGGAGTGAGAAAAACATTACGGGGTGGTGTGCCTTGTATGGGTGTGTGTTACATTAGATTCACTAGTAGGAGTGAGAAAAACATCACGGGGTGGTGCGCCTTTTATGGGTGTGTGTTACATTAGATTCACTAGTAGGAGTGAGAAAAACATCACGGGGTGGTGCGCATTGTATGGGTGTGTGTTACATTAGATTCACTAGTAGGAGTGAGAAAAACACGGGGTGGTGCGCATTGTATGGGTGTGTGTTACATTAGATTCACTAGTAGGAGTGAGAAAAACATCACGGGGTGGTGCGCATTGTATGGGTGTGTGTTACATTACATTCTCTAGTAGGAGTGAGAAAAACATCACGGGGTGGTGCGCATTGTATGGGTGTGTGTTACATTAGACTCACTAGTAGGAGTGAGAAAAACATCACGGGGTGGTGCGCATTGTATGGGTGTGTGTTACATTAGACTCACTAGTAGGAGTGAGAAAAACATCACGGGGTGTTGCGCATTGTATGGGTGTGTGTTACATAACATTCACTAGTAGGAGTGAGAAAAACATCACGGGGTGGTGCGCATTGTATGGGTGTGTGTTACATTAGATTCAGTAGTAGGAGTGAGAAAAACATCACGGGGTGGTGCGCCTTGTATGGGTGTGTGTTACATTACATTCACTAGTAGGAGTGAGAAAAACATCACGGGGTGGTGCGCCTTGTATGGGTGTGTGTTACATTAGATTCACTAGTGGGTGTGAGAAAAACATCACGGGGTGGTGCGCCTTGTATGGGTGTGTGTTACATTAGATTCACTAGTAGGAGTGAGAAAAACATCACGGGGTTGTGCGCCTTGTATGGGTGTGTGTTACATTAGATTCACTAGTAGGAGTGAGAAAAACATCACGGGGTGGTGCGCCTTGTATGGGTGTGTGTTACATTAGATTCACTAGTAGGAGTGAGAAAAACATCACGGGGTGGTGCGCCTTGTATGGGTGTGTGTTACATTAGATTCACTAGTAGGAGTGAGAAAAACATCACGGGGTGGTGCGCCTTGTATGGGTGTGTGTTACATTAGATTCACTAGTAGGAGTGAGAAAAACATCACGGGATGGTGCGCATTGTATGGGTGTGTGTTACATTAGATTCACTAGTAGGAGTGAGAAAAACATCACGGGGTGGTGCGCCTTGTATGGGTGTGTGTTACATTAGATTCACTAGTAGGAGTGAGCAAAACATCACGGGGTGGTGCGCCTTGTATGGGTGTGTGTTACATTAGATTCACTAGTAGGAGTGAGCAAAACATCACGGGGTGGTGCGCATTGTATGGGTGTGTGTTACATTACTTTCACTAGAAGGAGTGAGAAAAACATCACGGGGTGGTGCGCATTGGATGGGTGTGTGTTACATTACATTCACTAGTAGGAGTGAGAAAAACATCACGGGGTGGTGCGCATTGTATGGGTGTGTTTTACATTACATTCACTAGTAGGAGTGAGAAAAACATCACGGGGTGGTGCGCATTGTATGGGTGTGTGTTACATTACATTCACTAGTAGGAGTGAGAAAAACATCACGGGGTGGTGCGCATTGTATGGGTGTGTGTTACATTACATTCACTAGTAGGAGTGAGAAAAACATCACGGGGTGGTGCGCATTGTATGGGTGTGTGTTACATTAGATTCACTACTAACAGTGAGAAAAACATCACGGGGTGGTGCGCATTGTATGGGTGTGTGTTACATTAGATTCACTAGTAGGAGTGAGCAAAACATCACGGGGTGGTGCGCCTTGTATGGGTGTGTGTTACATTAGATTCACTAGTAGGAGTGAGAAAAACATCACGGGGTGGTGCGCATTGTATGGGTGTGTCTTACATTAGATTCACTAGTAGGAGTGAGCAAAACACCACGGGGTGGTGCGCCTTGTATGGGTGTGTGTTACATTAGATTCACTAGTAGGAGTGAGCAAAACATCACGGGGTGGTGCGCCTTGTATGGGTGTGTGTTACATTAGATTCACTAGTAGGAGTGAGAAAAACATCACGGGGTGGTGCGCCTTGTATGGGTGTGTGTTACATTACATTCACTAGTAGGAGTGAGAAAAACATCACGGGGTGGTGCGCATTGTATGGGTGTGTTTTACATTACATTCACTAGTAGGAGTGAGAAAAACATCACGGGGTGGTGCGCATTGTATGGGTTGTGTTACATTACATTCACTAGTAGGAGTGAGAAAAACATCACGGGGTGGTGCGCATTGTATGGGTGTGTGTTACATTACATTCACTAGTAGGAGTGAGAAAAACATCACGGGGTGGTGCGCATTGTATGGGTGTGTGTTACATTAGATTCACTACTAACAGTGAGAAAAACATCACGGGGTGGTGCGCATTGTATGGGTGTGTGTTACATTAGATTCACTAGAAGGAGTGAGAAAAACATCACGGGGTGGTGCGCATTGTATGGGTGTGTGTTACATTACATTCACTAGTAGGAGTGAGAAAAACATCACGGGGTGGTGCGCATTGTATGGGTGTGTGTTACATTAGATTCACTAGTAGGAGTGAGAAAAACATCACGGGGTGGTGCGCCTTGTATGGGTGTGTGTTACATTACATTCACTAGTAGGAGTGAGAAAAACATCACGGGGTGGTGCGCCTTGTATGGGTGTGTGTTACATTAGATTCACTAGTAGGAGTGAGAAAAACATCACGGGGTGGTGCGCCTTGTATGGGTGTGTGTTACATTAGATTCACTAGTAGGAGTGAGCAAAACATCACGGGGTGGTGCGCCTTGTATGGGTGTGTGTTACATTAGATTCACTAGTAGGAGTGAGCAAAACATCACGGGGTGGTGCGCCTTGTATGGGTGTGTCTTACATTAGATTCACTAGTAGGAGTGAGCAAAACATCACGGGGTGGTGCGCCTTGTATGGGTGTGTGTTACATTAGATTCACTAGTAGGAGTGAGCAAAACATCACGGGGTGGTGCGCCTTGTATGGGTGTGTGTTACATTAGATTCACTAGTAGGAGTGAGAAAAACATCACGGGGTGGTGCGCCTTGTATGGGTGTGTGTTACATTACATTCACTAGTAGGAGTGAGAAAAACATCACGGGGTGGTGCTCCTTGTATGGGTGTGTGTTACATTACATTCACTAGTAGGAGTGAGAAAAACATCACGGGGTGGTGCGCATTGTATTGGTGTGTGTTACATTACATTCACTAGTAGGAGTGAGCAAAACATCACGGGGTGGTGCGCCTTGTATGGGTGTGTGTTACATTAGATTCACTAGTAGGAGTGAGAAAAACATCACGGGGTGGTGCGCCTTGTATGGGTGTGTGTTACATTAGATTCACTAGTAGGAGTGAGAAAAACATCACTGGGTGGTGCGCATTGTATGGGTGTGTGTTACATTAGATTCACTAGTAGGAGTGAGAAAAACATCACGGGGTGGTGCGCATTGTATGGGTGTGTGTTACATTAGATTCACTAGTAGGAGTGAGAAAAACATCACGGGGTGGTGCGCATTGTATGGGTGTGTCTTACATTAGATTCACTAGTAGGAGTGAGAAAAACATCACGGGGTGGTGCGCATTGTATGGGTGTGTCTTACATTAGATTCACTAGTAGGAGTGAGCAAAACACCACGGGGTGGTGCGCCTTGTATGGGTGTGTGTTACATTAGATTCACTAGTAGGAGTGAGCAAAACATCACGGGGTGGTGCGCCTTGTATGGGTGTGTGTTACATTAGATTCACTAGTAGGAGTGAGAAAAACATCACGGGGTGGTGCGCCTTGTATGGGTGTGTGTTACATTACATTCACTAGTAGGAGTGAGAAAAACATCACGGGGTGGTGCGCCTTGTATGGGTGTGTGTTACATTACATTCACTAGTAGGAGTGAGAAAAACATCACGGGGTGGTGCGCATTGTATGGGTGTGTGTTACATTACATTCACTAGTAGGAGTGAGAAAAACATCACGGGGTGGTGCGCCTTGTATGGGTGTGTGTTACATTAGATTCACTAGTAGGAGTGAGAAAAACATCACGGGGTGGTGCGCCTTGTATGGGTGTGTGTTACATTAGATTCACTAGTCGGAGTGAGAAAAACATCACTGGGTGGTGCGCATCGTATGGGTGTGTGTTACATTAGATTCACTAGTAGGAGTGAGAAAAACATCACGGGGTGGTGCGCCTTTTATGGGTGTGTGTTACATTAGATTCACTAGTAGGAGTGAGAAAAACATCACGGGGTGGTGCGCATTGTATGGGTGTGTGTTACATTAGATTCACTAGTAGGAGTGAGAAAAACATCACGGGGTGGTGCGCCTTGTATGGGTGTGTGTTACATTAGATTCACTAGTAGGAGTGAGCGAAACATCACGGGGTGGTGCGCCTTGTATGGGTGTGTGTTACATTAGATTCACTAGTAGGAGTGAGCAAAACATCACCGGGTGGTGCGCCTTGTATGGGTGTGTGTTACATTAGATTCGCTAGTAGGAGTGAGCAAAACATCACGGGGTGGTGCGCCTTGTATTGGTGTGTGTTACATTAGATTCACTAGTAGGAGTGAGCAAAACATCACGGGGTGGTGCGCCTTGTATGGGTGTGTGTTACATTAGATTCACTAGTAGGAGTGAGAAAAACATCACGGGGTGTTGCGCCTTGTATGGGTGTGTGTTACATTACATTCACTAGTAGGAGTGATAAAAACATCACGGGGTGGTGCGCCTTGTATGGGTGTGTGTTACATTACATTCACTAGTAGGAGTGAGAAAAACATCACGGGGTGGTGCGCATTGTATGGGTGTGTGTTACATTACATTCACTAGTAGGAGTGAGAAAAACATCACGGGGTGGTGCGCCTTGTATGGGTGTGTGTTACATTAGATTCACTAGTAGGAGTGAGAAAAACATTACGGGGTGGTGCGCCTTGTATGGGTGTGTGTTACATTAGATTCACTAGTAGGAGTGAGAAAAACATCACGGGGTGGTGCGCCTTTTATGGGTGTGTTTTACATTAGATTCACTAGTAGGAGTGAGAAAAACACGGGGTGGTGCGCATTGTATGGGTGTGTGTTACATTAGATTCACTAGTAGGAGTGAGCAAAACATCACGGGGTGGTGCGCCTTGTATGGGTGTGTGTTACATTAGATTCACTAGTAGGAGTGAGAAAAACATCACGGGGTGTTGCGCCTTGTATGGGTGTGTGTTACATTACATTCACTAGTAGGAGTGATAAAAACATCACGGGGTGGTGCGCCTTGTATGGGTGTGTGTTACATTACATTCACTAGTAGGAGTGAGAAAAACATCACGGGGTGGTGCGCATTGTATGGGTGTGTGTTACATTACATTCACTAGTAGGAGTGAGAAAAACATCACGGGGTGGTGCGCCTTGTATGGGTGTGTGTTACATTAGATTCACTAGTAGGAGTGAGAAAAACATTACGGGGTGGTGCGCCTTGTATGGGTGTGTGTTACATTAGATTCACTAGTAGGAGTGAGAAAAACATCACGGGGTGGTGCGCCTTTTATGGGTGTGTGTTACATTAGATTCACTAGTAGGAGTGAGAAAAACATCACGGGGTGGTGCGCATTGTATGGGTGTGTGTTACATTAGATTCACTAGTAGGAGTGAGAAAAACACGGGGTGGTGCGCATTGTATGGGTGTGTGTTACATTAGATTCACTAGTAGGAGTGAGAAAAACATCACGGGGTGGTGCGCATTGTATGGGTGTGTGTTACATTACATTCTCTAGTAGGAGTGAGAAAAACATCACGGGGTGGTGCGCATTGTATGGGTGTGTGTTACATTAGACTCACTAGTAGGAGTGAGAAAAACATCACGGGGTGGTGCGCATTGTATGGGTGTGTGTTACATTAGACTCACTAGTAGGAGTGAGAAAAACATCACGGGGTGTTGCGCATTGTATGGGTGTGTGTTACATAACATTCACTAGTAGGAGTGAGAAAAACATCACGGGGTGGTGCGCATTGTATGGGTGTGTGTTACATTAGATTCAGTAGTAGGAGTGAGAAAAACATCACGGGGTGGTGCGCCTTGTATGGGTGTGTGTTACATTACATTCACTAGTAGGAGTGAGAAAAACATCACGGGGTGGTGCGCCTTGTATGGGTGTGTGTTACATTAGATTCACTAGTGGGTGTGAGAAAAACATCACGGGGTGGTGCGCCTTGTATGGGTGTGTGTTACATTAGATTCACTAGTAGGAGTGAGAAAAACATCACGGGGTTGTGCGCCTTGTATGGGTGTGTGTTACATTAGATTCACTAGTAGGAGTGAGAAAAACATCACGGGGTGGTGCGCCTTGTATGGGTGTGTGTTACATTAGATTCACTAGTAGGAGTGAGAAAAACATCACGGGGTGGTGCGCCTTGTATGGGTGTGTGTTACATTAGATTCACTAGTAGGAGTGAGAAAAACATCACGGGGTGGTGCGCCTTGTATGGGTGTGTGTTACATTAGATTCACTAGTAGGAGTGAGAAAAACATCACGGGATGGTGCGCATTGTATGGGTGTGTGTTACATTAGATTCACTAGTAGGAGTGAGAAAAACATCACGGGGTGGTGCGCCTTGTATGGGTGTGTGTTACATTAGATTCACTAGTAGGAGTGAGCAAAACATCACGGGGTGGTGCGCCTTGTATGGGTGTGTGTTACATTAGATTCACTAGTAGGAGTGAGCAAAACATCACGGGGTGGTGCGCATTGTATGGGTGTGTGTTACATTACTTTCACTAGAAGGAGTGAGAAAAACATCACGGGGTGGTGCGCATTGGATGGGTGTGTGTTACATTACATTCACTAGTAGGAGTGAGAAAAACATCACGGGGTGGTGCGCATTGTATGGGTGTGTTTTACATTACATTCACTAGTAGGAGTGAGAAAAACATCACGGGGTGGTGCGCATTGTATGGGTGTGTGTTACATTACATTCACTAGTAGGAGTGAGAAAAACATCACGGGGTGGTGCGCATTGTATGGGTGTGTGTTACATTACATTCACTAGTAGGAGTGAGAAAAACATCACGGGGTGGTGCGCATTGTATGGGTGTGTGTTACATTAGATTCACTACTAACAGTGAGAAAAACATCACGGGGTGGTGCGCATTGTATGGGTGTGTGTTACATTAGATTCACTAGTAGGAGTGAGCAAAACATCACGGGGTGGTGCGCCTTGTATGGGTGTGTGTTACATTAGATTCACTAGAAGGAGTGAGAAAAACATCACGGGGTGGTGCGCATTGTATGGGTGTGTGTTACATTACTTTCACTAGTAGGAGTGAGAAAATCATCACGGGGTGGTGCGCATTGTATGGGTGTGTGTTACATTACATGCACTAGTAGGAGTGAGAAAAACATCACGGGGTGGTGCGCATTGTATGGGTGTGTGTTACATTACTTTCACTAGAAGGAGTGAGAAAAACATCACGGGGTGGTGCGCATTGTATGGGTGTGTGTTACATTACATTCACTAGTAGGAGTGAGAAAAACATCACGGGGTGGTGCGCATTGTATGGGTGTGTTTTACATTACATTCACTAGTAGGAGTGAGAAAAACATCACGGGGTGGTGCGCATTGTATGGGTTGTGTTACATTACATTCACTAGTAGGAGTGAGAAAAACATCACGGGGTGGTGCGCATTGTATGGGTGTGTGTTACATTACATTCACTAGTAGGAGTGAGAAAAACATCACGGGGTGGTGCGCATTGTATGGGTGTGTGTTACATTAGATTCACTACTAACAGTGAGAAAAACATCACGGGGTGGTGCGCATTGTATGGGTGTGTGTTACATTAGATTCACTAGAAGGAGTGAGAAAAACATCACGGGGTGGTGCGCATTGTATGGGTGTGTGTTACATTACATTCACTAGTAGGAGTGAGAAAAACATCACGGGGTGGTGCGCATTGTATGGGTGTGTGTTACATTAGATTCACTAGTAGGAGTGAGAAAAACATCACGGGGTGGTGCGCCTTGTATGGGTGTGTGTTACATTACATTCACTAGTAGGAGTGAGAAAAACATCACGGGGTGGTGCGCCTTGTATGGGTGTGTGTTACATTAGATTCACTAGTAGGAGTGAGAAAAACATCACGGGGTGGTGCGCCTTGTATGGGTGTGTGTTACATTAGATTCACTAGTAGGAGTGAGCAAAACATCACGGGGTGGTGCGCCTTGTATGGGTGTGTGTTACATTAGATTCACTAGTAGGAGTGAGCAAAACATCACGGGGTGGTGCGCCTTGTATGGGTGTGTCTTACATTAGATTCACTAGTAGGAGTGAGCAAAACATCACGGGGTGTTGCGCCTTGTATGGGTGTGTGTTACATTAGATTCACTAGTAGGAGTGAGCAAAACATCACGGGGTGGTGCGCCTTGTATGGGTGTGTGTTACATTAGATTCACTAGTAGGAGTGAGAAAAACATCACGGGGTGGTGCGCCTTGTATGGGTGTGTGTTACATTACATTCACTAGTAGGAGTGAGAAAAACATCACGGGGTGGTGCTCCTTGTATGGGTGTGTGTTACATTACATTCACTAGTAGGAGTGAGAAAAACATCACGGGGTGGTGCGCATTGTATTGGTGTGTGTTACATTACATTCACTAGTAGGAGTGAGCAAAACATCACGGGGTGGTGCGCCTTGTATGGGTGTGTGTTACATTAGATTCACTAGTAGGAGTGAGAAAAACATCACGGGGTGGTGCGCCTTGTATGGGTGTGTGTTACATTAGATTCACTAGTAGGAGTGAGAAAAACATCACTGGGTGGTGCGCATTGTATGGGTGTGTGTTACATTAGATTCACTAGTAGGAGTGAGAAAAACATCACGGGGTGGTGCGCATTGTATGGGTGTGTGTTACATTAGATTCACTAGTAGGAGTGAGAAAAACATCACGGGGTTGTGCGCATTGTATGGGTGTGTCTTACATTAGATTCACTAGTAGGAGTGAGAAAAACATCACGGGGTGGTGCGCATTGTATGGGTGTGTCTTACATTAGATTCACTAGTAGGAGTGAGCAAAACACCACGGGGTGGTGCGCCTTGTATGGGTGTGTGTTACATTAGATTCACTAGTAGGAGTGAGCAAAACATCACGGGGTGGTGCGCCTTGTATGGGTGTGTGTTACATTAGATTCACTAGTAGGAGTGAGAAAAACATCACGGGGTGGTGCGCCTTGTATGGGTGTGTGTTACATTACATTCACTAGTAGGAGTGAGAAAAACATCACGGGGTGGTGCGCCTTGTATGGGTGTGTGTTACATTACATTCACTAGTAGGAGTGAGAAAAACATCACGGGGTGGTGCGCATTGTATGGGTGTGTGTTACATTACATTCACTAGTAGGAGTGAGAAAAACATCACGGGGTGGTGCGCCTTGTATGGGTGTGTGTTACATTAGATTCACTAGTAGGAGTGAGAAAAACATCACGGGGTGGTGCGCCTTGTATGGGTGTGTGTTACATTAGATTCACTAGTCGGAGTGAGAAAAACATCACTGGGTGGTGCGCATCGTATGGGTGTGTGTTACATTAGATTCACTAGTAGGAGTGAGAAAAACATCACGGGGTGGTGCGCCTTTTATGGGTGTGTGTTACATTAGATTCACTAGTAGGAGTGAGAAAAACATCACGGGGTGGTGCGCATTGTATGGGTGTGTGTTACATTAGATTCACTAGTAGGAGTGAGAAAAACATCACGGGGTGGTGCGCCTTGTATGGGTGTGTGTTACATTAGATTCACTAGTAGGAGTGAGCGAAACATCACGGGGTGGTGCGCCTTGTATGGGTGTGTGTTACATTAGATTCACTAGTAGGAGTGAGCAAAACATCACCGGGTGGTGCGCCTTGTATGGGTGTGTGTTACATTAGATTCGCTAGTAGGAGTGAGCAAAACATCACGGGGTGGTGCGCCTTGTATTGGTGTGTGTTACATTAGATTCACTAGTAGGAGTGAGCAAAACATCACGGGGTGGTGCGCCTTGTATGGGTGTGTGTTACATTAGATTCACTAGTAGGAGTGAGAAAAACATCACGGGGTGTTGCGCCTTGTATGGGTGTGTGTTACATTACATTCACTAGTAGGAGTGATAAAAACATCACGGGGTGGTGCGCCTTGTATGGGTGTGTGTTACATTACATTCACTAGTAGGAGTGAGAAAAACATCACGGGGTGGTGCGCATTGTATGGGTGTGTGTTACATTACATTCACTAGTAGGAGTGAGAAAAACATCACGGGGTGGTGCGCCTTGTATGGGTGTGTGTTACATTAGATTCACTAGTAGGAGTGAGAAAAACATTACGGGGTGGTGCGCCTTGTATGGGTGTGTGTTACATTAGATTCACTAGTAGGAGTGAGAAAAACATCACGGGGTGGTGCGCCTTTTATGGGTGTGTGTTACATTAGATTCACTAGTAGGAGTGAGAAAAACATCACGGGGTGGTGCGCATTGTATGGGTGTGTGTTACATTAGATTCACTAGTAGGAGTGAGAAAAACACGGGGTGGTGCGCATTGTATGGGTGTGTGTTACATTAGATTCACTAGTAGGAGTGAGAAAAACATCACGGGGTGGTGCGCATTGTATGGGTGTGTGTTACATTACATTCTCTAGTAGGAGTGAGAAAAACATCACGGGGTGGTGCGCATTGTATGGGTGTGTGTTACATTAGACTCACTAGTAGGAGTGAGAAAAACATCACGGGGTGGTGCGCATTGTATGGGTGTGTGTTACATTAGACTCACTAGTAGGAGTGAGAAAAACATCACGGGGTGTTGCGCATTGTATGGGTGTGTGTTACATAACATTCACTAGTAGGAGTGAGAAAAACATCACGGGGTGGTGCGCATTGTATGGGTGTGTGTTACATTAGATTCAGTAGTAGGAGTGAGAAAAACATCACGGGGTGGTGCGCCTTGTATGGGTGTGTGTTACATTACATTCACTAGTAGGAGTGAGAAAAACATCACGGGGTGGTGCGCCTTGTATGGGTGTGTGTTACATTACATTCACTAGTGGGTGTGAGAAAAACATCACGGGGTGGTGCGCCTTGTATGGGTGTGTGTTACATTAGATTCACTAGTAGGAGTGAGAAAAACATCACGGGGTTGTGCGCCTTGTATGGGTGTGTGTTACATTAGATTCACTAGTAGGAGTGAGAAAAACATCACGGGGTGGTGCGCCTTGTATGGGTGTGTGTTACATTAGATTCACTAGTAGGAGTGAGAAAAACATCACGGGGTGGTGCGCCTTGTATGGGTGTGTGTTACATTAGATTCACTAGTAGGAGTGAGAAAAACATCACGGGGTGGTGCGCCTTGTATGGGTGTGTGTTACATTAGATTCACTAGTAGGAGTGAGAAAAACATCACGGGATGGTGCGCATTGTATGGGTGTGTGTTACATTAGATTCACTAGTAGGAGTGAGAAAAACATCACGGGGTGGTGCGCCTTGTATGGGTGTGTGTTACATTAGATTCACTAGTAGGAGTGAGCAAAACATCACGGGGTGGTGCGCCTTGTATGGGTGTGTGTTACATTAGATTCACTAGTAGGAGTGAGCAAAACATCACGGGGTGGTGCGCATTGTATGGGTGTGTGTTACATTACTTTCACTAGAAGGAGTGAGAAAAACATCACGGGGTGGTGCGCATTGGATGGGTGTGTGTTACATTACATTCACTAGTAGGAGTGAGAAAAACATCACGGGGTGGTGCGCATTGTATGGGTGTGTTTTACATTACATTCACTAGTAGGAGTGAGAAAAACATCACGGGGTGGTGCGCATTGTATGGGTGTGTGTTACATTACATTCACTAGTAGGAGTGAGAAAAACATCACGGGGTGGTGCGCATTGTATGGGTGTGTGTTACATTACATTCACTAGTAGGAGTGAGAAAAACATCACGGGGTGGTGCGCATTGTATGGGTGTGTGTTACATTAGATTCACTACTAACAGTGAGAAAAACATCACGGGGTGGTGCGCATTGTATGGGTGTGTGTTACATTAGATTCACTAGAAGGAGTGAGAAAAACATCACGGGGTGGTGCGCATTGTATGGGTGTGTGTTACATTACATTCACTAGTAGGAGTGAGAAAAACATCACGGGGTGGTGCGCATTGTATGGGTGTGTGTTACATTAGATTCACTAGTAGGAGTGAGAAAAACATCACGGGGTGGTGCGCCTTGTATGGGTGTGTGTTACATTACATTCACTAGTAGGAGTGAGAAAAACATCACGGGGTGGTGCGCATTGTATGGGTGTGTGTTACATTAGATTCACTAGTAGGAGTGAGAAAAACATCACGGGGTGGTGCGCCTTGTATGGGTGTGTGTTACATTAGATTCACTAGTAGGAGTGAGCAAAACATCACGGGGTGGTGCGCCTTGTATGGGTGTGTGTTACATTAGATTCACTAGTAGGAGTGAGCAAAACATCACGGGGTGGTGCGCCTTGTATGGGTGTGTCTTACATTAGATTCACTAGTAGGAGTGAGCAAAACATCACGGGGTGGTGCGCCTTGTATGGGTGTGTGTTACATTAGATTCACTAGTAGGAGTGAGCAAAACATCACGGGGTGGTGCGCCTTGTATGGGTGTGTGTTACATTAGATTCACTAGTAGGAGTGAGAAAAACATCACGGGGTGGTGCGCCTTGTATGGGTGTGTGTTACATTACATTCACTAGTAGGAGTGAGAAAAACATCACGGGGTGGTGCGCCTTGTATGGGTGTGTGTTACATTACATTCACTAGTAGGAGTGAGAAAAACATCACGGGGTGGTGCGCATTGTATGGGTGTGTGTTACATTAGATTCACTAGTAGGAGTGAGAAAAACATCACGGGGTGGTGCGCCTTGTATGGGTGTGTGTTACATTAGATTCACTAGTAGGAGTGAGAAAAACATCACGGGGTGGTGCGCCTTGTATGGGTGTGTGTTACATTAGATTCACTAGTAGGAGTGAGCAAAACATCACTGGGTGGTGCGCATTGTATGGGTGTGTGTTACATTAGATTCACTAGTAGGAGTGAGAAAAACATCACGGGGTGGTGCGCATTGTATGGGTGTGTGTTACATTAGATTCACTAGTAGGAGTGAGAAAAACATCACGGGGTGGTGCGCATTGTATGGGTGTGTCTTACATTAGATTCACTAGTAGGAGTGAGAAAAACATCACGGGGTGGTGCGCATTGTATGGGTGTGTCTTACATTAGATTCACTAGTAGGAGTGAGCAAAACATCACGGGGTGGTGCGCCTTGTATGGGTGTGTGTTACATTAGATTCACTAGTAGGAGTGAGCAAAACATCACGGGGTGGTGCGCCTTGTATGGGTGTGTGTTACATTAGATTCACTAGTAGGAGTGAGAAAAACATCACGGGGTGGTGCGCATTGTATGGGTGTGTGTTACATTACATTCACTAGTAGGAGTGAGAAAAACATCACGGGGTGGTGCGCCTTGTATGGGTGTGTGTTACATTACATTCACTAGTAGGAGTGAGCAAAACATCACGGGGTGGTGCGCATTGTATGGGTGTGTGTTACATTACATTCACTAGTAGGAGTGAGAAAAACATCACGGGGTGGTGCGCCTTGTATGGGTGTGTGTTACATTAGATTCACTAGTAGGAGTGAGAAAAACATCACGGGGTGGTGCGCCTTGTATGGGTGTGTGTTACATTAGATTCACTAGTCGGAGTGAGAAAAACATCACTGGGTGGTGCGCATCGTATGGGTGTGTGTTACATTAGATTCACTAGTAGGAGTGAGAAAAACATCACGGGGTGGTGCGCCTTTTATGGGTGTGTGTTACATTAGATTCACTAGTAGGAGTGAGAAAAACATCACGGGGTGGTGCGCATTGTATGGGTGTGTGTTACATTAGATTCACTAGTAGGAATGAGAAAAACATCACGGGGTGGTGCGCCTTGTATGGGTGTGTGTTACATTAGATTCACTAGTAGGAGTGAGCGAAACATCACGGGGTGGTGCGCCTTGAATAGGTGTGTGTTACATTAGATTTACTAGTAGGAGTGAGCAAAACATCACGGGGTGGTGCGCCTTGTATGGGTGTGTGTTACATTAGATTCACTAGTAGGAGTGAGCAAAACATCACGGGGTGGTGCGCCTTGTATTGGTGTGTGTTACATTAGATTCACTAGTAGGAGTGAGCAAAACATCACGGGGTGGTGCGCCTTGTATGGGTGTGTGTTACATTAGATTCACTAGTAGGAGTGAGAAAAACATCACGGGGTGTTGCGCCTTGTATGGGTGTGTGTTACATTAGATTCACTAGTAGGAGTGAGAAAAACATCACGGGGTGGTGCGCCTTGTATGGGTGTGTGTTACATTACATTCACTAGTAGGAGTGAGAAAAACATCACGGGGTGGTGCGCCTTGTATGGGTGTGTGTTACATTAGATTCACTAGTAGGAGTGAGCAAAACATCACGGGGTGGTGCGCCTTGTATGGGTGTGTGTTACATTAGATTCACTAGTAGGAGTGAGAAAAACATCACGGGGTGGTGCGCCTTGTATGGGTGTGTGTTACATTAGATTCACTAGTAGGAGTGAGAAAAACATCACTGGGTGGTGCCATTGTATGGGTGTGTGTTACATTAGATTCACTAGTAGGAGTGAGAAAAACATCACGGGGTGGTGCGCCTTTTATGGGTGTGTGTTACATTAGATTCACTAGTAGGAGTGAGAAAAACATCACGGGGTGGTGCGCATTGTATGGGTGTGTGTTACATTAGATTCACTAGTAGGAGTGAGAAAAACACGGGGTGCTGCGCATTGTATGGGTGTGTGTTACATTAGATTCACTAGTAGGAGTGAGAAAAACATCACGGGGTGGTGCGCATTGTATGGGTGTGTGTTACATTACATTCTCTAGTAGGAGTGAGAAAAACATCACGGGGTGGTGCGCATTGTATGGGTGTGTGTTACATTAGACTCACTAGTAGGAGTGAGAAAAACATCACGGGGTGGTGCGCATTGTATGGGTGTGTGTTACATTAGACTCACTAGTAGGAGTGAGAAAACATCACGGGGTGTTGCTCATTGTATGGGTGTGTGTTACATAACATTCACTAGTAGGAGTGAGAAAACATCACGGGGTGGTGCGCATTGTATGGGTGTGTGTTACATTAGATTCACTAGTAGGAGTGAGAAAAACATCACGGGGTGGTGCGCATTTTATGGGTGTGTGTTACATTAGATTCACTAGTAGGAGTGAGAAAAACATCACGGGGTGGTGCGCATTGTATGGGTGTGGGTTACATTAGATTCACTAGAAGCAGTGAGAAAAACATCACGGAGTGGTGCGCATTGTATGGGTGTGTGTTACATTAGATTCACTAGTAGGAGTGAGAAAAACATCACGGGGTTGTGCGCATTGTATGGGTGTGTGTTACATTACATTCACTACTAACAGTGAGAAAAACATCACGGGGTGGTGCGCATTGTATGGGTGTGTGTTACATTAGATTCACTAGTAGGAGTGAGAAAAACATCACGGGGTGGTGCGCATTGTATGGTGTGTGTTACATTACTTTCACTAGTAGGAGTGAGAAAATCATCACGGGGTGGTGCGCATTGTATGGTTGTGTGTTACATTACATTCACTAGTAGCAGTGAGAAAAACATCACGGCTGGTGCGCCTTGTATGGGTGCGTGTTACATTACATTCACTAGTAGGAGTGAGAAAAACATCACGGGGTGGTGCGCCTTGTATGGGTGTGTGTTACATTAGATTCACTATTAGGAGTGAAAAAAAACATCACGGGGTGGTGCGCCTTGTATGGGTGTGTGTTACATTAGATTCACTAGTAGGAGTGAGGAAAAACTTCACGGTGTGGTGCGCCATGTATGGGTGTGTGTTACATTAGATTCACTAGTAGGAGTGAGCAAAACATCACAGGGTGGTGCGCATTGTATGGGTGTGTGTTACATTAGATTCACTAGTAGGAGTGAGAAAAACATCACGGGGTGGTGCGCATTTTATGGGTGTGTGTTACATTAGATTCACTAGTAGGAGTGAGAAAAACATCACGGGGTGGTGCGCATTGTATGGGTGTGGGTTACATTAGATTCACTAGTAGCAGTGAGAAAAACATCACGGGGTGGTGCGCATTGTATGGGTGTGTGTTACATTAGATTCACTAGTAGGAGTGAGAAAACATCACGGGGTTGTGCGCATTGTATGGGTGTGTGTTACATTACATTCACTACTAACAGTGAGAAAAACATCACGGGGTGGTGCGCATTGTATGGGTGTGTGTTACATTAGATTCACTAGTAGGAGTGAGAAAAACATCACGGGGTGGTGCGCATTGTATGGGTGTGTGTTACATTACTTTCACTAGTAGGAGTGAGAAAATCATCACGGGGTGGTGCGCATTGTATGGTTGTGTGTTACATTACATTCACTAGTAGCAGTGAGAAAAACATCACGGGCTGGTGCGCCTGTATGGGTGCGTGTTACATTACATTCACTAGTAGGAGTGAGAAAAACATCACGGGGTGGTGCGCCTTGTATGGGTGTGTGTTACATTAGATTCACTATTAGGAGTGAAAAAAAACATCACGGGGTGGTGCGCCTTGTATGGGTGTGTGTTACATTAGATTCACTAGTAGGAGTGAGAAAAACATCACGGTGTGGTGCGCCATGTATGGGTGTGTGTTACATTAGATTCACTAGTAGGAGTGAGCAAAACATCACAGGGTGGTGCGCATTGTATGGGTGTGTGTTACATTAGAATCACTAGTAGGAGTGAGCAAAACATCACGGTGTGGTGCGCCTTGTATGGGTGTGTGTTACATTAGATTCACTAGTAGAAGTGAGCAAACCATCACGGGTTGGTGCGCCTTGTATGGGTGTGTGTTACATTAGATTCAGTAGTAGGAGTGAGAAAAACATCACGGGGTGGTGCGCCTTGTATGGGTGTGTGTTACATTAGATTCACTAGTAGGAGTGAGAAAAACATCACGGGGTGGTGCGCCTTGTATGGGTGTGTGTTACATTACATTCACTAGTAGGAGTGAGAAAAACATCACGGGGTGGTGCGCCTTGTATGGGTGTGTGTTACATTAGATTCACTAGTGGGAGTGAGAAAAACATCACGGGGTGGTGCGCCTTGTATGGGTGTGTGTTACATTAGATTCACTAGTAGGAGTGAGAAAAACATCACGGGGTGGTGCGCCTTGTATGGGTGTGTGTTACATTAGATTCACTAGTAGGAGTGAGCAAAACATCACGGGGTGGTGCGCCTTGTATGGGTGTGTGTTACATTAGATTCACTAGTAGGAGTGAGAAAAACATCACGGGGTGGTGCGCCTGTATGGGTGTGTGTTACATTAGATTCACTAGTAGGAGTGAGAAAAACATCTGGGGTGGTGCGCCTTGTATGGGTGTGTGTTACATTAGATTCACTAGTAGGAGTGAGAAAAACATCACGGGGTGGTGCGCATTGTATGGGTGTGTGTTACATTAGATTCACTAGTAGGAGTGAGAAAAACATCACGGGGTGGTGCGCATTGTATGGGTGTGGGTTACATTAGATTCACTAGTAGGAGTGAGAAAAACATCACGGGATGGTGCGCATTGTATGGGTGTGTGTTACATTAGATTCACTAGTAGGAGTGAGAAAAACATCACGGGGTGGTGCGCATTGTATGGGTGTGTGTTACATTAGATTCACTAGTAGGAGTGAGGAAAAACATCACGGGGTGGTGCGCATTGTATGGGTGTGTGTTACATTAGATTCACTAGTAGGAGTGAGAAAAACCTCACGGGGTGGTGCGCATTGTATGGGTGTGTGTTACATTAGATTCACTAGTAGGAGTGAGAAAAACCTCACGGGGTGGTGCGCATTGTATGGGTGTGTGTTACATTACATTCACTAGTAGGAGTGAGAAAAACATCACGGGGTGGTGCGCATTGTATGGGTGTGTGTTACATTACATTCACTAGTAGGAGTGAGAAAAACCTCACGGCGTGGTGCGCCTTGTATGGGTGTGTGTACATTACATTCACTAGTAGGAGTGAAAAAAACCTCACGGGGTGGTGCGCCTTGTATGGGTGTGTGTTACATTAGATTCACTAGTAGGAGTGAGAAAAACCTCACGGGGTGGTGCGCCTTGTATGGGTGTGTGTTACATTACATTCACTAGTAGGAGTGAGAAAACCTCACGGGGTGGTGCGCATTGTATGGGTGTGTGTTACATTACATTCACTAGTAGGAGTGAGAAAAACCTCACGGCGTGGTGCGCATTGTATGGGTGTGTGTTACATTAGATTCACTAGCAGCAGTGAGAAAATCATCACGGGGTGTTGCGCATTGTATGGGTGTGTGTTACATTAGATTCACTAGTAGCAGTGAGAAAAACATCACGGGGTGGTGCGCAATGTATGGGTGTGTGTTACATTAGATTCACTAGTAGCAGTGAGAAAAACATCACGGGGTGGTGCGCATTGTATGGGTGTGTGTTACATTACATTCACTAGTAGCAGTGAGAAAAACATCACGGGGTGGTGCGCATTGTATGGGTGTGTGTTACATTACATTCACTAGTAGCAGTGAGAAAAACATCACGGAGTGGTGCGCATTGTATGGGTGTGTGTTACATTACATTCACTAGTAGCAGTGAGAAAAACATCACGGTGTGGTGCGCATTGTATGGGTGTGTGTTACATTAGATTCACTAGTAGGAGTGAGAAAAACATCACGGGGGGTGCGCATTGTATGGGTGTGTGTTACATTACATTCACTAGTAGCAGTGAGAAAAACATCACGGGGTGGTGCGCATTGTACGGGTGTGTGTTACGTTACATTCACTAGTAGGAGTGAGAAAAACATCACGGGGTGGTGCGCATTGTATGGGTGTGTGTTACATTAGATTCACTAGTAGGAGTGAGAAAAACATCACGGGGTGGTGCGCCTTGTATGGGTGTGTGTTACATTAGATTCACTAGTAGGAGTGAGAAAAACATCACGGGGTGGTGCGCCTTGTATGGTGTGTGTGTTACATTAGATTCACTAGTAGGAGTGAGAAAAACATCACGGGGTGGTGCGCCTTGTATGGGTGTGTGTTACATTAGATTCACTAGTAGGAGTGAGAAAAACTCACGGGGTGGTGCGCCTTGTATGGGTGTGTGTTACATTAGATTCACTAGTAGGAGTGAGAAAAACATCACGGGGTGGTGCGCCTTGTATGGGTGTGTGTTACATTAGATTCACTAGTAGGAGTGAGAAAAACATCACGGGGTGGTGCGCATTGTATGGGTGTGTGTACATTAGATTCACTAGTAGGAGTGAGAAAAACATGACGGGGTGGTGCGCATTGTATGGGTGTGTGTTACATTAGATTCACTAGTAGGAGTGAGAAAAACATCACGGGGTGGTGCGCATTGTATGGGTGTGTGTTACATTAGATTCACTAGTAGGAGTGAGAAAAACCTCACGGGGTGGTGCGCATTGTATGGGTGTGTGTTACATTAGATTCACTAGTAGGAGTGAGAAAAACCTCACGGGTGGTGCGCATTGTATGGGTGTGTGTTACATTACATTCACTAGTAGGAGTGAGAAAAACATCACGGGGTGGTGCGCATTGTATGGGTGTGTGTTACATTACATTCACTAGTAGGAGTGAGAAACCTCACGGCGTGGTGCGCCTTGTATGGGTGTGTGTTACATTACATTCACTAGTAGGAGTGAGAAAAACCTCACGGGGTGGTGCGCCTTGTATGGGTGTGTGTTACATTACATTCACTAGTAGGAGTGAGAAAAACCTCACGGGGTGGTGCGCCTTGTATGGGTGTGTGTTACATTACATTCACTAGTAGGAGTGAGAAAAACCTCACGGGGTGGTGCGCATTGTATGGGTGTGTGTTACATTACATTCACTAGTAGGAGTGAGAAAAACCTCACGGCGTGGTGCGCATTGTATGGGTGTGTCTTACATTAGATTCACTAGCAGCAGTGAGAAAATCATCACGGGGTGGTGCGCATTGTATGGGTGTGTGTTACATTAGATTCACTAGCAGCAGTGAGAAAAACATCACGGGGTGGTGCGCAATGTATGGGTGTGTGTTACATTAGATTCACTAGTAGCAGTGAGAAAACATCACGGGTGGTGCGCATTGTATGGGTGTGTGTTACATTACATTCACTAGTAGCAGTGAGAAAAACATCACGGGGTGGTGCGCATTGTATGGGTGTGTGTTACATTACATTCACTAGTAGGAGTGAGAAAAACATCACGGGGTGTGCGCATTGTATGGGTGTGTGTTACATTACATTCACTAGTAGCAGTGAGAAAAACATCACGGGGTGGTGCGCATTGTATGGGTGTGTGTTACGTTACATTCACTAGTAGGAGTGAGAAAAACATCACGGGGTGGTGCGCATTGTATGGGTGTGTGTTACGTTACATTCACTAGTAGCAGTGAGAAAAACATCACGGGTTGGTGCGCAATGTATGGGTGTGTGTTACATTACATTCACTAGAAGGAGTGAGAAAAACATCACGGGGTGGTGCGCATTGTATGGGTGTGTGTTACATTACTTTCACTAGTAGGAGTGAGAAAAACATCACGGGGTGGTGCGCATTGTATGGGTGTGTGTTACATTACATTCACTAGTAGGAGTGAGAAAAACATCACGGGGTGGTGCGCATTGTATGGGTGTGTGTTACATTACATTCACTAGTAGGAGTGAGAAAAACATCACGGGGTGGTGCGCATTGTATGGGTGTGTTTTACTTTACATTCACTAGTAGGAGTGAGAAAAACATCACGGGGTGGTGCGCATTGTATGGGTGTGTGTTACATTACATTCACTAGTAGGAGTGAGAAAAACATCACGGGGTGGTGCGCATTGTATGGGTGTGTGTTACATTACATTCAGTAGTAGGAGTGAGAAAAACATCACGGGGTGGTGCGCATTGTATGGGTGTGTGTTACATTAGATTCACTACTAACAGTGAGAAAAACATCACGGGGTGGTGCGCATTGTATGGGTGTGTGTTACATTAGATTCACTAGTAGGAGTGAGAAAAACATCACGGGGTGGTGCGCATTGTATGGGTGTGGTTACATTACATTCACTAGTAGGAGTGAGAAAAACATCACGGGGTGTGCGCATTGTATGGGTGTGTGTTACATTAGATTCACTATTAGGAGTGAGAAAAACATCACGGGGTGGTGCGCCTTGTATGGGTGTGTGTTACATTACATTCACTAGTAGGAGTGAGAAAAACATCACGGGGTGGTGCGCCTTGTATATGTGTGTGTTACATTAGATTCACTAGTAGGAGTGAGAAAAACATTCACGGGGTGGTGCGCCTTATATGGGTGTGTGTTACATTAGATTCACTAGTAGGAGTGAGCAAAACATCACGGGGTGGTGCGCCTTGTATGGGTGTGTGTATACATTAGATTCACTAGTAGGAGTGAGCAAAACATCACGGGGTGGTGCGCCTTGTATGGGTGTGTCTTACATTAGATTCACTAGTAGGAGTGAGCAAAACATCACGGGGTGGTGCGCCTTGTATGGGTGTGTGTTACATTAGATTCACTAGTAGGAGTGAGCAAAACATCACGGGGTGGTGCGCCTTGTATGGGTGTGTGTTACATTAGATTCACTAGTAGGAGTGAGAAAAACATCACGGGGTGGTGCGCCTTGTATGGGTGTGTGTTACATTACATTCACTAGTAGGAGTGAGAAAAACATCACGGGGTGGTGCGCCTTGTATGGGTGTGTGTTACATTACATTCACTAGTAGGAGTGAGAAAAACATCACGGGGTGGTGCGCATTGTATGGGTGTGTGTTACATTACATTCACTAGTAGGAGTGAGCAAAACATCACGGGGTGGTGCGCCTTGTATGGGTGTGTGTTACATTAGATTCACTAGTAGGAGTGAGAAAAACATCACGGGTGGTGCGCATTGTATGGGTGTGTGTTACATTAGATTCACTAGTAGGAGTGAGAAAAACATCACTGGGTGGTGCGCATTGTATGGGTGTGTGTTACATTAGATTCACTAGTAGGAGTGAGAAAAACATCACGGGGTGGTGCGCCTTTATGGGTGTGTGTTACATTAGATTCACTAGTAGGAGTGAGAAAAACATCACGGGGTGGTTTGCATTGTATGGGTGTGTGTTACATTAGATTCACTAGTAGGAGTGAGAAAAACATCACGGGGTGGTGCGCATTGTATGGGTGTGTGTTACATTACATTCACTAGTAGGAGTGAGAAAAACATCACGGGGTGGTGCGCATTGTATGGGTGTGTGTTACATTACATTCTCTAGTAGGAGTGAGAAAAACATCACGGGGTGGTGCGCATTGTATGGGTGTGTGTTACATTAGACTCACTAGTAGGAGTGAGAAAAACATCACGGGGTGGTGCGCATTGTATGGGTGTGTGTTACATTAGATTCACTAGTAGCAGTGAGAAAAACATCACGGGGTGGTGCGCATTGTATGGGTGTGTGTTACATTAGATTCACTAGTAGCAGTGAGAAAAACATCACGGGGTGGTGCGCATTGTATGGGTGTGTGTTTCATTACATTTACTAGTAGCAGTGAGAAAAACATCACGGGGTGGTGCGCATTGTATGGGTGTGTGTTACATTACATTCACTAGTAGCAGTGAGAAAAACATCACGGTGTGGTGCGCATTGTATGGGTGTGTGTTACATTAGATTCACTAGTAGGAGTGAGAAAAACATCACGGGGTGGTGCGCATTGTATGGGTGTGTGTACATTACATCACTAGTAGCAGTGAGAAAAACATCACGGGGTGGTGCGCATTGTATGGGTGTGTGTTACATTGCATTCACTAGTAGGAGTGAGAAAAACATCACGGGGTGGTGCGCATCGTATGGGTGTGTGTTACGTTACATTCACTAGTAGGAGTGAGAAAAACATCACGGGTTGGTGCGCATTGTATGGGTGTGTGTTACATTACATTCACTAGAAGGAGTGAGAAAAACATCACGGGGTGGTGCGCATTGTATGGGTGTGTGTTACATTACATTCACTAGAAGGAGTGAGAAAAACATCACGGGGTGGTGCGCATTGTATGGGTGTGTGTTACATTACATTCACTAGTAGGAGTGAGAAAAACATCACGGGGTGGTGTGCATTGTATGGGTGTGTTTTACATTACATTCACTAGTAGGAGTGAGAAAAACATCACGGGTGGTGCGCATTGTATGGGTGTGTGTTACATTACGTTCACTAGTAGGAGTGAGAAAAACATCACGGGGTGGTGCGCATTGCATGGGTGTGTGTTACATTACATTCACTAGTAGGAGTGAGAAAAACATCACGGGGTGGTGCGCATTGTATGGGTGTGTGTTACATTAGATTCACTAGTAGGAGTGAGAAAACATCACGGGGTGGTGCGCATTGTATGGGTGTGTGTTACATTAGATTCACTAGTAGCAGTGAGAAAAACATCACGGGGTGGTGCGCATTGTATGGGTGTGTGTTACATTAGATTCACTAGTAGCAGTGAGAAAAACATCACGGGGTGGTGCGCATTGTATGGGTGTGTGTTACATTAGATTCACTAGTAGGAGTGAGAAAAACATCACGGGGTGGTGCGCATTTTATGGGTGTGTGTTACATTAGATTCACTAGTAGGAGTGAGAAAAACATCACGGTGTGGTGCGCATTGTA